>NC_079893.1:4155469-4808439 GCF_024868665.1 Triplophysa rosa
GCACCCGCACCGCACACACACACACACACACACACACGC
Source organism: Triplophysa rosa (assembly GCF_024868665.1). Taxonomy (NCBI): domain Eukaryota; kingdom Metazoa; phylum Chordata; class Actinopteri; order Cypriniformes; family Nemacheilidae; genus Triplophysa; species Triplophysa rosa. The sequence goes on from NC_079893.1 coordinate 4,155,509, forward strand.
AGACACACACAAATACCTATATTTACGTAGCTATCTAATTGGGGCCATACAACACACTTCTATTGTTTTTATAAAAACAAATAAAAAACAGCATCTTTTTATTGATGATGTGCTAAGGCATTTCATTTTTGCTTACTTTTAAAGATAGTTTTGTTGTGACAATGTAGCAAAGTTTACCTCAAACAGTTGCTCATACAGATATACTATATACTGTATAGACCAGTGTTGGGTAAGTTACTCTGAAAAAGTAATTAATTACTAGTTACTAATTACACATTCGATAATGTAATTCGATTACTGTACAAGTTACTCTCTTCAAAAAGTATTTAGTTACTTATTACTAATTACTTTCTATATCCTACGTCAACCTTGATGAGTTAAGTGATTCAAGGATAGACATGAAACGGCTCTTTTAATTCATTCAAATAAATAATATAAAACTACATAAAGTATTAATATTAATTACAAATGTTAGAATTATACATTAAAGCACAGATTTTAAAGTTAGACTTTGAATTTTGATGTAAATTCCTCTTCTGCACACACACATATTACACAAAGTATTTAGTTTAATTACATCAGAAGTAACTGTAATTAAATTACAGAAAAAACAAGAGTAATCCCTTACTTTACTTTTCAAGGGAAAAGTAATTAAATTACAGTAACTAATTACTTAGTAACTAGTTACACCCAACACTGGTATAGACCACTTTGCAAGACTCCTGATTTCAGTTTTTATTTGTTTATTGTTATTATTTTAATTTTACAAACAGTGTATAATTACATCTTAAAGATATTTAAATATATATATTTTAAATCTGTTATATTGGTTGTATTTTGTCCATACGTTTGTTTAATGGAACAGGAAGTTCTTCAGGACCAGCGTTGTTTACGTCATCCACAGTGGTCTGTAAGGTTAATCCACGTAACATGTCTGGGTCATAGTTCAATTCAAATCATGTCGCGTTTATTTTTATAGCACTTTTCACAATACATATTGTTTCAAAGCAGCTATACAGTAGCAAAACATGTAAAAAATAATTATATAAAACATTTTTGAGAACTAATTTGTATTTACTATAAAGCTGCTACAACAATGCAAAATTGTCAGAGTGCTATAAAAACAAATGTTAATTGAATATAAAATAAAAGTACTGTATATATATTCAAAAAATCCGGCTTATTTTTAAGCCAGCGTTGGGCAAATATAAAAATGTTATTGGTTAATTTAACCCACCGCCTGGCTTTGTTCCTTTCTGACCCAACGCTGGGTTGAAAATCTATTAGATAAATTGCAATAGCAAGAAAGGAAAACCAAGTTGACTGTAGATGTAGTAATTGAAAATAATGTCACAATGTAAAAAAAAATACGAATGGTTTCACTTCATTTTCTTTATGTAAAAGCATCATTTCTGTGACCTGTATGTTTTCGCTCATTTCCCCCACAAATGCAACACTAAGAATGGCTGGTATAATTAAATTCTGATCAAACAATAAATATTAATGTGATTAATGAAGCTGGACGTTGTATAGCATGGCGGGGCATTAAACTGTTTAGCGACCTTCCTCCGTCAAGCTCGGCTGCTCGGTCTGTCCTATACAGCACAAGTTCCTCTGTGAAAGTGTCTGGTGTGATTGTGTTGAAATCATTTCTGGCCAGCCAGGCCTGATAAACGACCCGGAGGAGATCTTGTTCGGAAGCATTACTGTGAATAGCCCAGCATCCCCGATTCGACGTCATTTTCAGCTCAGGGTTTAAATCCAGGCCGCTCTATATAAAGCAAGCTTAGTACTATCGAGGATGAACTACTGAAAGTATCTCTCTGCCTGCTGAATTTTAATAGAAGTACACGTTCTTCGGAATGACAATGGCAATGCACTATATTTAGCTGGTAAAAACTAGAAACCAAAGCACCTGTTTAATCTGTTTTGCCACATAGAGCTCATATTTGCAATAACTTTTTAAGAGGAAACATTATTTTCTTGATTCCAGTTCAGGGAAAACAATGGTTTCTGTTTCGTTCTGAATGGATTTTTGCACTATTTGTAATTTTATCCAAAATGTGCATTTTCAAACGAATCACAAATGCTTTTAGAGTCATGGTCAAAATAAACATTCTTAAAAATAAAGGTGCTTTACGATGCCATAGAAGAACCTTTTTTTGTCTAAATGGTTCTATTAAGAACCTTTAACATCTGAAGCGGTGAAAAAGGTTCTTCAGATTATAAAAAGGGTTGAAAGAGACTTTGACTAAATGGTTCTTTGTGGAACCAAAGTTGGTTGTTCTATGGCATCGCTGTGAAGAACCTTTTAAGCAGCTTTGTTTTAAAAATACTGCGTTTTTGAACCTTAAATCGTGTATACACATTGCATTACATCTAAAACAAACGATAATATTCATTTTAGCCGTGTCATAGGACCCCTTTAAGAGTGTACTTGCAGCAACCAAGTAATAACTAATACAACAAACTTGATGTTTTAGGATAAGTTTTTCTTTGAGCTGTACCAAAACGCATATATCGCGGCATATTTCAAAGAATAATGTATGAATTTTGAATGCGCGTGTAAATAATTCCTACCACTGCCAGAGGCTTGTTCTGAACTGCAGCCGAACATCTTAAAACTAAAGCTACTTTGATCTTTATTTTTAATCTGGCGCCCGGCGTGAAGCAGTAAGTCCATCAAAGATGCACTGATTCAACTCGGCATGAGACAAACAAGTTGATAGCGGTCCCTTTAAACCTATTTATTAATGCGCGCCAGTCGCGATTCACTTTCCGAAAGCTCAGCATGTATTTTTGGGGCTTTAATGTTTATTGACGCTGAATTTGTGCATTTGCACAAACACATTTTGCAAACACTTTTATTCAAAGTGACTTACAGTGCATTTGAGGTATACTTTATTACAACGCATTCCATGTAAATCAAACAGACGACCACGACGTTGCTGGCGCTGTGCTTGACCAACAGCAGAAGTGCTGTGAAATGATCTTGTTTAGTCTCCGCTCTATGGGCGGGCCGGTGCTTGTGGGATTTCTTTTTTTTTTAAATGTAGGTAGTATTTCAAAGCGCTGTAGAAATAGACACACATACACACACCTTTGAGTCCTATCAGTTTCACATCAACGGTCAGAAAAGCGTTTGGCTCAGTGGCGCTTTTTAAAGACAAGCGTGACCTTTGCTTTTACGCATTGTGTTGGGAAAGCATTCAACCACATTTTATAGAAGCATGCGTGTGGGTACGTGGGTACCGATAACATCTCTGTGCTGAGGTTATACATCCTTTTCATTTTATTAGAGTCAATATCAGAGTCTTGAATTCTTATATTTTGTTCTGTGTTTTCGGTTTGATGAATTCATAATGAATGCCACTTTTTGTTGCAGAGTAGTAAGATGTAGTCCTGAAACTTTTGATAGTGGATCTAAAACTTGGATAGGTGAGGTGACAGTTTTCAAAAATGAAAATTCTGTCATCATTTACTCACCCTCAAGTTGTTCCAAATCTGTTTACATTTCTTTGTTCTGATGAACACAGAGAAAGATATTTGGAAGAACGCTTGTAACCATACAGTTCTTGGCCACCATTGTCTGTATGTATTTCTCAAAAGCAAAAAAACAAAATGTGCACCCACTAGTGTACAAACAGCATCCTCAAGATCGTCATCAATCCCACAATCCACCTCGAGAGCATGACGTGTGACTTCTTTAAAAAGTAAAATGAAATGCTCGCTCACTTTCGCTCAAAACATGCCGGTTAAACGCGCTGTAAAGTCATTAATACTATTCATGACTATGTGACTTTCTGAAATTCTCAGTGCTTCCTAGCATGGAGTGTAAAATACAGACAGATCATGTGTAGAAAATGACTCAAGCTATTTCCAATAAGCACATGGCAACATTATGCAAGATGCTTTAATTCGCCCAGGAGAAAATTTTTTTTGGCTCCATATACTATAAGTCTTAACAGGTCTGTTGTCAAAATATTGAGACGCTGATCCCCAATTATCCAGTAATAGTGAAGCCTCGGTAAGCTTTACATCCATTCTGCTTAATTGGAAGTTTTGTATGTCCGGCAGGGAATTATTGATTGTGTACAGACCTGGAGTAAGAAGATCTTTATTTCCTTAAAGAAAATTAGGCCTTGTTTTACAGTTGCATTACAGCATTGGAATATCTCAATTGCAAACAAAAGAATATTGCAATATTGTAATATAATGATAATTGGCTATAAGGGTTTCATAATTTGCTTTCCATTTTTTACAACATGCTAGGATGAAGTTTTTTCCAATGGCTCTTGTCAACGTTTTGGCTCAACCAATGGTGTGAGTTTGTAGCAAAGGGGCGGAGTTTAAGATGCATTTTGGACTCTTTAGATATGTGTTTTTGCATTCCATTTGTGTCTTGTGACTTGTAAACCACACACCTCACTTTTAATCAAACTGCTTTACGTTGCCTGCTATGAAGCTTTTATTCTACAGTTCGAAGGGAAAATGAGAGTAATGGATTTAATGTTCAAGTATTTCTTTTTTACTAATTATATTTGAGCCTTGCTGGATTAGAAATGATTATACTCATAGCTGGCACATTTTTATCACAGTGTAAACAACGATAACTCGATTAAGCCTCATTTTGTGTGTAATTCTTAATGCTTAACTGTTTTTCCTGCCTTTAATGTTGCTTGCACTGCCGTTTGTCTTCATTATAAACGCTTTTATGAAATTGTTTGTTCCTAAACGCAGTTCTGCAAATCATACACTGCGATTATCTCGAATTTGTCGTTGTCAAACTCAACCGTCAACAGCATCAATGTTTTTCAGTTTTTGTGCTGCACTTGCACGTCAGTACCTTTGCCAAATATAATACTTTATGAAGCAAAAATATATGAAATGCAGAATGCAATACTGAAAAGTAGTATATTAATAATCTATAATTCTGTCTACTTTCAAAAATGTATTGTATGATTTAATATATGGACTGTTCATATACAGTATTAACAGTTGTGATTAATAAGTGTAATAGTTGTGTTTTACTCTTGGATCTACGCACCGAAAGACATTGCAAATATCTACCCAATGAAAAGTATTAAAAAGTGCTTGTCAACTTTGACAATACAGTATGTTATCATTTAAAAGTGTTTTTTAGAAAGACAGACACAATATAATATATAAAAAATATAAAATATTTTCTATGCATGGGGTATATATATGAAGAGTTCATTTGCAAAAACAGATTACTTTAAATACATTTTCAAGTTTTTTATTATGTTATCATGTTTTTATAACGGGAAATCAACATTGTTAGCATGCTATCTGTTTAGCCAAGCGGTCACAAGAGCCGTCCTATTTTCCTTTATGGTGTCATTTTGCAGTCTTTGACACGTCTTTGAGCGAAACGCTGCCATTTCCTTTTGGCTCGTGCTGTTTGTGTAGGGTCCTCATGGGGCTGCGGTGCACTTTTAAAAGGGCAGCTAAACCGAACATGCTCTCTATCATTGTGATACATTGCTAACAGGAGACGAAGCGTTTTATGATCTACAATTCTCAGTAGGACACTGTAAAGCGAAAAAATGTCTTTGTCATTATTGAGGTAGATCATCGATTAAAAGTTTGAAGTTCTAATTTTCAGTGTTCAATCATAGAAATTATAAGCACGTGGATTTATGGAAATTATGTAGGGTCAAAGTTGAGTGTTTTTTTACTTTTACTTTTTACTACTTACTTTTACTTTAAGGTTGACGGGGCATTTATTATTTATTATCGTGAAAAGATTTTTTGAAGCGACATATTTTTTTATTCTATTGAATTATAGGGTGAAAAATGACCTGGTCGTTTCTTTGTGAGATTCACATATTTGCAGTTAGGACTTGACATAATGTGATTGTGGAATCAATTGATGTTGGGTCACCTAGAGGTTTAGAACCCAATCTAATCTCAACTGCTTTAGTATTAGCTCTCATTATTACTGCTTTACACCCTTCTCTCTCTCTCTCACCCCCCATTACGCAGAGATGTTTTCACAGTATGGCCGGGGAGGTTAAATCTCAGGGTTCTAATCCAGCGCCCACTGTCATTTAATTAAAAGTGGAGAGCGGCCCTTTTTCGTATTATTGCGTTAGGCTGGTGTTCTGCTCGCTAGACGGCGAATTGGCCATTAACCACAGTGTCGGCCGCTCGGAGACTCATAAATCTCTTCTCTCAACGGAGAACGGAGCTTCTTTTCTCTCTTTCGAGATGAATCATAGGGTTCCAATATGTAAGTGGCCCTTTTACCAAAAATTGCATTGTGTCATTTATGGAGCGAAATGTCGAATATTTGTACAAATGTTAGCGTAGCATTGTTATTTCTTGCGCTATCAAATAACGACCGATCTCATATGTTCGTAGAAACATTGTTCGGTGTTTTCCTGATATTTGAGTCTGTATTAAACACCTGAGCTCCACAAGAAAAGAAAACACCACAGTAAGTGCGTGTATGAGTGTGCGACTACACCGCCCGTGTGTGTTTGTGTGCGAGGATCCGGCTTAAGATTTATGAGTGTAATAATGGAGGCTCAGTGGGTTCATTGCAACGCGTCGACACGCTCTCTCCGTCATCCTACATACTTTATGTGTCAAAGCCGGAGAGCGACGCAGGGAGAGACTATGTGTGTGTGTCTACACCAACTGTGTTCTGTCACTTTATCCATCCATCACCATAACCTTCTCTCTGGTTTGTTTTTTTTACATCTGCTGTACTGTACCGCAGCTGACACGGCGTCCTAACCCACCGCTGTGCGACACGATTGCAGCGATTTGTCTGTCCGTGCTGGATGTGAAAATGAAGTGCGACGTGTACGCGATCAATTGCAAATCACAGCCAATCAGAACAGAGCGTGAATGAGATCTCTCAGTTTGAATATCCGACATTTGATTTGATTATAGTCAAGCTCATCTCGTCTATTTTCGATATGCATGAGAAGCAGGGTTTACGCCCAATGAGAATCTAGCAAAGGCGGGACTGAATAAAAAATCGAACGATAATTCTCAAAGGTAAAAAAGACCCATTCACACCAAGAACGATAACTAGGTAACTGTAATGAAACATGTATAAGTGTCCATGCAATGGCAAAAACATTGTTTTCTTGATAGTTCAGAGACAAAAATGTAAAATTCTGTCATCATTTATTCACCTATATGTGGTTGAAAACCTGTATACTCCTTCTGTGGAAAACAAAAGAGGATTTTTGGAGTAATCTCTCTATTGTGTTCATACAATGGAAGTCAATGTGGTTCAATGTTGTTTGATTACCAATGTTCTTCAAAATATCTTCTTTTGTGTTCTGTAGAAGAAAGAAAGTCATACAGGTTTGAAATGACATGAGGGTGAGTAAATAACGGAAGAATTTAAATTTTGGGGTGAACTAATTCCTTTAAATTAGAATGGATTTTGATTGGCTGTCAATGTTTTGTCGTTCAACAGGAAAATTATTCTCTGTTTGTTCTCCTTGTTGTTAAGATGTGTGGTGTGTAGTCTTTTATAGACTTTTACAATTTTGTAAGAAGTTTAAGAGACCATTTTAAAATTATTTTCAGCTTTTCTTATTTTACTATTTATAGGTATGTGCTTAGGTAAAATGATCATTTTGTTTCATTCTGTGAACTACTAACCATGTTTCTCTCAAATTTCAAATATAAATATTGTTTCTGTTCGCATTTATTTGCAGAAAATGACAACTGGAGAAACGGGTCAAAACAACAGAAAAGATGACTAGTATTTTTTCAGACCTCAAATACTGCAAAGAAAACAAGTTCGTATTCACTTTTAAGCAATACAACAGTTCTACATGTATTTAGGAAAAGTTGAAAAATGATTTTTTATGTGATGACCTGGATTTTTATCACAGTTTTATCACATCTTGTCATGCTGTCAGTCTTTCACATTGCTGTTGGACGACTTTATGTCACTCCTGAGGTTTGATTTGGTTGAGATTTGACAGACACCGGAATGGAATAACCACAATACGTCTAGAAATGCTGATTTGAAATTAAAATTTGGAATGGTATATTTGCGTGTGTTGTTTTAATTAGCAGAGCGCTTTTGTGCTTTCGCTGTATAACTGATCGCTCGATTGATCATTGTACTGGCCGTCCAACTGCCCAGGAGAAAAAGAGTACTTGAGTCAATTATTCAGGGTTTCTACTGCTAATGATGTCTCTTAGGAAACCATAAAAGTTTCATACTTTCTTCAGAATGATGTCCAGAGAAAGAATGTTTGACTGAAGTTGCTGAAGTTTTTGGTCTGCTCCGGTTAGACATAGACAGACCAGCATTGTCCTCTTATTTTTTGCTCTTTGAAGGGATAGGCCACCTCAAAATTAAAATCCTGGCAAAATGTATACACCTCATGTTCTTGATCAAAACCTGTATATGACTCTTTCTTCTGTAAAATCCTAAAAAGATCTTTTGAGAAATGTCTCCGTGGTTTTGTGTGCATATATGGAAGTCAATGGAGGCCAGTCTTGTTAGGTTAACAACGTTCTTCAAAATATCTTTCCAATAAAGTCATACTGGTTTGGAATGACATGAGGTTAAGTAAATGATCAAAGAATTTTCATTTTTGAGTGAACTTTCCCTTTAAGAGGTTCTAAGTGTTGGTATGAATATTCATGTCTTATTCAACTCATTTATGAGTTAGTCTAGAAAGCTATGAAATAATTTTGCAAGCTATAATCTCACCACTTATTTGTCATCCTGTTTTAAATCATGGTCTGTAAATTTGTTACGATACCAAAGGCAAACAGACATTAAAGATCTACAATGACCGAATGAAGCGGAAATGAACGATTCACCGTCTGCAACAAGAGTCTCTGAGACAAAACCGGCGATATTGTTTGAGTATTAAAGATGGCGATGACTTTCAGACCTCGCATTCACTTGAGCATTCAGACCTCCCCGCGGATCGCAAAAATACAGAATGCCATTTTATTATCCCTTCAAAGTCAACTTTGAAACGCAAGAGGAGCGCCATTGTTTGCTCCTGTGTCCTCCGAGTGTTGAATGAATTTTGGAAGCTTTGCCTTTTTAATAAAGGAGGATTAATTTAATTAGGTAGAGCTGCGGTCCAGCGTGCGAGGCTCGTTTCCATTACATGCAGGGAAGCTGTTGAATTAACATTAATACTAGCAGTTTATTGGGGAAACTTGGTAAATCTTCATGTTGGCTTCTCATTAAATTCTGCTTCTTTGTAGGGATTTAGTGCTGTGATGTTGTGGCCAGTAATTATAAAGTGAATTATTTTAACGTTGGACAGCAGTAAGGGATATCGGAGAGAACAAAACACTAGCTTTGATCAAAAAATCTAGTGAGATGTCTTGCTGTCTAAGTACTTCTTTTAAGTCTGTTAATATAGAAAAATAGTAAAAAAGAAACTTTTGCTCATTGGGGCTTGAGGTGTTGGCGTTATATATTGATCGTTTAGTGACCTTTGAGCCTTTGTCTTCTAAATAACAGAATTACCTCCCATACGCTGCTGGGTCATGATTCAGGAAATGTCCTGTGCCACCTAAAAATCGATCCCAAGGGGTCCTTCACTATAGAAGTACAAAACTCTGGTTATAAAATATCACACAGATTTGCTCTAGGTGAAAAAATGTAATCCGTTTTCCAAAAGTAATGTTATTAAAATAGCCTTTCTCGGTTCACATGTAGCAACATTTTTCCCAGGATTCAGAAAGTATCCCGGAAGATGACTTTAATGCTCAAAGGTCGCTTTTTCATAGATTTTTCCATAGTTGTACTTCATTTAAGTATGAACCTTGTCTCGGATGTTTCTCCAATAATTGTATAGGAGAAATTTGGTACATGTGCTGAAATTAGGACTGTCAAACAATTACTCGTGATTAATCGCATCCAGAATAAAAGTTTGTGTTTACATAATATATGTCTGTGTTCTGTGCATATACACAAGTATTTATTTATATTTACCAATAATTGAAATTATATATAAATGTTTATTCATTTTTATATTTTCTTTAAATATATACATGTATGAGTGTATATGCACAGTACACAGACATATATTATGTAAACACAAACTTTTATTCTGGATGCGATCAATCGTTTGACAGCCCAAGCTGAATAGGAGTACATGGAAATTATTTTGTAAAAATTTGATGTGGAGTTCTTTTTGAAATCTTTAATAGTATAGACCTTAAAACGGATCTGAGCTCAGTTTCTTACATTGTTGAGATCTCTCCTAAAACTCTAACGGACACATTTGTGACTGTTTTTCTCAGGATAAATTTCTGACAAGGAGGCGTTTCCATTCGCGTTCCATTTCATCTCATTGCTGTCTAGGAGAAACAACAGAGAAATTAATAAGATTTTTCACCCCTTTAAAAAGATTTGAGTCCGTTTTCCTCCTCAGATCCGCTCACTCCATCACATGTTTCCTGTTGAGCCCTGAATGCCACATTCCCTCTCAGTCACAACCCCCGTGACTAATACCTGTGTCCTTACGCAAAAGGTATCTGATTATGCCACGCGCCTGTTACATATTCAGCGTGCCTTTTGACGGCGTTCCCATTTCCCAAGAGTGAATCATCTTCATAATGTGATTAGTCATGACTCATGCTGCATGAGCAGGTTACCCCCGAAAAAACAGATGCGATTGAACATCGAGTAAAAACCTTAAAGAATAAACCCTCACTAAGTTGTTAAATAAATGTTTAGGGTAAGAAAGGGGCCGAAAACAAGTTTTTAATCTGTTTACGTTGGCACTTTTTTGGAATGTGAAGATATGTACAGTGATACCGTGATGCAAAGTTGTTGGCTTATTGTTTTTTTATAGATGCCGGTCACAGAAATATGATGTTGATAAATCCGAATTTTATCCAATGCGACTTTCAAGCTTTACATTTTGTCAGGATGTGAGTTTCAAACCTATTTGGTTTTCGTTCTTCTGTCAAACACAAACTGGGTGATAGGACGGTAACATTGTGCAGACTTTATTGTAGAGAAGGGGCATCAATATTTTTTAAATGATGAAAAAAATGAATGTCAGATGGGTTTGGAATAACTTGAGAATGAGTGAAGGACAGATTTGTGAACCATCGCTTGACACTGTAAGAAGCATTTTATTTCCCTACATGGATCTTTTGAAATGAAAGAGGACACTATAATGCTAGGATCTGTGTAACAATAGATGAACAGGATCACAATGTTTATTCAAAGTCTGACATACAATTTAGAGATTTTTTTTGTAGAGCTGTGCAAAGAGGTCACTTGTTATATTCCAATAAGAAAAATGTGTTATAATGTAGGTAAAAGGTGTATGTGGTACATCTGCTCTGACTATTTTTTGAAGGGATGGTGAGGAAGCACATTTCCATTTTGTTTTATTGTATTTTTGTTTGTACATGTGCACTTGGCAGATGTTTTCTTACCAAAGCATCTCATACATTTTCAAATTCAGTACTAATACGTGCCAGAAGGGAAATAAAATATATTCTTTGCAGGGTTATGAAAAGCTTTGCGGTGAGCTGAGACGGTTCTTTTACAGATGACAAAGATTGTGTGTATGAGTTGATATAAATGTGATGTTACAGGGTCAGGCAGGGCTTTGTGAAATATTAAATTCTTGGATGTTTTCCTATTGTTAAAACGATGGCTCACTCTCACTGGAAAGTTATCTTTTTACACAAACTGTTCATTTAAGGTAAAGATTTCCTTTATCTGATTCCCAGAAAATGCAAGTACATGATATCAATGCGAGCCTTAAAGGGACAGTTCACCCAAACATGAAAATTCTGTCATCATTTATTTACCCTCTTGTCATTTCAAAACTGAAGGTAATTCATTTGAAGATATTTGTTACCGAACCCATTGACTTCGATTGTATGGACACAAAACCAATGCAAGTCAATGGGTACACTGCAAAAATGACTTTCTTACTTGGTATTTTTGTCTTGTTTTCCAGTACAAATGTCAAAAAATTCTTGAATCAAGATGCATTTTCTTGATGAGCAAAATGACCTAATAAAATAAGTCTTGTTTTTAGACAAAAAAATATGAAATTTCAGTGAATTTGTGCTTAAAACAAGCAAACAAATCTGCCAATGGGGTAAGAAAAATAATATTGAATTAAGTGACTTAGAAAAAGGTAAACCTTAATTTAAGATGATTTTTCTTACCCCATTGGCAGATTTTTTGCTTGTTTTAAGCAAATAGTCACTGAAATTTCATATTTTTTGTCTAAAAACAAGACTTATTTTCTTAGGTCATTTTGCATCTCTGGATGGCTCAAAAGGATTGTCTGTTATTATTTATCATGTTGTTCAAAACCTGTATGTGACCCTTTTAGATAGGTAGAGAAATGTGTTTTGTGTCCATACAATGGAAGTCATTGGGGTCCAATGCTGTTTGGTTACCAATATTCTCAAAAATATTTCCTTTGTGATCTGCAGAAGAAAGAAAGTCATACAGGTTTTGAATGACATGAGGATAAATAGATGATGAAAGAATTTAAAATTTTGGGTGAACTGTTCCTTTAATTCTAATTGGACATTTGTGGCATTTTACCGTCATGCTATTGGTTAATGCGTAAACTCTTATTTGACTATAAACACATACAAATATTGTTTAACGTAGTAAATTGTTGATTCGGTTGCACTTAGGTACTTGGAAATAATAGAGGTTGTTATTATAATGAAGGTTCTCTCATCACTATCTTGGGTGGTATTTTTTTGTCTTGTTAAAGTGCATTTTGGGATTCTCTAACTCCAACAGAGCCAATTAATGTACGTTTACATATTTGTCCTGTGAAAAGTAGTTTTATATTTTAATGACCATGCATCAAGCTCTTTACTGTTGGCCAATTAAAGATCTAGATATACAGTATCCTTTGTGTAGAACCTAATGAAAAGTGTTTGCTTGGGATATTGACTAGCTTAACCCCCCGCTGAGCGTTAATGAACCAAAAACCAGTACGTGCCGATACGTGAGAAGTACACGATTTTAAAAAACGAGTCTCGTGTTATTCGTATTTGAGTAATGAAGGCAAATCCCGCACGAAACAAAAGTCTCGTGATGTCTTTACATGTTTGACTGCTTTTCTGAAATAGCGTTGCTATGCGTCGAAAGTATTAGCGCAGGGAAACAGCATTCATTGCTAACGCGGCTACCCCACAAGAACGGCTTATTGTTCCATGACAACCGCAACAACAGCTCAGCACAAACAAGATACTTGATATGCCATTGAAAGGAGATATTTACATTCAGCACAATAAATAACCCGTGTTGGAGATGCAAGGGTGCGATTTTTAAAGCATTGAGGCGACAAGGAATTTGCTTACAGCGAGCCATGCAATACCTTTTTTCATAAATTCTGTATAATACTACCAACAAACTGCACTCATATTGATATTATTGCACAAAATGAGTAAATAACTAACACTTCTGAATAGCGGATGAAGAAGCCGTGATATAATTTTTCCATAGTAAAAGCAAAGTGAAGAAATCTTTTGTCTTTGAGCTACCCGCATTATCGGTTTGTGGGAACACTAGAGGCTTTGAAAACTTATCTCGGGCTCATACTGTACTGAGCCACTTTTTATGGACACGGTTAAAAATAGACTTCGATAAGAAGCAAGTTGATTGCATATTGTTTCCGAGCACCTAAACCTCATCAAAGCGTCTTTTGAAAGTATTGAAACAGACAAGACATCTTCAAACCCGCCATTTCATGATATGAAAGTAATAATGCTAACATTTCGTCCCTGCTCTTTTTAATAAATACAGTATGTGTCAACTGTCTTGTTAGGTGCTCTTTGTGATGAGATAAATATATTGAGGGCTTGAGTTACTGTGGCTTATTCTTGATGAGGTGCCACTTTTATCTTACTATGATGCCCTTGGCCAACCATCATGTCACATGCTTACAACTCCTGGCAACCTTACTTGTGTTTATAGACACAACAGCTCTACGGTCGTTTAAAAAGGGCCATGTTAATCTGGAAAGCCATCTAAAGTTTCAAACAAAATGCAACTTTGTTAAAGATAGGTGCTCTATCTCATGAAACGTTGCAAAAAATGGTGTGCTTTGTATTGTAGAGAGATTTGCATTGTGCACCTTACCATTACTGTGACATTTCTTCTTATTTTCTCATACTGATTTTTACTTTCTTGTTGAAAGTATTACACATTTCAAAGTTCAAAATGCACATTTTATATAGCAAATTGTATATTTTATTTCTTATTTTAGTTGTAAACTCTTTAGAATATTACATTTGAGCAGTGAAGGCAAATCCTGCACGAAACAAATGTGATGTTTGTCTGCTTTTCTGTTTTAACGTAGGAAAACAGCATTTTCTATTTATTTATATTTGAAGAGTTTGGTTCCAAAATGAGATAACTCCATTTTTAAGAATAAAAAAAAAACATGTTTTTTATTATGTTATCATGTTTTTATTGTGTTTTATTGTGTTAGTTAGCTGTATTTTTTGTTATTATGGCTTAAATCAAAACCAACCAACTGCAGTTTGATTGATATTAATTGGAATGCACAGTAAAAAAAAAACATGATTTAAAAATGTATATATTTAAATTTAATGTTGCACATTTTATATTTTATTCTTCTAGTAGTGTGTGCTTTATCTTAAATTATATTGTGTTTTTATTTTAGTTTTATAGATACTTTACTTGGGCTTATTTTATACATTTATTCTTTATTTCATACTTTATTTTATATTCTAAAATTGTTGTTTTATCTTTAGTATTGTGCACAGTCTACAGAGTTCACTGCCAGTTGTATACCTTTATTACATGTAAAATCTTGAATCTAGAAGCAACACACTATATTGTTTTCCCATTGCAGAGATATTTGCTTTTAACTTAAACATCGGAAATATCGGAGGTATGCATGATGAATTATTTTTGCATCTGTTTTGCTTCAGAACAGAAAAATTACAATCAATTGTGATGGGGCAATTGACCAAAAACTAAATCTGTGTCCAATAATCTAAAATTTCCCCTTAGAGAAATCCACATAAAATTTCACACGTGGACAATGTCACCATGTTTCACATCCCATGGGTTTCACATGGGACTTTACAAGGGATCCACATGACCATGGGAAATTCATTTGACTTCTGTAAGGGATGTCCAAAAAGTGTTACAGTAGGTTGGTGAGATATTCACAGCGTGCTGAAATGAATATTTAAAAAAAAACATTTTCTTACACAATTAGTCGTTTTGTTTAATCCTCACCTGTAACAGTCTTTATTTCCACATCTTGTGCGTAAATAGATTAATTATCCTTTAGTTCAGGCTCAGGAGGTGAAGCTATAATAGGGGTTAAGTGTCTTCGTCGCCAGCAGCCATCCAGTAATGAAGGCAAATAGCTGCGGACAGACACATCCAGACATCACAGGGGTTGAATTGCTTTGCTAATGAGAGACCTCAATGTGGCCACTTTGACAAGGAAATGGACTCCATTATTGGCCTGCTGTTGTGGGATGGCTGGATGCTGTTTATATCTGTATGGAGGGAAATAGAGAATGTTTTAGAGAGAAAAATATGGATAGACCCCTGGTAAACTTGCAGACTTCCTTTTAGACGGCTTTATATCAACAACATATACAAACTTTTGCTTTTGCGCACTTTTGTGACCCCAACTTAACTTCCGGTACACATTCACAAACAGTAGAGTGCCTGTAGAATAGATTATTTCTGATTATCAAAAGAAACCGAGAACTGTTAGGCTACTTGGCTAAACTTGTCTCTCCAATATTTTGATTTTAGACTGCGATACCAAGCTCAACCACTAGATGTCAATGTACCATACGGTTTGTTTAGATGCGACCAATCTACAGGACCCATTCAACAAATTGTTTATGTAAAAAAATTAACATACAACTAATCTTAACAAATCGTTTATTTAATACAATTATTATACAGTAAAATAATAATGCAAATAATATTAGCATAAATTAAATCAAATATAAATAGTTATATTTTTAGACACTAGCCAAACACAAACCGGAAGTTAACTGGGGGTCAGGCTTGCTTGCGTCAGATGAAACTGTCTCTTGATATGAGATGCTTTTTATTTTGTTCTTCCTTTAATATAATACTTTGTATAATACTTTATCAGACCTACTTTAAAATATTTTTCATTTTATTGTTATTATTACTTTTTGTTTATTTACTTTTTATTTTTTTATTACAAATTGCATTTCATTTTTGTTGACAATAACTCCTAGAACATATTTGTTGCAAGTAAACAAATTTACACATTTAGCTACACGAGGCTGGTGTCGTTTATCATGGTGAACCAAATGCACCCGGAAACGTATCTGAATATCATAACGCAACGCAAATATGCATTGAATTGTTGTATTGCCTCGTGATACGCTACAGCAGGTATTCACAAAACTTTTACTGTCTGCATTCCCAGCCTCATCTTAAGCCTCAGGCTACATTTACAGACAGGTAGTAATGTGTTGATAATTGGTTTTTGGACAATTTTACATCCCTTTAGATACAGTGTATTACATATTGCAATTTTCGGAGGAGATTATCCAGCATCTGAAGTTAAATCATGGTGGTTATGGTATCCTGGGTGTTTAATGATCTGTTTGGGGTAAGTACGGCACATTAAACTTCAAAGTAATTTCAAAACTATCCACATTTTCTTTTTGAGTGAAGCTCACTGGTTGCTCCTGCATACTGTAGCTCAGAAGATTTGGGGTTCTGGGATTGTTTTATTTATGTAAATATACGTTTATACATTAGAGAAACAAAGAGACAGTTGTTTGTTTATAGAGCTATTCAATGAATGTGGGAGGCGTAGTTCAGATAATTGGGTCTTGATAGATTTTAATGAGAAATAATTGATTTAACATTTAAACATTTAAATGCAGACTTTCGTCTTTGAGCACAGATTGAGATGTTGTTGAGATCTCTTATGATACTCAATGTAAGATTACTACTGTATGATCTGTCACAATGTCAAAATGGTTTTTAAGTGTGATGTAGTAGTGATCTTTTTAAAGGTAAAGTATGTCATTTTCCCCAGGATTTTTTTTTAATTTAATTTAATTTCATTCTTTTTTATTTTATTATATTTACATTTTTTATTGCAAATTTTACTGAATTTTTGTTGACAATAACGCCTAGAACTTATTTGTTGCAAGTCAACACATTTACACATTTAGCTACACAAGGCTGGTGTCGTTTATCATTGTATACCAAATGCACCCGGATACATAATTGAATATCATAAATTACTTAATTTTAATGGGCCCCCCATTGGTAGAATCGTTTGGTAAACATATATCGAACGTAAGACCTAGAATTTTCTCTTTAAACAGGCATGCTTACAGTAATTCAGTGTTGTCTGTTATATAACAGCTCTTTTCAGGTGTCATTTGGTAAATCCCCACCCCACCCACCTCCTGGTTCACCTCTGTGCCCTGTACTATCCTCTCAGGGATTTTTAGATGTACTCTGACACAATCCAGTGCACAGGTCAACTGACATGACCTTTAATTTGGCCTCACTGTACATGGAGAATTGAGTTTCACTCTCCCGTTTTCAGAAAGCAGTTGTTGGGCTGGAACTCAGTAAAGACAGCTGTGAGATACTATTTTTTTCGTTTGTTTTCCGAAAATCTCATTGCAAACCTCCTGCAGCATTTACACAGACAGTGTAAGTTGGTTCGAACCCCACGACAGCCGTCTTCCATCTTCCCATCCCTGCATGAACCCGGTTTTTGTATAGCAGTGCTGTGGTCCATCAGAAGACCCAAAAGTCTCACTCAGCATGTGACTGGACAAATTATCAAATGACTGGTACACTTTTCCATTACCTGACAATGGCACAGAGTGCACACAAAGGAGTCAATACCCAATGGGGTTTGTATGCCAGTTGCCATAGTTTTAGAAAGGTCAGTACAATATAGTCACAGAGTGAGTCTTGAGTCTGTCAGTGGGGTAAAAAGATAATGGTGTGGGACTCTCTTGCCTTCTTTGTTTGCACTTTTGACCTTTTCTGTGGCTTTGAGGGAAGGGAAAGTAAAACCACAGTGACCAAGCTCGTAAAGGGTTGGCTTTCTGGATTATAATCTTTGAAGATTTGAGGATCATATTTTACAGTGATTGTCTGATGGACGTATTGGTGGATGAGCCAACCTGGAAATCTACTGGGAATTCGTAACTATTTTACGATGTTGCTAATTCGTATGAATTCATACGAGAAAAAAAACATACTGAAGCCCCTCCCCTAACCCCACCCATAAACCTAATTTCACTAGCACAAATGCAAATTGCACTAAAATGTACGAATAAGATTGTACCAATTTATATGAATTTGCCTCGTAAAATAGTTACAAATTCCCATGAGATTGTGTTGCATGAGTTGCATATCGGTGGTTCAGCCTGATCTCACAGAAATTTGTCGATTTTACAAAGTGGCTTATTTGTATTCATTCGTTCGGCTTTAATCAAACAAAAACGTATGATTATTAGTAAAAAAGCAATATTGAAGCCCCGCCCCTAAACCTAACCGCCACTTACCTCAAAGTAGATCTTACTAAAACATACTAATGAGATCGTAGGAATTCATACGAAATAAAATAGTTACGAATTCCTTTGAGATTGTGTTGGATGTGTTGCACATCGGTGGTTTTGTCGGATCTCACGGAAATTTGTTAATTTTACAAGGTTGCAAATTTGTATTAACTCGTACGACGTTAATCATGCAAAAACCTACACTTATTAATAAAAAAGCAATATTGAAGGCCTGCCCCTAAACCTAACCATCACCGGTGCATCTATCATACTAAAACGTACGAATGAAAACGTACAAATTCATGACTTAGCTACCTCGTAAAATAGTTGCCATGACTTTGTGTTGGGTGGTCTGATTTAACAAAAAACATGTGAGATGAGGAGATATATTAGATCATGGAGAAATAGGATGGATGAAAAGATGGAGGAAACAGAAGGTTTCAAAGACAGAGTAAATAAAAACTCTTGACTCACTGTAAATCCCTAAATACACTGAGCTTCAGAATTCAAAAAGCCTTTAAATGATGCTTTGAGAGTTGTGTAAGTGTGTGTGTGTGTGTTTGTGTGACTTGAAGGAGGTGAAGTGCATCCCTCTGGCCGGTCAAACGGCAACAGCCTCCTCCATTTGTTCGGTTCGCGCGTGTTTGATCTTGTTTTCCCAGGCCTCTTTTCTGCTGGTTCTTTTGAATCAGCCCTTTCAGAGGATCCTTTGAGACCCAGCAAAGATTTCTATGTTTGATCTCAACCTGAATCATGGGCCACGCAAACCGATATGGTTTCTAAGATGAGAAATCCAAACCACGAGCTTTACCTAAAAGTGCATTTAGACTTGATAAATATAGACATAGCTTGATATTTAACTTGCTTCTGTTTAGTTCTGTTTTTTCATACATCCTAGCGCCTTTTCTGTTCCCACTTGTTTGCTTGTCTTGGCTTCTCATTCTTTCATCTTACCTTTTTGTTTTCTCTTTTACATGGTTTTCAAACTTTATACAGTATTTTGTTAGGTAGGTACTGTACACGGTGCCCAAACAAGCCCGGTGCCATAGTTATACATTCACCATACACTCTTAAGAAATGAAGGTGCTTAAAAGGTTCTTCACAGCCTAAGAAGAACCATTTTTGGTTCCACAAGGAACCATTCAGTCAAAGGTTCTTTAAAGAACCATCTCTTTATAATCTGAAGAACCTTGTTTCGCCACGAAGAACATTTTGTGAAACAGAAATGTTCTTCAGATGTTAAAGGTTCTTTATGGAACCATTTAGTCAAAAAAAGGTTATTCTATGGCATCGCCAAGCACATTTAGTTAACAGTGTAGACTTCCATTGTAAGCATGTGACTGTCAATACATAATCTATGGAACGATTAAGAGACGCTTTATTTAGATTACTAAAAGTCTATAGAGGCTTTTTTCTCAGTTCAAAAGAACAGCTGTGAAAAGTCAGTCATGAGATATATTGCGTACAAAGAATTTTATTTATAGAAGAAAATAAATGGATGCGGTGATATAATTTTCAGGTATTTTTAAATCTGACCCTTTGGCATTGTGTGTAGTGCCGTTACATTTCTAAGACTTGCTAAAAGCAGAATGCAACAGATATAAACAGACGGGAATTTTATCTACACACGGTATGTCAGGGTTGTTAAGCTGGTAGTGCTTATGTGTCTGTGTCATTGTCTAGAGATCATTATGAAGTAGATCCTCTGTTTTATATCGCCTCCATCCTTCCCTCGGTAGGTCAAAGGTCAGTGAGTGCACGCTCACATAACTGGCTGTGCTGTCATGATCTTCATATAAATTCTCATGTGCGTTGCACTCACGGCATAATGTTTCAGTCTGGAGTTGTAGAGCATTTTTTACTCATCAGTTGTTAATATTTTTTCAACATTCAGAGTTTGCGACAATCACATGGCAATTTGTAACTATTTTACAAGATGGTATGTATGATTGTATGATCTGATTTGTACAGTACATTTTGGTTCGTTTTTGCATTCGTCCCAATGCCTGTTTGGTTTAGGGGTGGAACCTCTTTTTTTCCAAAAAATTAAAATTTTTGTTTGATTATTAACAACGAATACAAATGAATATGAAATTACCTGGTGAAATATTTTTCCTGTGGGATATTATATTATTTTATGAAATACACAATTTTTCATTTTTATGATTTATTTATTCATTGCTGCCTTACATTTTCGAGTACAAATAAATTTTCATTACACCTTTACATTTTTCATTTGGCAGACGCTTTTATTCAAAGCAAATTTTATCCAAAGCGAAATTGGCTTTACAAGAAATTTCAGCTTGCTATTTTCAAATTTTCAGTGTTTTCAGCAACTCATCGGAATGCTGGAAATGAAGCAATTTCAACTATTTTTTTTACATCAACTTACTGTTAAAATTTTTATAAAAAAGATAACTTCAGTTATCAATTGGCACAATTGGCAAAATTGTCAACTATCACTTGTGGCAATGCAACTTTAATTGAACCAATTGATAAGTGTAGATGCAACAAGTTACTAGAAAATATTGAGTTGAAGAGTCCTGAAAATTTTGACAGTGTTTTAAACCTAATTAGATTGTAATATTTAGAATAGAATATTTTTGCAATGTACAGGATTGGTGATTTGTAAAAGAACGGTTGGCGGTGACCCTAAGCTACCCTAAGCAACTTGCAAATCTAGATATACAGTATATCTGTATGAATTCCCTGGGAATCAAACCCACAACCTTTGCACTGTTAACACAATGCTATACCAATTTAGCTACAGAAACACATTGGTTTTTTGAACATGTACAGTGGTTTGCCAATTGTAGCGGTGTATCTTTCGAGTAAATGTAGCGCTACTGGAAGAAAGGCTGTTGAAGCGAGTTGGCTAATCTTTTGACGGCTTTACTGTGCTCAGTTTGCATCTATACCACTTCCAAAATAGACCCTAAGGAGTTGAGTAAATAAATGAGGCGAGTGTAGCGTTCCAGCGTAGCCGCGGCGCTCTTTTCCTGTGGCTTGATGGAGCGCAGCAGGGAATCTCAGGCCGAGTCACATGCTAGCACAGATACATATGGCATATTGCCACACACACTCTCAAGCACAAACAAACTGACCTCTGAGCCATAAAAACACGAGCACTTGAAATGGCCGTGAAATATCACACGGGCAACATTTGTACTGCCTGAATGCGCAGTTGTCCCTCACGGGCTGGTGAACTAAGATCTGACACTGATGTAGTTCGCAGGGGAGCGCGTTTGAGAGGACCGTGCTTTTGTTATCCCTCGTGGAGATGCTATCTTTAAATAGCCACTGTCTTCCCGCGCCGTATGGATCGGGAACTCTGTCAGCGAGGAAGGATGACGGAGGTTTTCACCCTTGTGGTTACTCAACTTGCATACAGGGGAAACCTTCAGAGAACTACGGCGTCCTTTGTTCATCCGGTGACAGGTTTAGTCTGTAGAACAAAAGGAGTCCGTTACTTGCCGTCGGTGCGGCAATACATGTGAAAGAAGGTTGATAAAGATCTTAATGGCATGGGCTTTCGTACACAACCTTGCCTGTTTATCGTTTGTCACCTCGATAGTTTAAAGCTATGTTTTTATTAGCGATGTCCCGGGATAATTCGTTTTGTAAGTTAAACGAATTAGACATTTTATTTGTTGGACAATTCAACCTTGATAGCACATATTTGATGTCTGCCTTTAAATCTGCAACACATATTTTTTTGATTGTTTGCTCATCTGTGATACGTCTCTGAGACGTCTGCTTTTAGATGTCATATAGACATCTAGAAGATGTCTGTAAGATGTTTATGATTTAGAATGTACGTAAAACTGCCCTTTGTAAGATGTTTATCGGATGTTTTTAAACAGCAGATGTTTTCCAGATCTTTAGCAGACATCTTCCAGATGTACCTGCCCTGATAGCAAGCAACCATTGTATCAATGTAAAAATGTTGAATTCCCTGATAGCACACATACATCTTGGGAGATGTCTATTTGATGTCTACATTTATATCTGCATTGATGTATTTTTTGATTGTTTGCTCATCTGCAATACGTCTCTGCTACGTCTGCTGTCAGATATCGTATAGACATCTAGAACATGTTTTTACACCACAGATGTTTTCCAGAAAATGACTAATTCATGACTAAATGACTTATTCATCATTAATGAACACATTTACAAATTCTTGATAAAGGGAAACTTAATTTAAAGTGTTACCAACATTTTTATACTTATTAGAAAAAGCAAATCTTTAAGTGTACAATATAAAAAAGCAATATTGAGTCTTGACACAGCAGCGTGTAAAGCAACATATCATGCATCTGTACAGACAAGGGTGGCCTTCATTTTCGCACTTGCTCAAAACAAGGGTTATCTTTTCTACAATGCTAATATTTCTTTTGTCACTGTCACACGACGAGTGTGCTGTCATGGTTTCTACAGCTCTGAAAACAGGCTTTGACTCAGTCAATTTCATCTTGTTCTTCTGCTTATCTGTTTAATGAAAAATGGCACCTTTTCTTTTCCAGAGACAAGAGGCACACTTGCTAGCTTTTGAATAGCCGCATAGTTTTCCTTGGGTTCCCAACACAAGGAGTTTTTGGAGGGCCATTGACATTAATTTCCAGCAATAAAGAGTCAGGGCCAGCGAAATAATCGTAAACGGACATGCCGGTTCTTTGTCGTTTAGAATACTTGGATGCGTTCAGCTTTATTGACTTGACCTAACGTTATTGAGCGATCGGTTTTCTGTAATGAACTGCTGGAAGCGGTGTAAGTATCGAGAAGGGCTGAAACCCCCGGTAGAGTAATGTTCCCTTCGCGGTCCATTCCAAAAGATTTATTTCCACACCGGGTGCCTGGCAGAATCTGGTACTCTGCAGTAAATACTTTTATAGGTGGGCGTTCAACTAAAGCCTCTCGTAACGCAGCCTCAGTCCATCACATGAATGGGAAGTGTGTTGAAATGTGATGAAATGTGATTAGAGCACTAATTAGACATGCTAATTGTTTTCATCCCTCAGGCGTTGCTGATGGGTCTCTCCGGAGTTCTTGGAGGATGTTGCTATGTTGGCTGGGATGCTATGTTGGCGTGGGTTTTCAATACGTAATTCATACTTTTCTCGGTAGTGTAGATGCCGGGCTGACCTACTGACTTTCATCGCAGCCAGCAATAGTAAATAACATGGATCCAGCATTCGGTTTATGCTGAATTTGAACTATTTTTTGTGCAGTAACACTAGAAATGGGCAGTAGAGTCCGTTTCATGATTTGGTAAAAGTAAAAGTGATTGCATTGTGTTTTTTCTCACACTGTGTCCTTTCCAGGTGTGACTTGTCAGGTTTTGAGAATCGGTTTATGTTTCATACCTGTATATAACTGTGTGGACCAATGAGATATCACTGTGGGTGGGGATTACCAACACAATCTCACAGCAAAAACATAACTATTTTATAAATTGGCTAATTTGGGCTAATTCGTATGAATTTGTTCGATCTCATTCATACATTTTAGTACATTTTGCTTTCGCGCCATTGACATTAGATTTAGGGGCAGGGTTAGGGGTGGGGCTTCAGTATTGATTTTTTTCTAGCAATCGTGCGTTTTTGTACGATTCACAACGTACGAATTCATACGAATTAGCCACCTCGTAAAATAGTTACGAATTTCTTTGAGATCAGGCTGGAGGGTCCTGGTTTATTTTGTTCAGTTTGTTCTTTTTAGCCTCAGTGGATATATGACAGTACTATTTATAGTACTATTTATTGACAGCCATTTATACATCAAATAAATAAGTAAATAAATAAAGTTTGGTATAAATAGAGAATAATGTACTTTAAATGTACTTTACCTCATAAAAGTGTAAATAAATATTTTTCCCCATCTCAAGCTGTGATGTCATGGGCTCAGGACAGGCACTGGTAAGATCAGCCAATCAGAGATGTCATGACATCATATTCCTGTGTCTTCAAAATAATTAGTCATGACACATGACATTTCTCGCATTCCTTTTCTAGTACTCGTGATTAAAAATAATGGCTAGTTATTTGCAATATTCAGTGCATGCATGATGCATTTCCAGAGTGCTCAGCAGGGGTGGTGACTGGTGAGACTGGGATCTATAAGACATCACAGGAAAATCAAGCCAATTTGCTGAAAGGCATGAGACTTCATTAGCAATTCTTTGTAATGAACAACAAACTAACTCGTATGAACACAGTATGCTGACTTCGAATGCATCAATGCTTTAAACAACAAAAATATAAACCCTACGGACTATTTCATTTAGCTATATCGCTTATCAAAATTCCAGTGAAGGCCATTCCTGAAATAGCTTGTGTTTGGCTTGAGGTAAATTCAATATAATGTTTCTTAATACATAAATATTGCGGCCGCGCGAGTGATTGATGAGGATTTAATTAATAATTCACAAATTTGGGAGTCATGGAGACGGTAATGCCAATCGGATTACAGTTAAAAGAGACTGAAAAGAAATAAATATAAGATGTTTTAGCAGGAAATGTCGTGTACTTTTTTCAGTTGGATGAGGATGACCTCAACGGTAGTAAATATGCCTTGATTATTTTTCAATTAAAACAAGCAAATTAACAATGTATTGTATATAAAGTCTCCAGATGAAGTACTTATCCATTTATCTTTTGAAAGTAAATGTCATCATAATAAAGAAGATCAAATCTGCACTCATTGCAATCCATCAAGATCTCAGAACATTAATTGCGAATCAAGTGTTTAAGTCTAGAAAGGAAATCTATGGCACACTCTGTATAATTAGCTAGTTAACGGCTTAATGAGTCTCTGTGGTAAATTAATTTTTCTTTCCCTGTATAACAATTACCCACAATGACATAAGATATATTGTTCTCCCTGCTGCTCAAAGGTCAAGAAAACTGAGAATAACAAGCAGTCATTTAATAATAACTCATTTGTCATGTGGTGACAATATATCAATATACATGTGACACCTCGCAATATTTCATCTTAAATGCTTTCTATTTACTGATCTCTTACTCGTTTCGCTGATTATTTTTACAAATACCTTAAAGGAATGGTTTACCTAAACATAACATTCTTTCACGATTAACATAGCCTCTAATGCCATCACACATGTATGACTTACTTTCTTCATTTTTTATATAAAAATATTCATCATATATACATATATATATATATATATATATATATATATATAGTGAAGAGCAGATCTTTCATTAAATGACTTCGAGATAATAAATGCCTTCTAAAACAAAATGTTAACTGTAACGAGGAAGGCGGGATGAGAGCCGTGAGGCAACGAGGTGGGGCCGGTGGCGTGAGTGATAGTAGGAATCAGCTGTGTGCACACATTTAATAGGGTTTATTAATGATAAGTTTTGATAAGTATATTTTGTGCTTATTTAGCAAAACAATCTCTGGGTGCTAAATATAACGATGACATATCAATAACTTAAAATATCAATAGTTCTTGTGTTTCTTGACTATTTGTCATTCATATTTCATCCCAAGACATGTGGCGTTGATCTCACAGAGATCTGAAAATCATTTGACCGAGCACTGCTTATGTTATATTTATCTTTTAAGGAAGGAAAATGACAAAATCTGCATGCTATTGTTTTCTCTATCCTAGCGTAGAGGAGAAAGCTCTTAAAATGTGACTCCAATGTCACAATTACAGACTTTTTAGCAGAGAAAACTGAGTTAATATCTATTATCAGCCCAGGTAAGCAGCATAGATCTGGTAGTGTTAGTGTGTATTCGCAGTGTACACAAACTGGTTTATAGACCCGTGAACACCTGTATTTACTCATAGATTTGTGTGTGGGTGCGTGTTTGAAGTATAATCGCTGTGCTTCTCCGATACGGAAACCCTGACTGTGTTAATCGTAGCGGCTCTGAGCCGACATCAAACATTTTCATCAGTTCACCTGCGGGGCCCCTGCAGACCGAAGCCCATTGTGAGGGCTTGCGGACACACACAAGCACAAAAACATACACATTTCCCAGAGCCCTTGTTCAAAACTCCCACACTGGTGTACAGTACATATCACAGGTAAACTAAGACACCATAGACTCTCGCCTTTCAATACACACTGCAGTCTTAAAGTGCAGTTTCCACTACAAAGATTCTTTTGTGAAACAGAAAGTTTACGCAGATGTTCCCTTCTGTCTGTCTTTCTACCTACCTACCTACCCACCCATCCATCCATCCATAAATAATCATATTTATTTATTTATATACATTAATAATATAAATATGTATATAAAATTCATTTTTATTTATTTATTTTATTTTTTACTTTAAATTATTTATTTATAAATAAAAATGCTAAATTATTGATAAATAAAATAATATAATATTAAATATATAAATAAAATAAAATAATGACAGTTTTCATTGAAAATGAACTGTGAACTGTTCCTTTAAAAAAAAAACATGACTATCTTATTCTCCTTTAACCCGGCCTTATCCCTGAGCTTCAATCTCTGGAAACCGTCACCCCATAATAAAGATATCCAGCCGTGAACTCTTAAAACACCCATACTGCACTTCTTTCTCAGCTGAATGTGTCCATTATGCTAATAACAGCCGTTAGCTATGCACACAAAGAACTCTGCTCACATTTCCATTCTTCGCCTTCCTCGCAGTTTTGGCTTATCACAGTTCTCACAATTACGACTAATTCAAAGATAAGCCTATCGAGTGAGACCCACAGTAATTATGCTTGGAGGGCACTTCTCCGCTCTTCCCAGCAATCCTGCTAGTCGAGCGCACGCCACTGGGAGTCGGGAAAAGGCGGGGGAGCGTTTTGTAGGTTCCTAAGGGAGCGTTTTGGAGGACAGAACGTGCTCCCGCTGGTGCAGCTGAACTGGATGATGATGTCTCAGGGGGTTCCCTGCTAACCAAGGTTAAACCGAGATGCTAAAATGCTAAAAGTTTCACACCACACATGTAAACTTAGAATTATTGAGTGCCGGCAACCCGCAATATGTTTTGTGCTGTTTTGATCTCCACACACGTTGTAATTTGGTACACGTCCATTGTCCGGCCCCACGAACGAAGTATTGCCACAAGATTAGAGTCTAGATGGAAATCTGAGTTTTTTTATAATGTCGCCACGCTCTCTCTGTTTATTCATTACGACCTGACATTTTCTCTGGGTTTTTGAAAAAACGTAATCTCTCGGAGCGCGCGGGCTCATCTCCATCTGCTCAGCGGCATTATGCATGCGCAGTCACTATTGTGTTTTAAGATGCAAATGCTCGTGGTTTCTCGCTCTCATATCCTCCGTCTTAATGCACACTCACACTGAGCCGAAATGGACTGAAGGTCCCTGTTGAGGCGAGTCCTAATCTACTTATTGGCCAAGTCCCCGTTTTTTGGGGGATGGGGTTCTGTCTAAAGTGATGGCTGGTCTTTTGCTAGATACAGTATTCTGAAATAATTAATTTTTAATTTTGGTTTATTTAGTGTAGATGTGCATCTAAAAAACATTTGTACATACGTGAATGTGCACTTAAAGGTCTGGTGTATGAAATTTAGTGGCATCTAGAGGTGAGGTTGTAAACTGCAATCAACGGCTCACTCCACCCCTCCCATTTGAAGCACTACGGAGACTGACACAGCACTAAGATGTCATCACGTTTTCGCTTCTTTGCCGAAGGAGATGACCTATTTACGAAACGCGCTTAGAGCAGTTTGTCCATTTAGGGCTTCTGTTGAAACAACATGTCGAATTCTATGTAAGGGGACCCGCGGTGTATGTAGATAGAAATAATGTAGCTCATTCTAAGGTAATAAAAACATAACGCTTCATTATGTTAGGTCTTTATACACCTCTGAACACATAGTTATGTATATTATATTGCATTTCTGTCTATAGAGAATGTGAAGCTGACGTCACGCCCTATGTTGCATGTTGCAGTGGCGCTGCCATCTTGGGAGGATAATACTCGACTGCTATTATTGTTTTGATATGTACCGTTACTTGTTTTGTTTGATATATGGTGAAATCGAAAGTGAAAGAATCATGGGCTTTTCCTGAACGACTCTGCGTAATGCTATTGTAGTTTTTAACACAACAAGACTGACCTATTTCCTAATCAAACAAGAAAAACAAAACACTGCATTGGACGCACTAGCAGCCATCCTCCTAAGATGGCGCAACATTCAACGCGGCATGACGTCGATTAACAAGCTCTATAGATCCTCCAAAAAATGACACATTGAACTATTAAATATAGAAGTTAAATGGGTAATGTTGACTATAAAACTATAAAACCAGTCCAGATTATTCACAATTTTCCATAGGTGTGTTTAGCAGGTAGCCACAATAAATGCCGGATAAAGGGCATGAGAATCAGCGATTTCACCAAATGCAGCTAGGCTCGTTCGCACTATGAATTTGGCTCACGGATGCCACGTCTATTTCTGTATGTTGGTTTGGCAGCTGCGCGTCATTCCCATTTGCATCCATAATTCCCTGGCAGGCTGTCGCATCACTCTTTGCCGCGGTCGTCCCCTCTTCGCTATCCAGCCAGATCCCAGATGTAGCAATTCCTAAGCAGTAATTTGTTTGGAAAAGGGAGTTAATTAGTCTTGGTCCGTAAGTCATGTTGCCCTTGAGTGTTATTTGTTTATTGGTGTGTGTGTTGTTTGCGATGTTACTCGCATCTTTTGGGGGAAAAGAAAGTCAAAAACGTACAAACTTGGAATGATTTGTTGTATTTTTGCTTCAAGCTTTGCCACTTGAGATGTTTTAGTGATCGTATGTTTAGTTTCCAGTTGAAAATTGATACACAGCTAAACATCGCCCTTGGTGTATTTGTACGTGTTGCATACACCAGTGATGGAAATCTTTAATTATGTTCCTGTGAGAGTAAAGAACAGCGTTTAAATGTGTGTGCACATTATATAACAAAGCAATCACGAGGGAAAATCATCACATATTTAGTTTTTTTTGCATAAATTGGTGAAAAACAAAATGATTATCAAAATTACCCAGTAAAAATAGGGTTTTATCTGTAGCAAAGCATAGTAACCCCAATTTAATTATGGTTTTACAGTGATTTCCATAGTTTACTATGATATTTGCTATATGATAATAAAATTATTGCGATCTGCAAAACAATTCTGTCATCATTTAATCACTTTTATGTCATAAAAACCTGTATATAACTCTTATGTGAAACACAAAAGAAGATATTTTGAGAAATGTATTACTGGTTTTGTGTCCAGAGAATGAAAGTCAATGGGGTCCAGTGTTGTTTGATTATTGCCATTCTTCAAAATATCTTCTCTTGTGTTCTGCAGAAGAAAGAAAGCCATACAGGTTTGGAATGAAATAAGGTTGAGTAAATGATGACAGAATTTTAAACACTATCCTCTCTCTTGAAATGAATCACAGTGAGAAATACTGTAACCCGCTCTGGATTAATCGACTAATTATGAAATCATCCAAATTGCCTTGAAAACGAAGAAGGGCGGCGAGGCGGGTTTCCCTAAATTAAAACCTTTTTTGCTCATATCGTCGCTCCTCTCCTGTTCTAAGCCAGGAACATGGTAGACCTGAGGTGAAACTATTGCGGATAACTGTCAGAGCGTGGTGATCTGGGTCATTATAGATCATTGCAAAACCTCTGAAGACACATAAAAACATCAAAAACGAAAGGAAAAAGCTTTTGAGGCCAAAAATAAAAATGTCTCATGTAACAGTCTCAGCTCAGATGGCTCACGAGCGGCCACCCACTGACTGTCTGATGCGTACTGCATGCTAAACTGGCTAGCACTTTGCCGATCTGGCAAGCTCTGCTCTTATTGGCTGGCATATACATAATGTTTTTTTGTCTGACTGCCTGGAAACAAAGTCGTGTTCGCAAAGTACATGGTTAAAGGGGTCATATGTCGCGAATACATGTTTTTCTGTGTCTTTGGTGTGTTATAAGTTGCCCATGCATGTATTAGATACGTACAATTGCAAAAATTAAAGTGTCGGAACAAAAGATGCATTCTATCTAAAAGCGAATGCTCACCCAGACCTGCCTGAAACGCCTCGTGTAACCACACCCCTACAAATCTACGTCAGTTCGTGGTATGAGTTGACTAAGACCGCCCAGATGTATACGCAAGTAAGGTGGGCGTACCTGTCAGTGCAATTGCTCTGGAACCTGATGTTCCAAATATGGTAAGAGGCGTTACATTTCCGTCACACGCTTGCAGTATTCGACCAATTACTACGCACTGGTTAACTGGCCAATTATATCACACCTTGCTTTTCAGAGCGATGAGCTTCTTTAAAAATCTGCGCTTTTCAGAGAGGCGGGGCAAAGAGGAGATACAAACATTCACTGTATGTGGAAAATACCGCATTTTTGAACCTTAAATCGTGTATACACATTGCATTACTATTAACTAGATTTGTCAAAGTTTTCCTGGCATTAAATGACACTTGTTCATGGCAATTTTCACATTTATTTATTTATTTTTCAGAATTATATATAATATCAGCTGATATTATACATTATAATGTATATGAACCATTTGTTTGAAAATTGTACAATGGAGACATTTTAATAATAGTCTATATGTTGAGAAAAATAATTATATTACATAAATGTAATGTTAGTATAATCCATATACTGGAAGTTTTTTACTATGTGAGTTTATATATGTATATAAATATATACAGTATTTATATAACCGGATATACTGTATACACACACACACACACACACACACGCACACACACGCATACATATATATATATATATATATATGAGTTTATATATGTTTATGCATTTTTTACACTACCGATTACTCAGGGATGGAGAGAAATCCTGCCTCTTAAAGAAACAGTTCACTTAAATTGAAAATTCTGTCAGTCACCCTAATGCCATCCCAGTTAAATATTAGCATCATTTTATCTTCCTTTTTAGGATTCAGAATATCAACGCTCCAAAAAAGCTTAATAAAAGTCATAAAAGGGGGTTAGCAAATGTCTTCTAAGGCAAAACAACAGGTTTGTGTGAAAAAAATAAGTAATGTTTTCAACTTTGTGAAACCGAAACCAAAATAATTATATATTAGTGCAAAATTCAAATGTCATTGAAATATCATAACAATTTGTCACAAGACAAGTGAGGGTAAAAAGAGACAGAATGTTTATCGTTGGCATTAGCATTTTATTAGCTTGTTCCTCCTCTGGTTAACTTGAATTTGGCATATGTTTGCGTTTTAATACCCAAATCAAACAGAATTGTAAACTTGCTGATTCAAACAGCACCTCATCCTCACGTGTTGGAAAAATCCACGGTGATATTACGTGTAAATGTCAACTGGATATTGTGAAGTTTCAGGCCCTGAGGAGGTAAGATGAGGGGTTTTGAGGGGAGGAGATGTATCCGCTCTGTAATGACAGGCTTTACAGCGCTCTTGTGATGTGGATTTAGACTGCTGCTTTTGAATGAATGTGTATTAAATACCTCATATCTTCCTGTCTACACTTTTGTCAGGAATTTTACACTGGAGTGCAAAGGAGTTCTCAGCCTCAGTCGGACAAAATGACTGTTTCAAAACCTTGTGATTTGCCTGGTGTAGCATTTTTATATGACATTGAAATGCTCCTGAAATGCACAAAGGCTGTTAAAAATAGTAAGATACCTTGTTCTGGATAAATTCAATTGATAAGACAGTACCAGAATGCATTGCGGTTCATTCAAAATTTTAATTGCCTCAATTTTGTGACGCTTCAAGAAAAATAATTATTTAAGTTAATTTAAAATTTACAATTGCAAAAACAATGTGCTACAAACCTCAAGTAGCGATTTTAGTGCATGCGTGCGTAATGAAAATTGTGTTACATTATGCAGTACAAGTGTTACCGAGTTTAATTTCTTTCGAGTGGGTGTTTATATATTTATTTCCCTCCTGTGATACCACCCGTGGGGGGGCGAGCTGGATAATGAAAAAGAAATGGTCTTTTTGTCACCCGCAGGCAGAACTGTATCAGGGCCACCTCGACTGCTGATGTCTTAAAAACTTGTGCTCTAGAGACCCGCTCTTCCTTTAGTCAGCAAACTTTAATAATATGACTTCATTTAACAGCACTGGGAAAGTCTCTGTGGATTCACCTTCAAATGTATTCATATGTAAATCACAAGCCTTCGCCAGAGCAGTTTACAAAACGCTGCTTCAAGGATTTGTTTGATGCAGCCTAATATAAACTGACTAGACGTTTGAGCACTTTGAATGGCGGAATTAAGACAACAGAATTACAACTGCAATCCGTAACTTCTGTCTGTGTGTCTCCATTTCTGTTTGAAACATAAAGCTGCAGATTAGTTTATGTACTTAATGCGAGTTGAAGTCAAATGACATTACCTGCAAAATGTACTTGGCCATTAACAGTTTGTACTTATTTTTTTTACCAAATAAAGTTACGGATTGCCGGTGTAAGTAATTTTTTTTATCATTTTTAAATGTATTTTAATACACATTTTTAAATATAATTTTACAATAATTAATGATCTTATTGGTGCTCAAACATAAATCATTAAAAAAATCTGAATATATTGTTAAAAATCTGAATGCACAAGATGTCAGAATATATAACAGCAAACAGCAAATCTTAAAATATAATAATCAATATGGTAACACTTTACAATATGCCCTTTTCACATGACGTCACGCATCTTCCGTTCTGCCGTCATTGTGAAAAGGGCCTATTATGTGCTATTTTTGAACAATTAGTTTATGCATTAGCTAACATAAACTAACAATCAACAATACTTATTTTATTTAATATTAATTCATGTTAATTTCAGCATTTACTAATACATTATTAAAATCAAACGTCACTGTTAAAGGTGTTATATGTCGTGAATACGTGTTTTTCTGTGTCATTGGTGTGTTATAAGTTGCTCATGCATGTATTAGACACGTAAAATTGCAAAAAATAAAGTGTCGGAACAAACGATGCATTCTATCTAAAAGCGAATGCTCACCCAGACCTGCCTGAAACGCCTCGTGTAACCACACCCCCACAAATCTACGTCAGTTCGAGGTATGATTTGACTAAGACCGCCGTTGTATATTCTGTTTCAAATGTAGTTTGATCTTTGATTTTGCCTTTAAAATATTTATCTAATCAGTATTGCATCTTGTTTTCAAAGTTCCTTTAAAATGAGCCCCAGCTGCAATGGGATCGTGTTTGTTTTGCCTCTCAATGTCATCACTCCCCATTGAGTTAGTGTCTAATGAACACAATTTCAGTTGCAAACTCATTCATTCACAGCTATACCCCATGTACACCCGTGCTGTTATTCTCCCACCGCCTTTGGCACTGTATGCGTGCGCCCTCATAGATTATACTTATGTCCAATTCAATATGTTGTGAAGGAGGCTGAAAGGCGTCCATCCTCTCACACAACAGATTCATGTCCTATAATATGTGAGTGATATAAAGAGTGACAGCCTGAGATAAAAACTGAGATCTCACCTCTGTGGCTTTCCATTATGAAGCATGTTCTCTGAGCAGTTTATGGTTTTCACACAATAGAGTTTGCTTACTGCTTTGGCTCATCTGTTGCATGTCAGCGGGCTTATGTGCTGTTGAGGGGAACGAAAAGGCTTTATTCTGCATCACTTGTACTGCATGGCAGCCCCGGGAGCAATAGAAGCGAGCCATGTCTCTCATCTCTCTCAGTTTAGGAATAGCATGAGATTGCAGAGAGGGGGTCTCAGTGTAATACTTTAACTGTTCACTCACCCCTTAATATTGAAAAAAAATATTGCAAATAAAAGGCTTTATAAACAAATTATTAGGTTATATTTTTGCCATATTTGCAGCTCGGTTTAAAATATGAAATTACAGGAGTTCCTTTTTTTGTGGGTTGAAGCCAGACTGACAGTACAACAAAATCAGCTTACATTATAAATCATTATGGTAAGCGGGTTAAAGTAAGAAGACTCAATAACTAATGTGTGTTTATTTTTAACCAAAGATTGCATCTACTGTATAAGAAATCCCCGAGTGTAGCAAAATGTATAACGCAACTAATGAAATTCTGAAGATGTTCCCGAACTCCAACCTGATCTCACGGGAATTCGTAATAATTTCACGAGGTGGCTTATTTCTAAGACTTTGTATTTTGTGAATCGTACAAAAATGTACGATTACTTATACTGAAAAACAATACTGAAGCCCCGCCCCTAACCCTAACGCCATTGGCGCATAGGCAAATCATACTAAAATGTACCAATTAGATCGCACAAATTCATACGAATTAGCTACAATTGGCCACATTGTAAAATAGTTACGTTTTTGCCGTGAGATTGTGTTGCGAACTCTCCACTGTTGTATTTATATGAGATAAATAATATATGAGACAGAGACCAGTGAATAATGGTCAAGAAGTCATATTTTGACTGACACAAGAAATGTTTTCAAACACCCTTATGGACCAGAGCTAAATCTCGACACACAGCTGTTAACCAGAAGAGATCTAAATGATTGACAGGTTCAGCAGTGACACAGTCAGAGCTCAGAGTCGGACTGTCCTCTGGTCGTGGATGTGTCACTTCCTTCATTAGCTCGTTCCTCTGAGAGAGACCACCAGCATGATTTCTCTTGAATTAGCACAGAGCTATCGCTACTCTGATTGACGGAATAATGACTGACCATTCTTACATGCTAGTCATTAGCATCTACAGTAACTCCCTAGGACCTCTAATTCCACCGAAGACTACGGCTTTGTTCCAAACTCAAGTGAGCTGTCTTGACGGCTACTCAACTACTCAAAGTCCCAGTGAAATTTAAAATTGCCTACATGCCTACTACACTGCCTACTTTTTCATTAAATAATGGTGCGCTTATTGTAAATAGTTTATCAATGTGGGTCATTCTCTTTTTAAAATTCGTGTGCCCTCATAATCTTCAGTTAAAATCTGAAAATGCACTTCTGTCTTGAAGTGGCCATCCATCTTAAATGACTTATGTTAGACGGCTTGGGTGGAGCATCCATTAACTCCTCCCCTTCAACTGTCAGTCTGCTTTCAAAATGCAACTGCTGTTTTTATACATCCAATCAAATCGCAGAGAAAGACAACAGCCACGCCCACTATTTTTCTCATTCTAAATTCCATTTCAATCGGAAATGCGTCAAAATACGGAAGTTAAAACGATCGCAACGTCCGGTTCACGGGGACTTTAAAAACCCACTCAACTTTGCTCAATATGCTCAATATGTTGACGATAATGTTGACAAAACAGAAAGTTTGAGTGTGACATACTAATTGGCTCCATACTACTTTAAAATAATCAATGGAGTTCTTTATTATTTTGTTTTATTATTTGGGGGACAGATACGGTCTCTATACATTTTGAAGCAGTAACATTTTTAACAGTTGAGTGGGAGGAACACAGACTATGGTTAAAGTTAAAGAAAGGGGCTACGTTTTGAATGCTTTTAAATGCATTCAAATTGGAGCACGCTAACTTAGAGATATCCTTAATGCTAATTTATATTAAAACCCCAATAACTTCATTTTTGATTTCAAGAGGGCTGTAGGAATGAAAAGTCTCACCTTGACTTTAAACGAGTCAATCTTCATTTTATGATATAAGGCACCGCTTTATTTTGTTGGTCAAGACTGCACAGGTGGACCATCCCTATATTAACATTACTTAGTTAGCCTGATGTGAGGTGAATAATAAAAAAATATTTACTTACATTTGCCATTTATGTTCATACATTAGCAAAATGATAGCTTTAGCTATATTTAAATTCTAAATTGTATTATAATTGTATTATAATTCTATTATAAATACCAAGGTGTCACATAATGTTGAGAAGATAATAATGCAAATGTTCTTATATTATAATGATATATATTTTAACATGAAGGTTACATTTTTAGGATGAAGCTATCAATTATTAAATGTCAGACTTTTTTGAAACAGATAGGAAAAACAAATGTTCATTTTCTTTTGTAATGAGCAACATTTATCAAATGCTGTACTTAGGTTGTATGCACTAGATTTTCTGATGTCCAAATAGTAAACCACAGCATAGCATCAGCAAAGTAATTGATTTCCAGAGAACACACATACAGAACTGATGAATGCCTTGAACTGCACGTTTTGAAAGCATCTGCAAAATAAGTAAATGTATTCGCTATTTCTAATCTAATTATGTTCCTGAAAAGATCGTAAGTAGAATCCCCTGTGTTTGTCATAATGACAGCATTGTTGATGAGCAATCTAGCCGTGCGCTGTTTTGTAATAGACATGTGATTAATCGGGTTGCATCAGTGATTCAGTAATGCACTGGGCAGGGATTTCCTAGACTCTGCCCACATTCATAGTGAGATGACAGCATGGCGCTGGGTAACAGGGTCTGGCAGGGCTGGATACAATTTGGGCATGTAGTGCACCCACAGATGGTTGGACAGCACAAGCCCTACCGAGCTGGCACGGATGAGATCTCCATGTTTTTGAGGCTTGACAGAAGAAATAACAATCCAGGCTTCTCTGATTGTATGGTCTTCTTTATCCCAGCCAAAAATATGTTGGTGTACTATGGTACAATGATGGTATCAGAGGGTAATGGGATGGCACTTTCATATATTTTACTTTATACTTTGTATATTCATGCAATTATATGTTTTTATTACAGGGGGAATTGGTATCATACATAGAAAATGTAGATTTGCAATGATATATTTTATTTAAAAATACTTCAAGACAAAAGGCAATTGTCAAGCTAGGTCAAGGTCAAACTCAACCAATTTTTTCCAGTGAAATTACAAGAAATTAAAGAAGAAATTTCAAATGCAATTTAAAAAGTGCAATGTAATTCACTGGTGCCTTTACATAATAAATAAAATAAAATAAAATAAAAAATAATTTTATTTAAATAAATTTTAAAATATTTAGTTAAACTGTATAAAAATGTATATTAACTTCTATCTTAAAGTTATAGTTCACCCAAAAATGACAATTATGTCATCATTTACTCACAATCTTGGCATGAGATCTCGCGAGATTTGATGTGTCTCCTCAGGTCCGACTGGTCTTGCGAGAACACAGTATTGTAACGCAATTGGCATGATGGGGTGTTGGGCACGAGTGTTTATGGCGGTTCGGGAGCTATGGGAGCATGCGGCAGATCAGCTGACTGTACCACAAGTATAGCAATTGCAAGTTCACTTTAGGTCATTTTAAATACATTCACAGCAAACCTCTTCAAAAACAGATAATCTGTCTCTTACTTATGTTCAATGTAAGCATAAAACATGATGTGTTTATGTAGTTTTAACTGTTTCTCCGAAGGCATGAGGGTTCAGTCAGTGGAGGAAGGAGGATTGACATTGTGATATGATCACCCCCTCTGCTAACACGAGCAGTCGAGCACTTTGCAAAAGCATATAGAGAAAACTACCACATCTCTTTACTAAAAGCTGTGCCTTTTAAGAAAACAAAGCATATTTTTTGTGCAATTACTGCCTGTCAGTTGAGTTTATGACAAAACATTTTGCAGTATTTACATATTGTTTATTACTGCATAATAAAATTCATTAAAATAGAAGTTTAATTTGTTTCATTAAGTACAAGTTGATTTTATAATGAGTACATTTTTTGCATTTTGTGTTTTAAGGTGAATAAAAGACCATTTTTCCTATATATTTCATCATTGAGGATTTCTTTAAAAAAGTCTAAAATCTCGTCTTGTTCTCGTGAACCCAGTCTCGTGTCTCGTTTCGTGGGATAAGTGTCTCGTCACACCCCTACTGTATGGCTTTCTTTCTTAAGAAGAACAGAAAAGAAGATATTCACATGCAATGGTTTTGTGTGCATAGAAGTGAATGGGTGCCGTTACCAACAGTCTTCTTTTATGTTTTGCGGAAGAAAGAAAGTCATACGGGTTTGACATGACATCAGGATGAATAAACGATGACAGAATTTTCATTTTGAGTGAACTAGCCCTTCAAAATGATTTGATAAAATCTCCATGTACTCTTCCATGTCTCCCGAGTGTGTTTAGGGACTTCATCACTGTGGCTGGCACAATCGTCATACCAGCCGGTTGTGCTCACTAATGCGTCACTATCAGTTGTATTTTGGCTTCGTGGCAAGTGATCGGTCTTGGCTTTGCCGGGCCGCGCAGGCTGCGTATAGCAGAGTCTCCATGTGGCCGTCTTACTCCCAGAGAAGAGAAATGAATGGCAGGTGGACGCGTTTACTCCCAGCATGTCTGTTGTTGGCAACGGATGAACGCAGCGTCCCTACTGCCATCCAAGCTGCTCTTGTTTCTCAGACACGGACAGAGGCTGTTTGTTACTCTGAACATTTTCACCCTTAAGTAAATCAGAAATGACGACAACCAGAGATGGAAATAAGCAAAAAAATCTGAAAACAATGTGGGCTTTTTTGGTGAAATCCTTGTAATTATTTGCAAACATATAATATCTAATATCATATCTTTCTCTGTGTTCATCGGAACATATAGAAATGTATACAGATTTGGAACAACTCATTGTCAGTAAATGATGACTGAATTTTTATTTTTGTGTGAACTGTCCCTTTAAGTTGGATAGTATTCCAGTTTTTGGACCACATGGCTCTCATCACCAACTCCAAACATTGAAGGTGTCTTCATTACCAAGTACCACACTTGATGTATTAGACATTTATACTCAGGCGTACATATTCTCAGATTTCTTCTTTTGGCTTTCCTAGAGTTAAAGAGATTTGTGAAGGACCGTTTGGAAACGCCAAGCCACGAGGTGGTGATGTCAACTAGTTTTTTGCACCTGTTTATCCTTTAGTAAAAACTGAGGGGGAACTCATAATCTCACAGAGATCTTATGACTTCTTACCACCGTCTGTTGTGCTTTTTTGCTTCGTTGGTCAACACATCGCCGCACGCCACTGGAAAGCGCAGACATCCCTGTGTCAAAGTCTTCCCACGGGATCATGGCGTGAGGCAGCTAAGCATTTATTTTGGCTTGGAGGTAAAGCTGACAGACCCACATAGAGATAGTAAAGTGGTTCACAGTCACCAGAGACATATGAGGTGTAAGCTTTAAAACAGTGTGTTTCCTCTGCTCTCAGGTTTAGTGAGTATCTCAGTGCTTTACTCTCTTGCCATCTTCATTTTCATTCATTCTCCAAGGCTGTTTTCGCACTAGGTGCGATTGCTTGGTTTGAACCCAAGTTCCATTACTCCCACACTTCGTCTGCCCACGCAGGTCTCTTTCTCATTGTGTTATTTGGTTCGTACCGCAGTACGCTTGCGTTATCAACATAAGTACCACTCTGAGTATCACAGTAATGACACCCCTGTAAATAAGAAGAGAGCATGTCAGGTACACTG
The DNA here is from genome assembly GCF_024868665.1 of Triplophysa rosa. Taxonomy (NCBI): domain Eukaryota; kingdom Metazoa; phylum Chordata; class Actinopteri; order Cypriniformes; family Nemacheilidae; genus Triplophysa; species Triplophysa rosa. The sequence goes on from NC_079893.1 coordinate 4,195,442, forward strand.
TTTTATTTTCGTCTCTTTTACATGTTGGCTCTACAACTAAAATGTAACAAACTCTCTAGATGATTTGTGTATCAAATGCAGGTCATGTACGCAAACTAAATGTTGACTATAATACTGTTTACATTTATGGATTTTTGTCCGTCTATTAAGAAACATATATATTTTTTGTATATTAAGTACAAAATGAGTGTGTGAAAATAGAGCACTTTAAATACATTTAAGTGCACCTTTTCACCGGGCTTTTGATGTAAATATACTTAAAAGTATAAGGCTTGTACTGTAGTTGGGTTTGCTCTGTTGATTGTGTGCGCTAGTAAATACTTTTTACATGGTCCTTATAAACTTTAATTTTCAATATATGATATATAATCATAAATAACACATCTAATTAATGTGATACAATTATACAAATAACATATTAATAGTAAACTCTTAAGTATAATGTACACCCGCAAGTATACTTGCAGTATAAAAACTATAGTTTAATGAGAGTACCGCATACTTTAGAGTGGACTTTTATCAAATAAAATAAAAATAAGCAACAAGTATTAAACTAGTAACCTATCAGTATACTAATATGTTCACTTGTAAAAGTTGAAAAACTTTAACAAAAAGTTACAAAAACAATTTAAAAGTTGTAAACTGTGTACTCAAAGTTAAATACTGTTTCACTTAAAGTGTGCTTGAAAATGTACTTGAATGTTACTACAGTATACTTAATAACATGAAGTATGCTTATTTCTTGTAAGGGAGCTTACGCAGTGCTGTACCAATAGAGATTATATAAATGCTGATACATTAAAGAGATATGAACAACTCCATCAAACAGGATGAATAATACGAATAGAAATGTACTTTTATAGAACAGTTACACCCAGTCGTGTCTTCCCAGCCAGCAGATGCAGACGAGTGTTCATTAGAAACACATCAGATTCTCTAAACTACAGGGGTCACCTGGGAGCCCACTTCAAGAGCCGAGCGATGCGTTACTGTGGCCCGACATAATACATTGTTGTGTGATTAGAGAAACGCCTGCAATGATAACGCTAAAGAAAAGCTTTTATTTAGACCACGAGTGTGAAATGGTGGGTAATTGTCAGCTGAGAAGACTTTGCCAGCAAATTAAGAAAATGGAGAGATCAACTGAACACCATACAATCGGAGTTAATGCTGATGAAATTGGCCAGCGTTGTGTAGCCCCGCTGTGCCAATGCCACCGAGAGCTATCAGAGTTTCATGAACTCATTAGGCTGGTGAGATCCCTTCGGTGGCATTTTTTCTCAGGTCAAAGTAACCATATCTTGTGTATCTCAAGTTTAAGAAAAACATTCTCGTTTCAACGTTGATTGAAAAATGAAAAAGCAGCCAATAAGAGTCCTGAATAAATGTGAACGCCATCAATAAAGCGCATCTCACAGTGAGAGTTCAAGTAGTTGCTTATAAAATGTCAAAATATTTGTTTTAGATCATTTTATGCATTTAAGATATAAAGATTTCTCTTTTATAGGAAAACACCAACCACAATGAAATGTGGGATGCATATGGGTGTAGTATATACTTTAGTATCTGTATCAGTGAAAGGTGTGACGGGCGGTCACATTATCTGTTTGACACTTCAGATGGCCTGTTTACTACATACTCTGCCTGTTCACACTTTTCCTCGGCTGTTAATTAGTTGTTTAATTACAGGAGATGTGAACCACAGTATAAATAAAATGATTATATATTCAGTGTCGTAATATATTCGTCGGGCTAATAAAAATAAACACAAACAGGAGGACATTCATTCTAATGGCCTATATTATCATCCGTAAGTATGCCCACACCAAATAAACAACTGTACAGGGAAAATGATTTGAATATACGCTTACTCGCATGCAAATGATATTCCCCTCGAGCTTTTCAGCACAAATACAGTACAGCTGTAAACTGACGATGTGCAGTGAACAGTGCTGAGGTTGACAGAGACTGCGATGAGGAGACAAATAGAGACTTGGATGGGTCGATTCAGATAAATTGGGCCAATTTCATTTAGTAATTACACTTTTTAGTTAAAAAAAGTAAAGTTTAATTATTTTATTGTAATTATACAGTATATATACTTATATACTATAGTTTATTTATTATATATGTAAATATATGCATGTATTTTTAACAATTTATTATATATACAGTATAATTAAATTCATTATATATACAGTAAATTAATATACAGTATATAACTCATGTAATCTAATTATATCAAATAATTCATTTATATGTATAATATATTACTTGTTTATATCTATATAATGCAATTTTAAATATATACGTACTTAAGATATTCATAAAAAGTGTATTTCTGAAAATATTTTTATAAATACTGTATATTACATACTGATATATTCCCTATTGAAATAAATGATTATACATTATTTTTATTGCAATAACTATTTAAAAGTGGCCTAAATTACTTGAGCGATTTTAATAATATACTTATATATTTATAACTTAACTATATGTGTGTGCGTTAGAGTTTAAGCGCAGTGTGTTATTGTTTTACATAAACATTATTGTGTTTTCCGTTTATTTAATCTCACACAAACCCAATATATCTACACTTAAAGTCACTCAGCTGTTTTGGCTTGAATGCATTCATTCGACGCAGATCTCTAGCCAACACGCTTCAATGTCACTTTATTACTCTCAGTTTTGGCCCGACGTCCAAACCGCTATTAGTTGAGTTAATAATGGGATCAGTAGAGGAAAGTAAAGTGACGCATACCGTGCATAAGAGCAATGACAGTGCCGTAATCTAAATCATTAATGCACAGATGCATCTGGAGGCAGATGGGAGAGGGATGTGAGAAAACCTTTTGACGGGTTTTGGCAACAAAACGACGGGTTCACCTTCTCAAACTCAAGTTGGCATTGTCTTGAACATTCTTAATTGTCCTTTGAGTGATGATTTTAAAAGGAAGCAATGCATCTTGGTTAACTCCACATTTGCTTTTATTTGTTTAAAAATTGAGATCATTGATCAAAAATTGCACTTGTGACCAACTATATGCTGTTATTATAACGACACCAGGTGGAATAAATCCAGATGTCGGCTTTAAATTTCTAAATCTTGTTAACTGCTCCACTGTGGTTGATGTGCACAGCGTGTTTCTGTCAGCTGCTGTAAATTGTGCATTTTTTCATTAGCAGATGTCGGCACGGCATTTCGTGCACATAACACTTAAGATAAACTAAGTTTGAGATCATGATGCAATATACGCATTTGACTATAGCCAGACAGCATCATTTCATGGGTTGACATCCACGTACCGATCCTGGACCACAATGCTAGGTCCATTCATTCACACTGGCTGGTCAGAAGCCTGGTGGGTGAATCCAAGATGAATCTGTCTGTTAATCCTAATCTGTGTTGACAGGTGTGCTCAGTCGGGCTGGCCTGGCGTCGGTGCCAGCGGTTATGTGCCAGCCTATCAACCGTGGCTGCCACGGGGTGCATATGGGGCCCTAACTGAGCCAAATTTGTCACTGAACCCAATGTAAGTCCAAAACAAAACTGAAACTAAAGGTCAGGTCACATTCAGTTCACGTTTTGTATAGGTTTCTGGTCGCTTGTTACTCTACACAGTCACAAAATAGCATTTACAGGCTTTTTGACTTTTGTCATGTATGTACTTAAAGGAGTAGTTCACTATAAAATTGAAATGTCATGATAATTCACTCACCCACATGTCATACGTCTGTGTGTTTATTTCTTCTGTCGAAATGAAATTGAGGCTTTTGAGGAAAGGTTTCCAGGGTTCTTATCCATATAATGCACTTGAACGGGGGGATGTTGGTTAAGGTCATCATAAGGTTTCATCGCAGCTTCAAAAGGCTCTAAACGACACCAGCCGATGAATACGTGTTGTTTAGCGAAACGATTGGTCATTTTCCAAGAAAACGAAAAAATTAAAAGCTTTTTAAACATAAATGGCTTGCTCTGCCTTGGAGTGCCTCCATGTAGCGCGTCCACGACTTGACATACTCTGTAATCTTGTTGGAGAGGTCACGCATGACATAAGCGGAAGTTTCAACCCAGTGTTAACGAGTGTGGAGAAAGAAGACCGTTACAAAGTTCTTGGATATTGAATGACACGTTATATGTCTTTGTGCAAGACTATTGTTTAAAATGGTCAGTTTGTGTGCATATCAGTGCATATCTACGTCACGCGTAACTTTTCCAACGTGATTGCGTAATACGGAAGTCGTGGACATGAGTTGTGGATGAGAACATTTTTTAGGGCAGGGATTGATTTTTGTCCTTTAGCAATAGATTGGTTTGTAAAGATGTGTCCTCTATGTAACAGATGGTGGAAACGGAGGGGTTTTAAATGCATGATGGATTTGTGATCTGTGTTTCAGGGGCACAGCGAGTTACTACATTTTGATAAAAACGACAAAGCAAGAACCGTTCAAAATAAGAGTAGGCTGCAATTTAGTTTCAAACAGAGATGGCGAAATTGAATGCAAATTTGAGGGTCATTTTGATTTATTTTCACTTTAAGATCCAGAAACGAAAGGAATCACCAAAACGGCATAAAACAACTTTATTTGTTAATAAAGACAGAGGGTTGATTTGTATTGAGTGCTGTTCTGCTGTATTTAAGCTACAGGGAAATATACAAAACTATAATAACGTATAACCAAATCTAAAGAAACTCAAGCTCATGAATCTGCAATTCAGTCTTCATCAGAATCAGTTCTTAGATTGATGCTGGCCAACATTTTCGCACCATTAACCACTGACAAGTTCTAAACAAGAGCCATGAAACCCTTTACCAGCTCAGCGAACACATACCGTGCCAATGGCTCATAAAATTGCACGGCAATGACTATTTTCGTAGTTGTAGCAAGCCTTCGAAGGAAGCTGTTGAATACGCTGGGCTGTTTACCCCGAGCGATAGACTCAATTCCCTTCATTACATGAGTCAGAGTACAAGCCAACAGTAACTCAATGCACTCGATTATGTTATCGTGACATGAGTAATGAAGAGGAAACATTATGTATGGCCATACACAACATCGTACACAGGAAGTAGAAAACGCTAACACGGACTCTCTGGACCGATCTGTTTCAAATTTTCCGGAAAACAAAATCACGGACCCCCTACATTAAACAGTCTAAGGTGGGAAATGAGTGATGTTGAGTAGATAATTATCCATTTTATTCCATTAAACAGATGACTTTGGAATGGTGTCTTTAAAGGTACTGTTAGGATAATGTCTCACATTAGCAGACCTCACAGCTTCTCTTTGATGTCTATTCCTTCTCTGTAGAAAAAAGAAGCCATCGGATGGGGCGGGATCCCACCTTGATCTTGTTTGAGTGTTCTGCCTGGGATTTTTGCACAGATAAGGGGGAGGATTGCTATGTCAATAACCGATAGCTAATACTAGCTGTTACAAAACGTTTTTACAGCAGCTTTTGAAATGAGTGTTTCTTCTTAACTCAATGTTCGAAGATTGACAGCAACCTAAATTATTAATAAAGTTTGTAAGCTTGTGCCAAAACATAAAGGGATAGTTCACCGTGAAATGAAAATTTCCTCTTGTCATTTTAAACATGCATGACCTTTGCTCTTCTGCAGAACACAAAAGAAGATATTTTGAAGAATGTTGGTAAACCGAACACTGGTCTTACCCATTGTACTGTACTGACTTCCATTGTCTGGACACAAAACCAATGCATGTGAATGGGTACCCACGTTGTTTGGTTACCAACATTCTTCCAAATATCTTCTTTTGTGTTCTGCAGATCAAAGAACGTCATACAGGTTTGAAATGACAAGAGGATGAGTAAATGCTGACAGAATTTTCATTTTGGGTGAACTATCCCTTTAACATTCAAGGATTTGAATAAACTTTTGCCTCGCTGTCACTATCTCAACATAGTGAAACACTTGAAACATAACATTTCAGATTACATTATGAACTTGTCTTTATGGGGTTGAAGTCAAATATGTCAGACTGATATTTCCATCAAAATTGTGTCCAACAGCTCAAATGATAAATTTTTATACTTTTGCCTCTCTATCACCATCTCTGTTGGAAACATATAATTGCAGGTTACTTTACAACTTGTAAAGTAAGTTTACTTTACTTGTAAAATCATATCCGAAAGCTCAAATTATAAATACATAATGTTATGATAAAGGGTAAGGTTAAGCAACAGTTTTAACACAGATTTTTTTATGTACTTGCTCAATAACCGATTTTGTTTATCTTTAGCCAAATTGTAGATTTAATATTATGACTTTATGATTAAAGTCAACAACATTATATCTGTGATTGATTTTTTCTAGCATTGATTTTTGCAGATTGCATACAGTATTTTCAATTTACAGTAAAATGATATATACAGTAACAACAGCTTTATTTTGACATAGTTTTTCTCGTAGTCACCCCGTGTGGTTTTACACCAACTCTGTTTCATGAACTCACCTTGCCTGTTCATTAATATTAACAATATTTGGAAGTTTTCGTTATCAGTAGGGATTCAGCACCCTCTCTCCTTTCTGAGAAAGACCAAAACAACAGCAACTTGAACAACTTGAACAACTTTCAATTTCGCCTTTTGCCAAACCCAAACACATCCCAGGTGTCCCCTGAGGGACTGCCTTAAAGCTTTGGCGTGAGATATGGATTCAAGGTCAGAGTCATTGTGTGATGTTCTCCAGGGAGTCATTACTGCAGTGTGTTTGCTGTAGGGAGAAGATGAATGAAGCTCGGTGTACTCAGCCTTCATCAGAGCAACATCAGGACCATCAGCGCACATCTCTGTCTCTCCACACACATCTCTCCATGGCATTTTTTTGTTTATCCGGCCTGTTTAGGAATTTCCAGTGGGATTTTCTATGCTTGTGTGGAGCAGTTCCCTACCGTATGTACAATCCGTCTTTTTTCATATCACTTTCAGTGAATGTGTACAGAAAGTGTGAAGATACAGCTGTGATTGATGGGCTCAGCTCTAGACGATCTTGGTTGCAAGTTCCAGGAATGGAAGACCCTGCTTGACATTAGACGTTTTGGTTGTCCAAACAGATGTTGTATTTTAGTATTACACCGTGAATGCGCAGGTAAATATTTAGTTGATGAAGTCTGCTACAATTCCATCAAGTATGATCTTATTTGATTATATTTTTATTGATAAAACTGATTTTTTTTGCAGTTTTTGTAAACATCACAAAAAGTAAGTAGTGATACGCCTCCCTCAAACAAAAGTATACTATACTGTATACTATACTGTTTTATATTATTGAGTACACTTAAGCGAAGTTCAACTGTTTATTTATATTTTATATATATTCAAGTATTATATATGTAGTAAGTACTAATACTACTATACTTGTAAGTGTATTTCCATACTACCTGGCCCACACGCTAGTTTATAAAAGGGAACTTTTAAGTGTAACATTAGTAAACTTTTAGTGCAATATATACTGTAAAGTATATTTCTGATAAGTAAATAAGGAGTAGACTGAAAGTGTACTTTTATACTTTAAATGAAGTTGACTAATAAACCTATTTTGTTGTGTTGTTAATGCTCTAAACTGATAACCAATAGGCAAGGAAGAGAGTAATTGAAAACAACAGATGTATGTTTATGTTAAGTATGTGTTCAGCCCAGGCAAAAAAGTGCACTAAGTACACTTTATTTTGGTACTCTTCCATACTTAAAGTGCTCCATTGTCACACATTAATTTTGTACTTTATATACTAAAAATGTAGTTTAAGTACACTTAGATCTTCTTAAGTTTGTCTTTGGTGTGTTAAGAAGTACTAAAAACATTTTTATATTAAGTACAACAATAGTGTGTGGAAATCGAGCACTTTAAGTACATTTAGGTGTCCAGAGGACTGAACGTCTCTTTCGCCTCTACTCCTGTTTCTTACAGAATGATTTACATTTAGAATGACAAATTGTAAAACACAAGGAGAAGTGGTGACTTAAACACTTTCTTAAAGAACATTTTTATTATTTATTATGGAGATGCGGTCATCCAGCACAATCTTATGGCAAAACTGGAACTATTTTACTTAATTTTGGCTAATTCATATGAATTCGTACGATCTCATTCGTACATTTTTGTTCGATTTGCTTTCGCGCAAGTGACGTTAGAGGCGGGGCTTCAGTATTGCTTTTTTCTAGTAATTGTTTGTTTTTGTACGATTCACAGCGTACGAATTCATACGAATTAGCCATCTTGTAAAATAGTTACGAATTCCCGCGAGATCAGGTTGGGTCAAAAGATCTTACATTTGTTGTAAACCATCAAGTTTGTCTATGTTAATCCTAAAAGATTTTTAAAGATTTTTATATTCAAATAAACATAGTAACAAATGAGACATGCATTTATGCTATAAGAATACGTCTTCAATTGAATTCAAGTTTGTAATTAAATATAAATGATAATTTCTGAACTGAAGTGTATGTACTAAAAATAAGCTATATCGACTCATTTATAATTCAAATGTAGCCTGGGTAAGTAAACATGTCATTTTTGTTTTTACCTTGAATATGTCCCGCCCCTTCCCGTTTCATCATTTCCATGCCCTCTTGTCATTTCAAACCTGTATGACTTTCTTTCTCATGCAGAACACTAAACAAGATATTTTGAAAAATGTTGGTAACAGTACAGCACAGCCCACCATTCACTTCTATTGTAACTAATGCAAGTGAATGGGGGGCTGTTAACGACATTCTTCAAAATATCTACTTTTGTGTTCTACGGAAAGAAGATAAGTCATACAGGTTTGAAATGACAAGAGGGTGAGTAAATTGTGACAGAATTTTCATTTTGAAGGTGAACTACTATAGGTGAAACATGAATTGCGCAAAAAGTAGTCTGAGTTTTTCCATGTGATTAAAAGTTTTCCGTGCCTACAGATAAGACAACGCAACAACGAGTGACATTCAAATGATGTCCTTTCGATTATATTATATATGCTGTCATAAGCATCCTCAGGACAGATGCTTCTCCACTCGCCATCACTATTGAAATAGTTGCGTTTAGAGAGAGCGACTCTGCGTTTGAGTACTTACTGACAGGTGTCACGGTCCTCGATTCGGTTACATCGCCTCACATCGCACGGACAGCTGTCAAGACTTTAATCAGTAGAAACCAACCCCGCACCTCCCATAGTACCACACCACCACACATAAACAAACACACACTCGCTCGCCCAGAACACGCCCGCTTCCCGGCCGAATTCCCCATGGAGCTCCTGACAGCGCTGCCTTGAGTTTATAATTCATCTCTGGGAGCCGAAACACCCAGCGCAATTATTCTTTCTAGTTGACTTTACCTGGAAAATCATAATTGAAAGAGGCTGTTTTTATTCAGACCACTTAAAGTAAATCCTTAAAGAGGAAAAAGTTTCTAATTTCTAACAAGCCAGTTTCTATTTTTTATGTTTTAATGACATGAGAAATTAATAGACTGTTGAGAGCGTGCAGTCAAGTGTTGCTTGATCTTGACAAACCTTTTCAAGATTAGCAACTTTTGGGATAAAAACTATTCCGGAAATGAATGTATTTTAAGATGAAAAAGTGGTTTGGTTGGGCACGGCATACCCTTTGACTTCACTGTTTTCTTATTTATATAGCGGGTTATGAAAGATATATTGTACCACCAAAAAAACAAAAGCATATCGTTGCTGTCCTTCTGAAATCTCGGATGTCCAAACTCGCTGTTTTTCAATAAATGGCAAAAACATTGTACTTTTTTAATGATTAAATACTGTGTTGTCAAAGTTGACAAGCACTTTTAATACTTTTTATTGTAGATATTTGCAAAACCCAGTGAAAAAACATGCAAAACATAAAGAGTGACTAATAATAATGATTTATGGCCAAAAATAAAAAACACAAAATATGGAGATACAAGGTTTCAGAAGGACATCAGCGATATGGAAAAATAGTTTAAGTTGAGATTTCAAGCATATTAATAAACCTTTGCCTGTATCTGGATGTCTGCCGATCAGATTTACTTTTCAAGTTTTGTTATCTCAAAGTGCAAGTATTCGTGGGATATCACTATCAGCGGTTAGGTCCCCAGCTTAAAAAAACCTTTCCAAAGCATGCGGTCAGGTCTATTTCTCTAGTTTTTCATCAGTTTTTTCTTGATTCTCACACTTGCCCTTATATCTGTCACAACCTCTCTTTCTCCAGGTCTCTGTTCGTCCACAGAGGTTTGAAGCCCTTTAAAGGGCTGGTCAGATTTAGAGACGGTGCTGTTCTGTGATGTGCCTCTATTGTGTGCCTCTTTGACAAAGTTGCTGTCAGTCAGTCAGATTCCTATATGAAAGGAGAGACCTAAGATATATAAGTACCAAAAGCAAAATAAAGAGTCTGCTGTATGGATCTTTAATTATATGTGTGAAAGGTTGTGAAGGTGGAAGGTTTCTTGGTGATGTAATGTCTCATTATACTTTAAAAACCTACCTTGAGTGTAATCTAAAATATCTTTTATCATCTAAATTATTTTTTTACGTCACAGTTTTTGGTGGTGCTTGTTAATGCAATTTTACTATTGCATGAACTATAAAAAAAATTCTGGCAGCTGTGGTGCCAGAAATATTCGTTAAAAAACATTTTTTTCCTGCATGACATAGTTCCAGTATTCTTGTAAATGTGCAGTCTTAATCTGTAAATTAACAGATAAAAAAATACTTGAAAAATCTGTAAAAAAAAACAGTAAAATTTCATAAAATTACAATTTTTTGGACATTATACGTGAAAATTTGTAAATACATTTTTAAAAAATGTGTAAAGTTATACTAAGCATGTGACTTTTTATTCCAAATTTAAAGAAAAATAAATTTTAATCTATATTATGTTTTTTATCTATTATTATTATCTATTATTCTATATGATCTATTATTAGATTAAAAATATATATAATTTTTTTTAGCTTTTTACCATTTTTGTTTTGGTTAAGACAACCAACAAGTTCATTTTCACTTTTACGCAATACAACAGCAATATCTATTTAATATCTATTACTATCTATTTAATAAAAGTAAAAAAAAAGTTTATTCACATTGCTGTTGGATGACTTTATGTCACTCCTGAGGTTTGATTTTGCTGAAATTCAACAGACAGTGGACTGAAATGTCCACAATACATCTAGAAATGCTGATTTAAAATGAAAATTTGGAATGATCTCTTCATTTTTACAGAAGCTTTATAAGTACGTGTAGTGTTATGTTTCAAACAGAGATGGCGATATGGAGGCAAACGTTTTGTATAGCATCTTAACATTTACCGTCATAATGCGTCATGTAACAGAAAATACTGTCACAGCCCTAGATCTACTTCACAGACATCTTTTCAAACGTGAAAGTAATTTGTGATGCGTAATCCACCGTCGCACACAAATCGAGCGGGAACGTCGTATATTTAAAGAAGAATGCACTTGTGAATTGCTTGCACATTTAGATGTAGTATCAAATCCTTCCAGCTGAAGTCATCCTTTAGAATTTATGGTGCGGTCCCTGGTGCAAGCTTGGAAACTCAAGCAGCGGTAGACAGGCACTTGCGTGCGGCTGTTAGTGAAACAGACGGAACAGCGGAGCAGGGTGATGAATGGCCCTGCTCTGACTCCCAATCTGTTCTGACAGCTACTCCCGCAGCTGTGTGTGCGAGCGACGCAGCATGTGTATGCACGTATGAAGGCGATATTAAATACAAGTGAATACCAGAGAAATTCTCACACACCTGTCTTTAGCTCTTGGTTAATGAGAAACCAGTCTTAACTTTAGACGGCACGCCAGCTGACCACCCACAATATGTCTGCTTACCGTCTGATGCTCAGTGCACATTAAACTGGAAAAGACTTGATTGATACAATAAGCACAAATGTGATTGGCTGACTTTTAAATGATGCAACGTTCATTTCAACTTTTATTGAAACTTTTTAAATATATTAATGTGTCTCTATTTTGCACTTACAATTACTTTTCTTTCTGTTTAATCCTTCACAAGTCGTATGCCATTCAAAAGTTAATGGGAAACTTGAGTGAAATGTTACTCTTAACCGTAAAAACTGTATTATGCTTAAATATCTACGATTTTGTAGACAAAAGTATATTTGTTCAAACATATAGTGTCTTTAGTTGCAAAACTAACATTTTATTTTATTAAATGTTTTTGAAATAGATGACTTAGACCGAACAATCATGAAGAAAAACAGCCAAGAGCTCGGAATAGAACTCCTAATATTGTTTAAATCTCAGGGTGGGACTTCAAGAAGCTTATTGATAAAATGCCGAAAGAAGATTTTTACAAACACGAGTAAAGGGTGACTAGATTGAAGATGCTAGAATATAACATAGTTCTGATATATATATATATATATATATATATATATATATTGTGACATAAATCCCAAAGTTACATTTATGTTGAGGTGAGTTCATTGGAAAAAAAAGTGTTTGTTTTGTTTTCTTGTACAAATGTATACAAATTCTTAAATCAAGATACATTTACTTGAAAAGGAAAGTGACCCAAGATATTTAGTCTTGTTTTATAACTTGTGCCAATAGGGTAAGAATAAGTTAAATGTGCCAATGGGGTAATAAAAATAAACTTGAATTTAGTTTCACTTTTCTTCAAGTTAGGGTTAATTTTTATCCCATTGGCAGTTTTTTGTTGTTGCTTGTTTTAAACTTAAACCTACTTAATTCTTATTTTCTTTCAAGACTAAAAATCTTAGGTCATTTTACCTTTTCAAGTAAATGCATCTTGATTGAAGACTCTTTAGATAGTTTTATCTAAAAAAAACAACAAGACAAAAGTGCTTTTGCAGTGTTTACTATTATTATACAGTGTGAAAAAATATGAATAACTAAGTGACCCTAAACTTTTGAACAGTATATTATATGGTATATTACAGATGTTTCACACAACTTCTATAAAAAATAAACTGAAACTGTTGATGTTATGTTAATAGTCTTGTCGTATTGGCATATTCTCTTTTAAGAATGGCATACGCGCTCGCTCCGTGTCTCATGTGTCACCCGCTTCAAGTTGTTAGATAAAGAATCCCGCCCACTTTTACAGCTGTCACTTCCAGCTCTCAGTGTGTGACACCTAGTGCTTAGTACAGATGACAGACTGCCACAGCACACAATTCATCTTCAGCATCTCCAGCCCACTGATTATTAAAATACACTGTCCTTCTTTTAAAGGACTGGAACGGTATGAAAAGCGGGGCGGACATATTAAAATCCTCACAGTGTCTTATCCCACAAGTATGATATGCTTTTGAGTACCAAGGTTATATCCATGTCACTTAAACAAAAGTATTCAGAGTTTCAAAAATGCCATTTTGTTATTGAAAAGCATAGTTCACCCAAAATGCAAATTGTTTCATCATTTACTCGCCCTCATGTCTTTACAAACCTGTATGACTTTCTTTCTTCTGCAAAACTAAAAACCAAACAAACAACTGAACCCCATTGACTTCCATTATACGAAGACAAAACCACTGAGACATTTCTCAAAATCTCTTCTTTTGTGTTGCACAGAAGAAAGACTCATATATGGGTTTTGAACCATGAGTGTTAATAAATGATGACAGAATTTTCCTGTTTTGGGTGAACTGTCCCTTTAAGTGCTATCAAGTTATCAGACTCATTTTAAATGGGTTTCTAGAGGTTATTTTCAGTCGGGACCACAATTCATAGATTGGCAAGTGATCAACCTCCTAGCAAACCTCATTGCAACCTTTAAGGGAACCCTAGAAACCACACACCGATGTGCTAACAACATTAAGAAAACCTTGACAACTGCATAGCAACCACCCCACGTTTGCATATTCCTAATGAAATGTGATAATTAATAATTTCCGTGTTAACACTTTACAATAAGGTGCTATTTGTAAACAATTAGTTAATGCATTATCTAGAATGAACTAACAATATACAAAGCTAATACAGCATTTATTTTATTTTAGTTCATGTTAATTTCAGCATATTAAAAATATATATTTGAATCCAATGTTGTAACATTAACAGGGATTAATAAATACTGAAAAACTAAATTGTTCATTGTTAGCTAATGTTAGAAAATGCTTGTGTTACCATTTCTCTTATGAAAATTTATCATGGTGTTACTATAGTAAAAGTGTAAACATGTTTTTGTTGGATTGATTGTTATTTGTATGATCATAGTTTTACTACAAATATCACGGTTAAACTATTGTTACTATAATAAAACCATAGTACATTTTTGTAAGGTTGATTATACTTTTATTATTATTTGATTTATATTATTTAGATTTTTCCTGGTACTAATAGTAAAATATTTGTTTGTGTTTATGCCGAACAAAGAGTGATGTAATTGCTGGCCTCTACAGCAATTACATCACTATCGCCCCTCCCCGGCCCCCCTCATCACACACACACTATCATAGAGGAGCCGCTTGGCTTTTACGAGCAGTCCCTGTGAAAAACAACCGTTGGGTTCCAAAGGCGTGCTGTGGGTGTAAAGAACAGTATGATATGGCTGTTGTTGCACGTGATGTTTGTGGCTTTATCGCTACTGTCACACGCTCATGCGTTGGATGTCGGAGAGAGGAGCTTGCTTATAGCCAGACTTTCTGATGTCTATCTCACTTACATCATCCGCCTCAGCAGAAAAGCACCAGAAACGTGCGTTTGCATGCGATTCATTCAAGCAAGCGCATTGTTGCTTAAACAGATTGTGCCTTAGCCCATGTGTAAATGTCATTACGCCTCTTATTGCAAAACCCAGCACAGCAGTTTCCTTTAAGGTACCCCGTAGCCCGAGTCCAGGGTGAAATATTAGATTAATAAACGCTGCAATCCACACAACATCAGAATAAGATGTACAGAGATGCGAGATGTTAAAGAAGACCGAATTACAAACAAAGGCGAAGGAAGCCACCCAGCCAGCATGCTGACACAAAATCTGGACGTGACCAGATGGTCTCATCCACGAAACCAGACCGGTCGGCAGAAGAGAAGTGACTTTAACGCACATTACCAGAGACGAATACGCCAACTATGATGTAACCCCTGTTCTGTCTCTTAGATTCTCTGTCTCTCTTGAAAGAGTTCAACATGAACCTCAAAGGGCTAAATGCATTTTTTATGAGACGTTTTATGTTTTCTACTCATTTTCAAGGGCACTGTTATGAAAACGTGGGGTTTTACTGTCTAAATATAGTTAAAACCCCTGAATGATGTGATTTTTCTAACAAGAATCATTAAATGAACATTAACAGTTTGAATCCTTATAACAACGTGTTGTTAAAACCAGCGGTCCTCAACCTTTTAGACTCTAAGCCCCCCTACTAGGCTATTCAGCAATATTGAAAGGCCCCCCTCCCGCTCACAAATACTCAACATTTCTACCCAATAAAATATTTAAGAGCTTGATATTAACTGGAAAAGTGTTTATATTTATATAAAAATGGACAAATAATAAGAAACATCTTTTAGTTTTTCTAAAATGTATCTCAATGCTCGTTTTGTCTCATTTTAAATTATTAGTCATCCTGAGGCCCCCTTATGGGCCTCGGCCCCCCTGTTGAAACTCATGCTTGGGTAAAATGTGGACAAACTCAACTGTTGGTTTAAATTAATCCATAAAATGTGCATATTTAATCCAACCATGGCTTAAAACAACCCAGTATAGTTTTTTTAATTTACTGTTTAAATATATTGTATTGTGGATAATACACTGTATTATATTCTGAGGATTGACCTCTCATAATACTAAATAACTTTCACTTTTGAAAGAATTATTCTTATTTAATAGCGCCACGTGGTCATAATTATATTTCGCAGTTGTAAGAAAGTCATAGAGAAGGCAGTTTTCTAATGTAGATGGTTCTTTTATAGTGGCCATATTCATAATTGCTTCTCTCTGTAATAGCTGTTCTTTTGTTGCTCGGTGTTCTGCTGTTCATGGCTTTTATTCTGTAATTATCCCGTGCGAGTTTGACTCGGGTGACGCAGTCAAAGCTCACCAGCGCATATCTGAACTGTATTCTCAAGCGCCTGCGAGTCGCCCGATCGCACACGCTGGCGTTATTAAAATTCATGTTTCTAAATTACACTTCCGGAAAATTACACTCGGCGAGCAGCTGCGAACCCGAAGTCGTGTGAACGTGCGAGTCGTGCATTTAAAGGAAACATTATCACTGTGAAGCTCGAATTAGATATTTTTGCTCTCACGCAATGTATCACACAACTCACTCTTTGCTTTTAGAAAATATATATTGTTATATTCACTGAGATAGTTTTTTTCAGTTTTGATCGGACTTTATGGATTTGGTCGTTAGACCTGGCCATTGTACAATTTAATTACAGTAACAAGTCACCAAAAAATGAAAATTCAGTTTATGCGTTTGGCTCATGTGTGAATTTTCTGTTTGAATCACATAGTTTAAAAAAATCCAGGACTGTGATTGTATCCAATTTCCAAAGGAAAGCAAATGGTGACCTGTCTTGTTTCTGCATCTCACACATCGACGCCTTCTATTGCACTTGACAGAGTTCATTTCCAAGAGGAAACATCAAACTGTCTGCTCATCGCAGGGGATATTACAGTCAATATTTATACGAACAGCCCAGCAGCATTGGGAACACATCACGTTCAGAATGGTCTAATAGGGAAGCCCGGAACGAACATGCATGATTATATCCATTACAAACATCCATTTCTATTACATTACTCAACAGAATGTTTCCCGTCAAACAGAAAACGCTGCCATGTCTTTCATGGTGGACAGCATTCACACTTTGAATATTTGTAGCATCGCGCCTTTAGAAGCTAAATGCCATCGATAAATCTCAAATTTGATGGACTGTGGACATAATTTCACTCGTAACATGGTTTGCATGCTTCAGTGACCACATACAATATTCACCCGACTGACGTGAGCTATAACTTTTACTGTGTTACATTCTACAAGGGTGACGTTGTTAATAAGAATATAGATTACTGCATGAATCTGATTTATAGTCACCTGTTTATACATCGGCTGACCGTGTTGTGTAACGTCAGCTTCGTGTCACATTCCTGCTATTTATGCCCCTCTTTTTGCCATTTAGGCAAATTATTATTGATTTGGGATATGTGGTTCATCTCATTAAAAACGCGGCAAATACTGTTCAGCTCTCTGCCTTTGTTCTAGTAATGGCTCTCCATAACAGACAACAGGTTATAAATCAGGGTTTCGCTGTTTTCTGTTGGTTGGGAGACCAAACGTTTGGATCAAATTTTTATGCAATTCCAGAAAGTCCAGATTTTTATACTGCTGGCGTTTGCAAATCACATTGAACAGTCTGGTGTATGGGGTTTGTGTTGCCAAAATGAACATTCTCTGACTTCTGTTGAGAGGAACATTGTCCACTGGAAAAATATTTTATAAAGCTGAAATTCAAAACTTTAATATTTAATATTTTTATATTATTTAGATAATTTATAAAATACTGTAATGCAAAAGCAATGTATTTGTAAAAACTTGAGCATGATTAAATATAAACAAAAATCAGCTATTGACGAGGTACATGAAAAATTACTGTTCAAAACTGTCTCCAATTCAATTTATATTATATACATTTATATTATTATATTAATTATATAATCTATAATGCACTGTAATGCAAAAACAAATTACTGACTAAATTGACTAAAAGCTCCAGGATGTCACACAATATTCTAGGTTATATTTTGATTACAAAATACAATTTTGCGAATAATAATAATAATAATATAGTAACATGTTTAAAAATATATTTTATATTATTATATAATAATAACATATACTGTAATGCAAAAACAGCGTATTTGTCAATACTATACAAAAGTAACAAATAAATCCTGTCAGGACACAATTTTAAATTATTAATGAATTAAATTGATTTAAAATCATTTTAAAAATACCCATAAGACCCAAATGTGTTTTTCTATATTACACAAGAATCCTAGTAGTTTGGAAAATGAGAATGTCATCATAAAAATTCACCTTATTGCGTGTGAACTTCTGAACCATCAAAAAAATGCAGACGGAAGTGGTGAGAAGGTTTGTTGTACATCAGCGACACATATGCTGAGTTTTTTAGATAGTTGTGTTGTTGTTAATATGATAATCTGTCACAACACTGATCCCGTCTAGATCCCAAGTTCTAAAATTCTGATGTGATGTTAACTAAAGCTTTTTTCTGCTGACAAACCGCACCGAATTATGGAAAGAAATCCCAGTCAAACTGGATCATGGATTATTGGATCAATATGGACAGAAGCTCCAGGAAACATTCTCATTTTTTACTTTGATGTAGATCGTGACTGATCTACATCAAAGTAAAAAATGATATATTATCTATATCCTCTATATTTAGGATTTAGACTTTGATCTTCATGATAACACAGCACCAAGACTTGAAGACCAAACAATGAGTGAATGTAAAAACGTTATGTGTTAATGCGATGGGCAACAGTTTCCTTTGGTGTACAAAGAAAACATGCGGTAGTTGTCAAAGAATGACAGTCTGATTCTTAGTCATGTTCCCTTAAGGAAGAAACAAATGAACCACCATAAATATTCTTGTGTGAACATTTATGGCTGGTAAGTTTTCTGTTTGGGCAAAATTTTTAATTTTAGACCCTGTCGATACAAATTTGCCAAAACATTTTTCAAAGATGGCCAACTCATCTCTTCATATCCTTCCCATCTCGGATATTAGTTCCTGACAACATGGCTTTCGTAAATCCTGCAATGCTCCAAACGCCGTAAGCTGGCAAAAACAAACTCCTCATAAAGATGCGTGCACAGCTCTGGATTCCTATCCTCATACACGTGTCTGTGCGCGTTTGTCCATGAAACATCACATAACATCCAAACCCAAAGTCTGCAGAATAAACAGCCGTCTTTCTCTTTAACAGCGGATGAAAGATTGCAGGTGTCTGTACTTTTTAATCTCGCGACGTGCCATTTGTATTCTGTGTGTTAACCCCCCGAGAAAAGTAAAAATGGACCTTTTTGGGAATCAGGGCTTCTTTATTGTTCTGTTATTTTGGTCTTTCTCAAAAGCAAATGAACTCCGTCACGGTGGAGACCTCTATTTGCAAGCAGCAGATGTTGTTCTCTTTGGTGGCTCCTTTTGTCGTGTGCAGACGTGTGGGGTTTTCAATGCAAGGATCCGTTCTTCAGTTGTCCAGCAGAGGTCTGAATCTTTAGCTGTGTAGCCACCGTGATGTCCTCTGGGACCACCTAACTGCGGAGCTGAATAGATTTAGTTGGGAAGGGTGTAATTTGTCCGTAGCTATAATACGGAGTGGCCCACTCTGCAAGCGGTGGGCCGTAATATAGCTGGCTGTAATGTAGAGAAACAGTCGCCCTCTGGGGTTCAATAACTGCTGATTACTAGTGCCTCCACTTCAAAACCATCAACATCAGCCCGGCAGCCAGCAGCATTAGAACTCCAGCACAAATGCCTCTGCTCTGCTGTTGACTGGAGTTTCTGTTTGCCCTGAGCGTGTTGAGAAAATACTTGAGCTCATGAGTCTGGCACAGAAAAGATTGTATTAGGGCATTGTTCTGGTCAGGTCTCCTTTGTCTTCATTTAATGGGGAAGGCAAAGCTGAGCGGTGGAGTTTTTGGCAATAGGTTTGAATCTTTAGGAAACCAGTTAGGTAAGTATGCACAGGTTAGTTTGCACATATTTTTAGCGCAACGTATTTGGATTATGAGAGAGATTATGAAAGAAAACTTTGTTTGTTCAATGAATTATGCACAATAATACATTTAATGTGCATTAGAAACATCAAGTTTGTTTTGACTTCAATAGGACCCTTGAGTGAAACCACTGAGTACAACCATTGAGTACATTGAAACTGGGCCAAAAAGTTGAGGCTTGTTGGTATAACTGCTGCAGCATGATGTGAATACTTGCTATTTGTATATGCTCCAATAATTTCTTTTCATAGACCTAATTTATTCTTTTTTAAGTTTCACAAAAATGTGGAAAAATAATATCTCCATCTGACAGAATGTATGTCTCGTTCTTTTCAACAGTGTGTCCCGGGACAGATAACAAGCTCAGCACACTGTCTGATGTGGACCAGCAGTACAGAACCCTTCGTAAATTCTATGAGAACTGTGAGGTGGTCATGGGTAATCTGGAGATCACCAGTATCGAACGCAACCGCAACCTGTCTTTCCTCAAGGTGAGAATCCACACCTAAACCAGACAAACATATACAAAACAGATGAACAGATAGATGCACGCTCTGTTTAGAGAGATAGACAGCAATATAGATTCTCTTTTAAGACAGACAGATACATGCTCTATTTAGACAGACAGACAAATAGATTCTCTTGAAATATTCTCTATATTAGACAGACAGACAAATAATAAACAAACAAACAGATACAGACTCGGTTTAGACAGACAGACAGACAGACTCTCTATATTAAACAGACAGACAGACAGACAGACAGACACACAGACAGACAGAGACAGATACATGCTCTATTTAGACAGACAGACAGACACACACAGTCTCTAGACAGATTCTCTATATTAGACAGACAGACAGAGACAGATACATGATTTAGACAGACAGACAGACACACACAGTCTCTAGACAGATTCTCTATATTAGACAGACAGACAGAGACAGATACATGATTTAGACAGACAGACAGAGACACACATTCTCTAGACAGATTCTCTATATTAGACAGACAGACAGAGACAGATACATGATTTAGACAGACAGACAGAGACACACATTCTCTAGACAGATTCTCTATATTAGACAGACAGACAGAGACAGATACATGATTTACACAGACAGGCAGACACACACATTCTCTAGACAGATTTTCTGTATTTAACAGATACACACTCTAGACAGACAGTCAGACAGACAGACAGACAAATAGATTCATAACAGATAAACAGACAGACAGACAGATATATTCTCTAGACAGATTTTCTGTATTTAACAGATACACACTCTATTGAGACAGACAGACAGATACTATATTCTATAGATTCTCTAGACAGATTCTCTATTTAGACAGACAGACAGACAGGCAGGTAGACAGATAAATTCTCTAGATAGATTTTCTATATTAAACAGACAGACATACAAACAGATACACACTCTATTTAGACAGACAGACAGACAGGCAGGCAGACAGATAGATATATTTTCTAGACAGATTCTCTATTTAGACAGACAGACAGACAGGCAGGCAGACAGATATATTTTCTAGACAGATTCTCTATATTAGACAGACAGACAGGCAGTTACGGATACATGCTTGCTCTATTCAGGCAGGCAGGTACACAAACACACACACGCATACACGCACGCACACACACACACACGCACGCACGCACGCACGCACACGCACACGCACACGCACATGCACGCACACACATGTTGGGTTTCCATGTTTTATGGGGACATTCCATAGACACAATGGTTTTTATACTGTACAAACTGTATATCATATTCCCTAACCCACACCCTAAACCTAACAATCACACACAACTGTCTGCTCTTTTACATTTTCACAAAAGTTAACTCTGTATGATTTATAAGCTTGTTTCCTCATGGGGACCAAAACATGTCCCCACAAGGACAAGGATTTTGGATATTGCCATCTTTGTGGGGACATTTTGTCCCCATACCATAGGGTTTACCCCCCCCCCCCCACACACACACATACACGCACACACAGACAGATTCTCTAGATAGATGATCTATGTTGGACAGACATACAGAGTCTCTATTTAGACCAGACAGATTTGACTAATTCAACTAAGTACAGTTTTAAATTAAGCTTTGAACCTGGTGCGACTTTTATTAAAATGACACAAATGAACAAAATATAATGCATTACTACCTCACATACTACACAGGAGACTCTATACATAACAGAAGACTATATAAATAACCGAAGACTATTTGCTCTCAGGATGAACAGTGACATGACATTAGAGAGCAAAGCCGTTCTGTATTTGTGGATTTCAAAGGCGGTCGGGGCTTTTAGCAGTCTTTTGTACCGTACCTGCAATTACTGCTAACACTGATGGCTAAATAGCTCTCTTAAATTTGCATTAATGGATGTTACGGTTCGCTCTGGTTTCAAAGTTTACCTCAGTTTGGTTATAGCTGCAGAAATAGAGCGAAAAGCTTGCACACACCTGGTCTGCATGGTGAAACGGCATTATTTATTCACAGAGAACTTTGCTTCTGAGTTTCCAAATGTCTTTTTTGGTCAGGGAAGTTATTGTGTAAGTGTACCATAATGGTCCTAATGTACCAGGGTAAAAACATGGTAACTGCTTATTTAGTATAGTAAATGTAGTGCCAAAATTGTAATTTCCATTCGAATTCCATTGTGTATGTTTCGTCCATATGCAACACATATATATGCCCATGACTGATTTCAGTTCAACGTTTTGGCTGAACCTGTTTCAGAGGTCTGATGTTTCCCCATCAATCTAAGCAGCATACGTGGAACGGCGTCTGAATCGGCATGCGGTGTCACTTTGGCCTGTCAAGCAGACCCGCTGTCAGGTTATATCCTGGTCAAGGCCTGAGCGTTCCCGCGTCAGCTAATGATGTTACGGGATTTGATTGACTCTTCATTAAAGTCTGATCAATCAAGCTGTTGGCGTCCTCCATGGCTGCCTAGCAGGAATACCAGAGCGCTTTAATGTTAGAGCTGCCAGCTCGAGTTAACGTCAGGATCATGTGACACAGACGATCGGCTCATTGCATTTATATACACTTATATACACCGTTCTGTACATGGCGAGCGAGAGATCCGTAGGGCGGTAACATCTCTCAGGACATTTTCTCTTCCTTCCTTGTCCTTTTCACATTTCAATCTTCAAGTTGAAAACACTTCTGACCTCTCTACCTCTCCCTCTCCACCCAGCGGAGACCCTTAGGCGAGAAAACACTTTTAGGTGGGAGTGTTTAAGAGGGAGACATGGTGTGACCCTGGTGTATCCGAGACTGGCTGTGGCTCTTGCTCTCATGAATTTTTGATGGAGAAAAATATCAGTCCGTTTACGTTCGACAAACAGAGTTATATGCTGCATTGCAATTCTTGGACGTCTTGCGGATGACTGTCAGGGACCAACAATATTGTCTGGGGTTTCAATACTGCGGTTTGAGAATAGACACGGACTGAATGTTATTTTATTTATTTTTTATTAAAAAATATTGGAGTAGTTTTAGTCATTTTCCTTTTCTGCAGTTGATTTAAATATAAAATATTAATTCAAATACAGTTGGTGCAGATATTCCAGTATCTGACAAAAAACACCTAAACATTTCTCAAAAGATCTTTTGTTTTCCACAGAAGAAAGAGTCATAAACAGATTTTAAACGACATGAGGGTGAATAAATGATGATAGAATTTTTATTTTTGATTGAACTACACTTTTAAGTAACATAACACATAGACAGACATGGGGCCCTATAGTACATCCGGCGCAAGGCGCAGCTTAAGTGTTTTTGCTAGTTCTCATTTTCCCGTCCTGCGCCGCGTTGTTTAAATAGCAAATGCTCATGGTCTAAAAAGACGTGTTTTCAAGCGCATTGTTGGCGCGTTGCTATTTTGAGAAACTGAAAATACACTGCGTCATAGACCAACTCAAACCTGGTCTAAAGTCTCAAGTCAATGGCGCAATATTTTTTTTGTTATTTAAAGAGCGCGTTAGTAGAAATGCGCCTCTGGGCGGGTACACAATGAGCTTTCACTTTACTTATTACACAGAGGGAAGCGCAGCAGCACACAAACATGCCAAATATAAAAAATATATGGAGTACAATGTAAAAGATTATTATTGTATACATAAATTTAAAAATCCGGCTTGTCCTGTAGATTGTCTGTTTGCGCGCGTTAAGACCATGCGCCCGAGTGCGCCGATCGTTTTCCCGTCGTTAAACTAGCAAAAGTGGATTCGGACACGCAGGGCCGTCGTAAGGGGGGTGCAAGGCCCTGTGCGAACTTGTTGTGCGAGACCCTCTGGAGGAGAGAATGTTTTTTGCGAAGTTTTATGATGATTTTCTAAAAAAAAACTTGCAGTGAGTTTATCTTTATTCCAACGATCGCAACTTTCAAACGCATTTGATGGACAGATAATCAGCGCTCTTTGTTGTTAATGCTGTGGATATTTTAGCAAGAAGTTTGCATAAATTTAACAGCATTAGATTAAAGAGGGTAAACCTTTACTGTACACATCCATAATATGTATCCAGATGGGGGAGATGGGCTCTTATTTGATCAGTAATGCCTTTGCGTCTCTTCGTTCAGTAAGTTTAACAGCATTATTAAAAATGGAAACTTTATCATTCGATCATTCAAATGAACTGTACACTGAAATGGACAAATCAGCTGGATTAACACAGTAACAGTAAATCATTACCTCCTGGCTCAAGTCAGCTTTCACTTTTTTCGACATGTTGAAGTGCGATTAAATTCCTTACAACTCACTGAACAATTCAATATTTAGGCTATATTCATATATATTATTCAGATGTTCAAACATTTGACATTGACAAAATTACATTTGTTGACAGTTTGTGGTACTTTAAAACCTTTTTAGACAAAAAACTTATTAGGAACTGCCGCGTAATGTTTGAAGAAAAAAAATGCATGGTTCAATTTAACGAAAAATGTCAAACCTTTTTATAAATGTTTTCAATGAACACTTATTACTCAACCCTGAACTGTCTTCTCGCGGCTCGACGGTAGCAATAGTAGAAGTGTTGATCGTGGCATCTTCATGGTGGCTAACGTTAGCTTTCACAAATTTATTGAATGATACTCTGAGTTTTTTTCTGAAACTCTTCTTTCTTTTCCTTATTCGCCCCCTGACTCGTGTCGACGAAATCGATCACGCTCTCGTGCTGCAGCCGACATTTTTTATTCTTCCTCAGCTTGAGCAGCTACGTAGCTACATAGAACGAGCACGCCATGGAGCGAGCACGCAGCACCTACATGAGAACATATCGAAATTAATAAAACAATGTTATAAATTTGTTCTTGCGGTATGAAATTATAGATAGAGGAAGACATTTTTTTTATTTTCTTCAGGTCAGACGCGAGGCACTGTGCGGTCACACACCTGGCACAGCCCTTACGACGGCTCTGCGCCTGCGGACACGCCCTGAGTGCACCATGCGCTGTGCGCTTTAGACCATGCGCTTAGATCGTTAAAATAGGGCCCATGCTGTAACAAATGGAAAAACAATGTACAAAATAAAATACTTTTGGATACATCTTTTTGGTTTTACGGCCAACATTGCATGTTGTTTAGGGATTTCCAGTGCTGTATGTTTAGTTTATTTGCATATTTGCACAGCTGCATGTTTACCGTCATGCATGCAATGCATTATCTGCGATAACTCAGACACGCAAGACACAACACAGCAGCGAGCTCACAACCAGCAACCGACAGAATCAACACAGATAGAAAAGGACACAGATTGGACAAGTGGGCTGTTCGGACCGTGCAGACAGACACCGCACACAAACGAACCGATCTCTGTTACAACACTCTCCGTCTCCAACTTTCTCACTAGTTGCTCTTTCACTGGAAGCCTACAACTCAAGAAAACTTCTCACAAACACTCCATAAAAAAAGGCTAGAAAAGAAAACCCACAAGCTTTAGTGATGAAGACCTAGACTTACAGTTTTATGTTGGGACGAATAAGCCATCAAGGAAGAGACAGTTAGATATTGCTAAATATCTGAGGAAAAAAACAAAATCTCTATGCACTTGAATTATTTTCTTTGAAATGTTTACCTTACGCATATGCCTAAATCTGATATTCACGTACAGTAAAGCAGTGGTTGCCAAATTGGAGTTACAGAGAGGGCGATGAGGTAACTTTTCAAAGACTAAAATAACTCTCAAAATGAGTTCATGTGCTTCTCCCATGTAAAAAACTATGTGTGCATCCTCTAACAACACAATTCTAGTGTCAATGTAAAATAAATAGTCTAATCGTATTAGTCAATCAAATGTGAATCTGTTTGCGTCTAGTGTTTCCTCTAAGGGAATGAGTTTAATAAGTCTAGCTGTGCGTTACT
Source organism: Triplophysa rosa (assembly GCF_024868665.1). Lineage (NCBI taxonomy): Eukaryota > Metazoa > Chordata > Actinopteri > Cypriniformes > Nemacheilidae > Triplophysa > Triplophysa rosa. The sequence goes on from NC_079893.1 coordinate 4,221,587, forward strand.
TAAAACGCTCGGTTTCTCCCCACCCATTTGCTTCTGTGTCCCATGAAATCCACCGCTTTCCCTTTTAATTAGGATGTAATCAGAAACTGGGCCTGTCATTAATCAAAACCACCCAAATGAGAGGGGATTGTCCTGAACGCTAGCCTCATTAAAGCTTTCTGTGTGTGATCTAATAATTCAAGGTTGAAGCACTGTGAAAACCCAGACACCAGAAAGTCAGTAGTCAAACCGGTTCAGTTCAAATGAGTAAGAACAAAACCATATCTAGCATGTTCACTAAATGGTTTCAATATGAAACGAAATACTACAATTAAAAGATCATTACTTTCAGAATAATTGATTTTATACGTGTTAAATATATGTTTAAAAGACGTGAAAATGTTTTTCTTGCACAATGGAACATGAAATTATGAAGGGATGTTTCTTTTGTACTGCATTGCGTTGTGTTTTCATGGTTTTCATTTGTGGTTCATGGAAATTTCGTGAAATTGGATAATGTCCAACATGTCATTGTTTTTCTCTTTTCTTTGCGTGTGTCTTATCCAACCTGATCTCACGGCAATTCGTAACCATTTTACAAGGTGGCTTATTCGTATGAATTCGTACGTTGCGAATCATACAAAAATGTACGATTACTAATAAAAAGCAATACTGAAGCCCCACCCCTAACCCTAACGTTACTGCCGTGAAAGCAAATCGAAGAAAAATAGACAAATCAGATTGTACGAACTCGATACAAGTTACGTTTTTGCCGTGAGATTGTGTTGGTTGTATCACTGAGTCATATTTTTTCCTATTTTTAAAAGGCAAGGGTATGTCTGAAAAGTTTTGCACATTACCGTAGGGTATAGTACTAAGCATAGTGTGCTGTGCTTACTGTGTACTCCATACTATTTTGTTAAAAGTGGAACAAGAAGTGCATGGTTAGAGAACATTTAGGATGCAACTTTGTTGTCACATGACCACACAATACATATGACATAATAAAAACAAATTTACTGGCTGTCCACAGATTGCATTAAACCACACATGCCATATTGTATAAGTATGGTGCTGGACCATCATACATTATATAAAGTTGTTGTTATATTCATGCCTTTCTCTTTGCATCACTGATATACTCGACACATTTCGAGGGAGTACATGGTTATTTTCTCCCACTTTCACCGCGCTGTATGGACATGTCCTTTCCCAAGAGGTAAATGAACCAGGCTGTAATTTCACTGGAGTTGATGCTACTTGACTCCTGCACTTCTCATTTACAGATGTAGATTCTCACTACCTCCTAGCTAACACTTCACCCTCTAAAATCACTTCAGCCTGACATAATGTGCCCAGTGAGAAAGAACACGGTTCAAGAGGGCTTATGGGAGAAAATGGTAATTGTGTCGGTGGGCTAATAGCAGCGTCTCATTATGCCACTGCCCTGTCGCTTTACGACTGTCAGAGAGGAGCGCTTCAAAGCCGCCACCGGCTCTCTAACGTTCAATTAATTACGGTGTTTTTATACAAAATTAACACGTTGTTAGGTTGCTAGAATGCTCCCGTCACCTCCCACACATTATAGCTCTGTAAGTATATTAGTTTTGACTAATTACACATTTTAGCTTGCTTTATGCTCAAAATGGCGTGAAATAATAGTCATTTGCGTCAATCTGTGGTCATGTGTTTAAGTAACTTTCTTGTCATAACTTTTAACTGAGGTTTAGAAGTTTTATAAACATGACGAGATAATTGGCGTGGCGATATATTACTTACACTAGATGGTCAATTACTTTTTTCAGGCGTTTTTTAAGCATCCCACATGAAAATACTGATGTAAAATGTATAGATACTATAGTGTATATGGCTTTTAACCTTATAGTAATATTAAAGTCCACGACAGTATTTACAGCTTATAAATTCAATATAGTTAATACTCCAGAATAGATATTTTTTAACAAAATGTTGTGATTATTTATAAATATACTACCGTTTACTGTATAGTACATACTAAAGTATAGTAGTTTTTTCATATGGGATTAAACAATGTATCTGTTATTATTTTAGCTATGATTTGAGTTTGAGGTTTTTTTTTCGAGGATAAACATGAGGCCAATCGTCATTAGCAGTGCTTACCTTTTTGTGTCAGTCTGACAATGTTTGAGTTTATTGCCAATCAATCATTTGTTTTAAAAAAAGGTCAAAATAATTCTAATTTTTCTTACAAAATTGCCATGAAACTTTCAAATGTATTGATTGAAAATTGGTCAGTTTCATCAAAAGTCTTTTCGTCATTAGCAAATTTTGTTGCTGGCAAAAGTTGTAAAATGAACTCATCAGTTCACCAAAGATGTAGCAAATATACACATTTTGGACAAAGAAAGTACCTGTTGGCCTTTAGAAAATGACTTACTGTATGCGTCCATTTAGTTTAAAGGCCCACTACAATGCCTTGGAACGCTCAGCATTATTTAATGTGTTGACGTAATTTCAACTGAAAAATGCAAAGAGCGCGAGACATATCGAGTGACCCCGCCCCCTTTTAAAATAACCAATAGCGTTTCGTTTACGGCACAGTCATCCTTGCAAAGCTGCATTTAACAGCATACTAGCCACAGTGGTGTAAAAGTCTATAGAAAAAAATTGGAAGATCACTGTTACCAATGATGTGTCATTTGAAGCTTGTTATTTACGTTGGTAAGTGACACTGTCGTTTGTCTTCTGCTTTACTCATCAAGGCTGTGATGTCCAATCTCTTCCATAGAGCCTTGACATACAACATTCTTTGTAGACTTGAAACGGGTCAGATACATTTTGTTTTCTCAGCGGATTTGCGCGTATGATCGCGAAATGATGAGCTCTGTGCTATCATGTCTCTGAACGGGAGGACACTCACGTGCAACCGTTCGCGTGACACTAACTCAAAATTAAGACTTTAATGTTAATGGTTACACTGTCTGGATCATCTCCCATCTAGTGCATTATGCGTCATTCACCATGTAGGACAAGGACATAATAAATGTGCGACCAAGTGGCTGATTTAAGGCTTCCGCAGCTCTAATAGTGAAGGGGGCGGGACTCTTCCGATTCTAAAGCAGATTTGATTGGACGAGAACTTGGGCGAGTGGCTGAAGTATGCATGATGTCATGGAATTTCTAGATTTTTTTGAGTGCCATACTGTCAGTTTTGAATGCGTATATCTTCTAAATGGGAATTTTGTCAGCGCGTACGGACATATCAGTTTATTGACGTCCTTAAGGCTAACTTTTTTTAATAAACGGAAAAAAACTTTCATTTTGATTTCAGTGGGGCTTTAACCACTGCTAGAAGTCATTCAGTGCTGAGGTCTCTGAGGTGAAATGAATTTCTCACAGACCCAATTACAGACCCCAAAAATGATTACAGCTACAAGAAAATGTCTGACAATAAAAGTGGCCGTAATAAAATGCACGGCATTCATAGGAACAGTTCGATTGCGTGTCTTAATCTGTCACATTAGACAATATTGACCCTGACAGAAATGAAGCCAAAGGGCAATTAGTGTACGAAATCAATTACACAATATCTTTTTCTGAAAAGCTTTTTGCCTGGACATTGATCGTAGCATACAGATGATATAATAAAACAATTTAGGTAGAAGATTCAATTTTAATGAATCACATTTAATATATTTCATTTAACGTATTTAGGCTTGATTTTCAACAGCAATTCTTTTCTCCAATGGGTAAGTGATTGTTGTTTCTGAAGATACTCACAAGGATCATAATTGCCTTTCAAATCAACATAATAGTTGTTATCGAGATGCCAAGCACTACAGGAAGTCCCTTTTTATTTATTTTTTGACGTATGGAAAATCAAACTTTGCTTACAACATGCATTGTTATTCCTAATTTAGCCATCCCAGTTGTTTTTCCATTATGGACTTTTAATATTTGCCATCGAAATGTAGTTTCAGGGCAAATATGTGCAGTGTCGTGGTGCGTGGCACACGGAGTGAAACAAACAGATTGCGTTTAACAATAGCGATGACATTTATATTGTGTTTCTCTTCGGGTTGAAAACATAACAGGCCGTGCCGGCTCGCCACAGTCTGTCATCTAAAAATGGATGATGAGGACCCTGAAAGTCTCGCCGTACTGTTGACTACGGCCCTCGTTCGCTGTCATATGTTTCTGTGAAAATGATTTCCTGACACTTCCGCACATTACTGGAGATGCTCTGTTCATTCATTCAGAATATTCTTGTGTTTGCTCTGTTATGTTTGTCAACTCACTAAAGATGTCAACAGGCTTATGGAATGGCCACGTTTATGAGGTCTGACACAGCAGAGCCAGATGTTAACTATTTGCTGTCATCCTGAACATTTCTTTAATGAAAATAAAGTTTTTAATGCCCATCATTGATATCTCAGTTTTCCTACATGAGATGAAGTGTAATGAGATCTTTTAAAATGATGGAAAAATACATATTCATTGTTCATGTCTGTGTCTTTTATAGATCACTGCATGAACATTTACTACTCTTTGCATTGTTCTACTTTGATGGGAAGTAAATCAACGGGGTGCTGACTGTATTGTGTGAATGGAACAGTGAGTTACTGAAATACTGTGGCCATCCCAGCACACGTCCAGATCCTTCAAAGACTGGAGAATTTCAATCGCACCAGACGGGACATGATGTCTGGTATTTTTTGTTTTGTTTTGTTTTTGAGTAGAAACAAGGTTTCAGTGACTGTATAAAGCTTGAATCTTTATACATAAATATCATTAGTACTGCAATTTATAGTGTATATTTATGTTTATAAAACCCTTAAAGTCGTCAATTCTGTTTTCAAGTTGTTCCAAATCTGCATACATTTCATGAACACAGAGAAAGATATTTGGAAGAATGCTTGTAACCAAACAGTTGTTGGCCACCATGACTACCATAGTAGGAAAATTCCTTTATAAATGTCTTTGTTCTGTTGAACACAAAAGAAGATATTTTGAAGAATGTAGGAAAGCAAAAAGGTGTGGGGAAATTTTGACTTCCATTGTCATTTCTCTTACTATGGTAGTCAATGGTGGCCAACAACTGTTTGGTTACAAGCATTCTTCCAAATATCTTTCTGTGTGTTCATCGGAACAAAGAAATTTACACAGATTTGGAACAACTTGAAGACAGAATTGACGACAGAATTTTTCATTTTTATGGTGAGTAATTGAAGACAGAATTTTTTTTTTTGGGTGAACTGTCGCTTTAAATGCATTTTTCCGGAATCATTATAACATAGTTGTGTCTTTAATGACCCAGAATGTTAATCTAACAATGATAAAATAAAACATATTTTGCTTTATTTGTCGTTGAACAGACAAAATATACATGAGAGATAAAAAAATATTGGTGCAAATATTAAAATGACTAATAATGCAGGCACTAAAGTCAAAGCACTATATTGATTTCCATCAAATCATTTCAGTCACCATTACACAATATACATTTTTAAAATATTTATTTTTTGATAATTAACTTCATGTTAAATGTATAATTTTTAGTATTGAATTTCTTGGGTCACTAGTTACTATGTAAACTTTTTAGCACATTAACAGAAAAGGTTAAAGTTTTAAGTCTTTTGTTTTTTAACAAGGTATTGTAAATATAAAGAATGAATGAACATATTTGTATATATTCAAAACGTTTGTAAAAAGGTGCTTGTTAACATTCTGTACATTAGCATGCCTTTAAAAGTGCAAAACTTATACCGGCATATAAACCATGCTAATTTGCCTTAAATCAATTATAAATCGCGATGCAGAACCGCAATCGCCAAAAATGGATTCATAAACGCATTAGGGCCTATTTGAAGAAGCGTGTGTTCTTAAGAAAGTCTATTAAAACATCAAAAGCAGGATTTTTTTATTCTCCACAGCTGTAAGGCAATGGTTCAGTGAATTCTCTAATACCAAAAAGGGCAGGAAAACAAATTAGTGTCAAAGTAAACAGTGTTATTTGAGATGGTTGCGAGAAGCAAAGTAATCCTTTAATTAAATAAGGCAAATTAGAACTGAATTAGAAATTCTGCCCGTGGCCTGTCGTGGTTTTTAGAGGTTGTTGGTTTGTTGCTTGGTAACGGAAACTGATGCTGACATTAATAGCGGATGCTAATTCATTATTAGTAGCAACTCTTAACTATCAGTGAATCAATATCTGGTGTGTGAAATGAAGTTGGCAGTCCTGTCATTCACGAAAATGCCGTTCTCACCAAACTCACCAATAGATCGTAATCTGAGTCATTATTGGGTCATTAGGTCAAAGGCATTCAACATACAAATTCAGAACCCAAACATGTCAAATAAATGGATGGATAAACTTGAGGGCAGATATGGTTTTACAAATGTAACTCTAGCAGTTCAGCTGACTGACAGGTGACAGCTGTCAGGTGTTTCTGTCTCTTTGTGCTTGGTCATCTCTTCAGATGGATCTTCATGACAAACATCAGCGATGCACGATCACTTCAGTACAGTTCTATCACATTCACAGCTTCATCACGAAACAAACCCATCCTCCGCTGCTAATGACACGCAGTACCAAACAGTGATTGGATGTCAACGTGATTGATGTGGGTGTGGAGTGGGAGGGTCCACGAGTCTCCTGTTTCATTATCTTTTCAAATCATATTAAAGCTGTTTGATGAGTCGACTAATAAATGATGAAGTTTTGCTAAAAGTCTTATAAGAAGGAAACATATAGGCCCACGCAGCTTTAGGAAGGTACAAGACAAAGGAGAGGGTCTCTACTCCGAAAAGGAACATAAGTAACAGATACTTAGACAAAGAATTTTTTTAAAACATATTAACTGCTAATATATTAAATAATTTAATATATTCCGAATAATACACATGTTTCTAATGTGAAACTGTGCAGACATTAAAGTTGACACCAAACGGAAGTTTTGACGGTGTTTTCTTTTCTAAAAAGATGCGGGGATTCCAACTTTTGGGATTTGATTTAAACAATTCTTTTATAATTACATTTATCTGCATTGTCCTTGGTGTGAATAGGATGCACACGCATTTCTTTGTTTCTCCACAGTCTATCCGAGAGGTGACGGGTTACGTGTTGGTGGCACTGAACCAGTTTGACTATCTTCCCCTGGAGAACCTGCGTATCATCCGCGGAACCAAACTCTACGAGGGACGTTACGCGCTGGCCATCTTCCTCAACTACCGGCGAGACGGCCTCTTCGGCCTCAGACAGCTCGGTTTCAAAAACTTGACGGGTATATTTAACTACATTGTGCATGTTTTGCATTCATAATTATGTGGTAATATTTAGGAAAAAGTTGGTTAAAAATATTACTAGATAAACGGTAAAAGGGAAAATTGTACCTTGTTGTCACTTGAAGGTCATGGGAACGTCTTCGAGAAAGTTGACATAGCAATCGCTCGATGTGTGTAAACACACGCCTGGTAAGATTGCGGCTAATAAAGCCCCTCATGCCGTGCGTTGCGGTGGATGCTAATCGTGTAGATCAGAAAACATTTCTCATATAAATGAGCTTCTCTTCATTATGTGACTGCAATTCTTGTTTATCTTATCAGCTGATTACATCCGAACGTGTCTTACAGGCGGCATATGGCCGGCTTCTTTTTTTCAACCTCGCTAAGTCGCCTCACAGTGACACTTTCATTAAGCTCCATAATATGAAAACCCGTCTTAGAACAATATGTCCAAATCCCTGCTGGGATGTATAGAGATATGGAGGGAAGCGAAAACAGATAAAGGAGCAAAAAATACCAAGAAGTCTGCGGTGCCTCAGAGGAAAACAGCCAGAGGCGTGTTAATGGTTGTCTGGCTTGTGATGACTCATGGAGGCCCAGAGGAGTCCGGCAGGTGGTACGGGGGACAGCAGGTGATGAACAGGAAGTTGAGACAGCCACCAGCAGGCATCTCGCATAACCAAGTTAGATGAATCATAAATAAGGTTTTGCCACTTCAATGGTTGATTGAATTGAAACAAAGGATTGTGTTTCCTAGTATTAGAAGTGCTTGTAGGTTCTTACAGTACTTTTTACAACCAAATTTACTGAATTAACATCCAGTTGTTAAACATAAAGTGTCAATCTAATTGTCATCTTACTTTTAAAATGTGACTTCAACCCACATAAAGATACGTATTCAAAGTTACCTGCAATTGCATGTTTCAAACAGAGATGTCGATAGAGAGGCTAAAGTAATGTATTGTAGTTCCATAAAGTGATGCCATAGTGCTGAAGAATTTTGAAGTTTCTTGCTTGTTTTGTGGGGTTTGTTACAAAAAGTGTTTAATACCAATTTCTCAGTGAGAAATCTGAAACAGAACCATTAGTCGAACTTTTATTATTCTTAAGAGCTTGCACAGCATCAGTCAATCCATAAGGATTTGTACTTTTTTGAACATCTATTATCTAACCCGGCGTTGCAGAAAGTTGCATACTTTTAATGGTCCCGCAACCCCTCATAAAACACAAGTATATACTTTATAACTCCTATTCCAGTAAGACAATACAGCGGAAGAGCCTAAGACTGACTTGGAAAACAGCAAGTTCTCGCTTTGAGGCATCTTGAATTTTGCCACTGTTTTTGAATCGCATACTTTGTTTCATTTTTCCATCCCCTCGGCTTTGTTGGTAGGTTTTGATTCTTAAGGCGACGGTAGCCACGATTGTGCAATTTGAGTCTTAAGAGATTAAATTTTCTTCTGAGACCCTTGAGATATTCTGCACTGGTGGTGAATGGATGCTTTGATTACAGCATCACTGTTTCCACGTGCTGGCTCTCATGGATCCTCCGCACATCTCTGCAGGATGATCAATAGCTTTCATAAGCAATTTACGAGACAATATTGAGCTTAATCTTATTTTCTGTGGTCCTCCTATCCCTTGTTCATTTTTGGGGGGGTATGTCCTTGCAGACGACCTCTGTAATGTCTCGCATATGAACAGCACTTTATTAACACTTGCAGTCCTAAATATTAGAATTATATTCATATTCCAATTGTCATGCTGGATAACTAATTAGTTATAGTTTTTATTAGGGCTGTCAAACGATTAATCACAATTAATCGCATCCAGAATAAAAGTTTGTGTTTACATAATATATGTATGCGTACTGTTTACGTCTGCATATTAATTTTGTATTTATAAAAACATACACATACTGTACATGCATATATGAAATAAAAATATGTATAGAAATTAATAAACGTGTTTATAGTTTAAATGATTGGTAAATATAAATAAATACATGTAAATATTTTCTTAATTAGTTTATATGTATGTGTATGTGTGTTTGTATAAATACAATATTAATATGCACAGCACACAGACATATATTATGTAACGGTATATCATATTTTGAATATGTATATATATATTCACAATAAATATAAATAAACATATGAAGAGTTCATTTGCAAAAACAGATGTTTTTTATTGTGCATTCAAAGTAGTATCCATCAAACTGTAGTTGGGTTGTTTTGATTACAATAAATAAATAATAAAACATTATACCGTATTATTTATTAAACAATCAATAAAAACAAAAAAATAAAAACAGTTATCTGTTTGTGCAAATAAACTCTTCATTTATGAGTATATGTATATTATATGTACATGAATATACATGTTCAAATTATTATATATTTAATTTAGACATAAATTCTCAAACTTTTATTGACGACCTCAAGATATTGACCATCATACAATTGACACCCTTAAACTAAAAAAATCCTCATCAACAATCCATCCAGACATATTGTTTTCAGTCATCTTTCAAAAAGGTTATGCAAACATTTTATATTCTTTTCACGAAACATGAATTCAGTTGCTGTGGTACTGTGTTATTTTTTTACATTTTGTTTAAATCCTGTACAGTTTGTTCCCCAAAGCCCTCTGTCGAGTTCTGCGCCACGTTTGCTGAATCCACAACTTCGCGTCGACTAATTTATTCATTATGTTACACAAACATCCTTCTAACCTCACAGTTCGTATCTTCATATGTATGCCTGTTCACATTCCCAGCGGTTGTGTATTAATTCCACAGCCTTGATGTGAAGCGTACTTTCGCTCGCCCCCTCAGAGGCTCCCGGGCTGGTCTGTCCTGTTCTGCGTTCTCCGGCACATAGCCTTGGCCGCTCATTTAATGATCATTTTCTTGCTTCTGATCTGCTGTCCGCACTGTCTGTGAACCCAAGGTTGGGTCTGATTGGATGACCAGGTTTGATCCAGCTGGATCCACGTTAATGTTCAGACTCTTAAGAAACCCGTCTCGCAGACAAGTTTTGAAGCTTTTCAGATTTGAGGACACGCTGTTTGTACTTTTACACTCGAGAGCCTCTCAGGTTTGTTGAGTTTCTCAAGTTTTCAAGACATGGATGGATGCAGTGCCACTGTCGTGTGTTATGCTGTCTGGAGTTCAACAATGTGAAGTGATGAAGTAAAATCACCTAATTTTCAACACTGGTCGCCAAGAAGTTGCCACCATATTAATGTAAATAAGCAGACTTAAATGGCTACGATTGAATGTTATTATTTAGTTATTTGTTGCGTCTCACAATTATTCTGTTAACCTTGACTGATGTATTGTGTAGCGTCGTATCTCTTGAATAAAATGTAGACATTTTCCGTGGTTGTGGAAAATACATCACATATACTGTATATCAGAAGTGGCGAATTATTGACCTGCATCAAACAAAGAAAACAACAACTAAGATGATAAGAATTGACCCCCAGATTCCTGACCTAAACCCAACCGAACGTCTTTCAGATGTGCTGGAGGAAACCGAAGTCAACTTCGAGTGACTTTCCCATCATCAACACAAGATCTCGGCTTTAAATGATGCAACTGGACAGAAATAAATTTTGTGATGTTGCATAATGATGTTTAAGCAGGATTATTTAAAATCAATGCACAAAAAAAAACTTTTCATCATTTTGGCAATTTACGAATTTCAGATAGAAATAAAACGATTTCCTGCTACATTTTAGTGACATTTTTGTTTCATATCGATGAGAAAGGAAAAAAAAACTAGAAGGGATGAAAACTGACAGTTAATAGTAAATCATTTACTAAACAGAGGAATCTGATAGCTGTGCTTTATATAAGACTCCCTTTACAACTATTCCATCACTCAACAAGCAAATGCGCAAAAAGATAAAAACAAGAAAGTACATTCAAGATTTTTTCTTTTTAATCTGAACATCTAAGGCAATAAATTGTTTCCATTTGTGTCTTTAGTTGCTGTCTTGGCATAACTATACAGTGCATGGCTGAAATAAGGCACGCACATACATTATCTTTGCGAAGCTGTCATACTCACCCTAAAAAAATCATATTTATAAGTACTTTGATTTTATTTCCAAAGCTATTGTTATAATATTACTTCCTGAATATGAAATTATGTCTGCAAATTCTGTTTTTCCAACCATCAGTCAAGAACAAAGGGGGACAGGAGGAGTGCATTGTGGGTAATAATTGGTTTGCTTCGGAATCTGGAAAAAACAATGGCTGTTCATTGCAGCAGAATGTGATTAAAACAATCCTCTGAGGACTTCCTGCGGTGGGGATATAAAGAGATCTCCTGACTCAATTCTGGTGGCAAATTGCATTCTGGGTGTTTTTCTCTCGGTGGTCTCCGTTGTTCTTTTAAAGCTTATGCCTGACACAAAGGTCCGCTGTTACAGGAGATATTTAACTTCTTGCCCCTGTACACTACAGTACAAAATGGTCATTTTTTCAGCAGTATTATCAAGGGAATAATTGACGGATTGCAGTTGTGTTGACTCCAATTAAGAATTTTTGGCCGCTTTTGGGGTACTTGAGTTTTGTTAAGGTCACTTTTGTTTGGTTTAGTAATGAATGGTTGTAAATTATTCCTCTTATAATGAATAGAAATCTGATGGTCACAGCCTCCCTCATGGCCGGCCCTCAATGTGTTTATTTACTATTTCATAGAAAGCATTGGAATAAAGAAATTCTTAATTAGAATTAGAAATAGAATTGATCATATGAATATATTATAATTAATTACAGAATAGAATTAGTTTAAAAGAGAGAAGTAGAAAGCAAGAACTACTGTGGTAGAAATCACTTCCCGTCATGAGGAATGGTGCGAGGGCGGGGCTTCAATGATTGACTGACTGACTGCAAACTCACTGGCATTCAAATCTGCATCCATTTTGTTAGCGACACCCAACTTACAACGATCCAGTTAGTTCTCGATGGATCAAATTAAGCCCCGCCCTACATCTCAGAAGGCATGTCACGATATGCAGAAGACGACAAATGCTCTTCTGTTTCATGATAACTTTAAGGAAATAAATACTGTAAGATAGACATCCACAATCATGAGAAATTCCATAAATCATTAGTATTGTATTATTTTATAATAGTTTTTATATCTCAATATCTCTTAATTTTTTTTCCACAAGCATCAAAGTAATTCTGTAAATCCTATAAAAATCGGTAAATTCTGTAATTCTGTACTCAACATAATTATTTATAATTGTTTATATAGTTATTTCATAATGTAAATATATAAATATTTTTAATATCTCAATGTCATAAAATATTTTGGCTGGCAGTTATGCCAGACTTATTTCTAGATAATGGCCCGGTTTCACCGACAAGGCTTAAGGCTAGTCCCAGACTAAAATGAATGTTTGACCTGTCTGAATATAACTTACCCAGAAATATCTTAAAATATATCAGTATACATCTTTTTTTGGACAGACACCGATGGTTATTTTCAAATCTGCACACAATTCTGCTAATTTCTCTCTAGTCTTTGGTAATATCTTTCCATGTCTCTATACTTGATGGCAAAAATGGCAAATAAACCTCTAAACAACATTTACAAATATGTCAACCCTTTCTGTCTGAATGGGCAAGATTTTTTCTGTAAAATTAATGCTGACTCAAGGCTGACAGTCAAAAGACAACTTAAAGGGATATTTCACCCAAACGTTTGATGATGTCATCATTTACTCACCCTCTTGTCATTTCAAACCTGTATGACGTTATTTCTTCTGTAGAACACAAAAGAAGATATTTTGAAGTAAATGATGACAAAATTGTAAACATTTTTGGTTGAACTATTCCTTTAACATCCCTGGAGAGCAACCTTATCAATATTTCATATTCTACAATAAAAGGCAAATACAATTGTTGTGTATTCTGTGTATTCTCCATGACACTTCCATGAATTTTAAGAGGCTGATTTCAAACACACCACCTCCTGCGATAAAATCTTTAAATCTACCTTTATCCAAATCTAAAAAAGAACAGGAAAGAAATGCAAGATGCACCTGCTATTTGGTTCTCGCAGGGTTCTGTTAGCATAGACTCTGTGTGGTGACGGCCGTATCGCCGCTCGACCAACCGTCCCAGCCCGTCCTCATGAGACCCTGCTGTTGTTGTGCTGCTGGGTGTGATTTCTGGGCTCTGTGCTATCACCACAAGCCAAGCTCTCCTCCCCGTGCGGCTCAATAATGAGACGAGTCGGGAATGCGGACGGCTGGCTGAATGATGGAGCGCGGCAGCCATCGAGGGCTGTGGAACGTGATGCTACACTGAAGAGGATATTAGTGGAAATGGCACTAAGCGAGCGCGAGACGGAGGGGGAAATTACATTAGCATTTATTTTATATAAATAGAGTGACTCCAAACATTTCTCATTTTTCAGAGATTGATCTCTTTCAGCGGCCATTTTGTACTCTGTTGATAGTCTGAAAATATGATAAGGAACTGCAAAGTAACTCCACCAGCAGCAACATTTATAATCGGAACATTGCTGGTTCGAGCCCCGTAAGGAACGAGTGACTTAAAGGAGTAGTTCACCTTCAAAATGAAAATTCGGTCATCATTTACTCACCCTCTTGTCATTTCAAACCAGTATGAATTACTTTCTTCCGCAGAACACAAAAGAAGATATTTTGAAGAATGTTGTTAACTGCCCCCCATTCACTTGCATTGGTTGCAATAGAAGTGAATGGAGGACTGTGCTGTTCTGTTACCAACATTTTTCAAATATCTTCTTTTGTGTTCTGCGGAAGAAAGTAATTCATACTGGTTTGAAATGATAAGAGGGTGAGTAAATGATGACCGAATTTTCATTTCCTTTAACTGGTTATACAGACTAGACTAGATTGTTCTTAGTCCTGGACAATAAACATAATGGCATAACTCCACAATTTTGACACCCATTTAAGAGTGCACTCTGGAATGAACATTTTTGTTTGAACTAATTTCAGTTATAGGATACATTTAATACAAAAAAATAAATTACATAATTACATTATAAATTTATAATTAATAAATTAATTATAAATAATTAATATTTTATATATATAAATATTTATTTAATTTCATTAATTTCATTTTATATATATATTATATAATATAATAATATAGTGTTGCCATAATAAATTTCCAGACATTGTTTATGTAAGGTTAGTAACCAACATAATTTCCATCTCATGTATATTGTCTCCAGCCCTAAAAGGCACAAAAACGACTGATTTAATATCCTGCTCATCAAGTTTTTCCCCAAAACTTTTTTGAGCCCTGGCCACATAAGATCTACGTGACTGTCTTCCTCTAAAGAGCAGATGCGCATGTTTTGATGCCAACAAAAGCTCACAAATTGGAGAGACCCGGAACCAAACAAAGCAATAATCTTTTACAAAGTTTTAACAGCTGTTATTTATTTATTTTTTCGCTGCCTTGCATATTATTTCTGTTATGGGGAGAATGCATCATATTTGTCACAGCGATTCACTGTAAAATAATAACATTTAAGACAGCTGAAATTTAATCAGAAGCCTTCAACACAATTACGGTTATCCATGAGGAGGTCTTCCCCCACGCAGTCTGCGTGCTCGCATTTGTCATGCAAAACAATCTCTTCACTGCTGTCAAACAAACTAATGGAAAACACTGGCATTTCTTTCACAGTTTCATGTAGTGATACATTTCCATCTTTTAGCTAAAGGAGGATATTTTCTGCTGCATTAATCGGAAAAAAGGGGTGCTCCTTTTGGGTATGAATATATATTTGTTTCGGGCACTTTTCATATAAACATGTACGATAATTTTGAGACATTTAAAGCATATAAAGCACTAAAAATCTGTTTAAAAGTTTGAATCTACTGACTAACACAGTGTTATTCGTGTATGTTTTAGACCTGACATTTAATATAGTATTTCAAATTGTTGTAGCATTCTTAAGCTGGGGCCACTTTCTGTCGACACTCCACTGGAGATGCGAGTGTCCTTTAATTCAGTTTTCATTGTCAGGGGAACGGTCTGCCTTTGCTCTTTGCGTTTGCTTTTAGCCAAGTTTTGTTCGGGTTTTCCAAGAATTGAAGATTCAGACTGTGGATACACTCTGAGCCATTTGATTTTCTATGAAAAATATTTTCAGGTTTCGGAGAAGGAAGCCTAGTTACTAAATATGCATTTCTGTTGTATTACGGACATTTGCAATAAAGTTTCGGAGTTTTGAATACTGAACAGCAAACATTCATTCTTTAAGACATCTTTCTAATAATAATTTAAAACAAGCATCAGTTTTACTGTATCTCATAGTTATGGGGATTTGAAATATACTATATTAAATCTAAATATTAAATTTAGGTTGAGGAAAGTTGGGCTCTTTCCCCTAGCAGACTCAAAAGTAAAAAACACTTTGAAGGAGAGAATCGAGTCTTCTAAAGAGCACAATATCTCTTTCGACTTGGGGCTATAGAAATTAGAGATGCACCGATATATCGGCCAATAATCGGAATTGGTCGATAAAAGCACATTTTCACACTATCCGCAACGAAATGCAAGAATTTGCACTCTGGATATCGAAAATGTTAAGAAACATCCCCAGTTTGATGTTCAATCTCAATATTTATTTTATGAATTAATAATATTTTTGAAGGAAATATTAATGTAATCTTCAGAATCGGCAGATATCATTCTGAAAAATCGGCTATCGGTGGAGAAATTTAGTAAGGTTGCATCTCTATTAGAAATGCATCTTAGGGCTGATTTAAAAGCATCAAGGGTGAGGACAGTATTCAGTTTATCATACTTAAGTATATTAGTATATATACTGTATGTTTTAGGTATTTAGGAGGCATTAGACCGATTATCTGTTGAAATACACCCAAGGAACTGGTTAACCCAAGAGTATAAAGAAGAAGATCATTATAGAGCTTGTTTGCTTGTGTGTGTTTGGATGTGTATCAAGTTGTATTTCCTTCCAGACTCATTCATTGTGTTTGGGAAACGTGGTACAATACAACCAGCCAACCATGCAAGGTGTCTGATACTGGCTTTCACACTCTCAGACAGGATTTTGGCACTGGAGAGAGCTGATCCTGATCTTGATAAAACCTTGTCATTTACAAATGCCAATCAGGGATGCAAAAATCTATTCTTAATCATAAAAACATTTGAGAATTGAACTGTCTGGCCCGTGTAACTCGCACATGCTCATTAAAGACAACGTGATGGTTTAACCATATAAAAGATGGAGAAGGCTTTTGGAGTGATGCTTTTGGGTAACAGAAACTTTTAAGATTACACACATCTGAAATAAATGAACGTTTCATCCATACTTCAGTACATCAATATAAACATGCTCTGTTGTAATGGCTCTGCTTAAATGTGTTAAAGCGGCCGTGCAACGGTGTTTCAAGCATTCTGATTTCTTTACAATGTTATACGTACTGTCTTGACATGCTTAACATGGTCAACCTGTCAAAAAACTAGTTGGGCGTATTACGTAGTATTTCTGTGCTCGATTTGCATTTGGGTGATGAATGTTATATAAACGGTGGATATAACGCTGGATTTGGAGATTGTTTGAAACTGATATATGGAGCCGTCCCAGCGCTAAAAGATACTGGACATGAACCGCATGCGGTGAGTGAAACTGATGTCTGTGTTTTGTTGGCAATGGGTGCGCACGTGCTTTAGTTCAGCCTACCCCTCCCCCCACCCAGCACGCGCCATAGACTTTCGGAAATAATCGCACAGCTGTATCTATCTTTTATAAATGTGATCAAACTAAATACTCTTCGAAGATACGAAGTATGCAATACTAATCTATAGGTACTCAAGATTAATATGAGATTGGCAGAAACGTATATGGCAGAAAACGCGTATGTTAGGGCCGCTTTAACTACTGTAACTTTCGCATTTGTAATCACACACAGTTTCTCAGCAATGTCTCTCTCTTCATTTGATATTGTGTTGGTATTTTTTTAATCTGGATATTGTTCCATTAAAGTGTCCTGCTATGTTAAAACAAGCCTTAAAACCATTAACAAAACTGTTCAACCTACAATAAATAAGAAGATACAAATCTGAAAAAGTACAGTCCTCGGAAAATACACGGACGTAGAGAGAGTATAGCAAAACAGTTTTCTTGTGTACTTCGTTCATAAATAATTTATTTATATGGCTATAAAGTGCCCAGACATCGCAAAACGCATGGGAATTTTTATTATTTTCCCACCACGTACACATTGGTGTCAAATTAAAATGTTGAGTTTGGTCAAATTTAGTTGTCAAAGGCAGCATGTAAAACTGAAACAACTTTACAAAATTGTTCATTACCATTGTCATCAGAAATTGATTCACTGATCATTGATCATTTTTGGATTTTGGAAATCCACACTGCCCATGCCATCACAACTCTACAAATCGTGTATTATCTAGAATTTCTCATTCGGAAATTCAACTTTGCTTCGTTGTTCATGTGCTCAAGACTCAAAATCATGATATTTCCAACTCCACCTGAATGCGACAGGAAACGAGGAGAAAACAGGAAGTGACTACATTTTAAAATAAGAGCCCTGAGACAAAGACAGGCAGAAATGCCATATGATAATTTGTATGATCCTTGACCTAATAAACTGATTGTTTTCTGACAGAAATCTTGAATGGGGGCGTGTATGTGGATCAGAACAGGTTCTTGTGCCACGCTGACACCATCCACTGGCATGACATCATCAAGAACCCCCGTTCTGAACTCCTGGTGGTTCCTTCCAACAACAGTGGAAACACATGTGAGTACCTGTTCATACAAAATACCTTGATGGATGTAGTTGCTTTATTTTACCACTAATAAATGATATTACAAATAATTACATTTGTTTCATTATACATCATGATATTTTTTGAATCTATGTTTATGAATCCAGAGAGAGGAGGTGCACAGAAGAATGTTGAATGTGAATGGTTACACCTCGGTTATTGTTAAATGATCATAGCGGATACATTTAAAATAAATGTTTTGATTGCATTGTTATTGTATGAAGCACTAAAGCGTTATGTCATTCTGGGTTCTTTCCACAGGTAGAAGGTGTCATAGATCTTGTAATGGACGTTGTTGGGGTCACCAGGAGGACCAATGCCAAAGCTGTGAGGCTTGAATGCTAAACTAATTATTGTCTTTATTCCACTGCTTTATATTTTCTATAGATATGTATTAATATATAACTTAACTATATTAATATAGACAGTACCTATAAGAGTTTGGTTCCAAAATGAGATAACTCTGTTTTTACAATTTTCAAAAATCATGTTTTTTATTATGTTAACATGCTTTATTGTGTTTTATTGTGTTGGTTAGCTGTATTTTTATTTTGAGTTTTTATAAATCAAAACAAACCAACTGCAGTTTGATTGATATTAATTGCAATGCATAGTAAAAAAACATGATTTAGAATTTTTTTGAAAAAGGATGTATCTAATTTTGGAACCAAACTATATACTTTTAGGACCTTCAAGAAAATCCAAGTGCCATATGCCCTTTAAAAAAAACATTTTTAATATAAAAACGTGTTGTGTATATGTATGTGTTGTGTTGTGTATATGTATGCGTTGTGTATATGTATGCGTTGTGTATATGCATGCGTTGTGTATATGCATGCATTGTGTATATGTATGCGTTGTGTATATGCATGCATTGTGTATATGTATGCGTTGTGTATATGCATGCGTTGTGTATATGTATGCATTGTGTATATGCATGCGTTGTGTATATGCATGCGTTGTGTATATGTATGTGTTGTTTATATATGTTGTGTATGTGTTGTGTTTATGTGTTGTGTTGTTTATATGTATGTGTAGTGTATATGTGTTGTGTTGTGTATGTGTTGTGTTGTATATATGTATGCATGTGTTGTGTTGTGTATATGTATGTCTTGTGTCGTGTATGCGTATGTGTTATGTTGTGTATATGTATGTGATGTGTTGTGTATATGTATGTATTGTGTTGTGTATACGTATGTCTTGTGTCGTGTATGCGTATGTGTTATGTTGTGTATATGTATGTGTTATGTTGTGTATATGTATGTGTTGTGTTGTGTACACGTATGTGTTGTGTATACGTATGTGTTGTGTTGTGTATATGTATGCGTTGTGTATATGCATGTGTTGTGTTGTGTATACATATGTGTTGTGTATACGTTTGTGTTGTGTATATGTATATGTATGTGTTGTGTATATGTATGTGTTGTGTTGTGTTGTGTATATGTATATGTATGTGTTGTGTTGTGTATACGTATGTGTTGTGTATGTGTATATGTATGTGTTGTGTTGTGTATACGTATGTGTTGTGTATACGTTTGTGTTGTGTATATGTATATGTATGTGTTGTGTTGTGTATATGTATATGTATGTGTTGTGTATATGTATGTGTATGTGTTGTGTTGTGTTGTGTATACGTATGTGTTGTGTATATGTATGTGTTGTGTATATGCATGTGTTGTGTTATGTGTACGTATGTGTTGTGTATATGTATGTGTTGTGTATATGCATGTGTTGTGTTATGTGTACGTATGTGTTGTGTTGTGTGTATGTATGTGTTGTGTATATGTATGTATGTGTTGTGTTATGTATATGTATGTGTTGTGTATATGTATGTGTTGTGTTGTGTTGTGTTGTGTTGTGTATACATGAAACTCCAGAGAGTCACATGTTTGATGCGGGCTCTTTTAGTCTCATCATAGTCATGAGTTGTGAATGCTCAGTTTTGACAGTCTCTCTAATAAAAGGCAAAAGTCTGCAGTCGGGTTTTGTCAGTAGCCTGTGGGCTGGTACTGTAGGTGTGCTCATTAGCTGTTGGGAGGGATGTCTCTATCAGGATGTCTTTCTTTCTCTGTGACCTGCTGGTGATGCGGCTTATAGCGAGGGTGGTAATAACAGAAAAAATGCAAAAACAGGAGAGAGAGAGAATGATGTCCTCTCGAGTGTTGAAGTGATGGACTTGCACGAGACATCTTGTACTGTGTAAAGGGCTTCAAAGTAACAGTGTGTAGATCGGATCGATGTTCTTGACTGTCTGTTTTGAAGCACAGAACTTGACACTTGACACATTTTTCGGGGTATCAATATGAAAATGCTGCTTTTACTTTAATATCAATCTTAAGTATTTAAAAGAGCATGCATGGATCATGCATACTGTATACAAAATGTGAATACACATGTATTATAGTGTCTTATCTGTACGTTTTCTCTTTCGTGTATTCTGTATTTATTACATTACAGTAACAAAGACGGTATGTGCAGAACAGTGTGACGGGCGTTGTTTCGGGCCGTACGTCAGTAACTGTTGTCATCGCGAGTGTGCCGGCGGCTGCTACGGACCCAAAGACACGGACTGCTTTGTACGTCAATTCTTCTTTCGTGTTTTCCTGATGTTAAGCACACAGTGTTCAGGGTGGTTCATGACCCAGAAATAATCCGCTGGTCTGGACAAAATAATGCTAAATGCAAACAATAAAATGCAACTAACCATGTAATTATGGAGTGTTAAGGAAGAAAAACAAATGGCCTTATTTGTTTTAACAAGAGAGGAGTGAACGCTTGCCATATATTTCGCGTGTGCATTCGCGATGATATTTTGGCACTGATATGTTTTTAACTTGAATAAAGAAGCAACCTGAATGAATAAAATGGCAACATGTGCCATCATCCTTCTACGACAGCAAAAGAAACTGCACCACAGACTACCTTAAATACAACAATAATATTAAAGGGATAGTTCATCCAAAAATGAAAATTCTGTCATCATTTACTCACGCTCATATCATTTCATACCTGTATAAATTACTTTGTTCAGATGAACACAGAGAAAGATATTTGGAAGAATGTTAGTCATTTTCAGTTCCGAGACATCATTGACAACCATAGTGGGAAGAATTAAATGGTAGTCATAGGTGCCCCAGAACTCTTTGTTTTCCTAAATTCTTCAAAATATCTCATAATGTGTTCAACAGAACAAAAAAATACAATATTTTTTTTCCTAATATGGTAGTGGATGATGTCCCCGAACTGAAAATCACGAACATTCTTCCAAATATCTTTCTCTGTGTTCATTGGAACAAAGAAACTTATACAGGTTTTGAAAGTAAATGATGACAGATTTTTCATTTTTGGATGAACTATCCCTTTAACATTTAAAGTCAACAAAGGAGTGATTTAATATAATTGTGCACTGTATATAGTGTTTTCAATACTCACTTTAACATCTAAATACTGAAGTGCTCGCACTTTTTTCTTTGTTGTCAGGCTTGTACGAACTTCAATGACAGCGGGGCCTGTGTGACGCAATGTCCCCAACCGTTCGTCTACAATCCAACAACCTTCCAACTTGAGCTCAATCCCAAAGCCAAATACACGTACGGAGCTTTCTGCGTCAAGAAATGTCCACGTAAGTGACGCCGGTCATTTCATGAGATGTTAACTTTCCTCACTTTAGGTTGCTGTTATATCATTTTTTGATGAACTAATATACTCTCTGTTGTCTGATAACACAGATAACTTTGTGGTGGATCACAGCTCGTGCGTTCGAGCCTGTCCGAGCAACAAAATGGAAGTCGAGGAGAATCACATCAAGATGTGCATCCCATGCACAGACATCTGTCCGAAAGGTTAGCAATGTTACGAAAGATGTTAGATACGCGCTTTGTCTTGAGTTTTATTCAAGTTTTTATTGATGTCCATGGAACACAGCTGGTCACTAGCATACAGTGTGCGGATGCTGGTACGGGCCAAAGGAAACAGACAGGCAAACATTGATATTAAAAGTCGACTTTAAAAAAAAGAACAAAGTCTTTTCATTATTAAAGTGCATCTTCAATATCAGACTGTGGACATCTGTTTTATTTCTTCTGCGTATGTTGTATTTTGTCCGCACCTGAACTCAACCTGGGACTTGATGTGACTGGACGCTCGTGTGTTATTTTTGGAAGCTGTTGTGCCTGTAGGGCTTAGTAACCAGGTCAAAGGATGCTGGTTTCACCATCTATATTGTTTCACCATCTATATTGATTCACCAGCTATAGGCCTGCACGAAACCAGCATAAACCGCCCTTGGATTTACATTTATCCAAAACTGCTTTAAATGCAATCAGGCTGTACATTTCCTGGAATTCGAATCCATGACCTTGATGACCCGTTGGCAAAGCCATGAAGTATGTACTGCATGTATAGCGTACTCGTAAAGCAGTAATGTTCATATGTATATAATAGCAGGATTCATAAATGTCATTATGCTTCTTTGACGATCATTATGGAAGTTTGTTGGTTTAAATAGAGGAAAGATTAATGAGGGATGCTCGCAAAGCAAGCAGAAATGAGAATTGGCCCAGACACCAAACTGGGTCATATCAGTCGATCTTCATATGACTCACGTTTGATGATAATTAGGCTGAAAATGAAGGGGAAATTGACTCGGTTTTAAATCACTAAGGATCACAAATGAGATCCTAACAATGTTTCAGCTCGTTTGTCAATTGAGAAATGCACGTCAAACCGACTTTCGGAATATTTGTAAACATATTCAAGCTGTAATTATGTATTTTACAACATGTATGTTTGTGGTGTTCAGTGTGTGACGGGATAGGTACTGGCAGTCTTCAAACGGCTCAAACGGTGGATTCCAGCAACATCGAGAAGTTTGTCAACTGCACCAAGATCAACGGCAACCTCATCCTCCTCATCACAGGCATCAAAGGGTGAGTCCAACTCTCTTCACTTGATATATTGATATTAATGCTGACACTGATATTGATATGATCTCAGAAATGTTTTTTTTTTTAAAGGGGTAATGTAATTCACCCAAAAATGAACATTTGAATGGAATATATTCATGTTTCTATTGTAGATTTTTTTCTTTTGTCGAAGAGAAATTTTGTAGATTTTAATCTTGAATTTTTGTCATGTAGTTGCAATGAAAAAAGTAAAAGCATCATGCAGGTGTCACTGAAGTAGTTCTTATGTCTGGAATTCGAATCCATGACCTTGATGACCCGTTTGCAAAGCCATGAAGTATGTACTTCATGTATACCGTACTGTATCCTGCATATATATATTTTATTTTATTATTTGCATTGTTGAGTTATGTGTATGATGATCTTTATTTGTGAAGTTTTTGTTGGTAGTATAGTGGTGAAACCGAATCTGAGTTTGCCACGAATAGCTTTTAAATGCCGATATATGGCATAAATAAGTAAATAATTTATTTTTATATACAGTATTTTACATCTTCTAAACACATGGATTTTTTCTAACTAACAGACCAAAATTAAATCTGTTATTCTTTTACATTATATTCATTTAATATCACATAAAAAATATTTCCGTCTGAGAGTCTGTGGATCGTATAGGGACTTTAAGTTCACCCATTTCCCGCACATGTGACACAGATCTGTTTTCATTTAGGAAGACAGCGTGAACAGGGAAAAACCCATTTGAATCTGACATTTTCAAATCCTATCTGGGCCGCATTCATATGTGGGAATAAACAAATAAATGTATTTGATTTTTGCAATGTGACTTTTAGTACAATGTGAGTTTTAGTGCAAAATCTGTAACCCCACACACACAAAACGTCTCTCTGTGTATGACTTCTGGCTTTGTTTTATAACAGAGATATGTTTCACGGTATCGGAGCTCTGGACCCCGATCGGCTAAATGTATTCCGCACCGTTAGAGAAATCACAGGTGAGCGACAATCTCCATTCATCACACGACAACCCATTAAACTCGCCTAACCTTGTGCAAAACCATTAACTTGCTTTATTTCTTTACACAACAACGTTTATCCTTTTAGTAGGGGAATGTTCTTTGTCAAGAATTGTACAGTATGCAGTATTTATTTGTTTATAAAGCCTCGAAGGAATGAGCTATGACTGCGTTAAAAGCCTTTTGTCACTTCAAACGTGGTCTTATGTTTGTGCCAAATAGCTAATGGAGTGTAGCAGCAAAGTAACATATTCATAATAAAAACTCACGCAATAAAAAGCGTGATGGATGTTCTTTTGGTGAACCTTTAGAACACGTATTTTCGCTGAGAAAACCAAATTGATAATTAAAACAATGCGTCGCAAGACTCGCGCTCGGTGATAATGAAATTGGCTCTTTTAATTAGCGCAATCGTTTCCCGTTACAGGCTTTGAGTTTAATGTAATGGATTCTCCGATTGGCTGTGAAATATTACAGTACTGACCTGATGTCGGCTATTATAGCAACAAACTGTTATTGTTTATTTTATTAGGGTTCTTGAACATCCAGTCTTGGCCGGAAAACATGACGGATCTTGGTGTTTTCTCAAACCTTGCCACGATTGGAGGGCGGTCTCTTTATAGGTAAGATTCACAGACGTATTTTGCATGAACACTGTGAAAGAACGCTGGAGTGTTTCCACCGTTGGGTAAATATGGACAAACCCAACGGTTGGATTAAATTAACTAGGGCTGTCAAACGATTAATCACGACTATTCACATCCAGAACCGAAGTTTGTGTTTACACAAAATATGTATGTGTACTGCGCATGTTCATTTTGTATTTATAAAAATATACAAAACACAACAAAAATACAAAGACGTTAAGATGTCCCCATCAAAAGAAACATTACTACATTTTTGGAGAAGATAATGTCAAAATTTGGTTGAGATAATGTTACATTGTCATTCAGTGTAAAGCAATATTTATGTACAAATTCAATATTACATACATTATTCTGACTTGTACATATTAATATATATATAAAAGAATAAGGGAGCATATAACATTTTATTGTGCTTTAAATATATAAAAAATCCTTAGCAAACACCTAGGATAGTGGCAAATTAATAAAAAAATGTAAAATTACAACTAATTATCCATAATTAAGTAATTAGTCTTTTAATATGTCATAAATAGATTTTTGTTGTAAATATGACTGACAAGATTGTTATACTGATATTTATATAAAAAAATATGTATTAATATATATTTTAGTGGGTGTCTACTGTAAATCAGGGGAAAATGTATATTGTTTTTATGCTTAAACCCTTTTTCGTCTTTGACCAACTTTGTGATATATTTATTTCTATTTACCAATCATTTAAATGATATATGCGCAGTATAAACGTTTATAAAATTTTATCTTTTTCTTAAATACGTATATGCATGTATATTTTTTAATAAATACAAAATGAATATGCATAGTACACAGACATATATTATCTAAACACAAACTTTTATTCTGGATGCGATTAGTCACGATTAATCGTTTGACAGTCCTAAAATCAACCTAGCAAATGTCCAAATTTGACCTAACAACAGTGTTTTTTAAAGGCTGTATGCATTTGGCAGACGCTTTTATGCATTAGAGCTGACATTTTAGTCAGAAGTTCATTATCATTATATAGATGATGCTCTATTTACGGTGTGTGGCGTAATTGAATCCAATTCATTGTTCTCGTTTATTTATTTTTAATGTACGTTGT
This sequence comes from Triplophysa rosa, assembly GCF_024868665.1. Taxonomy (NCBI): domain Eukaryota; kingdom Metazoa; phylum Chordata; class Actinopteri; order Cypriniformes; family Nemacheilidae; genus Triplophysa; species Triplophysa rosa. The sequence continues at coordinate 4,247,367 of NC_079893.1, forward strand.
AATGCTTTCCATAAACCCTGTTTTCTTACTTAGCATATTCATTCAATTTTCAGTTTAGTTCATTTAAGCTTATGTCTGTAGCACTATTTGCATTGTATCAATATAAAAATATAGAAAGAAAAGGAAATACATTAAGATACATTAGCAACTTCATCTATATGAATAATTATTTCTGGGTTTTAATGGGACATTTATATTCATAGATGTTGTATGTATTGTATGTGGATGAATTAGTCATAATATCTATAGCGAAAGTGTGAATTAGTGATAATATCTATATAGTTTGTTATATTTATAACATCCAGAACCCACAGCTGAACTATTGCATTAAAAGTCATAAAGAGCTCCTTTGTGCTTTCAGAGGGGTTGGGACATACGTATGATTTTCCCAAGCCTACATTCCTAGTCCATTTTTGAGATGAATCTTTTCACAGATTCACTCAAACTCTAAATGATTTAAATATTCCTTTGCTAATGCATTCATAAATGTTCTCATTAACTACTTCAAAGAATTCCCACGTTTCATATTAGGTCCGAGTAAAACGATGCTCGTTCCCTGAGGCTGACGGGCTTAAAATAGTGCCTGTAGCATTGTTATCATGTTTTACTAAACCGGAAAACTGTTTTATCATGCTGCAATCGTATTGTGGTGGAAACCAAACAGGAATTTCATCCTAATGACCCTATTGACTGACTCCACGTGTTTTCTCAGTGGTATTTCTCTACTGATCCTGAAACAGCGCTGGATCTCTTCACTTCAGTTTCAGTCTTTGAAAGAAATCAGCGCTGGTAACTTTTACATCACCAACAACAGTCAGCTGTGCTTCTACAACACGGTAAACTGGACCAGTCTGTTCCGCACCAGCACCCAGCGAGTCCTGATCAAAAACAACAGAGACCCCAGAGAGTGCAGTGAGTATCTTTCAATCAAAGCTCTCGTCTGGGACTCCATCTGTTCACTGACTGTGATTTGCTTTGAATAAGATATCATGTTTGAAGCGAGTATAATAATCCTGGCGTCTTACGGCGATGAATTGGCTTGAAAAGATTCCATGATAGACAAGCCAGTCTCTAAATAGACTAAACCGAGAATCAAGCATCGTATTCTGCAGTTTGGTTGCCACGAGAAATGCAACCAAGTTAATTGCTTCTTGTGATATCTTGTCGTTGATATAAAGGGATGGAGATGGGTTATATTTGGGGTTATATAGGATATATTAGAAATAGCAATATTCACATTCGATAGACGGTTTCATCTTAACATAAACAAAGTTACTGCGCATGCGCACTTTTGTGACCCCAACTGAACTTCCGGTACACATTCACAAACAATAGAGTTCCTGTAGATTATTTCTGATAACAATCAGAAGTAACCGAGAAGAAGCGTTACTTGGCTAAACTTGTCTCTACAATATTTTGAATTTAGACTGCAATACTAAGCTCAACCGCTAGATGTCAATGTACCATACGGTTTGTATAAATGCGACCGAACTACAGGACCCATTCAACAAATTGTTTATTTAATAAAATGAACATACAACAAAATACAACAAATTGTTTATTTAATACAATTATTTTACAATAAAACAATAATACAAATTAATATGAACATAAATTAAATAAAATATAAATAGTTATATTATAAGACACTAGCCAAACACCGGAACCGGAAGTGAACTGGGGGTCAGGCGCGCGCGCGTCCGATGAAGCGGTCTATGTTTGTGCGATACATGGGTTTGTGACAGTAAGAATTGTTTATTAAAATGTAATTTTGTAAATGACGATCGATTTTGGTGGAGAACGCTCTTAAAGGGACGGTTCACCCAAAAATTAAAATTCTGTCACCATTTACTTACCCTCAAGATGTTCTAAACCTGTATAAATTTATTTGTTCTGATGAACACAAAGAAAGATATTTGAAAGCATGCCAGTAACCAAACTGACCTCATATCCCATTTACTTCCATAGTATACTATGGGAGTCATTGGGGGATGAAATCTGTTGGTTACTGGCATTCTTCAAAATATCTTTCTTTGTGTTCAGCAGAACAAATAAATCTGTACAGGTTTGGAACTATCTGAGGGTGAGTAAATGATGACAGAATTTTCATTTTTGGGTGAACCGTCCCTTTAAGTAACTTAACAATAATATCACAGCGGCACTCATTGCTCTCCTGTGTGCATTTATCAGCTCTTGTGCGAGATCACAAGGCGGACGTCAGGATTGGAAAACAATGACAAAAATGTCATGTCTGGGTGAACTATTCCTATAATAAACACTTTGTACTTATTTTCAAGCAGCAGGGACGTTTTCTGTCACATAAAACTCTAATAACAAATCTGTGTCTACCAGAGACAATAATCTGGCTCTGTTGTTGAAGTGACCCGAAAACAATAATGAGGCACTAAAATAAGATGTTTCCAGTGGAAGCTACACATGTAATGCTGATGAAGACATTAACAGGCCGTTTCCTAAGCTGTGCTCGTGTAATTAGTGCCATAATAAGTGGATCAATAAGGCTGTTTTCTGGCTCATTCATTAGTCTCTTACACACCATCGATCAAAACAGACCGAGCCACACGACTGACCAACAGCTCAGACAGAAGTCATGAAGGACACAAGGCTTTTGTTGTGTGTTGCAACACTATTTATTGTGGATGATGATCATTGTACATCGATTTTTTTGTTGTTGTCAATCTGGCCACCACTTTTTAACCAGTTTGAGATGATGTGCCTTGGATAGCGATCATGCATTATTGGCAGTTGCGTAACCTCCTTGTAACATTATAAATAGGTCAAGTTGTAGTGAATTTTGAGTATTCTTTAAAGCTGCAGTCTGCTTCTATATGCGTTTAAAACATAAAATTGAAGTTTGTTTTATGTATGAATCTTAAAGGGACAGTTCACCCAAAAATTAAAATAAAAATTCTGTCAGTATTTACTCGCCCTCAGATTGTCCCAAACTGTATACATTTCTTTGTTCTGCTAAACACAAAGGAAGATATTTAGAAGAATGTCAGTAACCAAACAGATCTCATCCCCCATTGTCTCCCATAGTATTTATTTTCCCTACTATGACAGTAAATGGGGGATATGATTTTGGAATTTGGTTACTGACATTCTTCCAAATATCTTCCTTTGTGTTTAGCAGAACATACTGTAGAAAATAATTTGGGTTTAGATTTATCTGAAGGAGTAAATGATGACAGACATTTTTGTTTTGGTGAATTGTCCCTTTAACATGGATAAAAGTCAAATGACATCTTCAGTAACCCACGATATCATATTCGACAGTTCATTGTATAAATCATTATTATAAGATTGCAGACACAGATTTTTATGCACTTGCTCAAAAACTAATGTTTGTTTATTTTTAACTTTAAAAAGTTTTTATTGAGAATAAATTTGTAAAGGATGAAAAACGAAAACGTTAGTTATTTGGAGGATCTATTGACAGAAATGCAATATAATATATATAACTATGTCTTCAGAGGTTTATAAAGACCTTACATAACGAAGCTTTATGTTTTTATACGTTAGAATAAGCTATTCCTACCATACACCGTGGGTCCCCTTTCATGGAAGTCGCCATGTTGTTTCTACAGTAGCCCTAAAGGGACAAACTGCTGTACGGAGAACGTTCCGTCATCTCCTTCGGCAAAGAAGCGAAAATGTGTCAACATCTTAGTTCTGTGTCAGCCGCCGTAGTGCTTCGAAAGGGAGGGGGAGGGGTGGAGTGAGCTGTCGGTTGCAATTCACAACCGCACCGCTAGATGGCGCTAAATTTTATACACTGGAACTTTAAATTGTTTTCTTCAACATATTTCATCCACATTAAGTGATTTAACTAACTAACAGGTCCCCGTCTGTTTTTGTTTTTTCATGTGCTGGTGTGTTTTGCAGTAAGAGAGCAGATGGTGTGCAATGCGCTGTGTTCAGAGGCAGGCTGCTGGGGTTCGGGTCCAGATCAGTGCCTCTCGTGTAAATACTTCAGCCGGGGAAAAACCTGCATCAAGACCTGTAACCTGTATCACGGGTGAGCATACCTGTGGTTTCATTCACACAGCCGCAGAAAATGGTTTTCTCTCCTGTTTTACAGTGCTAGAAAAAGTTCACACTGTTCGGTTGTAAATGAGAGTGACGCATTACAAAAACAAACAGACTCCTCTAAAGCTCAGTCTTGAAGTTTGATAATCCTTTGTGTGCCGCCTTTATTTTGGTTGTAGTATCTGTAAATGATGGAGATACAGTATGAGATCTTTCCCCAAACTGCTAGCTCTGAAAATTTGTATGCGATTTCACCATCATGATCAGACCATCAAGATCAAGGGATCGGAGTGCTTTTAATAATTCTTAAGAAGCGACCCTCATGCATTTCTGGCAAGCTGGAAAGAAAATAAGAAAGTAAACATGAAAACAGGCTTCAAATGCAATGCATTTGTTTATCTTTCTTTCAATGATTTGGGAAAGAATTTGAGTTCATCTTTTGGGATGAGACTACTTTGCATTTTGCGTGTGTTATATCGAGACATTTAGGGAGTGAAATTGAAACGCTCAAACCCTTCGTCTTGCCTTTATAAAAAATCTGATCATGCCCTCAATGGAGAAATCAATTGTTGTGGAAACAAACGAAGCAGTCGAGTTGTTTTCACTTCAATTGATTTTTATGGATTTTCTTGTAGGCTTGTATAGTTAATTGACCAAGATTTGGAGTTAAATGGAAATAGCCTCTGGTCTCTGTGTACAAAGACCTTTAATGCCATGTACAGTATTCAGTGTAAGAAAAAACCCTACAATCTCAAAATGAAACATTAATTGGGCCACTTATATAAACTAGTCAAAATGCAATTTAATATTGTTTTAGGGTACACTGCTATGTACTACAATGACATTTAATATATTTCTCATAAACAGTTGCTGTTCATTTATTCTAGTGATGTGCGAGAATATGCCAACGGCTCAGTTTGTGTTCCATGTGACAACCAGTGTGAGAAGGCCGGAGATAAAAGCTTGACCTGCCACGGCCCGGTAAGACCCTAAAATCTAGATGTTACATCTATTGCTGGATTTTATATATTTCCAATCATAACTTGCTATGTTTTTCATGTTTTTCTCTCCTGGCTATGATGTCATAGCCTAATCTCCCAAACAATGACAAAGTAAACATGATTAGAAATTCATTCAACTATCTAATTACAGTTTGATGTTTAAACTCTTTTCCTAAAGTATGTGTTAATGTGGTCAATAAACACAAAGTTATAGGCACTACATACATGTACAGTATATGTTGAATGTCACATGACTAAACCGGTAAACAGGTCTCATTACATCCGTTTGTTGGATTAACTATCAGCGATATCTATGAATTTTTAAGGTAATACGCTACTCTAGCTAGCTGTTTCCATTTTTTAGGCGTTTTGTGCTATTTTTATATTAAAATGTCTATGAGAAGAAAAGAAAAACTTTTACACACAGTGGGCCCTGTTTTCACGATCTAAGCGCATGGTCTATAGCGCAGTGCGCAAGTGCACTCAGGCTGTTTCCGAATGCACTTTTGCTAGTTTAACGACGGGAAAACGGTCGGCGCGCCCAGACGCATGGTCTAAACTGGTTGTCCCGATTCTCTTAATGAGTAATGGGTTTTTTTTGGGCGTAACGTGCAGTAAACCAATCAGAGTCTCATCTCTCATTCCCTTTAAGAGCCAGTTGCGCTCGCGCCATTTTCAGTTCCTCAAAATAGCAACGCGCCAACAATGCGCCTGAAAACACCTCATTTTTAAACACGCCCATGGGCGCACAAATGAGCGCAAATACATTTGCTATTTAAACAACGCAGCGCAGGACGGGAAAATGAGAACTGGGTCGGGCTGAAACTTATAAAAACACTTGCGCTGCGCCGGGTGTATGATAGGGCCCAGTATATCAATCTGTTTATGTGATGGGCATTGATTTTTGATCCTCTTTGGTAGCTAATTTAAAGGCATTTTGAGTAAAATGGCTCTTTATGTAATGAAGCGCATACAGAAGACTTAAACCGGATGCGACGAGACTTGTTTTCCGGTTTCTGTGTATGACGTTCGGCTTAAAGCCTATTGGTAGGACATCGCACTTTCTAGGTCATGGGTTCGAAACCCAGGGAATGCACATACTCAGAAAAATGGCACTTTGGATAAAAGCGTCTGACAAAGGCATGACTGCAAATGAGATGTGAATCTAGAAAAAGTGTAGGTGGTTGTTTGCCATGTGCAACAGTGAAACGTACAGTTTAGGGGTCCTTATACAACATCATTTGTCTGCCGAATGCAGCGCTTGACCAATCAGAATGGAGTATTCCATAATGGGAAGATAATACATGGCTGAATCTGTTTAATGAAATATTTCCTTTTCGCTGCACAGTCACAGTGCATTAGCGTATTGAGACACTTTTATGTTTTCTTATATTATCTTCTCTATAATAGGGTCCAGACCACTGTGTGAAGTGTTTGCATCTGAAAGATGGGCCCAACTGTGTGGAGAAATGCCCCGATGGTCTACAGGGAGCAAACAGCTTCATCTTCAAATATGCTGAGACCAACAATGAGTGTCACCCATGCCACCCCAACTGCACTCAGGGGTGAGGCTGTTTGCTTATGTTTGCACTAAAATTTATTTGTAAGCTTCTTTTCTTGCTTTAACTGTTTAACTCTATCAAGCACAATATGCCCAAAGCTCTAACCTAATTGCCCGTGTGGGTAAAGCTGTCTCGGTTACTGCGTTCAGTCTTAGACACATGAGCCCGGGGATTTGAGAGCAGAGAGAATGTGTCGTTGACTTCAGAGAGCTGTGTTATGCAGTTTTATCTCTAGGTTTGGTCCTAAAATATGTATTGAGCAAATGTCAGTTCCTTTCTCTTTTGGATTCGGAATCAAATGTGAGACAAGATAGTACATAACTAGTTTTAAGAATGACCTCTTTGTGTTTTAGGTGCACTGGTCCAAGAGTACAAGACTGCGTTGGGATGTTGGACAGGTAAGAGTCTCTTCACAAAAATAACCAGCTCCCCTAAATCTAACCCCAAAACTATGATATTTAGCTTTCAACTGTGACTCAATTGGCTTCTAGTTCATGTTAATTTCAGAATTACTAACACATTTTTAAAATCAAACGTTGTATCTGTTAACATTAGTTAAAGGAACAGTTCTCCCAAAAATGGGGCACCATTGACCTCCATAGTAGGAAAAAATTATTGTATACATTTCTTTGTTCTGTTAAACACAAAAGAAGATATTTTGAAGAATGTATGAAAGCAAACAGTTCTGGGGAACCGTTGTCATTTTTTACTATGGTAATCAATGGTACGCCACATCTGTTTGATTATAAGCATTCTTCCAAATACTGTATCTTGCTTTGTGTTCAGCACAACAAAGTAAATTGTACAGAGTTTGAGTAAATGATGACAGAATTTTCATTTTTAGGTGAATTAACAATGTGTTTGTTTCTCCTGTGTCTTTCAGGACTCCTCTAATCGCTGCTGGATTAATCGGGAGTGTCTTTGTGATGGTCATCATTGCTCTTGGTGTGGCCGTGTACGTCCGCAGAAAGAGCATTAAGAAAAAAAGGACTTTGCGTCGTTTCTTGGAAACAGAGGTGAGAGCTTATTCTTGTATATGTTACTGGTCCTACTCACCCCGCTCTGCGCGGGCCTTGAACCGGCGTCAGTAAAGACCGCGGCCTCTAGCACTTGTTGCTAGAGCACCTCTATTGGTCGGGAGTGAGGTTTACTCGCACAGCACTCTCTCGCTGGCCTCCGTTACACTCACCCCCGAAACCTCACTCCCATCCGGGTCACGGCACCACTGTTACCGGTCCTACTCGCCCTGCTCTGCATGGACTTTGAACCGGCATCAGTCCGGATGTGAGACGGGCACTTTAATGAGGAAGCTAGAGACCACAGCACCTAGCGTCTGTCGCTAGAGCACCTCTATTTGTCGGGAGTGAGGTTTACTCACACAGCACTCTCTCGCTGGCCTCCGTTACGTATACCTGAGCAGGTAAATGTTGACCAAACAGAAACCTTAAATCTCTTTTTTTACATTGGTATCACAGTCTGTCCCTGCCCTTGACTTCCCTGTTCTTTTACTTCCTTGATAAGCTGTGTACTTTCAAATTCCCCAGCACATAAAGTATTCAGCGCAGTGCCTTCCTTAAATGCATGGCAGGTTTGTTGGGTTAATGCATAGCCTTGTTCCCCGGAATAACTGTGCAGCCTATTAAAAAACATGGCCTGTCCATGCTGGTTTGGATAATTCAGAGCCCGAGCATTAGTGTTATAGACAGCTGTCAGCCTGAGAAGATACCCAGCGTCCAAAAGCTGACAGAGGCAGTCGCACAACTAGAATCCTGAAATCAGTTTTAACAAACCTGAGGCGAAAGTGAGGCATTCGTCCAAACAAGCACAAGAGTAGAGATATACTGCTCAGTCTTGGGACAAAACATGCATCTGTCGCATGCTATCGATTAATACCAAGATAATGATTTAGTTTGAACTTGTGGTCTGTACTTAGCTTAGGGACTGTTACAGGCGACCAAATTCGAGTCCTGGCCGAAGGTTGTGTCTTGATTCTCCATCTGCTCAGCTATTATTTTGTTTCCGTAGTTTCTACTGTAATGTCTGAAAATGCCCCCCAAAATGGCGTCTATAGCAATGCAATGGAATTCTATGAGGTATGGCATTGTATTAAAACACATGTAAAAATAAACTGTGATGTTATCTTATTTTACTTGCAAATTATTTACATTTAGTGAGTACAAAATAATCTACCTTGAGTTGATTAGTAGTCCCACTAATAGTTCAAATAACACTGTTTTCCAATGAATAATAAATATAAGCAGTATAACTAAAAGACAAACTACACATTTTTACTTTTTAGCCCTTTTAAATGCTATTCCCCATAGACTCCCATTGTGAGTGAGTTTCTGTAAATTTTGTTTTTTACAAACTATGACAAAATCTCACTTGTTGTCTTAAAACCCGGAAGATCCTCTCTTATGCAGGCATGAAAGCTTTATAATAATATTAATCTTCTCACATCCGGTGTTTTTCTGTGCAGAGAAGATGTGAAATCTATAATCTGTTTGATAGATGTTGATCTAATGTATTTCAGGACCGCACACATGAACAGCTCCCTTTAACGCTCTATGTAAAGGCAAGTTTCAGCACCACAGAGATGGACAGCTCCACATCCGAGCTTCCATAAAATGAAGTGCTTGTTTTCCGATTTGTACTGTGATTGGTCACTTAACGTAACAGTCAGCCATCAATAATGGATAACCGAATATACAAGTGTACAGATTGTTAAAATGTCACCATGAAACTGCCTTTTCCATTACCTAAGATTGAGCACCCGGGTGGACTGTTTGTCTGGGTTGGGCACGCTGAGCGATCTCTTTCCTTTTCTTTCTGATAACTAAAAATAAGTGCATCCAGGTGCAAATGCTGGTCATAATTTAACAGACACTTATAGTCAAAGAAGTTATTTTGGTATACCTATCATAAGGTCGGTTACCTTGGTGTATTCTCTTGGTGTAGATTTAAAACAGGGATGTAGCGAGTAACATTTGCCCAGAGTCACAGATAAAATAGTGCTGGTTATTGGTTTTAACGTTGTTTTGTGCGTCATGCTGCATTTAGTTTTTTTGCACCTCAGCCAAACCACTTATATAATATACTGATATCTTCCAGCATCCAATGGTGTTTGACCCTGGCCTGTTATTTCATGGGTTATTGTCGACACTGTATAAGACTGATTTCATAGCACTCATAGTAGATGAGATTGCCCCTTTCCTTACACAGCTCCACAATGCCAAACACAACCTTTTAACCTAACACACACAGACACAGTGTTTTTCCTGAAGCTATTTAGCAATTACGTCTCTATACACTCTCAACCTTTCTCTCTTCTCCCACTCTTATCTTCTCTAGCTTTGTTCCACCTGCAAATGTTTACTCTTGTAAACACCCAGTAATGTCTAACAATATTCTTCTAACTGGTTTTGATGCTCTGTTTAATCTGTGATAAATGGTGTAATTGATCTTCGACTCGGTTGTTGAAGCAGTTGGTGGAGCCATTGACTCCCAGCGGTGCAGCACCCAACCAGGCTCAACTGCGTATACTGAAGGAAACAGAGCTCAAGAGGGTAAAGATTCTGGGAACTGGAGCCTTCGGCACAGTCTACAAGGTAACAGTCATGCTACAGTATGTTATGTGTAAGGGAGTTCTTCTGTTTACGTGTGGTAGGTTATTGATGTCTTCTGATGTCTTTCTAAGGGAATCTGGGTTCCAGAAGGAGAAATTGTGAAGATACCAGTGGCCATTAAAATACTCAATGAAACCATGGGACCGAAAGCTAATGTGGAGTTTATGGACGTAAGTGATATTCAATCATTTCAACAATGGACAAATCCATCCGTTGGGTTAATTTAACCCAGAGAATGTTTCTATTTAACCCAGCATTTGGCTTGAAACAACCCAGCAGAGGTTCATTTATAACCCAACTGTTGGGTTTGTCCATTTTTGACCCAACGATGGGTTGAAATAACCCAACATTTTTTTAGAGTGTAGCTTCATATTGATATAATGAACCCATGTACTATATTTATGGTCTTAATGTGCGTGATTCACTGGTACAAGTTATTCCAAGAATACAAAGTATATAAACTTGATCTACATCAAGAAGCCACTTTTCTTTTCGAATGATGTCACCTAGGCCAGGCCAGCTATTGGACACTGTTAATTAAGATCTAAATAGCTGTTTCATTTAGAAATGCATCACATTATGGAAGTTCATTTGGTTGCTAAAGTGGTATAGAAATGAGAACAAGAAGACCAAACTAGTGAGGAGAACTTTGACCAGTCAAACAGAAGTGTTTTCTTCTCCTAGTTTCTCATTTGTTCTCTGCTTTCTGGAGACGTAGAGAGGTCAGGGTCCTTTTAAAAGCCATCAAAACGCAACCGCATGCGCTGCGACTGATTGGCCAGGAAATCTTATATGTGTGTGTGTGTGTGTATTTTATTATCTGTGTGCAAACATAACCTGTCAAGTTGATGCAGACCTCCATATTAAAGATTCATATTCAAGCCCGTCTCCTTTATAGGGCATAAATATGTATGTCTTATCCTATGCTTTTATGAAGGCACACTTTCCGCCTTTGAAACATGCAGCTAATTGAGTGAGACAGGCCAGCAGACGATGGGGAGGTCAGACTCACTAATGGAGATTTTCTCTGCTATAAGAGACAAGGACCCAGCAAAGCTTTTTTTTTTAGAGAAATGTATGCTGTTCTTTATAGAGTTTGTGTTATAGTGTAGCTGTGTGGTTTGCTTTGAAAGTCTATTGTTTTGATTTTTGTTGGTTCGTTTACATAAAGCAAGACATCATTTTTGTATTTTTGTATCATGCTTTGATGTTAAACGAGTCTTCGTGAGACTCTTCCAAACAACACTAATGGAAGCCATAAAATGTTGGCCATAAACATGTCTGACCATTCTATCTCTGGCCAGCAGGAGGCGCTGATCATGGCCAGCATGGAGCATCCTCATCTGGTGCGTCTATTGGGGGTCTGTTTGAGTCCCACCATTCAGCTGGTCACTCAGCTCATGCCTCACGGCTGTCTGCTGGACTACGTACACGAGCACCAGGAGAACATCGGCTCTCAGCTGCTTCTCAACTGGTGCGTGCAGATCGCCAAGGTAAGAGTCTTGTGTTAGTGGTCGTCAAAAATCATTGTAATGACATTTGACATGAATCACTCTTCGTTTGCCCAATATGTATGGTTTTATTAGCATCGAGTCTGTGCTTTCCGAGTATGTTGTGAAGTCAAACCTACCATGAATGATCGGATCTTTAAAGGTCTACACACTCTATTTCTGACCTGGAGTAGATAGCTCAACGTTTTGCATTTACCTCTAGGGGCAGTAAACTTATTCCAGATGGGTTTCCCAAACACTTAACCTGTATGTTTGCCAAAAAATTAAAATCTGTTTATTGAGCCAGAAGCTGACTTGTTAGTTTTAATGTTAAATTTAAATATAAAAAAAACAAGTTAGCCAATGAAAACAAAACCCAAACCCAAATAAAAGGCATGCAGGGTAAATGAAGCTGATGTGTGATTTAAAGGGTGGAATTGAAAAACTGACCATCTGTGACATTTTCCCCCGAACTTTTAAATACATTAGATTATTTTACGTTCTCTCTTTTTACAACTACTTTTTACCAGAAATTGGATTTTAATTCAGGAATAATTAATCAACACCGTAGGTTACAGATGAGATGTTTTTGTTTATTTTTTTTTTAAATCAAGGGAATTAAATCATAATAGACTTATTAGCGCCGTATTTTCCATACAACGCATTCTTATAGTCTTGAAAAAACATGGAGATATCGTGCTGTAATATTTAAAAAAACTTGAATGTAAATTAATAATAAATAACATTTTTACAAGCTCTTACATATTGCATTGTTTAGATATTGTTCTTTATGAGATCTGGTGTGTAGAACATCAGTGTGACTGTTGAGGGTAATAATAGTGAGGACTGTACACTTTTGAGTATACAGTAATTATTTCAATCTCTTCTATTATAAAGCTGACTAACTGGTCTCTGACAAACAGATCGAAATCAACCCCGGCAATGTCTTTAAAATGATAAGAATATATTGTTTTTTATATACAGCTGTGGAAAAAATGAAGAGGCCATTTGCTATTTGCTTAGGCAAAGTTATCATTTTTGTTTTATTCTGTGAACTACTAACAGTATTTCTCCCAAAATTCAAATAAAAATATTGTTTCATTTGCATTTATTTACGGAAAATGAAAACGGGTCAAAATAACTGAAAAGATGCTCTGTATTTTTTCAGACCTCAAATATTGCAAAGAAAACAAGTTCATGTTCACTTTGAAGCAATATTACAGCAATATTTGTATATGTATTTAGGAAAAGTTCAACTTTTTTTAAAAAATGTGATAACATCGTTTCTTTCACATTGCTGCTGTTGGATGACTTTATGTCATTCCTGATGTTTGATTTTGTTGGAATTCAGCAGCCACTGGACTGGCCACAATGATTAAATTAATATTTTAAATGGTCTCTTATTTTTTTCCCCCAGCTGTAAATTGTCTATAATGACTTGCAAGAACAATGAAAATGATGGAAATCGATTGGTCCAAAAGTGTGGTGACGCTGTTTTCCATTGCACGGCGTTCCCCTTTAAGTTCACTCTGTTCCGCTGCCCCAGAAACGCTCATTTATTCTGTCTGTTGAAAATGGATTGGCTGAGCTCTAGAGATGGTTCTGGTTTGTTGTTTCGCAGAGCTTTGGGCATTGGCTTAATGGTTCCTATTAATCAGGTTCTAGGCTGAGCAAACCTTTTGACAAGCATCCCGATTCCCGCCCTGGAATTCTGCTGGTGACGCACACCTGCTGCTGGAGGTTTTCATGCTCACACTCTCAGTGAACTGCAGTCAAATAAAAACCCATTCATTTTGAGATCATGTTTATCACATCCACTACATCTAGAAATTGCAAACATGGCTTGAAATGTTGGCAAACTGTACCGGACAGTGTCTGCAGTTATGGAGAACATGATCACAATGCCAGCTTGCCTACGTCGAGAGTGAGATTGTCTGATTCAATCACGTTCCAATCGCTTTTGAGTTTACACTTTCTAATGAATACCATCTGGTTCAAGCAGAATGCTGGCAGCATGCAGACTTGGAAAAAATAAAATTTGAATTAGATTTTTTTTTTTTAAACCGTAATCCAAAGATTATTAGTTTGACAAAGTTTCGGGATGTTTTAGTACTTAAAGCGACAGTTAACCCAAAAAATGAAAATTCTGTCTTCATTTACTCACCCTCAAATTGTTCCAAATCTGTATACATTTCATTGTTCTGATGAACACGAAGAAAGATATTTGGAAGAATGCTTGTAACCAAACAGTTCTTGGCCACCATTCACTACCATAGTAAAAAAAAATGCTTTATAAATGTTTTTGTTCTGTTGAAAACAAAATATATTTTGAAGAATACAGGACAGCAAACAGTTCTGGGGCACTTTTGACTACCATTGTCACTTTTCCTACTACGGTGGTGGCCAAGAACTGTTTGGTTACAAGCATTCTTCCAAATATCTTTCTCTGTGTTCATCGGTACAAAGAAATTTACACATTTTGGCACAACTCGAGGGTGAGTAAATGATGACAGAATTTTTACACTGACATCGTCCGTCTTCATCATGCTCACCATATTTTTGCAGTATTTAGTATGTGTCTTGGAAAAGCATTCATTGAGAGAGAACACACAGCTTCGTCCAAATGGCCGTCAATGGAGAAGAAACTGGGGAAGCTACAACATCTACCAGCAGGGGCTTGACCTTAGAATAATACAGAATATAAATCCAAAATTCAGAAAGTTCAGGCAAAGCTAATCGTAATTCTCCAAAGCATCGTGTATCTCGTTCAAAATAAGACACGTCTTATATTTTTCTGGATGTTTTAGCCCAGCTTGTTAAATCTTCCTCTGTTTCACCAGGTGATTTTCATCAAAATGTCATTCCGTTGTGAGTTGAGCTCATGGTGCAGTAATCCTGTTCTTTTGCATACTGTGTACTGTATGATCTCCTTTGGCCTCATTAGCAGAACTCCAGGTCCCATTACATCTCTCGTTCATCCATTACTTCAACATTATATATATATAATATCCATTTCTCTCGGTTTCTATATTGTGCATATTTTGCGAAACCTCAGATTGTTTAGTGTCCGGAATGCTACTTTTCTGGAATACTACCCACATTTTTTAGTTTTAGGATTACAAATATAAACAAATGATGTATTAGTGACATAATTAAAACGCTATAAAAATGATGCAGATAGTAGGCCTATATTTCAGATCCTTTGGGGAGCTGAAAAAAATAGACACGTTTGAGTTTATATTGATATCTCAGACTGTGTTGAGATCTCCATTTACTCTCTATTTAAGGCCACGTTTACACCATGAAAAACGGGAACATTTTTCCTTTGCGTTTTTGAAAGGTTTCACGTACACATGACAGCGTTATCAAAACGGGCTGCATTCACAAGGATCCAGGAAAACGGATAAAAACGCTGTAGTATGCGCGTCGGGCCAGTGGATGGCGATGTTGTTGTGTAAAATAACAGGACGTGCCTTGGCACATACACACGCCAACAGTGCTTTTTAATACCGTTGGTCGACGTATATGTGCGTTTAAAGTCTGGCGAATGTGAATAGTGTGTCTTCGCTGGTCTTATTGGTGCAACAGATCCACATTTTGCTGGGGAAACGTTAATACATAGTCGAGCAGCGAGAGCTCAGAGTACGGGAAGCCGCCATATTGTTTAGGCTATACTCGTGCGACTGAGCGCGTAATACGCATGCGCGTGACGTCATCGTTTTCAGAAAGTTCCGTCTTGCAGTTTACATGGAAACGAAAACTGAAGCGTTTTCAAAAAGTTGCACTTTGTGACCCTTTTTCAAAAGTTTGCTTTTTCAGTACCCCAAAACGTTTCCGTCTAAACGAACGGCTAAAACTCATAAAAAGTTTTCGCGTCGTGTAAACGGCCTCTAATAGCATTGCTGTCTAGGAGATGTATTTGATTATATCAAAAATGTTCGTACTGTATGTAAAAAAATGACAAGAACTGAAAAATCCACATCATCATATAGCCTACGCTACAACTAACAGCCACATTTATCTTTAGTGTTGCTGACTTTTAACTCATTTACATAGTATTGTTGGGTTTCGTAAAAGAATGTAAAAAGAAAAGTGTGTCAACATATTTTTTCTATATCCTCTGCCACATTTATTTATGGCAACACAACTTGTTTAGAATTTCGAGGTATTGAGAAAGTCTAGTTCTAGCAAACAGATGTTTTTTAAAACACATTAATAAGAACAGAGAGTTCATTCATGTTTGTATGTCTCCAAAGTTTGCACATATGTGTATAAATATCATTAAATACTTTTTGTCGGTCAGCAGGTCACAAATTCTGCTTAAGTATCATAACAGCAATTTGGTTACATACTAGTTAATGGAACTGTGTAATGAGATTTTTCTTTTAATTTACTCTATAGTAAGCGTCTTAAACTCCCCATCTACATTAATGAGTATGTAAATGCCTGTTTGTCTACTAAACTGTTGGGCTTTATGTGGGGTCTGTAAAGGGCTGTAAGCTGTTGACATCACCAGTGGCACGAGCTTTAATTCGTGGATAATTGCGGTTTGTAATGGGAACGCAGAGGCAAAGCCATGTCAACATGAGTGTCAGTGAAATTGTAGCAATTAGCAGACACGAAACATGGAAATGAATGGCATTCTGCTTTAATTTGCACCTTTATCTTTTCATGGCATTTAATCTCAGCCTCCCCTTCTCTCTGGACTCCACCAAATGTGAGAAAGGTTCCCAAAACCCTTCATTACATCCCAGAACTGATCTTCAACTGTCTCACTACTGAACCGTGTGATCATTTTATTTCATTTTGAATTGAAGAGAATGAATTATGTAGTGACCAAAAACAAAACAAATCTTACATGTAAGATCTTTGAGAGTGGCCACGCTTTGACTTGATTGCATGCATATTATTTAGGCACCTGAGTTTTTCTCATCCTTACGAAAACAGATGTTATTCTCTTGCTCTGTTTCATCTTTTGCGAAAAAATCGGGGTTAGTTTCTGATATTTACTCTGGTAAATATCAAGAAGATTTATTGTTTTATTGGCTGAGTGGTGACATTTCAGAATATGTCATGAGAGGGTGTGATGGAACGCTGGAGGAATAGAAGAGCTCACCTCTGCTCTTCAGATCTGAGCAATCTTCACTCAAAACCACATAAAAGCTTTATAAGTAAATCCTGATGCAAAAGCACTTCAATATGTTTAATGTTATGTGCAATTGGTTGTCTAAAACGGTGTAAAACGAAGCATATTCTTTAACTGCATATAGGCCATTTCCAACCTCCCTCAAATATGGGGTGTTTACTGCTTTACTGCAGGAGAAACTTTTTCTTTAATGCATTGTGAGGTTTAATCAGCATGATGATAGAGGATTCTTGTAAGACACTTGATAGAAGTGTCTGTTAAATGCATCAATTTTGCAAATCGGAGTAGTGGCCAGTAAGGGACCGTGTATAAAGTTCACAAATTACATTTAAATGCGCTGAACATATGACACTGTTTTATTCTTGTATTTTGCTTTTTTTAACGCTAGATAGAGGGTGCTTAACTTTAAAGGTAACTGTAGGTTGTAATAAGCTGCTTGGCATGGAAATAACGGCATGTTTATACATTTGAACAAGTTGGCAGACATGTCTTCCATTCATAGATCTTATATTTATAGATCATCATATTACTCCCCAGACAAAATGCTGCTATAAATGTAGTCAACGTAGTATTCAGTGTACACAATGTGTGCAAAATTTATGCAAATATAGTTGCTGTTGTCTGTCCTGCTAAAATGCATTCAAACAGGTTGACAGCATGGATTTGTTTGGAACTATTGAGCGCTCCCTGATCCACATGACGGCGAGATCAAAGTGTGTCGCAACTCTGTTTTCAATGGCTCTGGCCATGCCCACTTCCTGTAAGCAGCACCCACTTAATTTAGCCACACCTCCCGATTTTAAATTTCAAGCTTTTTAAAGGAATAGTTCCTTTTTAAGACAAATTATCATAATTTATTCCGCTTCAAGCCATCCCAGATGTTTTGAACGTGACTTCCTTTCTTCAGTCGAACACAAAAAGCATCCGCCTCGTGACAAAACACACAAGAACCAATGGGATAGTTTTGCGAAATAATCTCAGAATTTTAATCATTTTCTCACACATTTCTCACTATTACACAGTTTTCTCACATTAACCCACAGGAGTCATTTGGATCATTTTTATGATGTATTTTATCATGGATTAGGTGTTCGCTTATTGGAGCTTCAGCATTTTGGGACCTATATACAGTGCCTTGCAAAAGTATTCATCCCCCTTCATTTTATTCACATTTTGTTATGTTGCTGCCTTATCTTAAAGTACTTTAAATAAAAAAATACATTCAGCTACACTCCATGCACAATAATGATAAAACAAAAAAACAGGTTTGTGACAACATTGCAAATTTATAAATATATATATATGTTTGAGTCTGTAAAGGTGCTTTAACCAACTACTGTGTTAAGGGGATGAATACTTATGCAATGTACTTTCTGTTTGTCTGTTTTTTGTTTTGCCATTATTGTGCATGGAGTGTAGATTAATGTAAAAAATATATATAATTTAAAGTAGTTTAAGATAAGGCAGCAGCATAACAAAATGTGAATAAAATGAAGTGGGATGAATACTTTTGCAAGGCACTGTATGTATATAAAGTTATTCAGCTGAAAAAAAAGTCATTTAACTAGGATGACATAAGGATGAGTGTATTATGAGAGAATTTTCATTTGTGGATGAACCGTTTTACACATTGTGACATTTTAAGGCGTATGCCATACATTTCTACATGTCAGGTGTTTCACAAACCACATCTACCCCGTTTTCCTTTTGTGATGGAATCTGGCTTGTTTGTAAAGCACTTTTGAAACAATATGTATTGTGTAAATCACTACACAAGTGAATTAAATGTAATCTTGTTCCAGTCCGCTGTCTCTTTCACACTCGCGCTATTGGACACAGATTTCCTCCTGTTTTCAGCGCGCAGCTTCTTGTTTTTTGACTCTAATTAGTTCCAAATAATCAAGTGAGCCTAATTTCTGTTATTTGCCCATCCAGAGGCGAGGATGCGTTGTAATAGGGCTCAGAGGGTCCGTCTTCCATTCCACACCAGCTTGAACCTTTATTAACACACATGAAAAGCTGGTGAATAAAGGAGCGAGATGAGGAGACGCTTCATGAATGCACCTCACGCCGACATTAAGTCTCGCTTCCCGGGTCGGCATGCGGATGGCTTGTTATGCTAAATGCAGGCAGGGTTTTGATTGGGTTACTCCGACTTTCATCTGGCTTCTTATAGACGGGCAACACAAAGGACGGCTCTTTGTTGGCTGTTTTATCTTTGCAGTCTCAGTTTTGTTTTTTAAAGGAAAGCGAGTAAAATGCTCAGGCCGCTGAGCAGCATGTAAAGTATGAGATTTGCTTCTGTCTTTTAGAAATCTTGCATCCAGCAAAATCTCTTATTTTTATCCTAATCTTGTTTATTTTCTTATCAAAGCTTTAAAGTCAACATAAAAGCACAATTGACCATATTTATTTTATTAATACACATTTTTAATCTTGTTATGCACGATTCATCATTTGTCATTCTAATCTGTAATTAAAATGCACAAACTTGCTCTGCTTTTAAATGAACCTCAATGTGAGCTTTTAGATAATGTCAAAAAAATGAAAAGGTAAACTGTGAATAGTTTTTTTTACTGTAGGAGGATTGTTTTCCCATTTTTTTGTTTTGTTTTGTATAAATGGATCATATTTGACATTGTACCGCATTGTTTGTTTTCTCAACATAAGTCAACGCTTCCATCTGATATCAGGCCCTTAGAATTTAACAAACAATTGAAATATACTTTGAGAAATGTCTCAGTGGTTTTGTGTCCATACAGTATAATGGAAGTCAACGAGGTCCAATGTTATTTGTTCACCAACATTTTTCAAAATATCTTCTTTTGTGTCCTTCAGAAGAAAGAAAGTCATACAGGTTTGAAATGACATGAGGATAAAAAAATGATGAAGGAATTTTCATTTTTGGGTGCACACTATCCCTTTAATGCTATGATTTGTCACTCTTATACAGTTAGACAAACATTAAAAATGGAGCACTTGGGTTTATATTTCTCTTCTTTTCTTTCTTACTGATTGTTCATTAAATCAGCAAGAATAATACAGTCAATGTGCAGTTACTTAGCGCCAATAAAACACATGCAACTACATCAAAACTGTGTTAATTCTAATGCAACCCCAGCGTCTCTCCCGGGATAAATTACACAACAGCATTCTCAACAAGCAGCACATTTCCATAGGCTTACAAACCATGTTCTTTATTTTTATTAACCATTAAATTGAAGTTCATTCCCCAGGGCTCAAATGGGGCTTTCACGATCATTGCTTTATCACTAAAAGATTCCGCGTATGGCGTCCCGCACGCTCCATGGATTTCGAATTCTTGGAAAGCGGATGGGGGATGAGTAATACTTGGCTCAGGTTTGCTGAGGTTTGTGCTAATCAGCATTTCTATTGATTGACTGTCCAGTTCAAGAAGTCATCTGTTTTAAATACACTTTCATTCTAAAGTGTTGTAATTGTATTGGCGTGGCTCCATAGCTACTGTTTTTGAGAAAAGACTTGGTGTTGTTGTAGTTTTGTAATATTTATTTATATGTTTGGATATTTATGCCGTTATCAGTCTCTTTACAACATTAGGTATAAAATACTGTAAACAATTACGATGTAAATATTCATGTAAAGCCATGTGAGAATAAAGGCTTTGTATCTTTCACTACATTTCCGAGTGCTTTGGCGTTATGAGTTTTTTATAAATGAGGAAATCCCGCATCCAAACGGCGCAGATTTACGGATTTTATACCTCCAATAGAATTCTTGGCATTTTTTGATGTAAGAAACAATTACAATAATTACAACTTGAAATAATAAAGATTTTTTAAAAGCATGTATTAATTAATGTTACTTTTAAAATTTAGCAATACAAATACATTAGAAATATGAATACAGTATGAGTATATATTCAAAATCAAAAGTTGCTTCAGTTAATATTAGTTAATGCACAATGAACTAACATGAATGAACAATGAACATAACACATTCATATTTAACTTTAAGGATAATAAATGCTATAAAAATATTTTTCATTGTTAGCTCATCTAATGCATTAAGTGAATGAGACCTTATTATTGTATTTTTTTATTAAACATTAGTTATTGCTACAGTTAATGTATTATTATGTTTAATTTCTATGCATTAAATTAAAATGTGCAACTATTTGCTGATAATACAAATATAGGTCAAGACAGGTTGGAAGTGTGTTCAGCGGTTGTGTGTGCGTACGTGCGTGTGTGAAATAGTACAGGCATAGTAAAAGTGTAATGTATTGGTCTCTCTCTCTCTCTCTCTCTCTCTCTCTCCTCTCTCTCTCTCTCTCTCTCTCTCTCTCTCTCTCTCTCTCTCTCTCTCTCTCTCAGACGTGTGTTCCAGTGATTCATTTTCACATTTGTCTTTAACGCTGAAAAGGTTCAGGACAATCTTCTTGACTCAGCTTTTGTCTGCCTTGTTTTCACATATATTTCAGTTGCTGTCGAACTAATTTTAAGCACCACTTTAGCAGGAGAACAGATCGCCCGTCAAACCAAGGAGGCGTGTTTCATAAAGAAGATTGATTCCTCTTTCTCCTCGTTTTGAATTCAGTTTGATGCTTACTATTGAAACATTGCGAATATTCCGACTAATTTAGTGACTATCCTTGTGGTATTCTCATTTAATATACTGCACAGTCAAAGCTTTTGTGTTTATCCTTCTGGTTCTTTTGTGGCCTTTTCCTATGTTGTAAGATATAACTGACTGTGAGTTTTTATCAATTTAATGTCAGAGTGCAATTCAGTCTTTTTCCCAGTCGAGTGGGAATTTAACTGTAGCGTTTAAGTGCCGGAATACAGATGATAAAAGCTTGGTTTCTGTTTAAAAAAAACAACTGCTTGGTCTTTCAAAAGCTGGGTTGAGCTCTTACTTGGAAATCCAAACATGCAGCGTATTGAACATGAAGAGTTATAGTATTGTGTACTGCATGTTAGTTTTGTGTTGTGGAAAGGAAATCTCAGATATTCTCTTTGGCAGGGTATGATGTATCTGGAGGAGAGGCGTCTGGTGCACAGAGACCTGGCGGCACGTAACGTCCTGGTGAAATCTCCAAACCACATTAAGATCACTGACTTCGGCCTCGCCCGACTGCTGGATACTGATGAGAAGGAATACAATTCAGATGGAGGCAAGGTTAGTCTTCAGAACCTGGGACAGAATGTATGTTTTTACTCAAAGATGAATTGGACACGTTCTATGACTTGATTAGGTTTCTAATTTCCATATTTCCATGCCTAACAGTTTTTGTTCATTCTGAAGTTTTTCTTTTTTCCAGAATTATATTAATTTATGTTTTTCATTATACATGATTGCTTGGCTGTATATCTTTAGATGATGACAATCTGATTAGAATGGTCTTTTGTGTAGATGCCCATCAAGTGGATGGCATTAGAGTGCATTCACTACAGGAAATTCACACATCAGAGTGATGTCTGGAGCTACGGTGAGTTCACTGTGCACTTCAGCCAATAATGTAGTTTTCTATATAGTTTAACCATCTTTCTAGTCCGCGAAATTCATATTACTTGGAAGTCTAACCAAAATTGTAATTGACATAAGTAGAAAATATTACTGTGATACTGTCTAGTATAAGAAAGCTTTCGAAACTATTTCTTGTTACGTGTTGAAATATAACGATCATTTTTGTTATTTTGACAAGAACATTTTTCACAAATCCCAAATGAAAATATTGTTTTTATTTGCATATTTGCATAAATTGTTTGTATGTATTTTAGGTAACACTTTACAATAAGGTGCTATTAGTTAACATTAGTAAATGCATTGGCTAACATTAGCTAACAATGAACAATTTAGTTTTTCCAGCATTTAATAATACTTGTTCATGTTAATACAGTTATTCATGTTAGTTCATTGTGCATTAACTAATGTTAACAGTGACAACATTTGATTTTGATAATGTATTAGTAAATGCTGAAATTACCATAAATTGATATTAATAAATGCTGTTGAAGTATTGTTCATTGTTGGTTTATGTTAGCTAATGCATAAACTGATTGTTAACAAATAGCACCTTATTTTAAAGTGCTACCGGATTTTATGACTCAGGTAAAAATGAATATGTGAATTCAGTACAGTAATTTTTATATCCAGATATTTTTATATACAGTATTTATATCCAGAATATATTAACTTTACATTTACATTTTGGCTTTCAGCAGACACTTTTGTTGAAAGTGGCTTGAAAAAATAAGAAAATAATGTATGAGGAAAATAGGAATATGTAAATATGAATCCGTGTACATAGAATAAATCTGCACAGTAGAATGTACTTCTATACTTTGTAGAATTATACTTTACAATTGAACTGACAAATGATTGTGAAATTGTGTTTTAATATATTCGATATGTATATGCATATAAACTGTAGAAATGATTAATAATAAAAAAATAAAAAATGTGTCAAATTAATAATCAATTCGCATCGTTTTTAAAATCTTTATGTACAACATAACTCTATATATTGTGTGTGATGTGTTCATATTTACGTTTAATTAGGAGTGACTATTTGGGAGTTGATGACGTTTGGAGGTAAGCCCTACGATGGGATTCCCACCCGTGAGATTCCAGACATCCTTGAGAAGGGCGAGCGTTTACCCCAACCGCCCATCTGCACCATAGACGTCTACATGGTGATGGTGAAATGTGAGTCTAGTTGAGTGAGATTGAAGTGAAGTGTGTAGCGATTGAGTCCCAGCCTCTGGCCGTACGGTATTGTGGACTGTGGAAGGCAGACGCTTGTTGTTTCTCTGCCGGCTCGAACACATAAAACAGAGAGAGATGAAATGAGTTGCGAAATGATCCCATCAATTGCGATTACATTTGGACTGTAAGCGGTTGTTTGTGACATGCATAACCCTGCGGACATTGAAACAGAAAATACTGATGGAGATCAAACGTGTGATTGCGGGTGTAATCGCTGTTCATTTGTGTAATGTGTTTGAGAGCGAAAGGAAATTAATTGGGGGGAAATAAGGAGCATGCTGATGAGGGGTGAGGTCGTGTCACTTCCTGTCAGAAATGTTATAGTTCTTCATGTACAACTGAAACAAGTTCAGTTAATCGGTGCAAGCACTTTCTATGTATTTTCGATGAAGCTGTTTTGTTTTTCTTCTTTTCTGTTGTCACGTGGCATTTGTGTTGTCTTTTGATGGTGTGCGTTTAGAGTAGTGTTGTGGCATGTGTGGCAACTTACAAATGATGAGAAAGTTTGGAGTTTTCTTTAGTCAAAAAATATTTTTTTTATATCTATACCGAGTCTGCTTATGATACGGTGTAATAAAGATCACTGTAAAAATATGTAATTTTACAGAATTTTACAGATTTTCCACGTAAATTTTAAAAAAAAGAATTTTACAGTTTTTACCAGATTTTTATGTTTTTTTATATACGCAAAATTGCAGAAAAAGACCGCAAATTTACAAGAAAAACAGGGGAAATGTAATTTTACATGGAAAATCCGTTATTTACAGTTTATTTCTGGCGCCCCAGCTGTGGCCAGTTGCCAGAAAATTTTCAGTTTTTTTTAAACAAGATTTCTTTTATTTTATTTTTTAAATACGATCAAAAACTAAAAAATTACAGAACAAGACAACACATTTACAAGAAAAATTGGGAAAACTATTTAATATATATCCTTAAATCCTATAAATTTCCAGAAATATATATATATTACGGTATACTGTATTTCTGTTTTTCCAGTTTAAAGAAAATTTCTGTTTTTTTACGGATTTTTGGCTTATATTCAATATGTCTCATGTACAGCTGCTTTGTAACAATGATAATTGTAAAAGCGCTATATAAATAAAGTTGAGTTGAGTTGAGTTAACAATATATGTGCACACTAAGTAGTTAAATACTGTACTATGTTTTTTTAAATACAGCCTATAATCTTTTTTATTCTAGCACACTGACATTTCTAACGCTGCCTTCGCCTCCAGGTTGGATGATTGATGCCGACAGTCGTCCTCGATTCAAAGAACTCGCCGCGGAGTTCAGCCGAATGGCACGAGACCCTCAGAGATACCTGGTCATACAGGTGAGAATACAGTTATTTTTGTATGACATCCCACCTTCGAAAAATCAATATTTTTGTCCTACACCACCCATTAAACTCAAGGTGACTGCTGAGAATGATGGTGTCATTTTTTGTCTCAGGGGGACGATCGCATGAAGCTGCCCAGCCCCAACCACAGTAAGTTCTTCCAGAGTCTTCTGGATGAGGAGGAACTGGATGACCTGATGGACGCCGATGAGTACTTGGTTCCTCAGACCTTCAATACCTCCAACTCCTCTTACACTTCAAGACCACATGTGGATTCTGGCAGGGTAAGACCATTTTTTTCCTTATTTAAAGGGGAAGCGTGTCATGTTTTTCCACGTTTACCCAGTTTAGTGTGGAAAGACCTTCCTGAATGCAATGGCGCTTTCAAAACATGGCTCTGTTTGCTTACATGCCAACTTCTGTGTTTACTAATAGCATTTGCTTAGGGCGGGACTCTATGCATTAAGCTCCTTAGCAGGGAATTGACAAGTTTGTCTAATCAATGAAGCCGTAGAAGTGTTTGTAAACCTGTTTAGAACAAGTAGGTCTATAATACCTGGAGAAAGCTGTTTGTTTGCATTCCCAGTCATCACAATGGCAGCTTCTCCTCTCGCACACTTTCCTATGAATGCCATGTTAGTCTTGACTCCAGAGCTACAGGAAATGATGTCAGTACAATGCTGATTGGTTGATGGCACCGCACTTACAGTATGTGTCCTGTTCCAAACCTTCATCTTCAAAATCTGCTCTAGATTTACTTCAGTTATCATAGTTTAACTACGAGATTTGCAATATACTTCATTGTATTTATGTAAGTATTGCATACTTGATACAGTTCAAGTCGTTTTAGATCTAATTTATGTAGTATTTCATTATTAATGAACAAGTAGTATACTTGTATGTGTACTATTTCAGTCCACTTTTTAATTTAAATAAATATACTTTTAAGTATGCTTTAAGTGTAAGAGTATTTAACTAAGTACGCAACTAGTTGACAACTACATTTTTCGTTTGCACTGCAACTATACTACACGTGAACTTAGGTATACTGATATTTTACTAGTTCAATACGTTTATCACATTTTATCGAGTATGCAATATTTACGTAAATACAGTTCAAGTCGTTTTAGATCTAATTTACGTAGTATTTCATTATTAATGTGATATTTTACTAGTTCAATACTTTTATCACTTTTTTTTTTGAGGAGAGTAGATGAACCTGATAGCGGAATTGATACTATAGATACCAAACTTGAGTGGGTAATTCCCAAAGAGCCGGGAGCAGCGAGAGAAGTTTGTAGGCGTGTTTCCGACCATTTTTGGTCACGATTTTGCTGCATCCACTCAAAAAAATAAAGTTTAGATATATTTATGGCAGGAAATTTACAAAATATTTTCATGGAACATGATCTTTACTTAATATCCTAATGATTTTTGGCATTAAAGAAAAATCGATAATTTTGACCCATACAATGTATTCTTAGCTATTGCTACAAATATACCCGTGCTACTTGAGACTGGTTTTGTGGTCCTATTGATTTTTCTGTCGTTATAAGTCAAGTATACTCATTTTAAGTATAGAGAAGTACATGAATTAGACTGAAAGAATACTTTTTTATTTTTTGTTTCAAAGAAGTGTATTAATAGCGCACTTGGATAAACTTAAAAAAAAAAATGTTACTACACTTGACTATGATAACACCCTGCAAACGTGTAAATGATTGCTTGCTGAAAGGCACTGACAAAATGCATCTAAATTTCATTTGATTTGTACCCTCATACAGACTCAACTGAGATGTCGTGATAGAGTATTTTGTCCAAATGATGGGATGGGAGCTTGTTCCCGTGACTCCTCTGGTTCAGCCTGTGGCGTCTTCGTCCCAGTAAGCACACAGGGGGCGGGGCTGGACTCTCTAGAGGAGCAGCGTTGTAATGGAAGTTTAAAGAAACAGCCCACGCCCGGCTCAGTGGACGACTGTGATGGCCAGCGCTACAGTGCAGACCCCACTGTCTTTCTAGGAGAGAGGGGTCCGAAGCCCAACGGAGAGGAGGATGATTACATGAGTCCTTTGAACAAGTCAGCCTCAGGTAAATGGAGACTAGTACAGTATTGTGTATGTGTGTATGATCATGACAATTCCCCTTCCAGGTGATGTTTGCAGTGTTTGAAAGAAAAGTTGCTTTTTTAGCTTTTTTTATCATTTGGCAACCCAAAAATGTTTATTAGTTTATTTTATTTCTATTATTCCATAGTTTGCATAGCTTACAGTTATTCTAATAATATGTAAAAATATTAATATAAAATAATAAAATTACAAATATATATAAAATAAGCCATAAGCCCTAAAAAATACATATTATGTATACTCATCAACTGGTAAAAATGCACTCGTTCCTTTTCAGTCTTTAATAGTTTCAAATAAAAGTGCTTTTAGAGCCCAACATGAATCCAGTGTGATGTGTTGAGCAGGAGATAAATCATTAGATTCTGAGTTATAGATCTTGATAAACCTTGACAGCAGTTATGGGTCTCATCCTTCACTTTGTAGATCACAGACCCCAAAGAGTACCAAGGAATTATGGGTGGTGAGCTGCAGGTACTCACTGTTCTTTGATGATGCTTATATGTTCAAGTATTATATTTGAGAAAGCTACATTACTTTTAAATTGTAGCCTGCCATGCTACAATATACTGTATTCTATTTCATACAACGTCAAGCTACCATGTGCAAAATTCTCGGCTGTATGAAGTGGCTTCATACATTGTTTATTTTACAAATTTATATATATATGCGCAGCCGTATTAATCACCTCAGATAAAGATCTCAAGTAAATTGACGACTTTAAACCTTGACATCAAACCTGTAGGGAATAGTAATAAAATAGTAATTTTTCGCTTCAATTTTTACTGTTTCTTCATGAAGTTTAACATGCTGGATACAAAAATCACATGATTTTTTTATACCATCGACAGTACTCAGAAAAAAAAATATTTTCACACATTTATACATTTCGGTATTATTACTCGTATGCAGAAATTACATGGTACTGGCATAACACTGAGCTCAGAACAACAGTTTAACATAACAGTGTCTAAAGATGAGTTGTCCAAATCTTCAGAAGTGTACATTTGATCATTTTTGTCTTTTATGACTAATACTGTCCTCACAAACCAAGTTCCAGATGTACAGTAGTCACCCATCATTGCTTCATCCCACCTTCTCTTTGCTACCGAAATTTCTAGAATTTCTAGAATTCTAGACAATTGGAAAATTATTTTTAAAATACGTGAAAATTTGTAATATACAGAGATATCTTAATGAATGATATAAGCTCAAAATGTACTACATTGATGCTACATGAAAATAAGTATTACCACAATAGTTAGCACCACAGAATTGTACAAAAACTTTAAAAATGTTGGGCGAAACTAAAAGTTGTTACACTGTGCTATCGATATGTAGCTGCTTACATGCTATTATGTGCTGTCAACCAATGTTATTTTCAATTTTGCCTGTCTCTGCAGAGCATCTCAGTCCTATCGAGGAAAATCCTTTCGTATCCCAGCGGAAAAATGGGAATATTAATGCACTGGACAACCCAGGTTACCACAGCACGCCCGACCGAATGCCCAAATGCGAGGATGAGTACATCAACCAACCTCTTTACCTCAACACATACAACATCGCCGGTGTGCCGGAGATTCTTAGGAAAAATGGAGCTTCCATCCTGCTGCAGATGACAACAGCAGCCAACACGACAAGCAGTCATGTTATCCCCACCACTCAAACTGGGAAAGCCCATCACCACGGCCAGGGAACACATGTTCATTTCGCCATTCCACCTGTTCAGCCTCCCCAAGCAAGATTAATGAGCCAAAATGGACAGCATTCCCAGACGCCGCTTGATGTTGAATCCAATTCCTCCAGCAAGCCTGGCAATCCTTCCCTGTTATCACAAATCTCAGTCGTCAGCCAAAGGATCCAACCTTGTCTGGCGAATCCGTCCGGTTGTTTAACCCAACCTAACTCGACCCAAGTAACAAAGTCTACAATTGCAAGCAAAAGCATCTCTGGTCTTCCCGGCCACCTTGTTTTTCCAAGTAACGTGCTTCAGACGGGCCATACTGGGACAGTAATGGTCGACAGGAAGTCAAAAAAGAATTTTGACAACCCTGATTATTGGCAGCACAGTCTACCCCCCAAGGTGACCCAACCAAACACTCAAGATCCTTCGCAGGGATGCAAAAGCAAACAACTCTACAGGCACAGTGTCCGAAGTCGCATTGCCATGGCTGAGAATCCAGAGTATCTTTCCGAGTTTAACAAGAGACCAGGACCGGTTATGCCTCCTCCACCATATCGGCACAGGAATACAGTAGTGTGACGCCACATTCTAGAGCCGGATTCTTTTACCAGCACAGATACCAACGTATTCTCGTCCCTCTAGTATACATTCATGGATTTATGAAAGAAAAGTAAAACTGTCAATTATTGGACTAAAAATATGACAGGATATTGGTTTAAAGGGAACTGATTTACCAAAGTGCCTCTGAACTATTCCAAAACTATTCCACAATTTCTATTCTAACAATCAGAATGTAACTGCTCAACTCATCGATCCGTTAATCTCAACTCCACTGACTCGCCAGAAGCCTGGAAGTAATGCGTGATGTTATGGAAACTGGTGTCTATCTTGATGGACTAGTTTTGGTTTTAGGAGCTAACATCTGTTGACTGCGACTACTCTCCAGCAAATTACGTTTTGACCATGTTTTGTCCATCTTGTATTGTGGCTGTTGACATTGTACAGTACATTATGAAGTAAATGACAGACGGTACAGGGATAGTAGCCACACTACCACTGTACTACACTACTATCGGGGGAAAGTCTTGGATGTAAATGGGACAATCGATTGACTTACTAAATGGTGCATTTGTTTCATTTACCATGATCAACAATTTATTACTGGACTAACAGTGGTTGGATGCTATTTTTTTTTCTTGTCCTTGTTCTTTTAAAGACCTTACAGACTTTGCCCTGTTTTGTACTCGTATATGGGAATATAAACAAATCTGATACTTACACCCTAAAAATACTGGGGTGGTTTCAACTCATGGTTGAGTCAAAGTGAACAAAGCCAACTGTTGGGTTTAAATGGACCTATGTTGGGTTGTTTCAACTCATGGTTGGATCAAATGTTGACAAAGCCAACCGTTGGGTTTAAATTACCCTACGTGGGTTGTTTCAACTCACGGTTGGGTCAAATATGGTCAAAACCAACTGCTCAGTTTAAATGTACCAGTGTTGGGTTGTTTCAACTCATGATTGGGACAAATATGGACATTTTCTATGTTATTTTAAACCAACGGTTGCGTTTGTTCATATTTTACCCAACATTTTGAAGAGTGTTTAGATAAATAGCACACGGGGCAGCCGTACCACGGTGCTTGTAGAGCAAACTGGATATAAGTGCCTTTCTCAGTGGCACAAAAGCATTTGTGGTCCAGAGACAGATTTGAACTGGAATCTTCAACTGCTGTATATATGTGCAACAAATATGAATATTTACTACTGAGCCACTTATGTGCAAATAGACTCACCCAGAGCTGGGAATCATATATTGAAAAAATGTTGTTGTATTTAAACTCATTTTGAATATAAAAAGGATTTTAATGGCACGACTATTATGGAAGGCAATATTATAGTATCAAATAAACTGATAGTGGGCACAATAGAAACTCAAACTATTGCTCTCCAATGGAGATTTTTTTATTGTACTGTGACAAAAAATACTGTTGTCTAAAATATATCTTGCTCTCAATGAGAGTGTGACCGTAGTGTGGCCAGGGAAACATGTTTTTGTTGAATGTAACACTTAAGACTTTCATTACTCATGTCAAAGTGTCATAGCAAATAAGAGGTTGTGACTGTGCAGATTTGGTCCTTACTGTACCATGCTGATATTATGATGATTTGATTTGCTTTTGACTAAATAGCCATGGGAGATGTAGCTAGATTTGTTCAGTTTTCTATTAGTTTTTCCTCTTCCAAAAGGTGCATCTCATCCCTGTTGTATTACTATTTGATGGAATGAGACAATAAAGGTCTTGTGTGACATTTCTCCAAACTGGTTAGAATCTGACATGTATGATTCTAACCGATCTTTTGATATCTGTATGGATGCGTCATATTGAAATCTCAGACGTCTAATGAAAATGTAGTGTGTAGCATTGAGTTAAGCATATGTTGACACAGTAGATTCCTGTTACTACATCATCATATTTTTGATTTTTCGTGGGATGTAAAAGGACAGATTTTATACAGTAACTAAAGGGATTTCAAAAATCTTTGTTTGGGGGGCGGGCGTTAAAAATCCCTTTAATTATAAAATCTGTCCCTCGTATGCCATAAAAAAAACTAAATATAAAAAACATATTGAAAGGATGATTTATATACTCTGGAGTAATTCTGGGGGTCCTTATATGTATGGGCACCCACCACTTATGGACCAAATGACCCCTAATACAGACTTACAGTAAAAACCTACAGTAAAACCAACATTAAAACACATGATGTGTGTTTATAGGATTGTGTTATCCATTGAAACATGATCTCCATGCATTGTGTGCCTGAACCTTTTTGCCCTTTTAAATGTCTCATTTTGTGTTTGTGACGCATAATGAATGAGCGTGTGTTTAAAGGTGACAGCTGTGCCAAGTGATCAGGGCAAGAGAGAATTCCTGTGAAGAGTTTTTTTTGCCACAAGGTATCACTGTACTCCAAATCCTATTTAGCCGCCTAACTAGACAACATCAGTTGGCATCACATGGAGAGTCCTAATCTGAAAACTGTTCCAAACAGTAAGCAGCAAAATGATACAACTGGAGCTCAAAAACGTATTATGTTAAAAAAGCAGCTGTTTATATAAGATCACTAGGGTTTGAATCCGAGCCTCTGTTTGAATGCGTAAGAAATGCAGGTGTGAAAAAGCACAGCAGTCACTTTGTAGCAGAAATATCTCAGCCCAGGCACATAAAAACTCCCCGTGAGGAGGCGGAGGGTGATGATGTGTGACCTTGGATTACTGGCTCTTCAAAAGTTGCTTCTGAGAAGCCATCATGTCTGCGCTTTATGCCCTCGGTAGGGAGTTTGATGCGCCGTTCGCTGACAATAGTGAGAAATTGGATTAGAGGGGAAAGCAGGCTGGAATGTGTTTTCGAGGAGTTTATGGAACTGAAGATATTGTAAGGGGTTAGACAAGCGTGTCGTGTGGAATGACAGGGTCTAGGTAGAGCTGAGGAAGGCAAACACAGAAGCAAAATGACTCAGTTTAATGCTAATTTTATTTAGCTTCAGAATCCATCCACGCAGAAGTGCAGTTTCAATCCAGATTCAGTAGCATGAGATACAAAGCATTTCATTAAATATTTTGTTTTGTTTTCTACAAAATGAAGAATAATATACAGCACTGACAAATCTTTTCCGCACATATATTTTTTTCACGTAAAATTACGGTTTTCACAGTTTTTTTTATACATTTGCAGTCTTTTACTGTAATTTGACTTTTACTGTATTTCAAAAGTAGACTGTAAAAACATCCAGTTTTCTTCACTTAGAATTACGTGATTTTCATATTTTTCTGTAATTTGATGGATTTTGACCATATAACAAAAATAAGTGGAAAGGTCTTTAAAAAACAGTACAATTCTATAAAAGTACAGTTTTTAAACAACATGAGGGCGAATAACTACGACACAATTTTTATTTTTGGGTGAGCTAAGACATTGCATACTGGCAGTATAGATATGCATATCATTTAGCAATCTGTCACATTACAAAGTCAAACGGATTGTGACTTCCGTTCCTTACCTTTACCATAAATAGCAAATAACTACGAATATTATACAGTAGATTTGCTTTGTCACAAAAATCCCCCATCAATAAAACAATAACCAGCTGTATTTACAACATTTCTGTATGTAGCACCACAGGAATGTACAAATCGTCTA
This sequence comes from Triplophysa rosa, assembly GCF_024868665.1. Classification (NCBI taxonomy): domain Eukaryota; kingdom Metazoa; phylum Chordata; class Actinopteri; order Cypriniformes; family Nemacheilidae; genus Triplophysa; species Triplophysa rosa. The sequence goes on from NC_079893.1 coordinate 4,280,340, forward strand.
CATGAATGTCTAGAAGAAAGGGAACTAAAACTTGTCTATAAGTGACATTCAAGTTATTCAAGTCGATACTTTGGAGAGGTCCTAACACACACAAACACGGTTACGCTCCCCTATGCCTTCCTTTAGCACCACCCACTGTGATAAAACACTTTCCTTCTGGCAAGGTGAAACTGTGCTGAAGTGTGTTTTATTAATGAGAGTCAGTAAGAGAGAGAGATGCGTTCATGTACGGATGTGTGTGTGTGTGAGGCAGTTGACTGGTCAATGGTGTTTCTCCCTGGTGTGCGGTAGCCACAACAACATTTTCCAACCCCAGTCAGACCAATTAATCAGATTCACTCTCAGCGGATCTCTCTCTCGCACTCGCGCTCCCTTTTGTGAGGGCCAAATTTTGGAAAGCATCCTCACAAATGTAGCGCCATATGCTGAAAACAAAAGAGTACGTTTTAGAGGTCCTTCCAAGTGAACAATAATGTTTATAATGACAATTAACTCACCATGATACCTATATGTTTTAAAAGTCTTTGTAATTTTAGGAGAATAGAAAAGTCCAACTATAATGACAACAATACAATATCACTTCAATTACTTTCAGAGCGATTTTGTTCCAGGTGATGAACGATAAAACACTGCACCAGTCAAAATCCATTTGAATTTAAACGTCTCGCGCATTTTAAATGTGAAACTCCTGTCCGCGAGCTTGGAATGAACACGTTATCGTCCGTTGGTGTTGATGGCAATATAGTATCCTTGTTGTCATAACATGAATCGCTGACGGTACACGTGAATACATTGTATTTTCAGAGCTCTAATTATTTTTGGCAGTGTGAGGAACTGGCGTGAATAGCCACCATCAGGTGCATCTCTCTGGAACAAAGCAGAGAAAGAGACGACGTGATTTTATTAAAAGTTAATGCCTCGGGTGACCTGATCTGTGGCAATGCCGCTCACCATCTGAATATAAATGGATATTATAATCCTGTCAGTTATTGTGCAACTATTGTAGATATAAAGTTACCACAAGATCAATCGCTAGTAACTATATGGAGAATATTAAATAGAAGACTTAAGGTCTATAGAAATAAGATTTATAAAATGATTATTTCTGGCTAAATGAGATGACCCACATTCAAAGTCAATGTAAAATAGCTAATATATGTAAGTGGAATTAAATTTCATATTAATGCAAATGAACGTTTTGTTGCTTGGCAAACAGAAATAGACTTCAGAAACAGTTTGTTCTGCTTGATCATAAAATATTATAATAAAAGGCAGCTATAACGTTGTATTGATGGAAAATGAATTAACTTTTATTTATTTACTTTTAGCAGGAATCATGTATTACAATTTTTTATTGTGAGTCTATTTACACGTGCTAAGCATAGATTGCGTGAAATTAAATAACTTTTAAATGCACTTTTAAAAGAGGTTGAGTGTGTGCACACGTTGCTAACATTAAAATCAAACATAAAAGTAGATGTAAAAGGCAGATTTAACGAATAAAAGATTAAAAAAATTCAAGATTGTATTTGTCACATACACAGTTATAAAAGGGTATACAACTTGCAGTGAAATTAAATCTGGCCAAATCTATAGACTGCGTAATATATACAAATATAGAGGAAATATAAGATACAGTTCCAGAAGAATAGATAAATAAGAAAGTGTATATTAACAACTAAACTTAAAAAGAGAAAAAGAGAGATAAATGTTAGGACGATATGAAGGATTGTCAACTTAACATACATAACATACTGTAATAGATCATCATTTAACTGAATGACCAATTATTGTTATATTATCACAATTATTATAACAGTAATATTAAATATAGTATATTCATATTTTTACACATATTTTGGAACCTCTAAACATTGAAAGCACCTTGAAATTGTGCTTTTCATTTGACGTTTCACTTTAAAGACTTTTGGGTTTCTGTTCATTTACTTTCACAGCGTTTGAATTTGAGCTCGATGAAGGACATAATGAAGCGGTTTCTGTGGATTTCAAACCCCAGTCCATTAACACAAATCCAGTTGAACAATAAATATGAAGCGATAAAAGCTTTGAAAGGCGGCCTGGTGTCCTGCGTGCTGGTGCGTGTCCAATGTGGCTTCTGATGTTTCTCTTGTGATCTCAGTTGTGTCTCAGTCTGACAGCTGGACTCAGGAATGTGGTGTTCAGTGTATTTGCTGATACCATGAGTGTTAATTAGACACAAATTATTATTGCTTTCTAAAGCCACGGGCATTAGTGTTCCTGTAGTTCTGTTGGTACAGTATTACACAAAGTTTGTGGGTTCAATCCCAAGGACGATCATATGGATTATAATTGTATAGTTTCAATGCACTTTTAGCCCCTTTTGATAAAGTATCTCCTAAATGCAATACAATGCATGAGCCAAGATCCTTTCACGTTTTAAATGCGCCATCTCTTTACATTTTTGTTTGTCAATGTTTTATTGTTCATCAACTAGAAAGTGATCCTAACGAAACTGTTCCCTTCTGTTGTTATCTTTATAGTTCTGGTGTGTACGCTCCTCTCTTACACTAACAAAATTTCAAACTTAATCTGTCTTGGTGTGAATGAGCCTTTATACTGTATACTGTTAAATTTCATGTTTAACTTGCAATCAGTAGCACTCGAGGGTTTTAACTTTGACAGGACTTCTAAGGGCCATAAAATCTGGGATGGAACCGGCTCATCCGAATGCGAAGCAGCAAGTTTTGTTAGAAACATCTTGATTGGGTCGCTCACTTTGCCAGCGTTACTTGATAGCTTTGGAAGTCAGTCTTGGTTCCAGAATGGACCTGCGGTGGATAATTTATGCTCCTGACAGGAAGTCCCAGGGAAGACTGGGGCAGCTAATTTCAATAAGGGTAAACAAGAGCTGGCACCTCTTTGACGGCCATGTTTTAATTAGAGGCAAATCCAACACATGCTCTGACATTACTTTGTAGGAGGACGAGAAAATGAAAAGCAGCCTGGGGTTATTTACGGCTGCCAGGTTGGAACAATTGTGAAGACGAGCAGCCACATCTAGAAATGTGGTTTTGATGCATTATGTGGGAATATACAGCGTCAGACTTAGTGGCTTGCTTTCTAAAAGCCTCAGACTAGTTTTCAATAGTATTTAGCAATGGTAGCAATTCATGTCATCACATATTGTCATTTTACTGGACACATACGATACAATTCTTTAAGGGTCAGTTCGCCCCTAAAATAAAAATTCTGTCATCTTTTACTCATCCTCAATCTGTGTACATTTCTTTGTTCTGTTGACGACAGAGAAGAAATTTGGAAGAAAGCTTGTAACCAAACAGTTCTTGGCCTCCATTGACTACCATCTTGGGAAAAATTACAATGGTAGTCAAAAGTGTCCCAGAATTGTTTGCTTTTCTACATTCTTCAAAATATCTGCTTTTGTGTTTAACAATAAAGACATTTTTTAAGCAATTTTTCCTACTATGGTAGTCATGGTGGCCAAGAACTGTTTGTTTACAAGCATTCTTTTAAATATCTTTCTCTGTGTTCATCAGAACAAAGACATTCATACAGATTTGGCACAACTCGAGGATGAGTAAATGAAGACAGAATTTTCATTTTTTGGGTGAACTGTTTCTTTAAATATACTCTGAATAGAAATGTGTATTGATTTATAAATGCTTAATTTATTTATTTAATTAATTTAAATGCACTCTTTATCAAGCATCACACTAAGTTACTATAAAAATTACAATATTTTCCCAATATATCAGTTTTGTGCACAAAATCATGTACATCATACATGTATCATATACCTTTGTATGTTTATACAATATCTGTATAGTTAGATTTTCTAGATTTTAGATAGTTAGATAATCTAGATTTTCATAAACAAATGTTTTTTTCTCTTAAAGAGCAGGTACAAGAAATATCTGTATATATAAAATATAATTTATCCTAATTGTAGTCTAGTTTTAAGGTTTCTTGTCTACGTAACATTCATATACATTTTGGAAAAATGACAAAACTGTGAACCATCACGATTTTAAAACCGAATGAAATGTTTTTTTCCTGAACAAATAATGAACTTGATTTATTTAAAACTGTCTTGCATTGTGTATCTTTGTCAAATCGTTGCTGTTTGCTTACAGTTCAGATAGCTTGCGGATGTAACTGTGTATTGTATGTGTACAGTTGTGTGTGTGTGCGTGTGTGTGTGTGTGTGTGTGTGTGTGTGTGTGTGTGTGTGTGGGTGTGTGTGTGTGTGTTAGCAGCTTGTGAAGAGGGTCACAATTCAGCCTGCAGACTCTCCAATGGTCATTTGATGGAAGAAGCTGATGAAATGAAGAGAAATGTCTGGTTTGCTACAGTGGATGATGCACTTTACAAGTAACACCCTGTCTTTCCTGAAATATTGTTCTGCAGCTCTGTTTCCTTCCGTTCATGGAGATATTACCATGAAATGGAAGTACAATGTTAACCAGGTCTTCAGCTTTATAAATCTACTGTACGTACTTTCACAGAGACATTTTGTTTCTTCGGGTAAGCAATGAGATCAAAACTCAGTTTCTCAAATTTGTCTCCTGAGACATCTCCTTGTTTACTTTAGAATTACAGAATACATCGGGACCAGTGTTGGGTGTAACTAGTTACTAAGTAATTAGTTACTTTAATTTAATTACTTTTCCCTTGAAAAAGTAAAGTAAGGGATTACTCTTATTTTTTCTGTAATTTAATTACAGTTACTTCTGATGTAATTAAACTAAATACTGTGTGTAACATATGTGTGTGTAACAGTGGAATTGACATCAAAATTCAGAGTCTAACTTTAAAATCTGCGCTTTAATGTATAATGCTCACATTTGTAATACTTTGGTCACTTAATAAGAGTACTTTAATATGATTTATTTGAATGAATTAAAAGAGCCCTTTCATGTCTATCCTTGAATCACTTAACTAATCAAGGTTGATATAGGATATAGAAAGTCATTAGTAATAGGTAACTAAATACTTTTTGGAGAGAGTAATTTGTACAGTAATCTAATTACACTATTGAATATGTAATTAGTAACTAGTAATTAATTACTTTTTCAGAGTAACTTACCCAACACTGATCGGGACGACATTCCTTCTGTTAGGAGAGAAGACGCCGGTCCCAGGTGTCTTCAATCTCCACTATGGACTGCAGCACCGCCCCCTAAAACACACAAACAAACCAACACCGAGGGCAGGTATGCAGCCCTTCACATCTTTCATCTATTTTGAAACTGTGTATGCGATAATACCATATAGGGTTGTCACCGTACCATATCTTACGGTACTATACCAGTTGAAATATCTCGATATCAAGTAGTATCGCGGCCCTGTGCAATGTTGAGATTTGAAATCTACTGTACAAAATAAACTGTCGTTTATACACAGATCTAAATGAAATATTTTGTATTTACTAAACACTGTAGTGTACAGTACACTACAATATTTTGTAGTTTTAGCTGTATAGTAATTGGATAAATTGTAGCAAATATTGTAGTGTACTTTAACATTTACTTTGGTAAAAACACTAGTGTCTAACAATTTTGAATGTGAAACTAAAAGCGGCATTTTTTAATTGAGTCAGCGAGTCATTCAACCAGTTCGTTCAAAACAACTAATTTATTCAAGAACGAAGCGACTCACTGAATCATTATCTCGTCCGAATCGTTAAATACACAGATTAATTTAGGAGAGAAACACAGCAAAAAGGCACATGTAAGTGTTCAAATGAACGTTAATGCGCTTATGCAACATTAGTCACGGTACTACGATATTACTGTTTCTAAAATAGAGCGCCATAACGGGTATTTTGAAGCTTTAGCATCGCGATTCGATACCGTAGAATCGGCACACCGTGCAACCCACTCAGAAGCAACATCAGAGAAGCATAAAACTTCACGATCTTCTCGAACTTAAAATCTATTTAAAAAAAAACTTGCCTTCAGGGCGAACCATCTAATCACAATCCAAGGTGAACCATTGAAACGTGTATGTACATGTTCACGACCAAGGCATATATATTTTCATGAGTCTTATAAAGACATCCGTGGTCATTTTGCAAGACAGTTCATGTCTATCATTTGAGTTATTGAATTCTTCTCAGAATAACAGGTTGAGTTGTAATTACCATAATCATATTTTTCTGCTAAATGAGAAGCGTTTAAGCACTACCGCATTATTATTGTTTCAGAGGTCAAACACTTGATTGAATATATGGACTGTGGTGTTGGCACCGGAGAAACAGATATCATTATGAAGCAGAGAATAATGCCTCGCACTTAATTCCAGGCCGCTCCAGGGGAGCAATTCTCGCAATTAAACTTTGGATAACAGCGCCTGCTAAATGGCCACTAAGCAAAATGAACTAAAAGCAGAGGTTGATACTTAAACAGCGATCACGCAGTCATTTTTCTCTTTTGTGGAGAGTTCATTTCAGCATATGTGAGGCAGCAAAGCATTTCTTTTGCTGGATCAGACTTTCTCTTCATGGTCAAAGAAAGAAATGCCCTTACAGAAAAGCCACATGAAATTCACATGCGTGTCATGAATTCATGTGGGTTTTCTGTAAGGGTGGTTCTTTTAAAAAATGTTGACTTAAAGGGTTCTTGGGGAACCAAAATGTGTTCTTATATGGCGTGTCTGCAAACAACCATTTTTAATCCTTTGTTCAAAAGTTGTCCAATCGGGCAAGTAAAATGATCTCTCACTTGCCCATACAAAACATTCACTTGTCCCGGACAAGCGTTATTGTCGAGCCCTGAATATCGTCTGCTTTGTAACCTTGAATGTACCTGAATCAACACGGAGAAAAACCCACGCGCCACCAGTGGACATTCCACCCGAAAGATGCAGCGATTTGTACCTGGAGCTAAGTATTTCGGGTTCTGCAGAAATGTAGGCAGAGGTCTTTGCAATGAGCCTGCGTTGCTCTCTTTCTTAATTTTTATAATCTAAAGAACCTTTTTCGCATTTTTTTGAAACAGAAAGGTTCTTCCGATGTTAAAGGTTCTTCAGCTAAGAACCTTACGAAGCACCTTTTTTAACTAAAAGACGAATAAAATATTGTGACCATCTGCGTTTTTGTCTTGTTTAGTACAATTTAGTACAATAGAAAAGATTCTTAGTTTTCGGGAAAAAAAAACATGAAGTGATTTTCACGCTTAACAAGAAATTATATCTGCCAATGGGCTACTGTAAGAGTATTAAGAAACTTGAATTAAGTTTATATTTCGTGCCTTCTTTTTTTTTAGAAAAGAAAAACCTTATTTCTTACACTCTTAAACTAGTACAATTTAACCTCAAACAGCAAAATCGCCAATGTTAAAAAAGGTCAAATTAACACTCACAGTGTATATATAATCCACACTATCGAAGTGTGGATTATATATACACTGTGAGAGTTGACCTTTTTTAACACTGGCGATTTTGCTGTGACAGTAATAGCTGTTGTGTTGGTGCCCATGGCCTTGTAAGTTCAAGATTCAAGGGTGTTTAAATGATTTTTTTTATGATATAGGTACTCTTAACTTACCCTTGTGCATGCATGCCCCCTTCCCTCTGTAAAACATCATCAAGATACACATTTAGAGCTGTCTGTCAGGTTTCCCCGCTGTATTCCCTCTCCTGATCTCAGACCCCCTCGAGCCCCCGTATGTACTCTGACACCAATCCAGCAGACAGGCTAACTGACAAGACCTTTTGTGCAGCTGCTGCAGTGTCTGGGGAAATAGCCTTCACACTCCGGGTCTGTAACAGATAATGCAGTGTATATCCAGCACTGCTCGCTGAGAATTCAAGCCGCTCTTTTACTCCAGCAACAGAATCATGTGAAAGATAAAGTCTCTGTTATAATAGTAAATCAAAACCGTTTTAAACAGATCCATTTACATTCAAAGTCCCTTTGTTTTTGTGACCATTTTTTATAGGAAATGTTTCACACATTTACCCAATTTGTCATTAAGGTAAACAATCTTCCACATGACTTATTAATGAATCAAATCCTGATCGTCTTGATCTGTAAATCATCCCTTCAGGTCATATGCCGTCATTCTGTAAAACAATGTATCATTGATGCTGAAATACGATTAAAAACTGATTCGAATGATGTCAGTGATGGACTCTTATATGTTTTGCTGTAAGATTATAAAGACTTTGTTCTTTTTAATAGCATGCATCACTCAATAAATGAACAAATGAAGGAATAAATAAATAATAAACAAATGGAAAGTTTAAAATTAGAAAAAGGAATTCAAGTGCATTAATAAATGATCACATAAAGTACAATATGATAATGCATAATAATAATATAACTATGCACCGGTACCGATAGCCGATTAATCAGAGTTATATCTACCGATTCTTAAGATTAAATGAATGTTTCTTAACTTTCTGAATGTTATTAATTGATATAATGACTAATAATATTGAAAATCGAACTGATGATGTTTCTTAACCTTTTTATATATACAGAGCACAAATTCATTGCATTTGTCTGTCCTTTTTTGATTGACAGGGTGTATCGGCCCTGATGAACGGCTGCTTTTTTTAGACAAGGTGAAAATTTGCTTTTATATAAGGATACAGATTATCTCTAAATATAGTGTATATAAAAATAAAGAGATCTTTCTGCATATTGGGCTTCAATAAATCCAACACAGTCTCGTGGCAATTCATCACCATTTCACAAGATGGCTAAAAATGTGTACAATCTCATTTGTGCGTTTTTCCACAATCTTCTGTAATAATTGCACATTTTTATGTGATTCATATTGTACAAATTCATATGAAATCTACACCTTAGAAAATATTTGTTTTCCTGTCAGATCAGGTTTGAATTGTTATGATTATTTTCATTCACTAAACACCTTGCGGCACTCTGGCACCAAGCGCACACAAAAGAGCCCATGCCAGAGCTTGGGTGTCCCCGCTGGTTGCCATGGCAACAGGAGCACGGGACAAAAGTGCATCACAATGTATGCTGAGTTTGCTAGTGGACCAAAGAGATAATGGAATAATGATGAAGGGCCTGTCTGCATCTCTCTCTCTCTCTCTCTCTCTCTCTCTCTCTCTCTCTCTCTCTCTCTCTCTCTCTCTCTTCTTCTTTCTTTCTTTTCCCTTCTACCTCTTCTCTCTCTCTCTCTCTCTCTCTCTCTCTCTCTCTCTCTCTCTCTCTCTGCACTTGTGATGTGTTTCCCCATTTCTAACTAATTCTAACTCTCTTGTAGGTCAAGTTAACTTGACTAAAAGTCAAGAAAAGACTGCATGTGTCATTTAAGGTAACAAGATGATAAAAAGAGGAACAGACTCGGAATGTTTTAGTGACAGAAAATGACCGATTCAAAGTAGTGTTCAAAAAATACTGAGCATAAAATCTTAGTACCTCATGTTTCTGTTGACGGGATATCCATGACATCCCTGAGAACCAGGATGGAGTTGAACTGAAAAAAAAACTGAAAGAAAAGGAAAAACCTCTTCAGTCAGAAAGTCCCTTGATGAGCTCACAGGCTTTGTGAAGGCATCACTTTTTCCTCACACTCACTTCAAACGGTGGAGGGGAGATGTGTCACAGTGTTTGTACGAGCGTGCTGGAGCGAGTGTGTGTTATAAAGCGGGTGAATTGAGCCTTCCGGGCTGGTCAAATAGTGGCAGCCTCTTCCATATCGCTGAGAAGGGGGTTTGATTTTACTCCTCCAGAACTCTTCCCCGCAGGATCTTTTGATTCCGTCCTTTCAGACCTCTTCGCAGACCCTGCAGAGATTCCTGCAGATCCGCGTGTGATCTTTGTAGGCACCACGGGCCGAGCAGTCCGGTACAGTGGGCTATTTTTATATTTCTCAGGATTCAGCGTTTGTGGTGTTAAAGGGATAGTTCACCCCGAAACAATTTCATCATTTACTCACCCTTTGTCATTTTAAACTTGTATGACTTTCTTTCTTCTATAGAACACAAAAGAAGATATTTTGAAGAATGTCAATAACCAAACAACACCGACCCCCATTGACTTCCATTGTATGGACACAAAACCACATTTCTCAAAATATCTTTTCACAGTAGAAAAAGTCATATACAGGTTGATATTCATGATACTAATCTCCCATTCTCTCTGTAGGCCACTATAATATTTATTGTACATATGCAGTATTGATTCATTGTCCCAATTCCCCCATCTTTCACTGTCCTCATCAGTACTATAAGCCCTCATTGATGGCCATTAACAGATCAGACCGCTACTAAAATGCTATTGGAGAGCGTTGATGTATCACTATGGATACTTTCTCTGGGCCGGCGTAGGACAAAATATGGCCGCGGTCCACGGATTCAGGAGATTTACTCATACACCGTGTAGCTGCCTGTGCGGTAAACTATTTTACGGGCGCTTATGCAACCCGTCGTACTTCAAAACTCAAGCCGATGAATCAATGAAGGTCTCACTGTGTTGTGATTTAAAGCGGCGATTAGAGAAGTTCGTCGTTTATCATTTCGCAGTTTTTACTTTTATGAGCTGCTTTGTGACCGTTTGGAGAAAACAGACGGCCCCTCGCAGCCATAGACAAGTTTCTAATAGTTAGGAACACTAACCTCCTGCGCTTGCAATTTCAAGTCTCTCAGAAGAACATTCTTTGGCGTTTCATTACGTTTCTGGATGTAGACGGACTTTTTGGGCAGTGGAGCAGGGAGATTTGTGTTTAGTGTTGGAGAAAGCAATGGGGAAAGTTCTAGCATGCTTTATTTTAGACTTTTATCCATGAAACCCTGATGGTTCCGGCTTTGGTTAAGAAATATGGAACTAGTGTAGTTTATCTACAGGCCGCTATTGTTTTGCGTAAGGCACATTCTTTATGGAGGGGAATAGCTGGTGGCAATCACAGTGAAATGCTCTGGTGGTCTGTGAGGGACAAATGAGGGTGACATTGAACCCGACCGGTTTCAAAGCCTCATTAAGCTGAATTGTGCATCCTGAATCCCAAAGCGCAGGACCAGACCTGGTCCTTCAACGATGCTTTTTTCCCCCACATTTAACATTGACAATCACACAACGTGCCCTCCAACCCATTTCATTTTTTGGTCACACAGAGAATTTTACTATTATTAATTATACTACTTTTTATAAAATATATACATTTTATGATTATGAGGGTGCCCAGCCCAATGCTTAAAAAAACAATCACCCCAAAGATCATGTCATTCATAACCTATGACTCAACAATACGACTTTTTGTTCTGTGGAACGCAGACGGTTTTGTGTCCATACAATGGAAGTCAATAAGGGCCAATGATGTTTGGTTACCAACGTTTTTCAAAATATCTTCTTTTGTGTTCTGGTGAAGAAAGAAAGCCATACGTTCATTTTCGGGTGAACTATCCCACACATTTGCTTTACATGTGTCTGATTTCTTGTGCAAAGGTGTACCAAATAAACACATTTACACAATATACAATTCTAAAATTGTCATGCATTTCCCTTGTAAATCATTGAAATTGTAAAAAAAAAAATTGTAACTTGAATTAAAATGTGCAGGGTTTCAATATTCCAGTCTTTTTGATTTCAAGGAATTTAGTGTATTTTAGGGTGACTATTCGTGCCAAAAAAAGTTTTGTCTGCGTTCACCCCTCGTTAACTAACGTTAGTTGTTTACGTTACCTCCAGCAAAATGAAAGCATCGCTTCACACCAATGACGGCATACTTTAGAAAACGATCATGATGATATTGTAGCGCACAGAAATGTGTCATTCATTTTTCTGCACCTAAGTTATAAAGAGTTGACGGTAGTTTTGACAGCCCCGGAAAGACGTCGACGGGCAGATAGTTACGTTACTGTAGTTCAGCCTGGTGCGGCTGCTGTGTTATTCATTGTCCTGAGTTCTGAGGAAACAAAAGTGTACCTAGAAGCTTTTTGTCGTTTTTCAGACGCTTCAGTATTTTTATTATTCATTTAAAACATATTGTGGATGTAATAGATGAACAAGCAGTCATGCACAGGAGTGACAGCGCTCGTGCTAATCAGAATGAATGGCAGGGAAACATATCAAGTTATTCCTACTAAATAATGATTCAGCAGTTGATTGTGACATTTATTATATGGATTTGTCACTTTGAATTATAAATGTTGCAGATTGACCGATTGATGTGATATTCATTTGAATAACAATAACTTGACTTTGCATATTCTTTCTTAATTATTTATTTTAGTAATGTATACAGTATGTGGTGCTTAGAGTGTGCCCCCCTAATATTGAAAACCTAGAATCACCCCTGGTCAGACATACAGTTTATCTATACGGTATTCCCAGGCTCTTGACATCCAAAATGAATCAAATTTTGTCTAAGTGAATTTCATTTAAAGGAAGAGGAAGTCACTTTCGTGTATCTTGGGCAACAACATTTCAAGTGTCTAGTTTCAAAAAAGTTTTTAATATAGACCACAGGGTTTAAGAGCTGCAGACATTTTAATTTGGGCATTCCGTTTTCAGGACATTCTCAAAAATATGGCCGCTTGTTAAGAGGTTAAAGAATAGCAACAGTTAATGATTATTTTAAATATCTAATGATATAATTAATGCTTCATGAAGAAAATGTGATTTGATTAAAATGTTGCCACTGGTTGCTAGGGTGGTCAGCATGGTTGCTAGGTTATCGCTTACCTGACCAAGTTAAAAGAGCTCACCCCAAGTTAAGCCTCTTGCCTATTTTTATTGACAATCCTTTTAAATTTCCTAAGAGCACACTCAAAGAAATTGCCAATATTTGGGAGTATCTGCAAAAATGAAAGACAATAAAATAAAACGCAAATTATGCAGAAAACACTCTTTTAATGGCTGGTGAGGTTGATAAGCATAAAGCTTGTTACAGATCACGCAAACAATACCTGAGGACTTTGTCAATTACATGCTCGGGTTGAAAGTATCATTTTTAAGGAGCGCATCCTGTTCAAAGTCAAGGCAGTCCCTCTTGTTTTATCGCCATGGTTACGCTGACCAGCGGCCAATCAATTTACTTAACACAACAAAAACGTTTGCAATCAGTCAACGCCAGATTCGGCCTGTACTGGCTGTCGAACTGATAATTCTGAGAGGAAGAGAGAGCTTTGGGAGCGCGTTAATGTCCCTCGCCCGGCTTGCTTTCTTCTTTTCTGCCTTTCATTCTCTCTGTTCTGTGTGTTTTCTTTCCCTCGGGCCGCCTTCTCTTCCTCCTGTAAGCTACAGATGTCTTCAAAGTCAATTCGTGACAGGTTCACTCTTGGTTCATTTAGCAAGTCCTTGCAATCACAAGCTCTATTTAACTGAAGTGAACTGACTTCTTAAGTGAATCTATTTATATGCGGACTAGATGTTTTACAAAAGTTACATCACTTCATGTAAACTGCATTTTTATATTTTATATTACAGTAAAAGTAACACAGTATCTTACTACTGTAGTTGAAGTTACTACATTAGTTACTACTTGCATCTCAAGTCAACTCCTAAAAGTGCTGACGCATCAAGTACAGGGGCGCAAATGGGATTTTTTAACTGGGGGGGACCAAGCTGTCAGCAAAAGATTTCAACTCAGTTAGTGATTTTGCGTAATTTGGGCTTTAAAGGTACAGTTTGTAACAATTTTGCAGTAAAATATCCTAAAACCACTAGGCCAGTGTTATATATTTTGTCCAGCTGAGTAGTTACAATATCACAAATGTATTCCAACTACTTGTAAATCGTGAGAAAATCGCCATTCTAAACAGTGACACGGGGCTGTGCTGTCGCCTGTCAATGGCGTCATATCCACGTTACCCTTTGTTACCGCCTTTACTGACGTAGAAACCGCATGACAACTGTGTCGTGGACAAATGCGGAAGTCGTGTCTAGCAGCAAGCCACTAGCTTGTTTCGAGCAGTCACTTATTTATGGACCACTTATACACAACATTTATAAAACTTTATTACTTTACCTCATCCGCTAACATGATTTCTTGTTCCCGTCTGATTGATGGCCATCAGCGGTGGAGTTGAAGACAACAGATCCCATCATTCCACGCTCCTTCACAGCATCATCAAGCTACGCCATTGTTGTTGTTTAACAAACTGTTGCTTTAAAGGGGTCATATGGCGCGAATACGTGTTTCTCTTTGTCTTTGGTCACGCCACTAAACACATTGCATTACATCTAAAACAATCGATAATATTCGTTTTAGCCGTGTCATATGACTCCTTTAACTAGTGCTCAAGTAGTTACTTTGCATAATTTGGGCTAATGGTTTGCACTAAAAAGCCATTGGAGGATTCATGAGGAATAACGATTTTGCATATTCAAATGATTTTCAATTTGTGTTTAATAACAAAGCAATTACGAAAACGTATATTATATATTTTCAGCTTTTTTCTACTGAAACCTAACCTAAAAAGTGCATTGGTACCTTATTAAACATTGTTACTACTATACAGACAGGTTCATATATAGCCTCACATTTATTTGCAAAAACTCTTTTTAACATTTTCAAAAAAAAATTGTTTTATATTCTATAAACAAACTGCAGGTGGAGGGGTTGTTTTGATATAGTAAAATAACAACACCATAAAAAAAACGTGACACCATAATAAAAACACGATTTCTGAACATTATGTTGTGTTTTTTGCAATTAAACTCTTCATTTTTTTATTGATTTACAATTTGATTGATTCATATTAAAGATGTCGTAAAATCTCACAAGATGTAATCCAAAATTATTTGGTAAAAAATAAATAAGGGCTGTCAAGCGATTAATTGCGATTAGTTGCATCCAGAATAAAAGTTTGTGTTTACATAGTCTGTGTACTTTGCATGTTAATGTTGTATTTATAAACATACACATACATTTATATATTTAAGAAAAAATATATATATAACATACATTTATATTTAATTTCAATCATTCGTAAATGCAAATAAATACATCTAAATATTTCCAAAATAAAAATATACATGTATGTGTATGTTTTTATGTTTATGAATACAAAGTTGATATGCAGTACACAGACATATACTATGTAAACACAAACCTTTATTTTGGATGCGATTAATCGTGATTAATCGTTTGACAGCCCTAAAATAAACAAAAAGGTAAAGTAATATGCGATTTTATGTTTCAAACAGAGATGCCAATCGAGGGGCAAAAGTTACGGATTGCAACTTCAATTAAAATTTGTAACAGTTATTTTACATTGTTTCATTTCACATTCTCTGCGAAAATGCAGATCCACATCCAGCCAGTATTTCCATCAAGCATGCGTTCTACCAAAAGCACACCAGCATGTGATCGGGCGTCCCTTCAGAGTTGAAATGAACTCCTCTCCTGCAGCAGGAGGCTTAAGTTTGATTGACAGCTGCTGGAGCTTCACAGCCAGAGACGGGATCTCCACACTGCTGTGCTTGTTCCTGGGTAAATGGGCAATACAGCAGGAACCTCTTTCATTAGCCGACTCCTTTGAGAGCGACCCAAACACAAACCCTCATTAATTAAAGCAAGTCTATCACCAGCATCGGCTACTGAATGACAACTAGCTCGGCTCAAACTTCTTAAAAAATCTCTCCTGAATCTTTCTTCACAAACACCTTCAAAAAAGTGAAGAATTTAAAATTGAGTCATTTGATATTTAACGCAGTGACAGAGTTTTTTCCGGTATTTGGCTGTCGAACTGTATTTTTGTAGCATGCGAGAAGTCAACACGTTTTTTAAACCACAAATCAAACATGACAATTCACAATAATAAGATTTGGTGTTATTGAATTATGTCACAAATGTTTTTCTCTGAGAACGCAGGGTAGATCTGAGCGTGTGCGTGTTAGATGCTGTGTCTGACTCACTACAATCTCACAACATCTATTCCAACGGTTATTCAACACAAAGAAAATAGTACATTGTGCCATAATGTGTAGAAGGTACATATTGTTACATTTTATATAAATATTAATGTTTTTGGTAGAATTGTTGCACTCGACAAAACGTACTTGATGTGTCTGTGTTGTTTGTATACATGTATGTACAGTATATAAACATGGGATTATATTTAAACGTTCAAATGACGTTGGATAAGTTTACAATGCTCAAATAACATTTACTGTTTGTTAGTTATATGGAATATTTTACTATGATATCGTCAATGGTCTTAGTTATGAAACCTCTGATGTCCTTTTTTTTAGGAAATGGAAATAACACTGTACTTTTTAAATGATTAGACACTGTATTGTCCAAGTAGACAAGCACTTTCTAATACTTTTTATTGGTTGAATATTTGCAAAACCCAGTGACAAACATAAAGATTGACTAATACTACAAATAATCTCGAAATATGGAGATACAAGGTTTCAGAAGGACAGCAGTGATATGCAATACGATAATGCTTTAAGCTTGTGAAATCAATTTGAATAAAACTGAAAATTATACATGTTTCAGATTATTGAACATTCAGACTCGATCTGCATCGACCCAAAACATTACACAACTTTTTACTATAGCCTACATAACCTTTTGATCTTTAAAATAAAATAGATGCACATTTTCAGTATTGTTGCCTATGAAAATCAATTTTTGTTTTCATTAAGAATATTCTGTGTTTTCTTTTTTATTATTATAATGTTGCATTTGAATTGTTGTGTTTCCAGCCACAATTATATTATTTTATTACACAGTATGCTATATAATAGTTTGATAAAATAAGGAAGAAGGCATATGTTGTTACATTTTACATTTACATGCTATTTTTGATAGAATTACTGTAGAATATTGTTTGTATTCATATAGATAAAAAACGGTAATAATGTTCACACATTGGACCTTGATCTAAGTTTACTGTTTGCTAGTTATATGTGCAAATATTATACTATATTATAACTTGATCAAATAATCGAAATAAATCTCCGATAATTAAATTTAACCGAAGTTTTAAAGGCAGAACAAGTGCTTCATTCACAAATGTAAATAATCAATCTTCTTGACTGAAGCCGAAACACATGTGATCTCAGTTTCACTTTCTCTATGGTTCCACTGAAACCAACTGGGATGAGTTCATTGCCATGTTCCCATAGAGAAGGCAACATGTCTCCGTGCAAACAGGTCTGGCAAACACAGCCAGATTTGGGCACTCAGCGTGTCCACAGATGGCTAGGAGGAGCATGCAGAGGATGAGCATGTGTATGACCCGTGGAGCTGGCACGGATCAGGACATACGTATTTCTATTGATGTTTGTGTAAGACTTCACACGGGCAACTAGTGGCCTTCATGGACTCTTTTTTCTGTTATGTTTACACAGAATAGTCTGTACCCCCAAGACACTTTCAAGACACGGGCTGTCACGCTCACAGCATCTTCCTTATTAGTGCCTAGGCTGTGTGACAATGTGCCTTGATCTGCACTGACTCGTCTCCGTTTGGTGGTCCAGATCCTGTGATTCTGTTTGCCTGTATTACAATAGAACAACAGAAATGAATGGCAGGTGGACACTTTTTTCCCAGCATGCCTGTCGATGGCAGTGGCGGATACGATCTCCCTACTGTCATCCAAGCTGTTCAGGGTTTCTCAGACATAGTCAAAGAGTGGCAGAGGAAAGTTTTCGCTGCCTTTAACAAGACGCTAAGGTCACATTCGTAGCTTTGTAATTAAAAAAAATCTCACTTAAGAAGTGAGGATGCAACTGAAACAATATGCAAAAAATGACAGCAATCCAAAATAAGCTTTTATTTTATATATAACCCATTCTTCTGCTTGGTATTTTCTATTGTTTTTTATACCTGAAATATACCCTCAGGCAAATTTGTGTTACATTTCAGCCAACAAAAAATGTTTAAAAATTGTCGCTGTTCTTCTGAAACCTTGTATGTCCAAATTCGCTGTTTTTCAGGAAATTGAAAAAAACACTGATTACATACTGTGTTGTCAAAGTTGACAATCACTTTTAAATACTTTTTATTGGTTAATATTTGCAAAACCCATTGACAAACATAAAGGGTGACTTATAACATAATTTATGGCAACAAAAAAACCCACGGAAAATGCGGAGATACCAGGTTTCGGAAAGATAGAAGCGAAATTGTTAAATGTTGTATTAAAATTGTATTAAATGTTAAAAAAAAGTGAAGTGAAAGCAAAGATACACCTTTCATTAAAACTGTGTTGAAATGGTAAAAACTAAGTATAAAGTCATGTGTTGTATGTCCTTTGACTGATACAAATTCTGCAATATTGTAATACAGTATTGTATACACATTCACTGATATACAAGAACTGAATAAACATATTTTTGCATCAAATCTTGCAGAAAGGCAAAAAAAGGTTAATGGAAACTACTTCAGGGTTCATCGAATAGTGTAAACTCATAAAGCGACGACTTTATCGACATTTACGCAGTGTAGCTAATCCACTGGATTCAGTTACATTCATTACAGGAAAACATATGTCTGAATGAGAGAAACTCGGTTTATTCATGCAGACTGCTCATATACCTCAGAGATCTGTTTTTATTTACATATGGAAATATGAAAATCATTCATTTGCATATGGAAACTAATCAGTCGGCAAGTATATATACTGTTTATTCTGCACATGTACGGTCACGCCCTGAAAGCTCCTCGGCATAATTTAGCATATGTTAGGCCTAATATTAATTATAAGTTAATGATGTCTCAGTGTTATTATGTCACGTACTAAACATGCAGGTCTCTGGAAGACTTTTTAAAAAACTGCATGAAAACACAGGTAGTTCATAGGGGTTTCCGCTGTATTAAAATGATGAGCACACCGTCTGCCGTCCCGTCAGCCATACGATTTGAAAATAGGTTGCATGATAAACATGTTTTTGTTTTTACAAACATACAAATGAATGTGTCAACCACATTAACACAACATATGTGGATATCAAGAAATGTTCAGGGATCAGAAGGTCTATTGCGATCTGTGACGTCAATTCAATTACTGATTGAAATTATTCTTATTTTGTCACAAAGTTAAAAAAATCGCATGTGCATTTCACTTGGTGATCACGGCAATGCAACGGGAACTGTGTTTCCAGATGTGGTGAATGCTGTTTGTTGTTAATAAAATGCAAAACATTCACACTCCAGCTTTTATAAACATGCGTTCATTGTATTTGACAACATATATTTACTTGCGAAAAACAAAGTAGATGCTATTTGCTAGTGAATGTTCACTTAACCATAAAATGATGTCATCATTTACTCATCCTCGTGTCATTCCAAATCTGTATGACTTTCTTTCATCTGCAGAACACAAATTTGAAGAATGTTGGTAACCGAAGAACATTGACCCTCATTGACTTCCATTGTGTGGACACAAAGCCACATTTCTCAAAAGATCTTCTTTTGTGTTACACAGACGAAAGAGTCAGACAACGGTTTTCAATGACATACGGGTAAATAAATGATTAAAGGATTTTTAGGATAAATATTTATACAGTCTGGTGTACATAGTGAATGTTTTCTGCAAAATTTGATAGATGCTGTTGTCAGAAGTCGAGATACTAAATTGTATAACCCAAAGTGAACATAGTTTTATTTTTCAAAGTGAACATAGTCTTTTAACAAGGTCAGACATGGTTATTATATTTACTTCATGCTTTCAGATATCTGAAACGTTATAAAATATTGCCCATTTGAGAATATTTAACACAGACCAAAATTCGCCTTTTTACTGCCCCTCACAAGAAAATGTGACATTCGTTCTATTAATTTTTATTAGCATAACTATACTGCTGAGCTCAGGGAAAACATAAAAATGTCCCTCGGATACCTGATGACATCATAATGGCCTGTATGAATCATCTGCTGATGTCATCTTTTCTTTTGTGTGCACTAATATTCCCTGCTAAATAATAATCAATAATGTGACAGGAGTCACCGAAACATGGCAGACGTTTGAATGACAGATGTATAAACCATATACACACACACACTACGATCTACTGAAAGTGTTGACATGATGAATTTCATGTTTGCTCATGCATGTGTGCAAAGATAGAGCGAGAGAGAGAGAGAGAGAGAGCGAGAGAGAGAGCGAGAGAGAGAGAGAGAGAGAGAGAGAGAGAGAGAGAGAGAGAGAGAGAGAGAGAGAGAGAGAGAGAGAGAGAGAGAGAGAGAGAGAGAAAGAGTAGCTGAGTCGATTGGTATGGGGATGGATTGGGATGGTGGGAATGAGAGAGAGAAAGAGAGCGAGAGAACGGAGAGAGAGAGAGAGAGAGAGAGAGAGAGAGAGAGAGAGAGAGAGAGAGAGAGAGACCTAGGGGAAGTGTAAAAGTCTCTTATCGTACTGTCTCGACTCACCTCTCAAGGGCATTTTGATCGAGAGGTGCTTTACGATCAATTTTAAAAGACATGCCTCATATAATATCTCCATTATGAACATTCTTTCTCTCTAGATATCCTTGTACTTCGGACAAACTTTTGAGACGGTAAGCGTAATATAATTAAAGTCTGGGTTTGTTGTAGTGCTGTATGGAATCAGACGTTGTGGGGGTTGTGCTAAAAAAGAAACGCTGACGCTCCTTGATCCTTTATTTTTTTATTTTAATATTGCAGTCATATCTCCTCCTTCCCTTCCAACTAAACTACGTCTTGCCAGGGCACGGCAGTGTGGATCCAGAATACGACTCTCTGTTAATCCACATCTGTGTTGACAGGTGTGCTCGTACATGCGCTCCTGACCTCGACGATGGCTTCTTGGTTCTGCTTTCTCATACTTGGCAGCCACGAGACGCACATGGGAAGATGAGGCCCGAACGGTGCCAGGTTTGCCACTGAAACCCTTTCGGTTTAATCTTCAAAGAAATCCAGTTTGAGCTCCGAGTGCACGAAACGTACCCGCTATTTGATGGAACAATGGTAATAACTGCTCGTAAGGTAGGCGTGGTGTAAAAAAATGGCTCCCTTGGCATGTCTATAAGTGCCTTGTCTCATTTAATTGAACATTACAAGCTTATAATTATCCTAGAAAGTGATAAAAGGCATGCGGTGCACTTTTCCCCCCTTCCTTCAATAGTGAATTTAGCCGCTAAAGAGAATTTACTGGGACTAATTAGCACTTAAGTGATTGATTAATGCATCTGAGCACATAATCGGTTATTGAAGAGGAATAACAAACCAATTAACTATAAGACATTATGGGATTTGAGGGTATTATATTGGAAAATTGAAAATATTTTTTTTACATTTAATGTTTGGCACTATATAAGTGAGTCATGATTTTTGGTGTTAGCTTTATCAATATTTTAAATTTAGCTTTTTTATTTGTAGTTTCTATGTTAGTTTTAGTTTTTGCAATTGTGTTTCATGCTTTTGTTATTTTATTACTTATTTGTTTTTTCTTATATTGCAATATAAGATTAATTTATTTTTATTTTACTTTTTGTTTATTATCATAATTTTGGGGCCTTAAATTTATATCTCCTTGGCAACATTTAAATTTTTTGTTCAGTTTAAGTTTTTCCCATATTTTTAGTCCAACGTTTTTATTTTTATTTTAGTAAACTCAAAAGCCTTGTTTCCCTTAAAGAACAATGAACACCACATCTCTTGGCAATTCGTAAGTTTTAGCGAGCTGGTGGCTAAATCATGCGAATTCATACATCTTATTCGATTTGCTTTTGCTTAGTTGATGTTTACAGGTTAGATGTGGATCGTACAAAATCACCGCCTTGTAAAATAGTTCAACCTTAACTCACGGGAATTCGTAACTTTTTAACTAGTTGGCTAATTCGCATGAATTCGTACACTTTGTGAAGCGTACAAAAATGTACGATTGCTAGAAAAAAATCATTGTGTTGAATAGTGACGTTTTCCTGTGAGATCACGTTGGAATGCATCCTGACATTTATATAACAAATATAATAAATATTTATCAAACCAATTCGACATCTTATAAGTTACACTGAAATAAGATTGAACAGATCTCAACCACATCACAAAGACTTCTAGACTTTCACACAAGAAGCTGAATTCAGATTTCGTGACGTGAAACTGATCTGTGGGTCCCTTTAGTCCCTGAAAATCAGGACTTGATGTTGTTTATTGAGTATTCTGTCTGGGATTCTGGGAAAAAAGAAGAGGGCTGCTGTATCATCACGGCTCGCTCCTCTTAGAGTCTCTAAAGAACTTCTCCCACTGGTGACATTTCAAACAGGCTGTAATGGGCTTTGAACCAGCCATCAAATACATGGGAGTCTTTTTTGTTAGCTTGAATATTTTATGTGGATGGGGGATTCGAAGTCTTTTTGTTCCAGATGCTCTCTCAGACACAAAACACACATGGTCATTTGCTGTGATGACCAAATGTGTCTATAACATACATGTACCATGTAACGAGATTACCAAACCCCCGACTGGAAAAGAATAGGATAGAATAAAATACAATAGAATGTGGATTTCACACCAGTATTCACGACTGGATATGTTTTTTTTAATCACAGGTACAGCAGACAGACTTGGAAAGCTGTTGCAAAGAAGGTCAAATGCCGGGCAATAGCCAAGCAGTTTTGTTGTCCACAACAGCTTGAGCACTTCACTGAGTGAGTCTTACTCCTGGCAGGATTATTTCTTTTTAGCCCTGATATTCCTCAACTCAAGAGCAGATGGCATTGGAGCAATTCCTTGTGGCTTTTTCTTTGCCAATGAACAAGCCATTTTAAAAGCTTTCTGGAAGCCGCTATTGTCATAACTGTTATAAACATGGAAGCGTAAAGTAGTGCAGGAGAGTGGGGTAGGTTGTGCCACTCTTTTCTTGTGACGTCCTCTGGACAAGAACCCTGCAAAAAAAAGGAAACTGTATTTTTATCTTGTTCTGCAGTAAAAATGGCTAAAAATTCTTAAATAAAAATCCATTTATTTGAGAAGAAAAATGACATAAAATGTTATGAAACAAAAAATCAAAATGATGTAAATTTTTGTTTAAAAAAGGTAAAAATATCTGAAAAAAAATCTATAAGCAAAATAAACTTACGTTTACTGAATTAGGTTAAAACTTGAATTAAGTTGATTTTTCTTTCCCTAACGGCAGATACTTTTGATAGTTTTAAGCATACAGTAAAGCGATCTGTTTTTTTTCAAACAAGATTAAAAATATTTTCTTTTTCTTCTCAAGTAAATGTATCTTGAAATAATCATTTGTATTAAAAATTAATAATTGACACATTCTGGAAACCAAGGCAAAAATAATAAAATCAATGTTCGCAGTAATATGTCACCAGCCAGTTGTTCTGAACGAAATACTTATTTGTATTTATTATTATTTGTTATAGCGTAAGTGCATATTGTTTTATCAATCGTTATTATGAGTGCATATGATCGTATATGAACATGATGAAATAGTCTGGGACCGTAAAAAGAATTACAGTGTTGAAGAACTTACATTTGTTTCTAAAGCCTCTTTATCCTCCACTTCTCCCTAAAATCTACAGCGGGTGTAAATCCGAGATATTGCACAAATTCCTTTCATATTTTTTGAGGATAACATGACCTTAGTCTTTGCTTTACTATTACACAGTATAATCATTTTTTAATGTACAAACGCTGCTCTGGAAGGTCAAAGCGGACATTGCAGACCCTCAGAAAACAGCGTCCTATAAAGACGACTGAAAGCTCGGACATAGGGATGATTTCAGTCGCGCTGTAAATTCTGGACTTTAGTACAGAGGAATCTGTCAGCGTCAGTCTCATAAATTGACCCTCACTACCCTGAACATATGCTGCAGAAAAGAGGAATCGCTCCATTAAATGAACAAATGTGAATGGACTAGTAAATCCCCAGGGAATGGATGATAAATCGGGTAGAAAGGGAAGGATACGCCCTCCCCAACATACCTGTGTGCGCATTTAAAAGGAAAGGTCCAAACTGTAACCAAAACTTAAAGGGACAGTTCACCCAAATATAGTGAAAAAAAGATATTTGGAAGAATGTCAGTAACCAAGCAGATCTGATCCCCCATTAACTCCCATAGTATTAATTTCCCCTACTATGGCAGTAAATGGTGGATGAGATCTGTTTGCTTACATTCTTCCAAATATCTTCCTTTGTGTTTAGCAGAACAAAGAAATGTACACATGTTTGGAACATCCTGAGGTAAGTAAATGGGTGAACTATCGCTTTATATCCAAAGGCACCACTCGTAGTTTGCCATAAACAAACTTTAACCCTATCCCTAAAAGAAAACTTTGCATTTTTACCATTTTGAAAAAACTTTATTTACTTTATTTTGTAGTGTTTATAAATGAGGATGTTTCCAAAGGAAAGTTTTTCTCAGATTTGTCACGCCCAGACGGGGTCGCTTTTACACTTAAGCATTGAATCTGTACCTGCGTGATGTTACTGGAAAGCGTGAATCCCACCAGTAATTCTCCTGATGGTGATTCAGCTGTAAATGTAGGCCAGCTCATGCGATATCTTTGCCCGAGCAGCAAAATATCACATGATAGCTACTGATAAAAGCACACCAGCCCCTTTGGTGTCTGCTTGTCTCCGGTCTTCTTAGCGCTCGCTTTAGGCTAGGCATTTTTAATTGCAAACTGTTGACCAAAAGCAACCGTGTTCTGGGAGATATATCAAATTTTCCTCAGTTGTTTATCAGTGAAATATAAGTTGGAAAAGTGCCTTTTTTCTTCAATAAAATACAAACAAGCAAGTAAACAACCAAATAAATAATGCACCATATTACAAAGTAAATAAGCCAAAGTTTGTAATCTCTAAAAAATGCTTTGAGATACTTGCTTGGAGATTTAGTTAATCATTTTTCAAACCAACATTAGTATACTGCTGTATTTATTTTATTATTACCTGTTATTGCTTTACATGTCAAATGGGTATAGCACCAGTCTGAGGTTTTTGTTTTTCATTCAATTTCAAAAACTAAAATTTAAGATTGTTTTCATATTATCTAGCCTACCAGGAATAAGCAAATGATAAACATAGATAAAACAATTCTCTTAAAAAACGTTTTTTTATAATTCATATTGTTTGTCTAGTAGTATACTGGCTATATTTTATTTACACGCACAATATATTTCTACAATTACTCATTCTATCAAATTAGTCCAGAACCAGGAGATCTAGACAAACGGTGTTTGTGAATAGGCACAACAGACAACATTTCAAAAAGTTTGTAATATCGAGCCAAATTTCAAAGTCTGCTTGCTCAAGGTTTGTCGATGACAAGGCCCGGTGAAATAAAAACAGTTTGTCTTCGTAATGGCTTTATTTCGCTACTACATTCTTTTTATGTCATCCCAAAGCTGCAGTAAGAAAGTTTTAAGAAAGTAATAATAACTTGAATGAGTGTCCCACAATAAATAACGTCCCATGTGACGACTAAACTCTTACAAGATGCTTTGATGAAAAAATCGTATTTTTTAAGAAATATTGGTTAATCAAGAAGTCAAAACAAGCGGTTGTTCTCGTTACAAGCTGTTGGCTGTGTTGTACTGAATTTGGGAAATGAAGCTTTTTGAAGATCAGATCAATCAGAAGTCTGGGTCACCTTAAAGGCACTATGGATTGTGAAAGTCCGATCACTTCATCGATTCAGATTTAGAGTACAAAAATTACCCTTTTCTCAGTCTTAGACGTCACGCCCACGAACCGTTGGCTGAGCGTCTGATCCATAAGGCACACTTTTCTTGGAAACACTTCAGCCTGTTCAGTCGTCCTCTGATTGGTTGAATTTGACAGGATTTCCGGATGACGTGCGTGTCGTGTTCTTTAACTCTCCGCCTGGAAACAACACAAAGCCTCTTATCGAAGAAGTAAGCTGTCGTGTTTACAACGGTTGCAATAAGAATTCATCACAATCGACTAAACGCTAAATTCCTGAAAGTATGCGAGGTTCACGGCATAAGCTCATAAACATTATCGTTGCTGTTAACTTTGACATGTTTGTGAATGTACACCGGTCTGATACTGTGGGCACATTTCCACGCCTCTACAAATGACGCGGCACAAAATGAGACGTGATTGATTGCTTTACCTGTCAGTCATACATCCCCTTGGGTGGACCTCTGCCAATGAAAGTGGCCAAAGTTACCCTAAAACTAATACAATTTGTTTAATATCACGTCAAAGTGACATTTTGGCACTTGCAAAAATGCCAAGAGTTCATTACGAGAGCAAAAAATGGTACTGCATGAATAAAGCCCAGTGCTTCCAAATGTGTGCATTACTGGGTTCTTTTGGACGACTTCTTTACTCTGACATTAAAGACGTTTTATTGCTGAGCGGGTTTTGTAATATGGTGTTGTCCACTCTGAGGGCAATAGCTGTACTCTACTGGGTTGAATATGAAGACACAGTTCCCCTCAGGGTTTCAATAACATCTTATTACTACTGCCTACCCTTCAGTAGCATCAGCACCACATACATTATAACAAACAAATAAACAGACTCTGTTATAGATCAGCCCATGGACCAAATAAATGGAATTTTCCTTGCGAATATCTCTCTTGCCCACTTTCACGGCCCCCACAGACACGACGCACTGAAAGGTTCTCTGAAAGCAAATTCAGCATTTATCTTCATAATTATGAAAGATTTGTTGAGACTCTATTCACTCTATTCTTGCAGCTAAACGCAGTTTAATATAAAAACAGAAGATATTTCCTGCAGACACATAACTCTTTATATATATACGTATATATATACAGTATATATAAACTGTAACACGGACTATATTAGAAACTAAAGTTAACCTCCACAACATACGAACTGAGCCTCTGTAGGTTAGAAATGGGACATCGGCAGCTTTTGTTGTTAAACATTCCCGGTTTCACTTTATCTGATCTTATGAAGTATCAGAATTAAAATGCACGGCTAATCTTGGCGGTGCCGTTCGTCTGCTGCTGTCCCTCAGGATGTTATACTGATGTGAACCTGTCTGTCTGATGTGATCTCCACATGCGGTTCATTGTAATGGGGCCATCACAGATCAAAGACCAAGTGCCTTTATGAATGTCTGATTCACCAGCTGTGTCTACATTGATAAAGGTGTGTGACGTCTCCATCGAAAATCAAATAAAACCCTGGATTTGATTAAAACATACATTCTTAATAAAAAGCTTCTACAACACGTTTAAAGAATAAATGTACTGTATGTATGTGTAGTAGTAGTCACTGAAGGGTGAGCAATATTAATGATTTATGAGAAAGGTATTAACCGTGAACGATTGAGAAATGAGGTTTCCGCCCGACAGTGACATTTTAATGTATAGTTTTTATTTTTTATTCTTTTGTCCAGTAAAATGAGAATGACCCTCAGTAAAATAACATCTAGTTGTTGAATAATATGGTTACACACGTTACTTAAAAAGAATTGCATTTTCACTTCCCTTCCCTATCAGAACAGACCTGTGACCAACTTTACACAAAAAGCCCAGAAAAAATACAGCGGAAATCTGAACTGTAAAAATCGCACAACTGATCTAAAGTGTACATTAGGTCTGGGTTTGGGCCAAACCAGTGATGACCAGTTCCACCACTTCCTCTTTCTTTATTACATTGTGGCTAATGAAGAACAGTAATCAGTCCAATCAGCACTTCCCACTTAATATAATCCTGATCATTTAGTAACAAAAAATTAAAAAGAAGATGGAAATGTCACCAATTGAGGTGATGATGTGAGTTTTCGTGTCGGCTTTTATCAGCTCCTGGAGAATTCGATTTTATGCTCTGATGTAAACTGTGGAATATTAGCTGCTTCACAATCTTGACAGGTCGGCTCATTTGGGGTTGCTTTGGTCTTATATCAAAGCCATTTCTCTAGGAATTGATTCTTGATAATCTGAGAACGCGAGTTAAAAGGATGAGGTTTTAAACACTGTGTAGAAGCTGAACGCTCTGTGAACACATGAACAGAAAATGTTGACAGAACTTCAGCGTGATGCCAGCCGTCTTCGGGTGTTTTGCAGTAAAGACAATGCTGAATGAAATGTAAAAAAATAAGAATGGACATGGCAACAGCTTTGAGAACCTCTGCAGTCTCGATGAAACGGTTTGACAGATACAACTTTTTTCTCAGGTATTGATGTATTTTCTATTGAAACAAGAAGTTGAGACAAATCTGAGGGCTTGTCAATATGAGCTCCAGATTAAAGTAAAAGCTCACACAAAAATGAAAATTCTGTCATCATTTACTCTAACCCTCTTGTTATTTCCAACTTGTTTGACCTTCTTTCTTCTGGAGAACAAAAAAGAAGATATTTTGAAGAATGTGGGTAACTGAACAGCGCCGGCACCCATTCACTTCTATTGGATGGACACAAAACTAGTCAATGGGTGCCGGTTAATGACATTTTTCAAAATATCTTCTTCAAAATATCATACAGGTTTAAAATGACAAGAAAGATGATGACAGAAAATCACTTGAACTATCACTTTAACACCAAACACAGATGGACAATTTTTTTTAAAAACTAAGATTTATAAAACTTAGTCTTAACACCTGTTTATACCAAGAGAAAAAAAAAACACTTGTGCATTATAAAGCTTTATAACATAATATTATTTTATTCTGCTATATCATAAGGCCAAAAATTTTTTTTACAAAAAGGCTCATGAAGCATTTATCCATTGTCCAAAGCCTTTACCCAACCCACACCTCCACCACCTGCTTTTCTGTAAATGATGGTGTAGCTCCACAGGTCTCCATCCAACTTTAACTAAATACTAGCGTCTAAATAAAATACAAAAAGGCAGAAAACAAAAAGGGTCATGGTGCGTCTTCTCGCATGCAGAAGACAATTCAGGATGTGATGAAGCGGAGCTAAAACCCCAAAACAATCAGGTGAGATTCTTCACACGCTGCCTACAACTTTGACATGAAGGCGACAAAAAGAGATTAAGCTACATGTCGGTTCTTTAGTGACCCGATTTGTTTCATAATGCATTCATTGCTTGCAAAATCGAAACCAAATTCTGTAATTAAAAGAGCAAGAGACATAAAATAAAGCCTGAGACTGTAAGAGGAAACGAAACAAAGATCCTCAGGAATATTTTGAAATCAAATAATTGATCTCTTATCACAAGCTGAGCTCATGAAATTACATGGTCTGTAATGAATAATATTACGATCCTGAAACCACATGAAAAGACTGGAAATAACTCCATAAAATCAAGTTATTGAAGGAAATATATTTGGATAAAGTGACCTAGAGATATAATCATTCATGGCCTCATTTAAACATTGACTCGCTTTATTTTCGGAGAAACCCAACGTCTAGAGGGATACAATTTTAAGCCCCATACAGATGCAATTACAGATATGCGTCACCATAACAATGTCCTTTCTTTGTTGTTTGGTGTGTAACTTTTACAAATGAACATGAGGTGGACTCGTGACCAGAAGGTTGCCGGTTCGATGCCCAGGGCCGGCGGGTAACGACTGAGGTGCACTTGAGCAATGCACCTTGCTCCCCGGGCGCTGCAGTGATAGCTGCCCACTGCTCCGGGTGTACGTGTGTTCACCACTTGCTGTGAGTTTGTTCACTACTTACTGGATGGGTTAAATGCAGAGGTCACATTTCGGGTATGGGTCACCATGTCTGACAAATAGGTTTCACTTTTTTTCACTTCACTTTAAAAGTAAAGTATGTGATTTCTGCACCACTTTACTGGCAACAAAGTCTCGCTTCATATATGTGACCCATCTGTGAAATCAGCCTAAAGTCTGAAAATATAAATAGATTAGGAGCGTCAAAGTAGTCACAGCCAAAAAGTTTATATTACATAAAATTTAGTGGCATCTAGCGGTGAGGATGGGAATTGCAACCAACGGCTCACTCCACCCCTCCCTCCTCCCTTTCAAAGCATTACGGTGGCTGACACAGAACTAAGTTGTTGTCACATTTTCACTTTTTGCCGAAGGAGATGACATTTAAGAAATGCGCTCTGTAGAGCAGTTTGTCCCTTTAGGGCTACTGTAGAAACATCATGGCGATTTCCATGTAAGGGGACCCGCGCTGTATGTAGATAGAAATAGCTCATTCTAAGGTGTTATAAACATGACACTTCATTATGTAAGGTCTTTATACACCTCTGAAGACATAGTTATGTATACTATATTGCATTTCTGACAATAGATCCTCAAAAAAAATTAACACAGCACCTTTAAAGAGTTTATTCATGGTTAATCCACACAAACATGTTTTTATCATAATTTTATTTTAATATTTTGTGATCATTTCTAAAAATTGACTTTCACTTTGGAGAGGCTATGGGATTCAATGGGGGGCAAAATCTGTTTGGTTATAAGCATTCTTCCAAATATCTTTCTCTGTGTTCATCAAAACAAAGAAAGTTTATACAGATTTGGAACAATGATGACAGAATTTTCACTTTAGGTGAAGTATCACTTTAATATCAGTTTGTGAGAGCTGTTTTCCAGGCAAAATTCTGCAGTAACAACCAAACAAACTGTGACAATGACATTTGTGTCACGTAAACATCTCTGTAGTAAAGAATAATGTACAGTCAGATGGCATTATTGCTAAATAAACCCCGACAGGGTGTATTGTTTAGGAATGTGAATCAAAGACCCATTTAAAAACCTCACAAGGGCTAACTATCATTGTGTCTTTGAGAAAGGCACCGGACCGAGTCACTTTGGTTGTCAAAGCATAAGCCAAATGACAAATTGGAATGTCTTGCTCCTGAGATTTTCATAATGCTTACAAAATATTTTCCAAAGTCCTTTGGGGATGTGTCATAGTTGCTCAAGATTAGACCTGATCAAACCCCATTAGGAGGGAACCATAACCATTTGTTGTCTTGAGACTCTTTAACCAAGGTTTCTCCAGGGGGAATGGCCCTGTTAAAAGCAACAGGCAAAACATCTCCGAAGTTTTAGCATTTGTTAACTTACATGCGAGCTAAACAGATTTTGTAGACACTAAAGCTTATTACAAAAAGAAGCTAAAGGAACAGTTCCGAAAAAAATTGTGTCAATGTTTAAAGCAGAAATGTTCGGTAATCCTTTCCACTTTCCCATTTCATCAAAGTGAAAGAAACATCCAAGGTCTTGAGCTTTAAAAACCATCATTGACAGAACAAAAATAGTCTAAGAAAATATTTTCTTGAAATTTCACCATTCACTTGTCCACATCAATTCAAATATAGCTCTTATATAGATAGAATGCCTGAGGTCAGAAAGTGAGACACAGGTTCAAAACAACATGAAAGTGAGTCAATAACAACATTTTACATTTTAGATGAAATTGTGAATGTTGCGAACATAAATCATCTCTCAGACCCAAAAGTAATTTTGTACAGTGAACATTTCTGGATGTTAATATACAAAAGCAGAAATGCAATGCATAATTTGTTAAAACTGAGATGCAATTTGGAATGGAAAATCTAAATTTTGGCTAGCCTAACGGGCCTCTTAAATGAACAAGAAACAGGAGCAGTCTCAATAATATACTGTATGATTGATATCAGAATATTTATCTTCAATAATCTAGCAGAAGCATGTATAATTAGAATGTCTTGAGTGGCACAGATGGGCTAGTCTTTGAAGAGACATGCTTCCCTGTATAACATTAGCAATGTTGCAATGGTTTCATTTTGGAACCAGATGCTTTATTCACCGCAAAAAAACTTATGTCTGATTTGGCCCAGCAGCGACAAAAGCGCATCTGTTCTTATCCAGCAGCAGCAGTTTATTCTCTAGCCATGTGGGGTACTTCTTTTTCAGAAAGTCGGCCATTTTACAGGGCTCTTTCGTGTTACAGAAATGTTATAGAAATCATATTCTTTGGGGAAAATTAGGGGATCTCACAACTGATTTTATTTTTATTTATTATTAACAATTTTAAGATAGAATCCGGAAATGAGCTCTAATGTTATTTTAAAGCAAATTCATCTTTAATTTAGAAATACAACATTTAGACTTGTGAATCAATTACAAATGGCATATATGCACTTTTTAAAGAAGCTTAATGCCCAGCAGAAGAAGGCTGTACACGCTCAACAGAAACTACTCGGATGATTACATTTTTATTTTTTTTCTTGGAGATTTAGATCTTTGTCAGTCTAATCAGGTTGACTTATCATTGTTAACAATATGTAAAATATCAAGAGTGGATTGAGAGAAAAGAAAAAGACCCTTACAAAATTACAAATGCAAAAAATTATAAAAAACCAAATGTAACCACATCAAACAGCAAAAACTCATTTTTTAGCAGATAAATGCTTAACGATACACTGTACAACATCCTGCACAGGTATTGTTAAAAAACATTTAACCCAAACATTACGTCACCATTTTTTACACGTTCTTAAAGGAGTAGTTCACATTCAAAGTGAAAATTCTGTCATCATTTACTCACCCTCTTGTCATTTCAAACCTGTATAACTTTCTTTCTTCCGCAGAACACAAAGGGAGTTTTTTAGAAGTGAATGGGGGTCTATGCTGTACTTTTTTCAAAATATCGTCTTTGTTGTTCTGCAGAAGAAAGTCATACAGGTTTGAAAAGACAAGAGGGGGTGAAAATGATGACAGAATTTTCATTTTAAAGGTTTATTACTCCTAATCTTTCAAGGAAAACAAAATAAAAACATACTGGATGCTCTTTCTTACAATGAATCCACATGATAAATTGTTCCTGAAAAGTTGTTATTAACCGTAAATCTCTGATCAAATATTTTTGCCTGGCGGATAATCTAAATCCTTTAGAAATATCTACAGGCCAGAATATCATATCATATTTAGATGTGTGCTCTACTTGCTTGAGCCAGTAAACCACCGATGACTGCATCAACAACCACAATGCGATGCACATTGTGTGAACAACCATTCACACAGAACTAATGAATACAATATGAAATCAGATTAAAGACTTTGAAATTGCAAGAGTTTGCATTTGAAACTGAAAATACATTCATGTTATTGCAAAGTAACTTAAAAGCCAATTCATTTTAGAATTTGATATGATCATTTTCTTTAGAATTTTCAAACCTTGTCGCATCTGCGCACAAATGTTGAACCTTGAAACTCTTTACTAATACTTTTGGAATTACTGTAACCAAAAGGTCCCAAGGTCATGTTTTGCATAATAAGTGGTTGGGCCATTCTTCTTTAATATAATATTTTGTATTTGCTCGATATTTTGTTTTGGGTTGCAATGACATTCATACTTTAAGCATGGCTTAAGTGTTCTTAATGCTCTTCGGGCTGCCAGTATGTAACTTTGTGCTTAAAGCATCAGAACATGGGAGAGCAATTTGAAGTTGTATTTTTACTGTGTAACACATAGGTTGTACGAGCGTTGATCGCCTGCAGTCTAGACACACCGTACATTTGCCTCTGACGAACGACAGCAGTCACGTGTACTTCATACACGTTTTCAACAGCGACGGAGCTGCGGCCCGTCCTAAGAGACACTTAATTACACAGGCAGTGAGACAGGATGTGGTGTCTGTGTGATTGATAAGGGCGCTGGGTGCAGGAGTTCAGCCGTCTCTGTGGCTATTATCTGCTGAAATGAAACTCAAGCTGACTGATTAGCTCTCTTTTTAGTGTCATTAAATCTCTATGGCGATCTCGGACGGAGATCATTTTTTGATGGCGTAAATAGAGGGCAAATTCATTTTGAGAGAGCTAAAGTTCATGAACTTTAAAGAAAAGAAAAGTCTCTTAAAGTAGAACTGCTGCCAATCTTAGATTGTTTTCAGCGTAAAACGCTTAATATTACAGAAACATGGAACACCCCTGTTGAAAAAAACTAGATATGCTGGTTTGGTGTGTTTTGATGCTGGTTTGCTGGTCCATAGCCGGTTTAAGATGGTCAAACCAGCATCGATACATACCTAACCCAGCATATGCTGTTTTTTTCAACAGGGACTTGCTCCAAACCATACCATCTAACAAGATTCTAAACAGAGCATTATTTTAAATATGTCACGCTTTATCATAAAGTATCAATACAAATATAGTAATTTAAAAATGTTGTATGTGTATTGAAGTATTGCATCATTACCTTAGGAATATATATTACATGTCAGGCTCTTTCAGAATCAACCATTAGAACTAGGCCAAGTCCCAAGTGACGACTTTAGCACTTGGTCATCCTTTGGATCTACACGTTGGTGATACAACGCTGTATAAACAGTTGAGTAATAGCTATCTTCCAGTGCAGGTTTACTAAAGAGGGGTCTTTTAGACACTTTTTTCGAATCATAAAATAAATAAGGAAAAAATAGGATGCCCCTACACTGAAAAAAATGACTTTCTTACTTAGTCTTTTTTCTTGTATTCCAGTAAAAATGTCTAAAGATTCTTGAATCAAGATGCATTTTCTTGATGAGCAAACTGACCTAAGAAAATAAGTCTCGTTTTTAGTCAAAAAATATGAAATTTCAGTGAATTTGTGCTTAAAACAAGCAAAAAAAGAAAAATAATCTTGAATTGAGTGACTAAGAAAAAGGTAAACCTTAATTCAAGATTATTTTTCTTACCCCATTGGCAAATTTGTTTGCTTGTTTTAAGCACAAATTAACTGAAATTTAATATTTTTTGGACTAAAAACGAGACTTATTTTCTTAGGTCATTTTGCTCATCAAGAAATGCATCTTGTGTCATGGCTCTGCTTCATTTAGTCATGTTTTTCTTGGTCCTGTAGCAGAGCCATGGCAAAGCCTTTGGTTATGTGTGGAGAGAAACATATTGTTGTCCTTTGACAATAATATGCGTTCTCTCCAGTGTCTCGTCTCTGTTCCCGCCATCTCGTTTCCTCGTTATCTTTCCCTGAGTGTTTTATTACCCACACCTGCCCCGTGTCGTTATCCCTCGTTTGTCTCTCCCTTTAAATACCCTCTTGTTTCTTTGTCCTGTGCTCGTGGATTGTCTTATGGATGTGCTATGTTTCGTTTTGACCCCACGTCTCAGCCTTGCCTTGCCCGTGAACCGGTTTTGTGAAGTGAGTTATTTTAGTGTTCTTTGGTTTTTGTCTTGCCCCCTCGTGGGAAGTTTTTGTTTGTTGTATTTTCCTCAGTTTAGTTTTTCCCCATTGTGGGTGTTTTAGTTTCTGTTTTTGTTCTTTGTCTTAAATAAAGTATTTTTGTTAACCCCTTCACGCCTGCATGCAATTGGGTTCTCTCCACGCCACCATTCCGTGACATCTTGATTCAAGAATTTTTTGACATTTTGACTGGAAAACAAGACAAAAGTAAGTAAGAAACTAAGTAAGAGTCATTTTTTGCGAGGCATTGCAGCCCACAAAGGTTTTAAAGACTTTGTGTCTGTTTAGTCTAAAACAGTCTGATTACTGTATATAGTTGGACGTTTCATTCAAACATAGAAATGATCTCTGTCATGACCCACAACCTCAGCTTAAAGGAACGGTTCACCCAAATATTAAAATTTAGCATAATGTCCTCAACCTTATGTCACTCCAAACCTGAATGACTTTCTTCTGGAACACAAAAGTAGATATCTAGAGAAATATCTCAGTGGTTTTGTGTCCATAAAATTGAAATCAATGGGGTCCAGTGTTTGGTTCCCAAAGTTTTTCCAAAATATCTTTTGTGTTCCACAGATCAGTTTTTTTGGGGGGTGAACTATCCCTTTAATGTGACTATTTGACTTCATATTGAGGAAGATGAGAGGTTTTGGCCTAAATCCCCTGCCAAACATTGCAAATAGAAAATTCAAGCAGATCCAGGCGACATTATTTTATATTCACACCTACAGTATGTAAAAAATCCATGGGATCACTTGTGACATGGCATCACTTATGATAACATAAACATGACATTCGTGCTGTTTTTCTGTAAGGGTGTTTACAACAGGGAAACAATAAATATACAAATATAATATGCAAGATTCAAGGTCACAACCTGGAGAATGGTTATTGGCTCTGCTTGTGGCTTGCTTTGCTAGCTTTATCTCACAAACTACAATCTCTCTTTTCCATCATGTTCCCAATAATCTCAACAAGTATCCTATAATTCCCAAAACCTTCTCTGCTGCCAGAACTGTGACTTTTCCCCTGAAACAGAATCAATGCCTACAACACACTTGAATGAGAGCCATTAACCTCACCAGCCATTACAGCTAAGTCAAGATCTCACAATCAAACTCAAAGATTTAAATCCGATTCTTGAGATGAGTTATCAAATGTGCCATATCAACAGTAAACACTATGGTATTTCCTCACTACCACTCTTAAAAAAGATGCAATCTAAAACCAACCTTGTGGCGGTTGAAAATAAGGGTTATCAATGCTGAGATATGGAAGGATTTGAGTCATAATTAGCATCTATATACGATGCTGCTTTCTAGGAGTCATTACGAAGACTTTTGTTCTGCCCAGAGGTTTTTGTTCTTGCTGGTGATGAAAGGTTAGAAGGTTTTTGATTGGCATGTCCTAAGACTATGAGTCGTCTGTATTAGTGGTGAAACACCATTGGAAGCTTTATGTCCTCTAACATAGTCCTGATTAGACTCAAGGGCTTCGGCATTTCTTTGCCAAACACTGGTGGTTTAGAAAGAGAAAGTCTTTCCTTTGCTAGAACTTGGACCTTAAAGTTCCACAAAGCTGATGGTTTTGTTCATGTACTGTAACACTGTGTCTACACCGGATGTGACCGGCGTGACACGACACGACCACCAAACCTGATCTCATGGAAATTCGTTACTATTTTATGAGGTATTTTACTCACTTCAGCTGTTGTGAAACCCAAAACTCAAGTTTCTCATCTTAGAGTAAATCAACTCAGAGTTCAAGTTTTAACTCTGAGTTGACATTTGTTTGTAGCAAATTTTAATTACATAAAAGTATCAAACAATCTTAACTGTGCCCAGGTACCCAGTTGCTCACCTTACGGAACAGTTTGATTTGAGCCATATTGATTTATTCAAGATTTCATATTATTATGGTTATTAAATGTTATTCTAAAATGTGCAAAGTGTTAACGATTCTTATGAATTTTAGGAATGAGTAGGTGTGTCCAAACGTTTGACTGGTTGACACCTGAGCTATTCGAACGACAATTATCCTTTGCCTATTCGGTTTCTACAATGCAAGGAAAAGTGTTACAAATAACTTTTAACAAAGTAATCAATCAAACAATCTAAAGTACATACTTCACTTACACGCTTTTGCCATCTCTTCTAAAACCAATGATCATCAAAAACATCCTCCGGCCTAATGGAAATTGTACCCAAGTGCATTTTCGGTTCCAAATTCAATTATTTATTTGTACCTCTTTACGCATTTTAACATCATTATAATTTCCCTATGGCAAACCACCACATACCGGAGCAAGACTTCTGTGCTTTGTGGTCCGAAAACTCATTTGTCCTGGAATATAAAAAGCACAGTTGAGATGGCAGTCGACACATGGACCTGCACTTTATATTGCTGAGCTTGTACTTTGCAGAACACGGTACGACATCGCACACGGCTACTACACTTGACACATTGAGCTGGTATGCAGAAAGATTGTCAGAACTCATTTCATTTGTGACTTTGCCGTCTTGTTTCGGGAGGAACACAATTCGACCTTCATTTCACAAGCTTGGCACATAATTCTCTAGAGAATACAACTCTATAAAGGCTCAGCTTGTACGCAGACAAACAGTGAATTAAAAAAAACTTTGGCCTCAGAGAAATAAAACGTGTGTTGCACTGGCCAAAATATTCAGTGGAGTTTATTGAAAAAAGTTGTTACTGTTATTCTTACTGTAATAATCTCTAAGCAGAATGTCTAAGCATATTCTGTGCGCTCAGCATACATTACATAGCAAATCTATCATATTAATTTGTATAACAAACATTCATTCATTGAGTCAACAAACACCCCCTCATTTGTTTCCTCGTTGTAGACGAGATTCATTTGTCTGATAAAGATGAACATCATGCATCGGAATGAACCATGTCTCATTGTTAAAAGCTTTTTGTCACGGCAAACACGGGCTCAGGATTGTGCCAAATGGCTAATGGGGTGAAGCGGCATTTTCGTAATGAAAACCCAAAGCAATAAGGAAGAGAAATGACTTCATTCATGAGAACTGCGTCCGCATCCTCCATTTAAAGACACATTTGCCACACTCCAAAACAAAATGTATTCCTCATTACAATCTGTGCAGCGGGGGAAATCCTACTTGTTGATATTGAAACTCATTTATTAAACTGACTTTGTTTGTCCTCTTCTACATATTCAGTTATGAAGAGATTTTTGTGTAGGTTACAGGCTTGAACTATCCAAGCACCAAAAATATTAAGCTGTAAATTATGGGCTGTATATTCTCTATTTTCTATGTACATATGTTTGTGTATTTATGAATGTAATTATTTAAATTTAAGGGTTATAATGGGAGTTGTATTTGTTTTAATGGAAACTATAATAGGGCTGGTATTTGGATTCTATTGGTGTGATGTAATCTGGCAGTTGGGAACCAATAGAACAACAGTAAGTCCTATTTGAATAATGCCCAAACACACTACAAAACGGAATTTTGCAATGGTTTAATGGAAAAAATTAGAATTTCTGTAATGTTTTTTATTGTTTTCTTTCAGCAGGGTAACTATACCCATACTGTGCTGCACACTATTGACAACATTAAGCTGAAGTTTACTATGACTGTTCCAGAGATTCATATTTTGATATCATTACAATAAAACTATAACATTGATCCTGAAAGTCAACAACGTATTTCATGATTAGTCAGGTCAGCAAAACTTCCATCACTACACATCATACATCACGTTACTTTACAGTAATGAAAAGTAATTTCTATCAAAAAAGTGCGTTTGAAAAATAGAGGACAAAACTTAATTAAACCTTCAATTAAACTGCATTAGGTGCTGACACTTGATTTGTTTAATTTAGTAAAAATACTGTTTCCGCAACATATAACAGCATATTGCATTTACTATTAGAGATGCACCGATATATCGGCCAATAATCGGTATCGGTTGATAAAAGCACTTTTTCCACATAGTTTAAAACCAGGCGATGATCGGGGCCGATATGTCCTGTCAATCAAAAGTAGACAGGAAAATGCAGTGAATTTGTGCTCTGTACGTAGAAAAATTTTATTTAAGAAACTTCACCAGTTTGATGTTCAATATTAATAGTCATTATATGAATGAATAACATTCAGAAAGTCAAGAAATATTCATTTATTCTTCAGAATCTGTATCGGCTGATTTCACTCTAAATAATCGGCGGAGAAATTTTGTATCGGTGCATCTCTATTTACTATTCTATTTGTTTCTATATACTGTATATTATACATTCATGTGAGTATTTTCATTCCAACGAGCAGCTAGTTTTGAATGCAAACGAGTGTGAACTTCAAAGACTTCATTGAGCAAGCGTGCAAGAGCCTGCATGTTAAACACATCAACAGAGAAAGAGAGCGACATCATTTTGAATTATTCATTTCCACAAAACGTGTAAATGATGCTAAATTTAGATGCAAAATAAGCCTACAATAAAGTTTGGTTTTATAAAAGCAACACCTGTAACAGAATTATAAAAAAGTACCTATGAACATTATAGTAACTGAAATGATTTTTTGTACTACACAGAACTATGCAGGCCCAACTAACAACTTCTAACTATATCACACGCAAAGGCCCGTTTGTTCTACACCAAAACACCTGTGCGAAGCTGATGAAGATGTCAACAGGGTGAGAGCCGTTTGCCTCCCACAGTGTTGAAGTGCCAAGCTGTGCTTAATGTAATTGATGTGAGAAGAAGTTGGTGGTGTGTGGGATCAATGGCTCCCTCAGCCAATTCATTTCTTTGCTTCTTTTCCACACAGCTGATCACAATACACCTGGTCTACCAACTTACAGCCCAAGCACTTTCACAGGTAGGGAACAGGAATGCCACAACTGAACAACAATTTGGTGAAATTCATGGATAAACACATTTTTTCTATTACTCAATACATATTGCCTGGCAAATGATAATCTAAGGATAAATGCATTGTGTTTATTTCCATTCTTTACAGTGGAAGAAGCAATGTTTCTTAAGGATAAAAATCAGGCCCTCCAGGATTGCAGTTGAATAGCACTGTAGTACATCATCATGTACAATGAAAACACTGTTGTATACAAATAAAACTCAAGCCCGTATTGCTTATGTGTATTTAACATGTTCTTAAAGGTCCAGTGTGTCATTTTTTGGAGGATCCATTGTCAGAAATGCAACATAATATACATAACTATGTCATCAGAGGTGTGTAAAGATCTTATATAATGAAGAGTTATGTTTTTATTACCTTAGAATGATCTATTTCTATCTACATACACCGCAGGTTCCTTGCATGAAATTCGCCATGTTGTTTCTACAGTAGCCCTAAAGGGACAAACGGCTCTACAGAGCACATTTTGTAAATACGTTATCTCCTTCGACAAAGAAGCGAAAACGTGACGACATCTTGCCGCGGTCACACATGACATTTGAGCATGCAAAATTGTTTGGTCGGTGCTCCAAAAATGAGTTATTCCTCCATCTCTTACATTTCTGTACCGAGAGGTCACGTTGTGGCGTTTTGATCTTCTATTGGTGTCACGCATTCATGTTAAGCTAATTCCCAGGTCAGAGTACACCAAAGTTGAACTTTGCTACGCAGCAAAATGCGAAATATCTTCTTCGGACGGATAATCTTGTGCGACCGCATAATAAGTCCTGTGTCAGCCGCTGTAGCTCTTCGGAAGGGAGTGGTGGCTGTTTGCAAATCACAACCTCACGGCTAGATGCCACTAAATTTCAAACACTGAACCTTTAATATGTACGCAGAAGTAGCAATGTGAAAAAAATTGATTGTGGCTCAGCATGACAAACTTCTCAAAAATATAGTTTTGAAGAGCTTCAAAGAGTACATGCAATCCTGCCTTTGATGATGGGAAAGTATGAGGGCTTATTTTTCATCATAAGACATTTAGATCATCAGTGACTCATAAAAGCATTCACAGTCATCGTTCATGTTCACAGTGGAAATATATGGTACTCTCAAAAATATGGTATAATTTAATTTCTTTGAACTCCTCTACACTATTTATGGAGTGAAAACTGCGTTTTACTGTACAACCGAATTTACTAAATAAATTCAATAAATTCAACAAATATAATTGGTCTGTGCCACTGATCTATATAAATGACTGGATTGCTCATGACGTCATTACACTGAAGCTAGCACGCAGCCATGTTGGTATGCCCAAACGTTCTATTAAATTAATGGAGAGTTATCACATATTAATGATAAAACAGTAACTTACCAGTCAACGTTTTTATATCTAAAGTCTCCCAGTGCATTCTTACAACGCAAATGTCTTAAGCATGCAAATGGTTAATTATTTAAAGTCGGGAATTTTCACGTCTTATTAGATATAGAGTGAGTTAGTTAATTTTCATTACAGTAGCGTACATATCAGATCTTCAGACTAACGAGATACCTCAACATACAAAAAATGTGCTTATTCCGAAATCTAAATAGAGATAAATACAGGCTGTATAAGCCATTAAGCTTTATTTCTAAACATTTACACATGTGCCATTAAAAAAGTGTGCAATACACACTCACCTTCTATATATTGATTTCTATACGTCGCAATTCTGCCCAAAACAAACATAAACATTGGAAAAAACATCAGAAGTAACAATTAATTTAAACACACATCACAAACTTTTCGCGTTCAAACACAAACTTTTCGCGTGCCTAATAAGTTGAAAAATTGGTTATTTTAGATCGTCTTTTTGAAAAAATGAAAAACATAGAAAAATGTAAACAAATTTAGGTAAACTAAAAAATTAAATGGCCCTAATTTAACCATCTGTATGTAACATTATTGTCATTTGTCAGTTACCTGCCTATTCATGTGATGAACTGCACTTGCATATTTTTTAAAGGGGTCATATGACACGGCTAAAACGAATATTATCGTTGTTTTAGATGTAATGCAATGTGTACACACGATTTAAGGTTCAAAAACGCTGTATTTTCCACATACCGTGCATGTTTGTGTCTCCTCTTTGCCCCGCCTCTCTGAAACGCGCAAATTTTTTACAAAGCTCATTGCTCTGAAAAGCGAGGTGTGCTATGATTGGCCAGTTAACCAGTGCGTAGTGATTGGTAGAATTCTTGCGAACATCTGGTTCCAGAGCAATTGTACTGACAGGTATGCCCACCTTACTTGCGTATACATTTGGGCGGTCTTAGTCAACTCATACCACGAGCTGACATAGATTTGTGGGGGTGTGGTTACACGAGGCGTTTCAGGCAGGTCTGGGTGAGCATTCGCTTTTAGATAGAATGCATCTTTTGTTCCCACACTTTATTTTTTGCAATTTTACGTGTCTAATACATGCATGGGCAACTTATAACACACCAAAGACACAGAAAAACACGTATTCGCGCCATCGCCCTTTAATGATGACAACAGACGTTTTATACTTGTGCTACAACTGTTTGGCCTGTGCTACATAACTTTAAACCTCTGTAGCACCAGTGCTATGAGCAAAAAAAGTTAACGTACAGCCCTGGAAAAAATGTTGCTACAGTCATCGATAACAGTAACTCCTGTATCCATACAAACAATAATCCAACTGCATTTTATTAAGATTCTCCTTCCCAAAACTGTCATTAGGTGTAACTGTAATGTTTGCAAATAAATTATTCTGATGAAAAAGGTAAATGAATAATTAAGTGAGCAGAAAATTAAAAAGGTCACACGCATTAAATTCTTGCTTTGCTACTACTGTAAATGCGGTGTATAGATGAGTTCAGCGAATAGGAACCACTTGCCTCTGGCAACAATTGCCTATACGGCAGGGGAAAAATTAGGAGGAAGAGCCTCAAAAAGAATAAAAGGGAGAGAAAACGAAATGCTTGAAAGTACATTAAATTTGAAATTGACTATGTGCTAAGTCAGATACAGGCTATGAAATATCTCAAATGTTTTTACAGTGCTTGCAGAGCTTGTTCTAAACCACTAACCCCAAGTACTGAACTTCTGAAATAAAAATGCCCAAACCCCTTCAGACATTGCACATAAAGTGACAGTTCACCCAAAAGTGAAAATTGTGTCATAGTTTACTCATCCACTTTCTTTCTTCTGTAGAACTCATAAGAAGATATTTTGAAGAATGTTGGTAACGGGGGTAACAGCGGTACGCATTCGCTTGCATTGGTTTTGTGTACTTTAAAAGTGAATGGGTACTGCCGTTGTTCGATTTCCAACATTCTTCAAAATATCTTCCTTTGTGTTCTGCAGAAGAAAGTCATAGAGGTTTGAAATGACAAGAGGATGAGTAAATGATGACACAATTTTCATTTTGGGGCAAACCACCCCTTTAAGACACTCTAAAATGTTGAAAAACTCTGATTGGTCAGATCGGTTTGCATATTGAATTTACCTTGCATATACTACTATCAAATTTTAGGTTTAGGTTTTGTGTATGTAACTCTCTGTAACTGTGTTTAGATTTACAACTTTTCTAACTGACCAAAAACTTTATTCTTTTGCTGCTTTGCAAGAATTCATATTTCCTTCAGGAAATGCAAGCACGGTATT
Organism: Triplophysa rosa; assembly: GCF_024868665.1. Taxonomy (NCBI): domain Eukaryota; kingdom Metazoa; phylum Chordata; class Actinopteri; order Cypriniformes; family Nemacheilidae; genus Triplophysa; species Triplophysa rosa. Next base: position 4,323,884 of record NC_079893.1, read on the forward strand.
TCCTTCAGAAAAAACACCATCTAGTTTAAAAAGTTATTTTCAGAATGTGGTGTTTCAGCATTTTAAACTTGACTGTGGAAATATATCATTTTATATCTGACGCAGTCCACATTCACGTTAGACCTACAGACTATACACGCAACTGTTATATTTGCTTTTGTGCAAACAATCCCGCAATGGTGGAAAACAGCATTTATGTAGTCGTGAGAGAGAACGTTGAGATCTTTCTTTTTCATAGCCTTATAAAAAAAGTTTCATATTTATGACTGGCCTATATAAGGAATAACACAATATAACAGACCTCAAAGCGTCCATGCCGATTTGAAATGTAATCTAAGTTAATCATTAAGGTTCACACTTAATGCCCAACGTAAAGACTAACAAAATGTTGACTTGGGGAATTGCAGGACCTAAAGAGCCAAGCTTACTGCAGCATTTTAAAGTCCTGTAGAAAAACAGTCATTCATTTTTAAACACTTCCTTTTAATCAAAAAGTAATGTTGCTGAAAAATTTTCCCCAACACACCCAAGGCTTGGTCTTTTTTTAATAATCATATGAGATCATAATATTATAACATCTTAAACTGATTTTTGCTTTCAAACTAAAAGTAGTTTTAGTAGTGTCTGGACTTTTATGAACAATATTTGGAAATTAGCTACCAACAAAGGTCACCCGAGAATCACAATGGAAGCATCACTCAAAAGATATATCACTGGCCATGGTTAAAAAGTTAGATTTAATAAACCAAAACGTTATTTTGAAAGTCATCTCATTCCAAAAGGACAAGGAATACGGATGTAGCTTAAACCAGGGGCTTTCAAACCTTATGATGCCAAGGACCCCCAAATAAGATGAACCTGCTGTTAGTGACGCCCTTTCTAAAATACATATCCATCTATGATTTCTTATGTGTAAAGAAACATCTAACTTTGTTAGATAAATAGCAAATGTGATAGACAACAAAGACAAGGGGACCCACCTTCTACAGGCTCCCTTGGGGGTCCCTAAACCCCAGTTTGAAAACCCCTGGCTCAGACAACAATACAGTCCAGCATTTTTAAAGTCAGCACTGGCGTCGTTTTTTGCATTTAATCCTGAATTGAACATGCTAAATAATGGACATGCTAAAATGCGTAATACAATGCAACAAAGTCAAAAACAAAAGACAACAAACAAATTGACAGTAACGGAAACGTGCCATATTTAAAGCTGAGGTTTTCTTTCTGCACATGGGAAAGTGGGCCACCAACACCTTATTTCTACACCTTGTGAAATCAAGCAGGAGCCCTGCACTAAGTCGATTTCACCTTCTGAACTGCCCGAAGGGGTGGTTCTTATTATCTGCGCTCGGATCTGCTTCTCAGGCTTGTAGTGACCCCAAAATCAAAGCTCTTGTGACACCTCAGGCCTTCAGAACACAAGAGACCCCATCCCTTTATCTCCTGGGTGAGTGACATCGCCGCTGGTTACGGTCACGTGACGACTGATCCTCACCATGTGCTCTGTGATTATCGTCAAAGCGACAACTTCAACACAATCAAGTACTAAACTCGGTAGGTGCACGGTAGGTGCATCTGTCAAGTCAAGTCAACGGGGAAAGTCTGGTCAATGTGCTTGAGGGTCCCAAAATATTTTTTATATGTTGAGGGTCCCCAAATATTTTTCTTTATCAACCAAACTCCATACTATGCAGACTTGAATTATTTGACTAGTTCTGAACCGAGTCAAAAAACATCTTGTGTCATGTCTGACTCACAAACTCAGCATTTGATTGTTGGCACGAACAGCAGGTTTAACTATAAATGTTTTATATTAAATTGTACGACAGTTGATTTGAATGAACATCATTTTATTAAAACATGGAATGTATTTACAGTCAAGTGATGTTTTTTATTGTTTAGCGTTGTTCATTTCCAATTTTATTTGGGGTTTTAATGACTTATATAGCCTATTCCGAAGAACACACCCTTGAAGTGTGGAAGTTTGAAAATTTAAACTGGTCAAGGAGAAGTGGAAAATAACATTGTCTCTTTACCTGAACTGACCAATACCGAGTACAAAGATTCGATTAATAGGACTAAGTGTTATAATGCCACTATTTCAGCACAGTTTAATTGCCCAATAGGACATTTCCCACACTTATGCATCACAGGAGGAGCAGTCAAGAATATGAATAGAGGAAAGAGGTTTCACTGGGTTCGTTGGGTAGGCATCCTCTCAGTGTTTGGGGGATGTATGATTATAGAAATACATAGCATATTTATACTTACCTTTCCTTGCTATTATCAGAGAGACATCTCATGAGTCTGAACCCCACTTTCTGTCACTTAGCTCATCCAGATTAGCTTTTGCTTTGGAAGTTGCACCGTAATGCGTTCTGACGTAATTACGTGAAATAACCAATGGTTTAAAACTATTTAACTTACGCTTCACATACAGTTTCACGGGTGATTCTTAATGCATACCTGCGAACTCGCCGCTTTTCGGCTAATTTCGCTGTTATGAATCCAAATATGCCATTGTTGTGAATCGTATTGATCCGAAGAGTTTTTACCCAGAGTGGGGGGGGGCCTTGATGATTTATAAAATGAAAGTCCTCGGGTGTCATATTTTGCACATTCAATACACAGATACAGGCAACATCAAAGCATCAGGCGCGGATGTGGCAGGAAAAGCTGGTTCTGAACGTCATTTTTGTTCAAACGTCACAAACAGGCAAATTGGTTTAATCATTTGTAAATATAATGTCATATATGTTATTAAAAGACATATTTATAATGAATTTTTGTGTAATATTAAACTGCCCCTCTCAAAATGATTTGCAGCATCCGGGTTTCAGGGTGTTATTAGTTTTGAGCGGTTGTTATTTGAAAATACCAACCCTTGAAATGTCGCGACTGGCCAATCAGAATCAAGCATTCAACTGAGCCGTGTAATAAATAAAGATAATTTTACATGTTTAATTATCGCGAAACGAGGGCAATGTACTTGTTCCATTATGAAAATCTAAAATTCGACCAAAATCCATGGTAGACCTTGCACATTCCGACTCGTTATGGCAGCAGCACGTGACTAGCTGCTGCTCCATAGGTGTCTTGTGGTGCACTTGAAAAACTCGTGCAGGCCAAAAGACTGAAGAAATCAATTTTGACCAGCAAATTGTGGCTGGTGTGACAGTTTTTTAAATTGAAGCAAATATGGTGTTTTTCTCGTCAGAGTGTGCCAGAATGCATAATTTACCATTTTTTTCTTATGGGGAGGATGCCCTCAGACCCATCGCACCGCATCGTCATATTGTTCCCTGGCTGTTGCTCAACTTTTTATGAATCATTCACTAGAACATTAAATTTTCTTTCTTATTATTTGATCGCATTCATTGGCTTGCTTTAGGCCTATCTGGCTCAGCTGATCTGTAATCTCTAATTACTCCAATGTTATGTGAGATTCTAAAGTCTTTCTCTTGTGATTTTGGCAAAAATATAGACTTTCGGACATTTTTTCATCTCTGCACAATTGAGTTGCCCATTAAAATGGCTTGTCCGTGCTGGTTTGGATAATTTGTAGGAGGAACATCAGTGTTGTTGACAGCTGTCAAACTGAAATGATGGCCTGTGCCCAACAAACTGACACAGAGCGGCAACTGAATCCTGACATCCATTTCAACAAACCTGAGGCCTTTGTTTGAAGTAGTCAAAAGAGTTTTGTGTGTGCGCGTGTGTCTGCAGAGCTGTTTTTCTGCAATATCACTTATCATATTTGTTTCGAAAGGGTTTCACAAGGTATGATTTAAGATATGATTTCAAGACATTTTTGTTTGCGGTAATTTGAGTTGGCAGAAAATGTCTTGCTAAGAAAAACATTGTATAGGATAGTTTAGCCATCAATGAAAATGACAAAAAAATGAATGTTTACTCCGTGTAAACATAGAGACAGTTGTGGTCAGTCTATCGGGCAAATATTTTGTCTTTACACTGGCATGTGTATGGTATTAGAAGGAATGTATGAGGCTATCTGCTCTTGACATGACAGAGAGAGTTATGACTGCAATATTCAATGCATACATAGAGACACAGATCATAATTATTTATGGGCTCCATATAGTAATATAAAAATAAATAAAATGTAAACATATTATCAGAATCAGAAAGAGCTTTATTGCCAAGTATGTTTGCACATACAAGGAATTTGTTTTGGTGACAGGAGCATCCAGAACACAGAAACAGCAACAACAGTACACAGAGACCATAACACAATAGAATACAGTACACAATGATTTAAATAAGGGCCTATGGGTATAAAAATTTAAGAAATACAATACAATAAACATAAGATAAAGATTAGAGAGTAAAGCTATGTATGTATGTAAATATGTACAAGTAAAAAATAAGAATAGATTATTGTAGTACAAGGTATGTGCTATATACAGCAGAATGAATGAAATATAATTTACAGAAAAAGTTGTATAAAAATAGATAGTGTATTATCTGGAGGATATAATTAATATTGCACTTAATTATTATTGCACAGAGTTATTAATTGCATGGTGTGTAAACACATGTAACTGTTCAAGAGGTAGATGGCCTGAGGGAAGAAGCTGTTTTTGTGTCTGGTTGTTTTGGTGCTCAGTGCTCTGTAGCGCCGACCAGACGGCAGCATTGTGAAGAGATGATGGCTTGGATGTGAGAGGTCCTGGGTGATTTTCTGAGCCCTTTTCCTCACTCTGGATGTATACAGTTCTTGGAGGGTGGGCAGGGGAGCACCAATGATCTTCTCAGCAGTCCGAACCGTCCTCTGTAGTCTTCTGGTGTCTGATTTTGTGGCTGAGCCAAACCAGACAGTGATGGATGTGCAGAGGACAGACTCTATGACTGCTGAGTAAAACTGTTTTAATAGAGTTTGTGGTAGGTTGAACTTCTTCAGCTGATGTAAGAAGTACAACCTTTGCTGGGCTTTTTTAGCAATGGAGCCAATGTGATTGTCCCACTTCAGGTTCTGAGAGATGGTAGTGCCCAGGAACCTGAATGACTCCACTGCTGCCACAGTGCTGTTCATGATGGTGAGAGGGGGGAGTGCAGGGGGGTTTCTCCTGAAGTCCACAGTCGTCTCCACTGTTTTAAGCGTGTTCAGCTCCAAGTTGTTATGACTGCACCAGACAGCCAGCTGCTCAGCCTCCTGTCTGTAAGCAGACTCATCACCATCCTGGATGAGGCCAATGAGTGTGGTGTCGTCTGCGAATTTCAGAAGTCTGACAGAAGGGTCCTGGGCAGTGCAGTCATTTTTGTACAGGAAGAAGAGCAGTGGGGAGAGAACGCACCCCTGGGGGGCGCCAGTGCTGATTGTGCGGGTGCTGGATGTGAGTTTCCCCATTCTCACTAACTGCTGCCTGTCTGTCAGAAAGCTGGTGATCCACTGACAGATAGAGCCAGGAACAGATAGCTGGGTTAACTTTGTCTGGAGCAGTGATGGGATGATGGTGTTGAAAGCGGAGCTGAAGTCCACAAACAGGATCCTCACATAGGTCCCTGGTCTATCCAGATGTTTCAGGACAAAATGCAGCCCCATGTTAACTGCATCCTCAACAGACCTGTTTGCTCTGTAGGCAAACTGCAGGGGGTCCAGTAAGGGTTCTGTGATGTCCTTCAGATAAGCCAGTACCAGTCTCTCGAATGACTTCATGACCACAGATGTGAGAGCGACGGGTCTGTAGTCATTCAGTCCTGTGATTTTGGGTTTCTTTGGGATGGGGATTATGGTGGAGCGCTTGAAACAGGAAGGAACTGTGCACAGCTCCAGTGATCTGTTGAAGATCTGTGAGAAGATGAAGGCCAGTTGAATAGCACAGCTTTTAAGACAGGCTGGGGAGATACCATCTGGGCCTGGTGCTTTTCTTGTCTTTTGTTTCCTAAAGACTCGGCACACATCCTCTTCACTGATCTGAAGTGCAGGAGGTGGGGTGACTGAAGGTGATAGGTGTTGTGTAGAGAGAATGTCAGAGTTGGAGTGAGGTGTAAAGTTAGCATTTTCAAATCTGCAGTAAAGGTCATTCAGATCATTGACCAGGTGTTGATTGCCTGCAAAATTGGGGGATGGTGGCTTGTAGTTGGTGATGTCTTTAAGGCCTTTCCACACAGACGCAGGGTCGTTGGCTGAAAACCGGTTTTCCAACTTTTTAGAGTAGTCTCTCTTAGCCACTCTGATCTCCTTTGTCAATGTGTTCCTGGCCTGCTTGTACAAGACTTTGTCCCCTTTTCTGTAGGCATCCTCCTTGGCTTGGCGAATCTGTCTGAGTTTTGCTGAGAACCATGGTTTATCATTGTTGTATTTTAAGGAAGTCCTGGTAGGAATGCACAAATCCTCACAGAAACTGATGTATGATGTTACAGTCTCTGTGAGCTCGTCCAGATCGGTGGTAGCAGCTTCAAAAACACTCCAATCGGTGCACTCACGGGCTTGTAAGGCCCGCTCTATTTCGTTGGTCCATCTTTTAACAGTCCTTACCATAGGTTTGGCAGCTTTTAGTTTCTGCCTGTAGGCTGGTATAAGGTGAACCAGGCAGGGATCAGACAGTCCTAAAGCTGCTCTAGGGACAGAGTGATATGTATTCTTTATTGTGGTGTAGCAATGGTCCAAAATATTTTTGTCTCTGGTAGGGCATGTGATGTGTTGTCTGTATTTTGGCAGCTCGAGTGTAAGTTTTGCCTGATTAAAGTCGCCAAGAATAATAATAACAGAGTCCGGATGTTGATGCTCAGTGTCCGTGATGTGATCGGCAAGCTGTTGTAACGCCACGCTCACGTGCGCTTGCGGTGGAATGTAAACACACGAGAATGAACGAGGAAAACTCTCACGGCAAGTAAAAGGGCTTGCAGTTAATGAAGAGTGCTTCTAGGTCGAGACAGCACATCTTCTTCATCACTGTTGTATCTGTACACCACTTTTCATTGATGTAGAAACATACCCTACCACCGCGCGATATCAAGAAACCAGTTTATATTTATCATATTTTCTTATTCTTTGGCTGTAAGTGTATTGGCTCTCCAATGTCATCAACTACAGAATGAGAGAAGGAACCATCTTTTCACACAAAATTCATTGAAGGTCTCTATGATGCTGTATTGACCGTCAGGCTGCATATTTGTGATGATGAGGGCTGGACAGTCCAGTGCATCCCATAATCACTGCTTCATCTTCTGCTATATGCTTTATCTTTCCATTTATAATATTTTTATACATACATTAAGCTACGCTTATTGTATGTTAAGATCAGCATTCATAAATCATGCTGTTTAATACAGTAATGTCAATTGTTCTCTCTGTGTGTGATATAATTTAGATGAAACTAAATAACAAATCTACACTGTTAATAAAAAAACAAATATCAATAATCATCTAATTACACGTGAAATAATTTATTTTACATTAATTAAATATTTGTCACCTGCTCAGCTAAAGTTTATGTTTTGGCCAGAGCGTGGTTAGTATAGACTACTTTGTGTACCAAAAAAAATGTGTTCTCCGTTGAGAGCAAATGTGTTCTTTATTCTCAATCTCCCTTGTTTGGCAGGCAAAGATTAATGTTGGGTTATAACATAGATTTAATGATACTCATTTATAAGGATTGTGTAAAGATATTGGGTCTATACTTATCCTACTCAAATTTTCTATTTTTTATTATTTTCAGGGGTTGCACAGGAATGGGATTGAGTAAGACACCAGATACAAAAGATGGACTCCAGCCAGCTTTAATAAAGGATATTTAACATGTTCAGGCCTTCTTCAACTTAAATAACACATTTAGAAAAACATCCCATTTCTGTTTTAACCAAGGGAACCCATCCGCTGGAATTTTCTTTGGTGCCTGCTATTCTCATTTTAACAAAATGCTGCATGATAGCGTATAATTAAAGTATTAAGGGCCAATTTAGAAACCATATAATTTGATTTTATTATTTATTTATTAGATTTTTTAATTATTTTAAATTCAATTTTTTTATATTTCTAAGTTATATTTAGTAATATTTCTAAGCAGGTCCTTAATGGTTTAGTAATGTTCATTTTTGGCTAATAAAAAATCATATCTAGTGTTTGACAGTAAATTATTTAAATATTGTTGAAAGCTGGTCCCATAGAAAAGAAAAATCTGAAATCCCTTTATATCTCCTTTTTCTCATAGATCGCAATGACATTAAACACAAAGCGGATGAAGACTTTGATGATGCCCTCTGCAAAGTTTCACCTGTTTTGCATCATTTTTAACATTCTCTAGCTGTGATTATATTAACAATTTGCCACTTTCTCTGTAAACACTTTATATCTGTGTATATTTGTGTGAGGGCTTCATTGCATTTTAGCGACTTCTTTGAGTTGAGAATTGAGTTGTAAAGATTACTTTGACAGTACAGCAACTCCTATCAAATTGACTGGTAATTCACACAAACTGTTTTTTAGTGTAGTTTTTTGCTTTTCTTTCAGACCGCTGACATTTGAGATAAGGCGTACACAAAACAGAGATTATAAGGAAGCAAGATGAATTGGAAGGAGCCTGTCTAATTCCTACAGAACCAGGACTGGATGAATCATTAAAAACGGAAATTGTATGGGAGAAAGAGAAGCGTTACTTATAAGGGAACACGTCTAGAAGAGCAAACTTCCGTTTCAGGTAAAGATTATGATCTACTTTCTTACCGTGTCATTTGATTTGGTTTGTTTATTGTCTCTCTAGCGTCATGATGTGGTGTGGTGGCTAAAGCTCAAGGTTGGTTATCCGAAGGTTGTTGGTTGAAGCCGTATATGGAGAAAACCATCAAAAACCCATCCGAATCAGAAACTGCTTAACCAGATATCTCACAAAGCGGTCTAAAAGCACTTCTAATATTGATGACAACAGATTAGCCATCATGCATGTACATCATGGTCAATTGAAAAATTCTCACTCATGTTTATATACAAGTGAACTTGGCTGGTGGTCATAATTATGACATAGCATGTAGTCTGAGGAAATTCATTTATCAAAAGCTCATTCAGGATTTGCCCTTCTATGTTGCCGTTTCTTCACAAAAGGGATAAAATGCATTAATGGGCCATGTGCAATAGATTTCTAATCCTTTTTAAGCAGACATAGAGGATAAATAATGTGCGGTCGGAGTATCTGGGGGCTTATTGTAATCAACATGCCTATTGATCGGCTGCCCAGGCTCCCAAAGTAATCTGTTTTAAGTACACTCTCAGTAGCGCCCACATGAGGTCTTGCGTTATTCCATTGTAATTGTGTTGGCTGTATTCCACAGTGGGCTGAAAGCTGAGCATCATACCGGGTTGAAGGAAAGATGGGGCACGGCTGCAAAATAGGGTTTTTACCCAATTCTCAAATTAGAAGATGTGAAGGGGCGGGGCTTCTGTTTAGTTCCTTTGCTTTCTAAAATCCATGCATTACGCTTTAGCGCACAGTAGCTCACTTTGTGGTCACAAGCAGATCTCAGCAGTGATATTAAATAGAAAGTAATTTTGTTACTGTAATTGAGAAGTGATCTGCTTTAAAGTTTTACTATTGTAAATGGCAGCTTGTTTTTTTGTGCGTGAAATAACCTTTTAGATAATATGCATACAATTTTCTAGTGCAAAACTACTAAAAAGTTTTCTGTTTTATTTTAGTTCATGTACCTGAGACATCATTTTGTTCCGTGCTGAGCGCTGAATGTGAAACCGTGTGCACTAAGTAAGAGATTTCCGCGGTGTGATCACTGATCTCTATCTCTCTATTCTCCATGGCCCTTCATTTGTGTCTTTGTTCACTGATGTATATAATTAACATTATCAAGCTGGCTGGACATCAATTTTGTTGCTGCCTAATTATCTTGAAAATCGACAAAATTACACACTAGAAATCAAATCATTTTGTAACTGGCGTCGGAACAAGACGTTCACACAATCGCACAGCAGCCTTTGTAAAGAATGAAGAGTTATATGTTTGTCGCTCGATAACAATGATATTGTAATACTTTAAATCTGCCAGCACTGGACTGAGAAAAATGCTAAATCTAAACATGCGTAAATGTTTCGCCAATATGACAGTGGTTTACAAGCTTTTTACGTTGGGTGAAGTGTTTAAAGCAGCACTATAAAACATTCCCACATGTGGCTGATAAGCGCAATTGTCTGTTACCAGTGTTGTCTATAATGTCGCTGTATAGGCTTCCCCATGGGCATCGCAATACACGTGAATTTGTTTACTAAGCCGATGGAACCGGCAAATGCAGAAACGTTGTTTGGAAACCATTTTGAACTCTTCCGCAGGCAGGGGATGGGCGGGGCTGTGTGTACCGACCCGAACACAGAACTTACAGAGTCTGGTTGTAGCCGCTATGAGGCCGCTCAGGTGCAGCGGCAGTAGAATTCGTCCGGTTAGTAGTTGTTCTACCACTGAAATCATTTTAGAGACATTATTTTAAGGTCGAAAAACTACAAAGTGTTGCTTTAACATACGAAAAGAACGCTTGAGGAGAGACAGATCATGCGATCACACCATTTATCATCTATGGAGGAGGCAGAGAAATATCAAGGCCATTTGTAGGTAATGACTTCTATTGGAAGTTCAAGATGAGTGATACAGAACACATGTTTGAAAATCTCCATTGAGAGTAAATACAAGGCAAGTGACAAGCAAGGTGATGGAGAAAACCTGTCATAAAAAAGATGCTATTTTTGTCTTATATTTTAACAGCATCTGCCAAATAATGGCCAATGCAGAGTTCAAGTTCAATTGGGTTTGATTCCCAATAAACACACTGAGAAATATAATGCACTGTAAGTTGCTTTGAAGAGCCCGCAAATTGAAACGAATCGAGGCCTGGCATGTGTTTGCAAGGTCAATGAAAAAGCCACATATCTTTAATGGCGTGAATCTCATCATGAGAGAGATGCGAACGAACAGATGGGTCAACTATTGTGTCGCATCATTTACAAATGTATCTCAGTCAAAGAGTAAATGAGAGAAGATTGCGATCGGGCACATTAGTTCTAATCACACGTGCGCTTGCGAGCTGTTTTGGGCCTTTGAAATATTAACATCCTATAAATAGTGAAATATCAGTCGAGATGAAATGCACTTTGATTGCCTGTGTAATTACGACTGGTTTGAATGATGCATTGTAGAGTGAACAATGGGTGAAAATTAGTTATGTGGAAATGAGAGGCAACGCAGAGTGGAGGCAAGCCAATGAAATGACTATCAGGGTTAAAATGGCACTTCCAGCATTGCTGTCATAAGGTCAGAAATGCAACTGTCTCAACAATCTGGTGTTCTTTTTGTTACTGTGCTTGCTTATAATTGGTTCTGGTTTGGCCTGGGCCGGTATCTAAGAAAGGACATTATATAGAATAGTAACAGGAAGAAATTAACTTTTTATTTTTCTTGTTAGTATTTTTTTTTGCCTTTTACTTCATAGAATTAATGTTAAAGTGTTGTGCTGTTCTTAAAGTCCCAGTGAAAAGAATGACAATTCTTATTTTTTCATGAAATATTGCAGCGTTTGTAGTAAATGTCAGTCTGCTGCCAGTTTCATTTCAAAATCAATGCAACAGCTGTTTTTACACATCCAATCAATTTGCAGTGAAAAACGCAAGCCACGCCTACTAATTTTCTCCTTAGAATTTCCTTTTCACTCGGAAATGTGTCTGAATACGGATGTTAAAAAAACGATCGCAACTTCCGGTTCACGGGGACTTTAAAAAGAAAGCCTGCCGCACATTTATAGATGTTTGTGAATTTGTTGATTTCTGAATTTGCAGAAATGCGAGTTCTCCTTTTAAGCCACCACACCCTAGAGAATCTTTAGATTTTTGACCAATTTGCCGCTTTTTTCTGCACGGCAAGTCGTTTTACTGAGCATTGCACTTTTGCCCATTCATAGTAACAGAACTTCGGCGTCTTGATGAAATCTATAGTCTTTGGCATGATGCTTTAACTTAATCTTCTCTAAAGGATGAATAAAAGATTGATACTCAATCCAGATTTATAGAACCTGCTTTAAAGTTTGATGAACGACAAGAGACTTTCAGATATCCGACTGATCGTCAAATATAACCGGCCTCACTTAGAATGAACGGAATGACTTTAAGCATCATAAATCTAAGGGAGAATGTTTAAAAAAATGACATCCACCATAATCAAGCCTTTTTATTTGTAAAGGCAGGTGAAAATCTATGAAGTGGCTCAGATATTTATCAGAAATGCAAGACAGTGCATTGATATTCCTTACTTTTCTCTACAGTAACCGCAGCATTCGTATTATATTACCTTCCATAGCCTGCATTCATCACACCTACAAGCGGTTATCACATCAATAAGCCGACTTTATGACAACAATATATCTTACAAACTACTCCAGATGCAAATATGACTCTTAGAGACAAAATAAATGTAAGAGGCTGAAAGGTATTGGCAGCATCGTGCCTCTCTTTTGACACAAGTGTGCTCATCCGTTCACTTCCTGTGAGGGAGCAATTCTGTTAAGTGTGCCTCGGTGTCACATTCAGATTCAAATATTGCTACTCAAAAGTATCTCCAGGATCATGAAGAATGAATTTATTATAGTAAAATACATTACTCACACTCTATTCACTCCTACGGTATGGTGCTGATGATGGTCCTGTCACAATAGCAGCAAAATGTGGTTCGCCAAGACAGCATTTTACAGCATCTTAGGCCAACGATGTCCCAAGAAGTAGTCATTTCTTTCTTCTGTTGAACACAAATATTTCGAAGGATGTAGGAAAGCAAACAGTTCTGGTGCACTGACTACCATTGTCATTTTTCCTACTATGGTAGTCAATGGTGGCCAAGAACTGTTCGGTTACAAACATTCTTCCAAATATCTTTCTCAGTGTGCTTAAGAACAAAGAAATTTATACAGATTTGGAACAGCTCGAGGGTGAGTAAATGATGACAGAATGTTTATTTTGGTTGTACTGTCCCTGTAAGAGCTATTGTACTTTAGCAAGTATTACCGGCGTAGGCAGCGTAACAGTTCACTGGTTCCTGAAACACACCAACTGTTTTTAATTATCATATCTGTTCCCTTTTCAACAGAGCCCATCTCTCATGATTCACCGTCATCGAGTACTCTCGACTGTTTATCCCGACTGCAATCATTTCCACTTTTCATAACCCGAAACCTCAGTAACTCCTGCGTGCAGACCGATATGAAAAGGTAGGCACGGTACAGCGTTGCCCTTGGCACTGCTTTCATTACAGTTGCCTTCAGTGCAAATAGCAGGTTATCCACCAAGACAAGGCTGGCGTTACTTTAAAGACAAAGAGCCAGACTGGTTATTTATTTTGTTCTGCATGACGCTATAGGCCTGCTCGTGGCTGCGAATCTCTCATTTATATCTTGCTGGTATGACACGCTCAGTTCTGGCTAGACACGGAAAGTGAGGATGTGACGTGGATGATAATGTAGTTAAACGGGGAGTTTTGACTCTGAGATCTGATTGGATGAGACATTGTAAGGGAGCTGATATAAGCCATAGCCCTTGAGAGAGAGAGAGTTGCACCAACGGAAGTTCAAAATTTCCGCGTGTCACGTGATTCATGGAGCCTTCAGATAGTTCCAGGAAGTTAAATACTTTATTTCTTTCATTTTTTTTATTCATTAAATGACTTACCTCGGGTAAAAAGTTCGTCACAATTGGTCTGTTTAGCCGCAGCTCCATGCGTTACTAGTAACTTCCGGGAACTATTGAGAGCCTCCATGAACCGCCACTGCTGTGAAAAAACTGTTCCATTGGAGTCTATGGAGTTGACGTTTCTCTCTCTCTCAATGGCTGTGATATAAGCACACTTGTGATTGGACGGTCATTCCTTTATTGATTAGTTACGCAGAGTCGTTGAGAGAGAGAGTCGCGACAACGGAAGTTCAAAATTTCCGCATGTCACGTGATTCATGGAGCCTTCAGATATTTCCAGGAAGTTATGCTTTCTCTTTAAATGCTTTATTTCTTTCATTTTTTTATTCATTAAATGACTTACCTTGGGTAAAAAGTTCGTCACAATCGGTCTGTTTAGTCGCAGCTCCATGCGTTACTAGCAACTTCCGGGAACAATTGAGAGCCGCCATTGCTGTGAAAAAACTGTGCCATTGGAGTCAGCGGAGTTGACACAGCTCTCTCTCTCAATGGCTCTGCAGTTAGAGTAACTTGGAATACGCTAGTTTTTGTTGCTTTTATTATTAAAGTCTCCATGAAATCCTAATCTTCATTGCTTACAATAAGAGCGATTTGTGCTCGACGCAACGCGCCGCTCGCGTCCGGCGTATCCAGGGTGTTTGAAATTCTTAGCGCATTAATTGAGAATTTCAGTCTAGAATGATGAACTCTTTTCCTCCAGGCAAGGTGAAGGGATGCTTATAATGGTGCTGGATCATTTACTGAAGGATGGAGAAAGAGAGTCAGGCTATTAAGCTGCAGTAATAGAGCCGGTCTCAGCGCATGCTGAAGTCTGGTGTTCAACTACACCTGTCTCTATGTGTGATGTGTGTATCTAATTTGACAGGACACTGCCTGGGCACCGCAGGATACCTTGTCTTCCATCACAACATTCATGAGCTGTAGACAGCCCATCTAACCATTAAAGATACAGTATGTATGTGTTTCTCAAAACCATACACCACGGATGACCTCTCAATCACTTATTTGTGTTTTAAGAAATATTTACTGTTTGTCTGTGTCCTAATGTTACTAGAAAGTTTCATCATTGGTTACAGAGGAAGGTTGTCATGTTTTTAGTTAAAGAAAGGAGGAAACAGATGACTGGTTGGGTTCACCTGTCAGCGTATCGAGCATCAGTGACATGTGAACATGTTGCGTGCGGATGGAGATATGAGAGGGAGCTCATGTCTCCGGGGGACTTCGGAGGCTTGACATGTTCAGGTACCTTCATCATTCAACCACGTTCAGATTCTTGTCGTTCTCGACTCTTTTTCTTTCTTTACCACGATCATCAGTTCCTGAAATATGTTTTAAGGAGAGTGAGTTCAGAACACTTATTGTGCCAGGCCTGTTTGAGGGGTTTAAGTCCAAATGCACCCTACAAAACGGCTATACTGATATATGATGCTGTCTGTATTAAAATATGTTTGACAATTGGTTTAAAGCTGCAATTCGTAATTTTGTTGTTGTTTACAAATGGTCATGTAGTTCTTCATTGTGTTCATTTACAACTACATTTTTAACATGTAAACTTTCCAGCTCTAATTTTGTGTACCACATGCACACACATGTTCTTGGTCCCAATTCACCTACATATACTATGCACTAAAAGTATGTACTGTTTTTGTTTGGAAAAGTATATACATTTTAGTGCGTAGCAAAACAATATGCACGCACTGAGACATACGCAAAACAGAAGAGGTCAGTCATTGTTGGCTAGACAATACTGTGATTGTTAACTGTCACAAACATCAAAATACAGCTTTTTTGCAGTTAAGTATTTATTAATTAATTAACTTATGTACTGTTTACTGTAGATTTACATCATTTATTAATTCAGCGAAGCATCTCTTTTAATTTTATTAATCCAGTGAAGCGTCACTAAACTCCGCCCTCTTGCGGTGCGTTGTGGGTAATATCGGCCGTTGAGTGTCCATGGAGAATACTCATTTCAGCATACTATGATTTGGCACATACTAATTCCATTTTAAATACTATTTAGGATGGATAGTATGCGCATTGGAACGCAACGATGGAAGTATAGCGCTGCGTCCGAAATCGCATACCGTGACAGTACGTACTGAATTTGAAAATCGGCTGTTAAAACAGTACGTTCTATGTAGTATGAGTGGGAGTAGTATGAATACATTTTGGGCATACTGCGTCCACCATGTTTTGTGGTCATGTGACGTGTAAGCTCTTTGACCTATGACGTGTTAACAACCACCTATACGTGAGCGTTGATAAAAACATAATTTAGTCATGAGAATTTCATTTATTGGCACTTTCGTTAAAAACGGACGTCCGCCTTAAAGTTTTCTGCTATTTGATTTACTTTTGAAATTTGACCGTTGCTAAGCTCCCGTGGCATCATGGGATAGAGAAGTTGTCCATCCGATCCACACTCACGAATCTCGGCGGAAGTAGTAGACCATCAGGGTATTTCTCGCCTACTGTTTTTTGCATACTGAGGTTTCGGACATGCTATTCGTGACTCGTACTCATTTTCGCCTACTATATAGTGTGAAGTAGGCGATTTCGGACGCAGTGTAGGTCTCAACAGAACACGGAAGGGGTGTTTCTCAATCAAATCAAAAATGGCCAAAGCCCATTTCTGGATTATTGGGTGTTTCTTAATGGGATAGGTGTTTTTAATCATCCAGTAGGAGAAGGGAATTGGGAATTACTCACTTGATTTTGCAAATCAATGAAAGTGCCCCGTAATTGAGAAACACCCATTTTTGTTCTGGAGAGACCCCAGTACAATATGGTTATAAGTACAAAACTGTATAAAAAGGTACCTAATTGGACGAGGCATCACGAAAAGCAGTCTTCCTAAAAAAATTAGCCATCGATCTACAGGCGAAATGAAGCAATTGTTGTGTTGTGAACTGTAGTGGCCTCTGCTCATTTACATCACAGAGCATGTTGGCAGCATATTATAATGCGTTGTGACAGCGCGCTGCCCGAGCGGCTCGTACCGGCCAATCCTCACAACGGGAGGTCGACTCAGAAACACATTCAAGCTGTGTTGCTGTACCCTATACAAACGCATGCACACAATTAGGCTATAAGAACAGGCCTCGGATGTCCGGTTTTAACTCGCTTATCTTATTGTCTGCACGTAGGGTTGTGAAACAAAATCGAAAGGCGTCAGTGGTGGTAAGTCGCTCACAAGGTTATCATCTCTGAATCTTAAACGTCCTGCGCGGTGACTGCTGGGTCTCGTCGGGCTGTCCTTTACAGTGGCTGGCAGCAGACCTCCCTCTTTGTTAAATGGAGGTGTCCAGCTATATGCGATGTCCCATTCATCAGCCCCAGCCAAGCCAGGTTTGATAAATGACCTGAAGGCTTTCTTACTCACACATGTTCAGCCTGTTTGGCAGCTTATAGGAACAGGAATCCTCTTTTACTTGAGTTTGGTTTTTTAAATAAAGATCAATTATGGCAAATGTGAATCTGAAGAGGATACAAATGTTTTCTCTGCTCAGTTTTGTCTTGTCACTGATGCTTTGTGCAAAAAAAAAAAAATATATATCTCTTATATAATATATACAGTATATATATATATATATATATATTTGGTGTATTTTATAGCATTAATTTATGTCTGATGCAAATCTTAAAAAATGGCCTTGGCTTAATCAATATATGATGTAGTTATTTTGGACACTTATTCACTAGCATAGTAGGCAATATCACATATGTTCACTTGCAATGTCACAGGGTATACAGTACATGTATACTGTACATGTGCATATTTTTGCCTTTTTCATGTAATGTTATGAACATTTTCATGTAATGTTCTCCAGGTTTTAAATTATATATTTTGCTTGATTCTGTATAGTGAAAATGACATTTCGTCTCACACAAGTGTTAAACAATAAAAACCTATTAATTAAAGGCATTCAGAAAGTAGAGAAATAAAGGATGTAGGCATGGTAAAATCTTTAAAGTACGTTGTAACCAGAAATGTTTTCATGAATGTCCACATGTGGAATATAAAGTGACATTTAAAGATACAGCGAGTATTTTCTGATTGGTTGTTGTTGTGTATACGTTACAATCTTTGCTAAATATTATGAAGCTAAATTTCAGAAGGCTTTCCTTGATTTTCACAAGCACTTCCATACCTTCTGCATTTTGTTAAATGTATTCAATTTCCCAACTTAACACTAGTTATGAAGGCTTAAGGCTAGTTTTATATTTCTTTCTTTTTATACGTCACATTGGAATAAAACATGCAAATTATACGCTATTGTATGAAAGTTTGTAAAATCGTAAATTACGTTAAGATTATATAAAACAATTTACACTAAAAAGTTAATATATGCTATTTTTATTCATTATTTATTAAACTAATTTTATTCATTAAAATATTTTAAACTATTCGTTGTTTTTAAAAATACATTGTTTATAAAAAGACATTATTACCAATAAACAAAACATTATCATCAATAAACAACACTTACAATCAAAGATTTATATAATTGTATTAGGAGACAACTTTTTGTTTCGCTTGTCCTGAACTTGACACATTTGAACTTGTCCATTCATCAAAGATTGCAGAATGCAGGTATGGTAGGAAGGAATGCCCAACCCGGGAAACTTTTGTATATTATTTTATTAGCTTTTTGTCCCAAAGTTTATAACGTATACACTGTGCATTTTCCACAGCCAAAGCTTTATCCTGTAAACTGAGATCACAAATAAGTTAGTATGTTTATCTCTTAAGCATAATTCAATGGTATCGGGAATGTAATTCACCTCAGCGTATTCCTCTAACCAATGCTAATCATTTTTGGGAGGGGTGGTCTCTGTTAGCATTGCCGTGAGCTTGATGCAATTAGCATTAGCTCTTGCTCCTAATTGGACCTGTGTCAGCTAATTATACCTCTGACGCCGGGTCTCCTGGGAGCCAGGCGTGCTAATTTCAATAAGGCCCAACAAGTACTAGCTTCCCTCTGATGACCGTGTTTTAATTAGAAGCAAGTCCTACACCGAGCACCTCGGAGAGGGACATAAAATCAAAGACTTGTACGATGCAATCTGTGACTGCCAAACGGCCACACACTCTCTTCAGCTCAATTTCTTCTGCCATCTTTTTAAGACATTTACACTATAAACATATGAGGTCACTTTGTTTTGACACCATAATTTGTCAGTTGTTGTACGTCTTGAAACTTTAGAAGGACGTGTTATCAAGTCGCCTTAATTTATTTGACACATTTTTATTCAGTTTAGCAGTTTGCAAAATAAAACAACATGGTTTTGAAGAAGTGATCATTTGGATATATTGTGGATGAAAGTGCCAACTTGATCTCAAAGGAAAAATAACAATTTTAAAAGGTTAATTTCGTTTAAATTTGTATTGGGATTAATAACACTGATTGTTAATAGGAATGTTGCGCTGAATTAAGGTTCATTATAATTTAGCCTTGTGTGTTTTATATGAACTAAAGAACATTGAAATACTAAACCAATAGTAAAATAAGGCTCTATATAAACCAATGGTTTAATAAAGCTTTCTTTACGTATTATAAGCTCTTGTGTTTCTTCTGTTTATCATTATAACCTGATCATGTCGAGCATTGCAAATCAGTCACTTGTGAGGTTTCATAATAGATACCATGTTTTCTCATAAGGCAGCTGCTTATGGAATATAACAGCCATGTGTCCCAACAGTTGTTTAATAAATAACAACATAAACAAAACCTGCTTTTCGCAAACTCATAAAACGCATTACGGTTTATTTGTTTTGTCATTTGAGAAATGTTGGCATGACATATGCTAGTTCATTTTAAAATTATGAATCGCAGTAAAGTCTCGCAGTTAAAGAGGAAGATTTGTATAGGAATACGTCTTATGAGTGCTGAATTTGTAAATGTTGCTGTTTTTTTCTGATATACACTGTATATATTTTTTCTGTCAAACTTTGCTTTTCTATGTGATGTCACTGGGAATACATAACTATTTTATAAATTTAACCCAAAATGTAAATTCTTTTATCATTTACTCAAAAGAAGATATTTTGAAGAATGTTGGTAACCAAACAACATCGACCCCCCATTGACTTCCATTGTATAGACACAAAACCACTGAGACATTTGTCAAAATATCTTCTTCTGTGTTCCGCAGAAGAAAGAGTCATATACAGGTTATAAAACAATAACTGAACGACAGCATTTTAATGTATTGGTGTACTAACCTTTCAATGTGAAGTACTGGTCATCTAGGTTGTCTTTAGCTGGTCCAAATTGGTGTAGATCTTGACTCGACCTGCAAGACCATTTTAGTCAAACTGGTCTGATCACTCTGGACCACTAAATTGGCACCATGTTCCAAAGCCCAGCTTGACCATTCTAAGCTTGTATGACCTGGTTTTATGTCTTCTGAGATTTATGGTTTTAATAATAGACACTCGCAGACTCACCCTGACATAAACACTTTATGTGCACATATGTCTGTGAATCTCGCTGGCTTTCACACAGATCTGCTGTGACTTGTTCCCGCAACTGTTAATGAAAGTGGAGGATTTTATCACACCATCACATCTAGTGAGAAATTTCAGATGTGACCATTATCTGTTCGTGTGTGTGTGTGTGTGTGTGCGTGCGTGCGTGCGTGCGTGCGTGCGTGTGTGTGTGTGTGTGTGTGCGTGTGTGCGTGTGTGTGTGTGTGTGTGTGTATGAGAGGTGGTTGAAAGGGATTCTGTGTCCTCAGGGAAAGAGTCCATCTTCCTTTCTTCTGTCGCTTCCTTTCTCGCTACATCAAAGAGGTCTAGCACTCTCTATTTTTTGTCTATCCTATCCTTTTTCATTGTAGTGTCGGGCACGTGGCTCTGTTTTGACAGCTCGCCACGTGCTCGGAGTCCACGTGCTCCACCCCACCCCTCTCGTTACCTGGTTAATTAATTCATTTGGGTTTCTCCAAAATGGGAGGGAGGTTCCGGTCTTGTGGAATTATCCCAGTTCGATTGACTTCTCTGCCCTGTGGATTACCCCAGTTCTACTATTTGGATTTACCCCTGTTTTGGAACACACTTCTGCCTTTTGGATTTATCCCCAGTTTTGATCCAAATTTGACGATCACATTCGCCTCTTGGATTACCCGTGCTCGAGAGCCTTCCGCCGTGTGGAATACGGGGTTTGGTGAACGATCTGCTCAGTGGACTGCCTTTTCATTTCTGCCGTTCGTCTGTACCTTTTACCGGCTCTCGTTACTGGCTGGTTACGGATTTATATGACTGTGGTTTGCTCCCTGTGATTCACCTCAGGATTCTGGCCTCTCGCGGGTCGAAGGACTCTGCTGTCCTCTTCCCCCTGGGTCATTTTCTATCACCGGCCGAGCACTCAGCCATCTGCCCCCATTGTTCTCTGCTGGACATTTCTCTTGTTTCTGCTTCGGCGGCATTGACTTGTTATTCTCCACTCCGGCAGTTTTGATTGGGGTTGTCTGAGGCACTTAATAAACCTTTATTTGTACCCTGCACTTGACTCCTGCGTAATCCCTGACAGAAAGGTCTGACCAAGTATGGAGTCAGCAGCGCTGGATCCTGTCCACACTGCCCTCACGCAGCAGGGCGCTCTGTTGGGTCAACAGAACACTCGGTTTAACGCCGCCGTCCAGGAAGTGAGAGCGTTTAACATGGCGCAACTTCGATCTCATTTTGACGAACTCCAGATTGATCCTGGCATCTGTCCATCAAGTTCCGAGCCTCATGCCAACACCCCCCCCCCGGTTTACAATGGCGATCCCAACTCCTGCTGTGCCTTTTTCTCGCAATGCACCCGGGTGTTTGCTCTCCAACCCCGCCGATATGCCTCGGAGGGATCTAAGGTGGCCTACTTCATCACGCTCCTGTCAGGCCCTGCTCGCGATTGGGAAGTTGTAGTCTGGGATGCCGAAGCTGCCTTCAGTGCCAGTTTTGAGGATTTTCGGAAGGAAATGATCAGCCTCTTTGATCGAACGGCCCAGGGGGACGAAGTGGCAGCCCAACTAGCCCGACTTACCCAGAGAGGTGGTTCAGTGACGGATTATGCTATTTGCCTCAAGACTCTAGCTGCATCCTGTGATTAGAATGACAATGCCCTGCGCACTCGTTTCTCGATGGGCTTGACCATGCCATTGCTGACGAACTAGCCCCTCTCAATTTGCCCGGTGACCTGGACTCTCTCATCTCCCTCTCTGTTCAAGTCGAGAGCCGGAGCTTACCGCACGGGCCATGCTCTTCTAGACTCCGGGGCCGAGGGGAATTTTATCAGTATCCACACAGCCCGCGAATGGGGCATTCCAGCCATACCTCTGGACGAACCCATGGACGCCAGGTCGCTGGGGGACAGACCTCTCTCTCCCATCACCCATGTCACACCAAGTGCAAGCCTTCTCTCTGGCAACCACCACGAGAACATTATTTTGTACATTCTTGATGCCCCTGGGAACCAAGTTGTTCTGGGGCATCCTTGGTTTGTACAACACAATCCTCACATGGATTGGCAGTCTAGCTCTCTCTTAGCCTGGAGCCCTTCATGTCATGTTTCTTGTCTTGGTCTTGCCTCTTCTCCTGATCCTGTACCATGATCTCAGTACGGTCTTCAGTAAGTCCCGGGCCACCTCTCTTCCTCCGCATCGCCCCTACGACTGCACCATATACCTTCTTCCGGGCACTACTCCGCCTAAGGGTCGTCTGTACTCCCTCTCCGGTCCGGAAAGAGAGGCCATGGACAAGTACATTCAGGAGTCCCTCTTGGCTGGTCTTATCCGTCACTCATCTTCTTCTGCGGGCGCGGGGTACTTCTTCATTGGGAAGAAGGACGGCTCCCTTCGCCCTTGTATTGATTATCGAGGTTTGAATGACATCACTGTTAGGAAAAGGTATCCCCTACCTCTCATGTCTTCTGCCTTTGAACTTTTACAGGGAGCCCGGGTCTTTACCAAACTAGACCTCCGCAATGCCTACCACCTCGTCCGCATTCGGGAGGATGATGAGTGGAAGACGGCTTTTAACACCCCTTCGGGACATTACGAATATTTGCTTCTCCCCTTCGGGCTTACCAATGCTCCCGCCGTCTTCCAGGGCCTCGTCAATAGCATTTTGGGTGACATGATAAATATGTTTGTCTTCGTGTACTTGGATGACATTTTAATATTCTCTAACTCTCTCCAGGCACACACCCAGCATGTTAGGCGGGTCCTTCAACGCCTGCTCGTGAACCAGCTTTATGTCAAGGCGGAGAAGTGCGAATTCCATTATTTCCTCCAGCGGTATCCAGGCGGATCCAGCTAAGATAAACGCTATCGCCAACACTTCAATACTCAGCAGGACACCTTTTCACTTTACTCATGCAGAGAACACATGTTTGTTTGAGATCTTATGAAGATAGTCTGCAGATATTTTCTACAATTATCCTTTAGATTTAAAGGTCAAGTGTATGAAATTTAGCGGCATCTAGCGGTGAGGTCGTGAATTGCAACCAACGGCTCACTCCACCGATCCCCCCTCTTTTGAAGCACTGAGGCAGCTGACACAGAACTAAGGTGTATGACTTACTTTTTCCTGCAGAACACAAAAGAGGACATTTTGAGAAATGTTGGTAACCAAACAACATTGGCCCATTGACTTCCATTGTATGGACACAAAACTATTGAAACATGTTCTTTTGTGTTCATAGTCTTAAATGATATG
Organism: Triplophysa rosa; assembly: GCF_024868665.1. Taxonomy (NCBI): domain Eukaryota; kingdom Metazoa; phylum Chordata; class Actinopteri; order Cypriniformes; family Nemacheilidae; genus Triplophysa; species Triplophysa rosa. Next base: position 4,347,277 of record NC_079893.1, read on the forward strand.
AGGGTGAATAAATGATGACAAATTTGATTTTGGGGTGAGCTTTCCCAAAAGGAAACTTTCAAAGAACTTAACTTTGAATTAATACATTAGCTCTGTACAAATTCAATGATGAAATTATATTTTATATATATTCACAACTAAATGTAAAGATGAAGATAAAATAAAAATAACTAAATTCTGAAGAAATCCAATATCTTGCCCAGTGTTCTCCACTCTTGCCAAGTTGGTCTGACAATCGTTTTATTATAATGTTTGTTCTGCCAGATTTCTCAATATTTGGTAGAAGAGTCATTTTCTGTGTTATGGTTTATTGCTGGAGTGTTGCTATGTGGTTGCTAGGGCATTACTAAGAAGCTTAATGACCGACGAATCAAAAGAGCTCAACCCAAGTCTATAGCCTTCTGGAGCACACTATTAAAGAATATGGCACGATGTACTGTAGTAATATAAGGAAATTTCCATATTGATTTTTGTTTGACAGTGATTTCACCCATATTTTTATCAGAAATGTAGGGAGTTCATGGAAATTACCAGCTGCAAAAATTTTCTTTAAATCAGCTTTTCTAGGTGTTGTCATCCAAGACACATGAAAACTGTGATAAAAAGGTTAACACGTATATTTTTTAACTTTTCCTAAACGTACAGATATTACTGTTGTATTGTTTAAAAGTGAATATGAACTTGTTTTCTTTGCAGTATTTGAGGTCTGAAAAAAATACAGAGCATCTTTTCTGTCATTTTGTCCTGTTTTTCATTTTCTGCAAATAAATGCAAATAGAAAATATACTTTTATTTGAAATTTGGGAGAAATATTGTTAGTAGTTCACAGAATGAAACAAAAATGATTGTTTTATCTAAACACATAATAAATATTAAATTAGGAAAAACTGAAAATAATTTTAAAATGGTCTTTCATTTTTTCCCGTGGTTGTATATACTTCATATAAGCTTATTTCACATCATTTACTTTACTTAAAATAATATTTAATTGTCTACATTTGTTATTTTACTATGTGTCCTCGGAAATACATGTAAATCCTCTTGCGCAGAGTCTGCAACGCTATCTTCCAGTATTTTGGCACAATAGTTATCATAGTAAATATATATAATGGATTTAAACAGAACATTTCGAGTCTGTGTTCTTCCCGTCAATCTCCTATAGAAATTAATCCTTTGTTTCTTTTTTTAAGGGTTTCTCTGTGACTGTGATAGTGACCTCATCTTTCATCTGAGCAGCTACAGGCGGTGGGACACAATGGAGAGCTGTGTTGGTTCAGTAAGAGAGGATTTCTTTTCACCTCACTAGAAACAGAATGTCAAATAATGGTTCTTTCCTGCAGAGGAAGGACACTGGAGACCTCACAAGAAAGTGGCTGCGATGCTGTCAGTGTGACTGCTGGTAAAAAATTGGAGGAGTAGAACATCTCACGCTCCATTAAATCTTCATTCCGTCTGTGAGACAGGAATAACTTAACAGGGCTCTTCAAAATGGAGGTTATTTTCCATTAGCGCTCTGCCTCTGAACACTACTGTATATGCTTTGGATCTAAAAGTCCATTAGTTTTGTTCTTGTTTGTTCCAAAAAATCATTTGTAGATGATGGTAAATGAGTTAGTTCACCCAAAAATGAAAAATTTGGTATCATTTTGATTACCTTGATGTCTTTAAAATCCCAACTTTTGCTTAAGTCTCAGACATCTCACTGAGACACAGGAAAATCTCATAGATGTCTCTTTTAGAGTTTCAGAAGAGGTCTCAATAATGTCTTAAACTGATTTGTCAAGTCTGCAATCTAAAATCAATACTATTGAAGATCTCAATATGAAATTAAACATTTCTCATTAAATTGACCCAAATCCAGATTATTTTACCTCTACAGTACATTCATTTTACGCCTCCAGAATCATCATGTATTTTTTTATCAAATTTTTATTAACGTTTTAGCATTGTTTACATATGCAGAATGACGTAGACAGTCAGCTTAACAATAGTCCATTTATATAGAAAATAATAATAAAATGAACAATACAAATAATAATAAAAAAATAATACCGAAGAGTGAATGACAGAAATATGCAAAGCCATTATTTAAAAGCATGTACTTAAAATTATGCAAAAAGATATATACTCACACAACAAACTTAACATACAAAACCAGTGGTACAGTGTGAACAAAGTTGAAGAGCCAATTATAATGGTTTTTAACAATCGTCTCATTTGTTTATGTTTTTATTTCTCCTATGTAACTTTAGGAAAAACGCATGCGACTAAGTTGATAGTTAAATGAACCACAACTGAGGCTATGAAGGTGCAACATTGGGGACCTCATTTTGCTTTTTTCAGCAGGGTTAAAACACGCAGGTGGGAGTTTATGACATTCATAACCTTCAGATTGCCTTTGCTAGTTTGGTGACGGCCGAGCATTTATTTCCATCATATTCTGCGCATTTCACTGAATCCCATTATGAAATGTAACAGCAAGACAGATGGATGCGGATTCTGGTTCTAAATGTCTTCGCTCAGTATGAAGTCTGACACCGAGACCCCAGGCCATCGGTACTGACCTGAGAGCTGTGGATTTATATCTCACAGGGGGGGGGGGCGAGAGGTGAGATGTGATTAAATTTGATCATTGGTTCATTTCGTCGATTCTGCTGATGATGGGATACGTAGTGTGTTGGGAGTGTGATCAGTCAGGGACCATTAAGCTCCTGTTAGACCACATCCCACGCAAGACGCCTCATCTCAGATGACGGGGTTGATGAAATGTATCATTTTAAATTAAATTGGTAGGTATGGGCAGGGGCGGACTTTCAAAGTCCAGAACAGCCGTCCCACCGACGGCCTACGGCCGCGACCAGGGGAGTATCGAAACTTTTCCCGGTGGGCCGCTAATGTATGGGGCCGTAATGGACGTTCAGGCCGGACTGACGGACGTTAGTAACGCGAATGCATGCAACGCGAAGGCATTAGCGAGACGAACACATATACATGTAACGCAATGACACGTCAAAACAACCCACCCCCCCCCCTGTCGACAGATATGGTGGAGGGCTGATGCAATCAAACTCTCCCCCCCACCCCCCCGTCGACAAAAATGGTGAAGGGCCGATGTGGCACGTATACTTCAGTGCCATTCTTGCTTCCCAGTCCGCCCCTGGGTATAGGTAACCATAATATATCTAAGATGGATGTGTGGAATATGTAATAAGTAAATATTTCATGTAAATATTTAGTTTGATTCTTACGTAATGCACAAATCGCAGTTTTAATAATGCTTTTGAATAGAGCTAAACAGCACCAGTCCTCATTTATTTAAAAAAGCGATTCTGCGGGTGTTTAATAAAACGAGAGTAAAAAATGACAATTTTTATTTAGCATCATTACTAACCAGCACAATAAAACTAAAGCAGCACTTGGAACCAATTTATGCATTGGAACTAGCTAAGCTGTTTAATTTACTTGAGTTAATTCAGATTGAATAAAATGTGAGGAACGGCAGCTGGTTATGAATGAAATATGAAATGTAGCCAAGCAAATTCGAAAGTACTTTTTGTGCTGCGGCGACTCGTGTTGCTGTCAGAGAAGCTTAAAGAACACGATTCATTGTCTTTTGCAAACTGGAGCAGTTCTCTGTTCTTTATAAAACCAGCCCTTAGGTGGCATGCTGATGCCAAAGTTACAGAATAAGCCAAAAGAGAGGAATGCAAGAGCTTAATTCACCATTGAAGTCTCTGACCTGCAATGGAAATTTGGACCACTTTTGTAGTGCTTTATTGTTTCATTCAGCTTTACAGGAAAGTTGGTTATAACTGTACATTTTGTTGTATACATATTTAATTATATACTATATGTTGGACACTTTATGCATACAATCATTAAAGATTTTTAAAAGCCAGTTCAGTTCAAATGTTGATTAACTTCAGTTCAATAACATTGTAGATGTTAAAAGTCATGTCAGCTGAGAACAGTGATGTCATCATCCACTTTCATTCAGTTTTGTTCTCATCCAACAGTGTCTATAGTCATGTTGATGTCAGAGTTTTGTTAAACCCCAAGTAAGAAAAAAATTGCGCTTTTTTTGGATAAATGTTTGATTGTGTGATGCTAAGCCAAACCATCAGCGCATCTGTCGTAGCGTCTGCATGCGTGTTAAATGATGAGTGATGAATATTACATTTTTATCAGATCAAAAGCATGATGGTGCATTACTTTTGGAGACTTTTTTAGAGACTCTGTAAATAAAAACTACAGGAAAATAGTGCCGGAAACTTGTAAACAACTTTGCAGTTGAAACGGCAAAAATATGGTGACAAACTGTCATGCATGGCAATGCATTGGATATTTTACTGTTGTTCATTTGATATTTTTTATTACTGTCCCTAAAGGGATTTAAACATTAAAATATTTAATATTTACTACCAAAACACTTAGATCAAATTTAATGTCTTGTCACTGTATTTGTGCCTTTATAATTTATATAACTGTTTTTAAATCCGTAGAATTTTTTCTATTAAAATGATTGTTAAAATACATTTTTACAGCGTGCTAACCAGAATCAATTTCAGCTGGTTTTGTAACTTGTCTTTGTGAGTGTAAGTTGAGTCTGATGTCACACATAGCTTCAGTGCTTTTCTTTCCTTGTTATTGTTCCTTGTGAGAGGTTTTGTGTGTATAATGATATACAGTCAGAGCCATTAATGAGAAGCTTTCTCCTCCAGACCTCACATCCCTGTTTGCAACAGCCTGTCCTTCATTTTACAGTACGTTCCTTCAACGTTGCAGTTCATTGTTTGGCGACGTGTTGAAGAGTGTTTTGTTTTAGCAACGTGACGTTAATTGATAACTCAACTCATCAGCGAAGCTGCCAAAAGACAGAGAGAACGAGTCCTTTCAGACAGCATCCTCTTATCTAAAGCTTAAAATAATGCTTACATGAGTCCTTCAGAAACCGAATGGGGTACAAAAGTATAGCCAGCGATGAAGAAGTGGGTGTTGTTTTTTGTGAAATAAACGTAAACCAGTATGTGGTCATGCTGTGCTATCGTTTTTTGTTAAAGCATTTGAATTAAGTTGATAATGTCCATGATGTTGGATGTCCAATTGGTGACGCTAGTGGTGCAAAAATGAGATACTTGACATTTAACATGCTCTCTTGAACTATCAGAGACAGATGTGAAGAATGACGGTCTGCTAGGAATAGGCCGTCGGGCAGAGGAGCGTAAAGAATGGGAAGAGGAAAATCTCCTGGAGTCTTCATATATTAAAAAGAAGAATCTCCTTTGAAAAGCTGATATCTTCGGATGAGTGAGGATTTGTGTGCAGCACAACAGAAATTGCCACTGTTTATGAATTCTCAGTGCAAACACTTTGAATGTGTCTATTTGTGTGTGTGTACATGTTTAAAGATGATCTGCCTCAACAGCCGGCCTTTTGCAGAATTGTTCCTGTTTCTTTTGACTCTGCCGTAACAAGGTTATCTTGAGATGTGAACAAAAAATTCTGTATGACTTCAAATTTATCTGATCGTTATAGACACAGTGTTTATTTCCTAACATTTCCTCTTTTGTAGTTGTCTAGTAGTCAATTTATCACATTTTCTGAAGGGATTCACTTAGAAAGCACCTGTGTTTTTTTCTCTTTAAAGGATGTGACCACTTCAAATCCAGTGTGATTTACTTTTTACCCTATTGTGCAATTTGATTTGTTCAAAAATAGTTATACATGAGTCAAAATTATTGACACTTTTAGGTGACTTTCAAACCAATCAAATCAAAAACCAAATCAAACCCACCCAACACCAAGCTTTTCGGGCTTTTTTCCCTTGCTCCGAAACTTTGGAATTCTCTTCCTTATGATATTAGACAAGCTCAATCCTTTTGTGCCTTTCGATCTTCTCTCAAATCTTGCTTATCTGTAATATCTGTATATTCTTTTTCATGTTGTGCTGATGTGTTTTTATTTCTTTAGTCGTCAATGTATTTATGCACTTTACCTTTAACATTTCAATATTTTCTGTTTGAAGCGCTTTCAGGTGTTTTAAAGGTTCAGTGTATGAAATGTAGCATCATCTAGTGGTGAGGTTGCAAATTGCGACCAACAGCTCACTCCACCCCTCCCTTTCGAAGCACTACGGTGGCTGTCACAGGAACAAGATGTTGTCACGTTTTTGCTTCTTTGCTGAAGGAGATAACATATTTACGAAACGCTCCTTTAGAAACAACATGGTGAATTCCCTGTGGTGTATGTAGATAGAAATAGCTCATTCTATGGTAATAAAAAGATAACGCTTCATTATGTAAGCTCTTTATACACATCTGAATACATAGTTATGTATATTATATTGCATTTCTGTCAATAGATCCTCCAAAAAATTACAAACACCACCTTTAAAGGCAGTATGTAAAATAAAATTAATCATTGTTATAATCCATACTTGGCATAATTGGAACAATGTCGAGTTATATTTGGAATATATGGACTAGGTAGTAGTTTTAGCTTATTTTAATGCTTGTTTTGTAGTTGAAGTCATTTAAAATCATCCCGAGGCCGCCTTAAAACATAAACCGCAAGAGTTCAATTTGGATTATTGTTCTGTTTAGATCAGTGATTCCTGATATGTGCTCATGGCTCGTGAAATGCACAAGTGTGAAATGCTACCGTCTCCGTCTGATGGAATGAGGCTTGACTGACAAAATCTGTAACTGCATATGCTGCTTAAGAATTATTCATGTCTGCAGAGACACAGACAAGCAAACAACCACTTTCTTTGTTTCCTACTCTTAACAATACTTGGTTAAATGGAATGAGGCAACATTTGTCCCTAAGGACTATTCTGCTGTACTGTATGATGAAACACAAAACACTCTCTGCTGGGAACAGACAACATAGTTTAGCATAGCGTAACTGTTTTCTTTTATTTAAGCTGTGATTTGGGAATTCTATTATGCAGAGCTATATGGCAGATGAGTGGTGTATGTATATTTATCCACAGTTTTACCATCTGATACTGAATCATTTTACCATAAGATCACCAGTGTAAATTTATAATCATCACTAAGAATCATTGGACTCATCATTTCTGTATTTTCAGGGTGATGACATGGCTTTACTCAGGGGCATTGGACTGTTAGCTGGCAGCAGTGACCCATGGCTGTCTGTGCCAACAGCACCATTTCATGCTCTGGTGCCCTAGGTGAGACAAATGAGGGTGACATTGAACTGAATCATCCGCAAAATCTCAGTCATTGGAAGGTTGGATGTGAGTTTCGGTTTTTGGGGGCCAAATGTGTGAGAATCAATTCTTCTCTGCATCATTACACATTTTGTGTCTTCCTCCATAATGTTTGGCCTTGGAATCAGAATAATTTGGACAACACGGAACAGCATGAAAATGTGAAATGGAAATTCTAGACAGCAATGTGGGGCAGCTGCAACTTTTACATCTGGGCAATTCCATGCAAATCAAGTTTTTACCAAAGTTTTTCAGAATACTTATAAGATGACAATATTAGATGGTTTAAATGCCCATGTGAAGTCTTTTCGTGTTTTTAAAACATAGTTTTACATAGTCGGGTAAGTGAATTGTCACTTCCATAACTGTCCATATTTCTCACGGGCAGATGAAAATGATTATATAATTATTATTATAGCTATTGTAAGTCCTGTAAAGAGTCATCCCTTCTCCATTTGTTGGATATTATTGCTTCTGGTTTGTACATTTTATTTCACCAAAATCCTACAAAAGTTGTCTCTCAGAAAAGTGTGTCCTTTTTTGTCACATCCATAGTGCATGATTTTTTCCTCTCTTTTAAAACATAAAACTTGTGCATAGTCTTGATTCTATCATCAAGGGTTTAGCAAAATATAAACAGATGATTCAATATATTGGCAGTAAATACACTCTCTGAGAATTTTTAATGTAAGAGTTGACTGAAATGGTCATAATGCTGGGATTGGACATACAGTATTGAATTACTGGTTTACCTTTTGTCAAGGTTGTACAGAGGTTGTGTTACAGTTGATTAAACAAAGAGTATATTAAACAATCGATAGAAAAAAATGACCGCACTCTAAAAAATGTTGGGTGAAAAATGGACAAACTCAACTGCTGGGTTAAATTAACCCCGCAAATCGTTTATATTCAACTGAACAATGGGTTAAAATAACCCAGCATTTTGGGTTGAAGCAACCCAGCATGGGTTCATTTTAAACCAACGGTTGGGTTTGTCCATTTTTGACCCAACACTGTGTTGATAAAACCCACCATTGTTTAGAGTCTACAGCATTATGCTGTAAGAAAAGAATATATATGCTTGATATTCAAAGGTGCAGCATGAAGAAGCTGTTTTGGACCGCCCTGCCTCAGACCAGCGTCACAAGTTCTGTTTTAAGAGAATATCGGCAGAAGAAACAGCAACCTTTGACCTGACAGAAGAAGAGGGTGTGGATGCTGAAAATTCAAGAGTGATGAGGGGCTGAGCAGATGGAGACGAGCATAAGCTCCTTGACAGAATCAGTGTTTGAAAAACAGACAGATGGAATGTCAGATCCTGCTGAATAAACACATGGAGTGTTGTCATACTAATAGAATATTTGATAAGAATCTGTATAGATGGGGGTTTCATGACTATACGACACCAGCTCAAAAAAATGAAACATTTGGGTAGATGTTCCATGATGTCCATCACCAATCCTCGGATATCTACAGTTAATAGTGATTTTACAATTCTAGTTTTTTTTCAGTGTAATGCATTGCAATTTGTTTTTATAGAACACATTGGTATGGGGAAAATAATATTTACCAAGGATATCACAGCCTAACATGTTGGAGGTCTATGATTTCTGGAGAAAGCCATGATACATGACATTTCTTTCAGTTGGTTCATTCGTCACCAGAAGAAAACATCATGCAGTTGGACACATGCTTCCTAAGAACCCCTGGTACAAGAGCGATAAAATGTTTATTTATTTATTCATCATATGCTTATGTATAATGCTGAGACCTGGAGAAGACATTGTGTCATGCATATCCTCGATTCTACAAATATGTTATTTATGTAATGCTACTTTTTGCTTTTGAAGACAATATCTGTCCAGAGGGGTATAGAAAACATATTGGCATGCTGTAGAGAGTCATTAATTACTTTAATAAGTAATTACTTCAAGTGTAGAACACATTTCCCGTCCAGACACATTAGGTTTTAAAAACCTAATCTAAGACAATGAGTCTTCGGCGGATTATAATGAGCGTGGCTCTGGTTTAATAGATAATTTACATGGAATATAGCATAGCTGAGATAAATATCTAAATGAATATGCAATTCAATTTAGAACTTATACGGTTTGCTGTTTTTGATATTTTTAGTTTAATTTAATTGTGAAGGTCATTTATAGATATAATCACTGAATGAATGCTAATGAAGCAGATCTTTTTAGTAAAATAATGACATAACAGTTGTTCTAACATTGTGGTTCGTTTGTTCAGCACTGCCTATTTAAAAGAAGTTTCTGGAAAAGATGCAATTTTATCATTAAACTTATTGATTAACATTTTGTTGATCAATATATAAAATATATATTGTTTGAATACACTATATGAATCATGGATACAATCATGTTCATGTTTATATAAAAAATAAAAAATCTCATTCTTTAATTGGCAAAATTGTAAATTTATAATTACATTTCCCCTGTTTTCTTTTTGTAATATTAGGAGAATTTAATTATATTTACCTTGAAACAAAAGACACTGAAAACTATGTGTAATATCGTTAATTTTAGGCTTTTGGCAATTAAATAAAAAGTCAAAATGCTAAATAAACGAATGAGAAAATAAATAAAAGTACACTGATGACATTCGTTTATGTAAAAAAAATGCGTCTGAAAAACGCAAAATTAAATTCGACTCTTTCCGCATGAATAACCAATCATGATGAAGAGGGATCTGTTAAGCCAATCAGCTTTCAGTATCGCTGTTTTGCGTCATCAAAACTGTGGGGCGACAGGTGCGGAGACTTTCATAATGTATTCAATCATGTTTGTTCAAACTGGAGCAAAAAAATAAGCCATATATGCATTTATCGTAATAAAGAAATGGAAGAAGGAGTATCGGTGAGTAGATGTTGGATGAAATGGGGCTCTCCATTCGTTTATGAATGTTTTTATTGGGGTTTGTTTACAGGAGGCACTGCGCATGCGTCGTCCTCATTTACTTGAAGGCGTTTTTTAAACGCGTCTGTAATTTTATTATTGTCACGTTGCGTGAGTGGTGACCAGTTATCGTTTTAAATACGATATTAGAAACGTTTTTATTGTATTCTTTCAATGTAAGTCATTGTCAGTATATCAAATGTAGGCATTTGGGTACACAGTTTAGTGCATAAATAGTCGAATATAGGCCTATAGGCTGCTGTACCCTAGTTGATAGTTGTATACCAGTTCAAACATAGCAAATAATGAATGTAAACAGTTTACTTAAACTGTGATTGGTTGAGGTGTAGTAGGCTACAGGATAGTTTCATCGGATACACGCGTCTGGCCCGAAGCTTACTTCCGGTCTGTGTTTGGTTATAATATAACAATTTATTTTAGATTTAATGTATATTAATATTCATTTAAATTAATAATTCATTGTATATTAATTGTATTAAATTAAATTAAAACTCAGTTATTGATTCTTTGTAGATGTCTACCAGAAGATAAGTTTAGGCCACATAACGTTTGTTTATGTTGTTGCTGCTGAAACCATCTAGTGTAGTATAGTTTGAATGACTGCTTTTTTAATTATGCATTTATCAGAATATATTTGCTTTTTATAAATGAATTTATTATATTTATTAATTTCCAAGCAAAGAGTCAAAGATTTGGCAGGTCAGCATGGTCCAGAAACCTGATTGTAGAGGGCATTGCTGCACCATCTGGAGGCAAAATTAGACCTTGTTGGTGAAAAAACATTACTGTTTACTGACTCCATTTGGATGCACTGTTCTAAAACATTGTGAGGTGCTTTTCAGAGTATTTTGTAGGCAGAGACCTCGGAAGAAAAAATAAAAACAGGAACCCTTATAAGTAAATGATTTGATATTTGGTTTTACTTTATTTTTGTTTCAATATCCTGTTGTTCTGTCATGTTGTCTCCTCGTGCTGAGATCACAGATGTAGTTGTTGTCAAGCGTCCTGTTTGGGTTTGTAAATTCTTAGAAGTTTCGGGTGAAAGCAAAGCGATTAACTGCAGTTACAAACTAATTGCATCAGACAGACGTGTGTTTAACAACATAAACACGCTTAATAAAGTGAATCTGACATTCTGTCTTAAAAAGGAAGCATCTGTTGACAACTGATGGAGCAATGAATTGCCTTACTTACACTTCTAGATCTGCCGTTTCTTTTTTGTCAAAGACAAGTCTTAATTTTGAGCCTTAATCATATTTTCTACTTGTGATAAAAATATTCATATAAGTAGACAATGGGTGCAGTTGCTGTCAGCTGTTCATTAAAGTGAAAGTTCATCCCAAAATCTAAATTTTGTCATCATTTACTCACCCTCTTGTCAAACCTGTATGATTTCCTTTCTTCTGAAGAAAACAAAAGAAGATATTTTGAAGAATGTTGGTAACCGAACAACGGCGGTACCTATTGACTTGCATTGGACTCGTGTCCATACAATAGAAGTGAATGGGTTGGGTACTGCCCACTAAATATATGTTAGCTAAGCTCCCCCTATTGACAGAGATAGGTACTGCAATCTATGATTACAGGACAAATGTGACAGTAAAACTGTTACACAGTCATCACCCATTTGTTGATTCTTCATGTCTAATGAAAGGCTTGTGTGTTGGGCTACAGCAAAGTTTGTGATAGTCAAAGTTTTTACTCTCTATTGTTGTACCCAAGTTAGAAGTTTTCTTTCCCTGCAGCTCAGTGTATTTACTTTTTACTTTTGGGTGTTTTTGTAGCTTAGCCGGTAAAACACAGTACTAACAACATCAGGGCCAAAGGTTTGATTCTCAGGAGTCTAAGCTTTGCAAAGCTCTCATTTATAAACAGACATGTTATAGTTTTCTTCTTTTGTTTTGCTTTGTTTTGCATATGTCCAGCCTACAGCTATAATGATGCTTTTTTTTTAAAGGGGCAATGAATTAAGACCTCAATTTTAACGTGGGTAACGTGGGTAAAACATTACCACGGATTCCTTTGTGAACAAGGCAGAGGTTGACGCTGGATTTGCGGAGAGACTAAACTTAGAAAGCAGTGCTGTGCCGTCAATATTGGATCCGATAGGAATGGCGCAGCAATCTTTTGTGACTACAACATATTTGTACTATACGTCACTATTGCTTTGTTAGAGATTGACGTCTCTAACCAAATTCACAGAAGGCTCCAACTAAGTTTACTACGCAAACTGCTTTCCAATCATAGCAGTGGGCGTTTACTTCCAAGTCTTCATGGCGGAACGCCCATTCAAACCGATCGTTTGTCAAGCCGGCCTCAAAACCCGGGTAGAAAATAGCCTATTACTTATTGATTTTGATGTTTTTGAATGTAAAAACCACGCGAACGTCATAAGTAGACCTCATACAACAGTATAAATAATAAACAAGCCCAGTTCATCACACCTTTAATGTATTGTAAATAAGATACAGTTTATTGTAATCTCCCAGGACCCTATAAGTGCATGTTTGGCGACCCAATATGATATGAACTAGAAACTGAGGTACAATGCTAAAGAAAAACATTAAAAACTAATAAAGTTACACACTGTTCTGAGTGTATGATTCTGTAGATGACTTTCAGGCCCGTGCATGACTAAACAATCAAATGCACTTTTTTTGAAGCATTTAGAAATGCAGATTGTTAAGGTTTTGTACTTTTTGCTCGGAGTTGAAACGTCCCTTGAGATATCAAAGGAATCATTGTTTTACATATAATTCCTGATTTGGTTTCAAGTGAGATCTCTTAGTCCTGTGGGAGGTACAAGGTGTTAAGCTCAGTAATTGCCGTCTCTGACTTTTTCTCATGAGTGGATTAAAACGACTGTTGTTGAACGGAAGTGTATTTTAATAGCTCAGATTTACAGTCTGAACTTTTATGCCAGATGTCAAGTATGTGACGTCCGTAAAAATCATACTCTCAAATGCAAATGAGCACATTGGAAGAGTGTTATGGGATGTTCCAGCTAACTCTTAAGTCATTTAGATTTGAGTTGCTTTATTTTGGAATGGAATCTTAAAACGTGTGGAGGAATTGCTTTATTTCATAGCATTTCTCTTTACTTATTTTGTGTTGGCTATTTTAAGAAGTATTTTTTTGCCAGAATATAGAGATAATTTATTAAATTTACTTATATAGATATTTTGGAATTATAGTTGAGAAAATGTGCAAAAGACAGTTAAAATAAGTTTAAATTATTTTTATGATTATTATTTTATTTTTTTAAGCATATAGGCCTATATATTTTTCAGGCTTTTTAATGCATTTCGTTGAAAATAGAAAATAGATATACCTTTTTCATTTGCAGAATTGTTGTAGCCGTGTTGTGTTCTGTCCTTGATAAACTTGCAGTGAAAGTATTAAAGGGGTGCAAGTAAGTCTAGTCTTTTATTCAGCAGTGCAAAGATACTTGTTAATTTAAAAGGAGTCAAAAAAAGGATGAAACATTAACAAAATGGCTCTAAGAATAATGAAGTGTTGCACGAGAGATGGAGAGAGAGAGCGCGCAGACTGGATGAAAAGAGGAAAAGAAGTGATTTGTGAGAAAATCCTTTACAACACTCCCATTCTCTTCTAATGGATGACTTCCTCAGGCAATGAAGCTCCGCGGCCAGAATACCAAATGAGCTGGGTGAGTCCCGTGGAATCTTGAGAACGTTTGTTAATTTTGAGATGCGTCTCGGGGAAAGTCTGAGGATCATTAATAGACTATTGTTTTACCCTACCATTTCCGCCACAAAGAACCAATCAATTCTTTCTCTACTGCGGTAAAAACAAAACAATCAGATTCAATCAACACACCTCTGGTGTTTATCAATATACTATAAAGGAACAATACTGTACAAACAATCGTCAGATTAACTTTGAGTACTCCTGAGTAACAGTTGTGTCCAGAACTTTAGACAAACCTTAGATCAGTAGATGAAAGTGCACACAGGACACGTTCAGTTATTTTTTTCTAATATAAAAAACATGTACTGTACTTGTTGGGTATTAAAACAAAAGTTAGTGTAGGGTTGCCAAGTCAGCAGTTTTCCTGCCAAATTGGGCTACTTTTATTTTTTTCGACACAGGTTAAAGATGGTTGTTTGTGAGCCGTCATACTTAAGTTAAGATGAACTTATTTATGAAAACTGACTGTGTTAATGATTACTACTATATAGTCATTTTCACGTATAAATAATGAGTAATGGCATGGTCACACTATAAATTTTAATCTGTTGACTTCCATTTATACGTATTGAATGCGGTAGACCAGAAACACAAGATTTTGCAAAAAATCTAATCTCGCTGCGTTCCAAAAGGTCAAGTTCAGTTAACTCTGTTTTAAGAATTTTAATCACATGATGACATGCAACCAATAGAAAATGAATACGCCATGACGTGACCTTTTCAGTAGGAAAAGTCTTATAATAATAATAACAATAATACAGCACAATCCAATTGTGGGGTTTTTGAAAACGACAATAACAGTGGAAATATGTTGAAATCTATGATATGTAAAAAACACATTCTGAAAAATCTAGTGTGACTAGGGGTGTAACGACTCACTTCATCGCTTCTCTGATCAGAACAGCGCTGTTTTTTTTTTTGGCTTACTTTATGTTGCATATCACGTTATGCAGCAGCTCACGTTAGCGGATAAAGTGACATTGGCATTTAAAAACATTTGTGCTGCCTTTGTAATGAGTTTCGAGTTGACTCGCCTGCAGTCACACTTCAAGTTTGCTGTGTTTTAACAGCGATTGTGAGGGAAAATATGACGCTTTGTAAACCACTTGGAGACAGATTGTGTCTTGTGCTTCCCCTTCTCACAGAGACTTCTCTCTCTGCCGCATACAGTATGTGAGATAAGCACACGTGACGCACTGGCGCAGAGTAGGTAGCGTCTTGACCGCTGAACGAATAGAATTAAACATATCGTAAAATATCCCCACCCCCCTACGATGAGCATCGTAACATTTTTGCATCGAAATATCGTAATACGAAGTATCGTTACACCCCTAAGTGTGACCGCAGTGTAATGCATAATTATGACTGTATAAAATGTGTTTTAGGTATAGAAGTGGCATTTTTTAGTTTTTTATATTTGGTCAGCCAGTTTGTTGGTTTTACGCAGATCTGGCAACCCTGGGAATGCCATCACAGAGAGTAGGAAGAAAGCAAAACAGCGCCAACCCTAGACAGAATACCGCTATGACGCAATGACAAAACAAACATGCTAATTAGCATCATCTGACGTTTAGAAACTTAGCTAGCCAGCAAGCTTTAGCTAAATTGTAACAGTTGACATCAGAAGGGCAGATGCAGGCTGTCTTTGTCATGATGTAATAAGAATTGTTTCATTTTCCAAAACTGCTACTGGAGGCACGAGGAGGGTGGACCACTGAGCTCTTGTTTCATTAGTTCAGTCCTCTGAGAGAGACCACCAGGACACACAATCCTCCTTTAATTAGCACAAAGCCATCGCTGTCCTCTGTGACTGATTAGCCCGAGTAATGACTATCCACACTCAAGTTCCCTCATTAAAATCCAACTCTCTTCATTGACACCTGAAGTTCTCAGACTGGCCCACGAGTAATATCAAATGTGTCGCTAATCCTCCCTGTCTCCTCGGGTCTGTTCGGCAAAAACTGCACTGCAGTACTTCAGACTGACCTGCGGAGCCATGATGGGTGACCGACCGTAATTAACATAAAAGTGTTTGAAGCATAACTTGAAATAAGAGTTTAATTTACATTTTAAAGTTAAAGGCGCTGCAAATAGCCTTAACTGTTAACTGAACTTCTGCCAGATTTTAACATGTAATTAAACACACCCACTTTTCCCTAAACCCAATGACTCGGGCAAGACATTTGAAGAGACGTTTTAGGTGCTTTGTCGTGTTGCTGAGATCAGTACATCCACAATTCTGTATGAAAATAATGAAGCGTAATTGTAAGAAATGTAAACATTATTGTGCTTTTTGTACAGAAAAAACACAGCCTCCCTGTTTACTTGTATGTGTTCAAATAGCAGTCTTGCCCCTCTCAAAATGGCGGCAAAATTATTTTAGGGAGAACAATGCTTTTAAGAAGAACTTGCCACCAGCTGAACTGGGGGGCTTTTCTTTCAGCGTGGTTTATCCTAAATCTCACCTCCCGGGCTTCAGCGTTTACCCATCGCTTCCTTCTGGATCACTGCTGGTATCAGAGCTATAGAGAAGTGTAAACAAGAATGTTTGGGAAGCTTTTTATATATTTGTTTAAGAGCAAGTGAGTCCACGTGGTTGGTTTGTAAGCATCATTACTGTCACGTCAATGATATACCAGAACAGATGAGACACTGACCTTGTGCTGGAAAAAGTAGGCTGTTTTTGTGTAAGCAACTTCTTTGTGAAATGAGTCAAATGTGTATGTAACTAAAATGCAGCAACATAAATCAGTGTTTCTCTGGGATTTTTACCCAGGAATGAGTAACTTGAATTGTTTTAAAGCACCTGGATAGACTCACAATGTGTTTTGTAACCAGTACTAACTTACAGTTTTCCACTCACATTTTATTGCAATATTGCAGTTTCATCCTCATATTTTATTCCGTCCTTCACCTCACAATGTAACTCGCCGGAACTGTTATTTTCCATACTATTTTTGGTTCTGAGATTGGTAATTTGGAGTGGGGATGTTGTTCAGGAGGTACTGGTACTATCGATTTGGCCTATCTGATTCGGGTAACAGGGACCCTGTTGTTGGCCTGAGGTCTGCTGTGGATAAAACATTGGTGTGCTGAAAATGTCAACATTCACTTTCCAGGCCAGGGTCTCTCTAATAGCCAGTGCAAACAGATGGGTCTCCACTTCAGCACAAATGGCTGTGATGTCCTTGCTGCTGGTTCTCGGAATGGCATCTCTGCGATTCATTTAATGTGCATAGATGGATGGAGATGGGATTCTCATTTGGCTGTTATGACAAAGTATGATTCAATATATTTCTCCCACTTTATGAGAAATACAATTGAAGCTTGAAAGAAGGCAATTCAGATTGACGCCTGTGCGTCACCCCCGCATGCGCTTTTGGTGAACGGATTCCCTGACGCAATGGGGTGGGTTTTATTAATGAGGTTAGAAGACATTAAAATTTGGCTGAAGTTTACCCAGGTAGGATGGCATATTTTTTCTTTGAAAGTTGTGTTTACCCAGTTACAGTAAGTGGAGATTGCTCTAGACTTTTTCATTGTCCATCATTTTGACACACAGACTCATAAAGTTTAGGTTTTTTTTCTAATTTGTGCTATGTGAACCACCATAGCCTTTACCAGGGGTATTCGATTAAAGTTCCAAGAGGTCAGGTCTTTATATTTTCTTCCAAACAGAGGTCCGGACAATATGGTTTTTGAAAATAAATAAATATTTAATCAATTTAGCCCACCTGGATATATACTGAATATTTAAAAGATATGATCTTTTATCGGGCCATTTATTTTGATATTCACAGTATGTATGCATGTGTTGTATGTATTGTAGGCTCTGTGGCTAGGGGAAGGCCCTCTTAACAGAAGTCTGATAGTTAATATTTGTAAATAAAAAAAACTACTGACAACATACAAACAACAAATGTAACAATTAAAATGCTCTCATCATAAACAGAAAACAAATGTACTTACTAAATAAGCCTTTCAAAGCCATTTATACCAGAACTATTTCTATCTTTAAATAATTTCCCAATTAGAATGTTGTTCGTTATATAAAATGTGACCCTGAAAAGCCAGAAAAAGTATTTTTGTTTTCTTCATGAAATCATCCTTCAATATTCTGTGAAAATATAACAACAATATCTATCATACCTCTATCCTACCAAATCCTACCTCTCCGGCAGATCCTTCAGGGTGTCATGGAGGGGCTCGCTGTCCACTGCTCACCACATGATCACTGGGGTCCCTCAGGGATCGGTGCTTGGACCGCTGCTTTTTTCCATCTACACGAAATCGCTGTGACCCTGACGACACCCAGATCTACATCTCGTTTCACCCAGACGATACCACTGTAGCAGCTCGCATTACAGCCTGCCTAGAAGACATCTCAGCTTGGATGAAAGAGCATCACCTCCAGCTGAACCCTGCCAAGAAAGAACAGCAGCAAGCCTCGTCTTCCAACAGCCCAAAAGGGCTCATGTGACACCCCTTTTCATCTCTCTCCACTGGCTACCGGTTGAAGCCCGTATCAGATTCAAGTCACTGATGCTTGCCTACAGGACTGTCACTGGATCTGCACCGGCATACTTTCACACCCTCCTACACCCCATCAAGAACCCTACGTTCAGCAAACCAGCGGCGTCTTGTACTGCCTTCTCAAAAGGGCAGTAAATCGCTTTCCTGCTCATTCTCATTCACAACTCCTTCCTGGTGGAACATTCTTCCTAACTCAGTCCGGTCAACCACATCTCTCACAACATTCAAAAAACTACTTAAAACCCATCTCTTCTGTGAATACTTGACAGAAAAATGAGGAAAAAAACAACACTAACCCTCTCCTTTTCTCTCAGCAGGTATTGGTCTAGCTTTTGTTGAAACTAGTAACTTTGTATTAGCACCTATTGTATTATTGCTCCTGTATGACATATCGCTTATTGCTCCCTGAACTCTCTGTAAGTCGCTTTGGATAAAAGCGTCTGCTAAATGACTAAATGTAAATGTAAATATATTCAATATTGACTGAATAATGCCATTTTTAAAGATTGAAATCTTAGTTAAATTAATGCTTGAAATTGATCTTTGATGCTTGTTATAATAATTAGTTAGATTGTGAGACTTTAGCCTGGGTTTTCGCAGGGTCACAAATGTTTACATGCTGATCAATAATGCTAATGCTAAATATAGATAAAAACATTATGGTTCATAAAATATCACAAATCTGCATGGTTGAAAGGTTGGAGACATAGCCTATAGCAAACAGTAAACAGACAATAATTTAAAATAGGAGGATTTTGTTTATTGTTGTGTGTGTCCATTTACCTCCTCTGCGTGTCTGCACTAGTGTTGTAAAAATAAGCACGTGTCTGCTGCTCTTCATGCGAGAAGCAGCTCGCGAGGAGCGGAAAGGGTTAAAATGAAGCGCGTTTGGCGCTATAGATATAAATATTAGAAGATATAGCAGCAAAAGATCAATTACTTAAATGTTTCTTGAGAGCGCGTGTGATGTGATTCTACGCTGTGTGTATTGCAATCATTCACGTATTGCAAACTACTAACTACGGTATGCATGAATGTAATATTTAATTAATTTCAATATTAGATATGTCTTACTATATTCAAAATAATCGTGAAATTAAAAACTTCCTTCAAATATTAAAACAAGTAAAGTGCTTTCATCCAAACAGAATTTGACTTGCTTTGCTACATGTATAATATTGCAGTTTCTATCTGGCATATGCAGTTTAAAGTAATTAAATACATTTCTAATTTGTACTTATTTGTGTACTGTTTTGCGTCACCACTTGGTGTCCAATGTAAAATCCTGAAACAGAGACTTAAAGAGTACATAACATGAGATCATGAAAATTACATTTCATGTAATGTGTAATGTTGCCGTGTTTGAAAGTAAGCAGTCTGCCAAGTTGTAAATCCTAAGGTGAATGAATAACAAAGTTATTGGCTTGGAATAAAGGGAGTCGACTCTGAATCACGCAAACGAGCTTAAGCTTCGCTTTAAGTGCTGCATTTAGGGAGTCTTCTATAGCACGAAAAGGTGATAAAATGAGGTGTGAAGGATTTAGATAATGTGTAAATACTTGTGGAGTTTGCTTGGCATTGCAGTCGGTGATAGATCAGGGTGCAGTTGGCAGTGTCAGGTTGAGATGTAATGAATAGGCTGATTAGGTCTTTGGCACATAGACTCCAGATAGACTGCAGATGGCAAGGCACGCTTTCGTCTTTCCGTCTCTCTTTCTCTCTGTTCCTCTCACACTATCCCTGCTCCAGGATCTCTCATTAATCACTGTAATTACCAGAAAGAGAAAACATATTAGGACGTTTAACCCTTGTGTTGTGCTAATTTCTCAAAAACAGACAAAAACCTCCGTGGCAAGATGACCCGCGTTCAGTCATACCAGTAATACAGATTGTTGACTTTATTCATGCGTCAAGGCACAACTCACATGTTGTCTTTTAAAGGGGTAATATGACACGGCTAAAATGAATATAATCATTTGTTTTAGATGTAATGCAATGTGTATACACGATTTAAAGTTAAAAAACGCTGTGTTTTCCACATACCGTGCATGTTTGTATCTTCTCTTTGCCCCGCCTCTCTGAAACACAGATTTTTTACAAAGCTCTTCGCTCTGTATAGCGAAGTGTGCTATGATTGGCCAGTTAACCAGTGCGTAGGGATTGGTCAAATACTGCAAGCGTGTGACGTAAATGTAACGCCTCTTACCATATTTGGAACATCAGCGTCACGGGTCGGTTTGGCAGAACCCAGTCGCAGACAGGAGAGTACAAATTTTTTTATTTATTTAACAAAAACACAAACACATATAACAAAATCCCAGGAGGGGGAAAACAGGTAAGGAGTCAAAATAACACAAAATAAACACTTCCCACGTGGGGGAATAAACTTGAGGGGTAGAAAATAAACAAACACCATACCCTTCTACAAAGGGGTAGGAAAAAGGCTTAGAACAGGGAACCAGTGAAAACAAGAACAACTAGAGACTTACTAGAACGAGGGACACGAGGTAATAGACATGGAGTAGTTGACATGTAGTATACACGACAAACCGGCAAAGGACAGAGACCAAAGGGCATTATATAAGGGAAAACTAACGAAGGATAATTACATATGGTAGGTGACTGGCAGGTGACTGGGATAAACACTCAAGGAAAGATTACGGGAGACAGAAGGGCGGGGCTGAGAGACAAGACAGGATGACACGCGGCGAAAGTGACAACAAAGCCACGTTTCTCCACACAAAACGCAACATAAACCCGCAAGACGTGGTTCTGTCACGACTCCGTCCAATGAGCATGAGAACTCGTAACAGGAAGGACAGAGTCCTGACAGAACCCCCGCCCCAAGAGACGCCTCACGGCGTCCCAAGGGTGAAACCTCAGTGGGCCAAAACAGAGAGACACAAAGACAGACACCAGAGACAAAGCACAGAGCAGACTAGGGGGAACATGAGGGAGGCCAAAATGGGATTGGGGTGGGCCATCAAAAATAACAAACAAGGGAGGGGGGTGGGACAACAGGAGGCCAAAACTTGGGGCCACTAAACAAGGGTGGGACAGTGGGAGGAGTCTTGGGAGGGCCAGATGAGACCGGTCGGGCCTTGCGTGAACCGGGTGGAACCGGCTGGGGCCCTGGCTGGTTCGCCGGCTGGATTGCCGGCTGCTGGGCCGGACTGGACGCCGGCTGCACCGGACTGGACGCCGGCTGCACCGGACTGGACGCCGGCTGGAATGCCGGCTGCTGGGCCGGACTGGATCCCGGCTGCACCGGACTGGACTCCGGCTGGACCGGACTGGCCGCCAGCTGGAAGACCGGCTGCATCGCCGGCTGGATAACCGACTGGGACGCCGGCTGGATAACCGGCTGGGGCACCGGCTGGGACGCCGGCTGGGACGTCGGCTGGAATGCCGGCTGGAACGCTGACTGCGCCGGACTGAACGCCGGCTGGGACAGACCCCGCGCTGCTCGCCGCTGCCTCTTCTTCCTCAGCCGGGCCACCCACCTGGTGGTCGGCTGAAGGAACGAGGTAAAAGGCAGGGCTGGCTCTGGGTTGGAGGCCTCAGAGGACGATCCCCAGGACTCTCTCCTTCCCTGCTTGCCACCGAGGCTGGGCTGGGGTGGATAGGCTGTAGGGGGAGAGGAGGACGGGTTGGAGACGCCCATAACCCCGATCTGCAGGGGACGACCCTCAGGGATCGTGACCAGCGGAGATGGGTAGGCGGGTTGAGCTGAGACCCTGGACTCCGATCACTCAATGGCGTATTGCCACACGGTGTCAAAGTACAGTGGTCTCAGCGACCTCATCTCCGCACGTGAGAGTGGTTCCCTGAGACCGGTGTTGAAGAGTGTCGTCAGCTCCTCCTCTCTGAACACCATCTCCTCTGCGACTTCCAGGAACCGGCCCGCGTAATCATCCACGTCCCCGTTCCCTTGGCGAATGTCGTGGAGGAGATGAGCCTGGCGGGGCCGCACAGTGTCCACTCTGCCTGCTGGGTTCAGTTTCATGGCCGGTTTGTTCTGTCACGGGTCGGTTTGGCAGAACCCAGCCGCAGATAGGAGAGTACAAAAAAAGTTTTTATTTAACAAAAACACAAACACATAAAACAAAATCCCGCGAGGGGGAAAACAGGTAAGGAGTCAAAATAACACAAAATAAACACTTCCCACGTGGGGGAATAAACTTGAAGGGTAGAAAATAAACAAACACCATACCCTTCTACAAAGGGGTAGGAAAAAGGCTTAGAACAGGGAACCAGTGAAAACAAGAACAACTAGAGACTTACTAGAACGAGGGACACGAGGTAATAGACATGGAGTAGTTGACATGTAGTATACACGACAAACCGGCAAAGGACAGAGAACAAAGGGGCATTATATAAGGGTAAACTAACGAAGGATAATTACATACGGGAGGTGACTGGCAGGTGACTGGGATTAACACTCAAGGAAAGATTACGGGAGACAGGAGGGCGGGGCTGAGAGACAAGACAGGATGACACGCGGCGAAAGTGACAAAGCCACGTGTCTCAACACAAAACGCAACATAAACTCGCAAGACGTGGTTCTGTCACGACTCCGTCCAATGAGCATGAGAACTCGTAACAGGAAGGACAGAGTCCTGACAATCAGGTTCCAGAGCAATTGTGCTGACAGGTACACCCACCTTACTTGTTTATACATTTGGGCGGTCTTATTCAAATCATACCACGGACTGATGTGGATTTGTGGGGGTGTGGTTACATGAGGCAGGTCTGAGTAAGAATTTGCTTTTAGATAGAATGCATCTTTTGTTCCGACACTTTAATTTTTGCAATTTTATGTTTCAAATACATGCATGGGCAACTTATAACACACCAAAGACACAGAAAAACACGTATGCGAGAAATATGACCCCTTTAAGTTTGATGCATTCAATATACACTCACCTAAAGGATTATTAGGAACACCATACTAATACGGTGTTTGACCCCCTTTCGCCTTCAGAACTGCCTTAATTCTACGTGGCATTGATTCAACAAGGTGCTGAAAGCATTCTTTAGAAATGTTGGCCCATATTGATAGGATAGCATCTTGCAGTTGATGGAGATTTGTGGGATGCACATCCAGGGCACGAAGCTCCCGTTCCACCACATCCCAAAGATGTTCTATCGGGTTGAGATCTGGTGACTGTGGGGGCCATTCTAGTACAGTGAACTCATTGTCATGTTCAAGAAACCAATTTGAAATGATTCGAGCTTTGTGACATGGTGCATTATCCTGCTGGAAGTAGCCATTAGAGGATGGGTACATGGTGGTCATAAAGGGATGGACATGGTCAGAAACAATGCTCAGGTAGGCCGTGGCATTTAAACGATGCCCAATTGGCACTAAGGGGCCTAAAGTGTGCCAAGAAAACATCCCCCACACCATTACACCACCACCACCAGCCTGCACAGTGGTAACAAGGCATGATGGATCCATGTTCTCATTCTGTTTACGCCAAATTCTGACTCTACCATTTGAATGTCTCAACAGAAATCGAGACTCATCAGACCAGGCAACATTTTTCCAGTCTTCAACTGTCCAATTTTGGTGAGCTCGTGCAAATTGTAGCCTCTTTTTCCTATTTGTAGTGGAGATGAGTGGTACCCGGTGGGGTCTTCTGCTGTTGTAGCCCATCTGCCTCAAGGTTGTGCGTGTTGTGGCTTCACAAATGCTTTGCTGCATACCTCGGTTGTAACGAGTGGTTATTTCAGTCAAAGTTGCTCTTCTATCAGCTTGAATCAGTCGGCCCATTCTCCTCTGACCTCTAGCATCAACAAGGCATTTTCGCCCACAGGACTGCCGCATACTGGATGTTTTTCCCTTTTCACACCATTCTTTGTAAACCCTAGAAATGGTTGTGCGTGAAAATCCCAGTAACTGAGCAGATTGTGAAATACTCAGACCGGCCCGTCTGGCACCAACAACCATGCCACGCTCAAAATTGCTTAAATCACCTTTCTTTCCCATTCTGACATTCAGTTTGGAGTTCAGGAGATTGTCTTGACCAGGACCACACCCCTAAATGCATTGAAGCAACTGCCATGTGATTGGTTGATTAGATAATTGCATTAATGAGAAATTGAACAGGTGTTCCTAATAATCCTTTAGGTGAGTGTATATGATTAACAATTTTTAAACCTAAATAAATCTAGCACTGAGGTTGAATTTCAACATTTTCTAAAAAACTGCTTTTACTGACCATTTGCCCAAAACCTCAGTTACAACTTTTATTTTTGTACCCTCGTATTGGAAACCGAGATTATATCAATCGTGTGAAAAACACAGATCGCCTGAGGCTTTTAAAAAGATCATTTCGTCTTGTTCTGAGAATAATACGATCCAATGGTTTGAATATAAAATGACAGTCTGCAAAACGTTTTCGTTTATACAAAACGAAAAAGTTTTGACAACGTTTTTTACTTTTTCGTTTAGACAAAATGCAACAATAACATTGAAAGAAATCTTTTTTGTTTGTTACTTTAAGAAATATTTACTCATGAAACAGGTTTAATTGCATTTGGTTTATAATGTTTGAGCTTGCATTCATTTCTAGATGTTTTCATTTCTGAGAATCGCAATATTAGCTGTTCCGTGAACTGAAAGATGTGCCGTATGTTATGATACTGTATATATACATTATATTATATTATATTATACGTTTTTTTTCTGATTACAGCTTGCAATATTTCAGCCTTCCAGTTCAGTGAAACGGGGGGGCTGTGGGTGTGGTGTACATATGACAAATATACCAACATTATTTAATCAATAGGACATTTGCAATTTCTGTGAGATACATTCCGAAACGTCTCTTAAACGTCTCTTGACTTATATTTCCAAGGTTGTTCTGACAAATTTACAGGACATGTTGTATTCCCTTTAGTGCTTTGCAATATCATCACCTCTTTGAAAAAGTTCTCTTTAAAGGGCGACCCACTAGAGAAATAATATGCACAGTCACGCACTTGAAACATTGTAGGAATAAGTTTAACGTTTCAAAATGAACTCTGGTTTTGAAGAAAACTTTGTTGTGTGTTGCTATGCTGTTGCTAGGGTTTGTACTTGGGCTACTTGCCCAGTAGTGCACTTCTAAGTCTGTATGATGTTCTGGTCCCTCTTCCCACACCTGTTTTATTTTCCACATGGCAGAAATAACCAGATGATATTAGACTTTAACCTAAATCTAAAGTTAGATTTCATGACGCCCATAAGAAGGCTGTCATCAGATTACCAAATATGTATGGAAGCATAAATGTTGTTCTATAGATTAAGATTACATTTTTTTAATGCAGTATGACCCTCAGGATCTCTGCCAGAATGGATCTACATGTTAATCCTGATCTCTGCTGACAGGTGTGTACATATAGTTATGGACGGTGTTGTGCCCGGATAGCTGTGCCAGTCTTACCCGTGTGGCTGCCTCTAGCTGCATACGAGGTCTAAACTGTGCCAAGTTTGTCATGGCATCAGCACTCGGATTTACTACAAAACTAAAGCTTGATGCCTGTTTGCCCTTTTTACATTTTCGCATTTCAGTATACTTATTTTTTGAGTTTACTTAGTAAATTATTAGTTTAGTTGTGTGTAGTAAGGTAGCATCTAAAAATTGAGGGCACTTTACAGTCATAAATGGATATTATACCAGTAGTTTCAAATTTAATTTTAAATAAAAAGTGTGGTTATTTAATAGTTTTTTGCGAGCTCATGTTGTATATACATTATGTTATTAAGAAAGACCTTTTTGAAAGCATGGAAATCTCAGCAATATTTCAGGAATGTACTTTATCCCTGAAAGGGAAAAATGAAATATGTCTATTTAAGACCATTAAGACTTTTAACAACAATTTGACACTTTATGTCAATTTAAATAGTGTTTTCATTACTGTAATGGACTAAAAGTTTGATATTTCTCAAAGCACATTTGCTACAGTTGTCATTACTGTAATGCTGTAATTTGTTGTACTTTTATGTAGAAAAAAAATAATTTTATTTCATCACTGTCCTTCTGAAACCTTTGATGTCCAAATTCACTGTTTTTCAGGAAATAGAAAAAAAACACTGAACTTTTTAATTGTCAATGCTGTCAAAGTTGACAAGCACTTTTTAATACGTTTTTGTTAGATATTTGCAAATCCAAGTGACAAACAAAGAGTGACTGATAATAATGATTCATCAATAATTAATAATGAGTTTTGGCAAAAATAAAAATCACAAAACATGGAGCAAGGTTTTAGAAGGACAGCAGCAATTTTTAAAAAGATATAAGAAATGAACAAATACAGTAAAACTACTATATTATAGTACTACACTGTATAATGAAAATATCCATTAGGAATAACTGAAAAAAAAAAGATTCTGGAGGCATTACAGTAATGATCATTTCTAGGCTCAGTTGTCATGAAAAGTCACATTGTGAAAAATCACAATGGTCCCAACATACGCATCATTCCCTGTATATCAGTCGGATTAGTTTGAGATCCTTTTCTCACAGATTGCAAAATAAGTGGTTTGCATTTTTGCTCTTGAAGCAGTCAGCTGTTATGTAAAGTCACTCAAGAAACGTGGAGTTGAGAGTTTTGCTAAAAGCAACTACAGACTGAGAATAGTAGGTTTTGATTGTGTCGTGATGGTTCAAGAGAGTCTATGTTAAACCGTAGGTCAGTAAACTTAAAGTTACTTTCTTAGATTTTCTTTAAAGGTGCTTTGAAACTATGTGCATCCTGAAAAGCGCCATCCGAATAAAATGACCTGCTGTTCTTGCCAATGAAATATTTGTATAAGCTCTGCTGCCAAAAATATCTTTCCATTTTCTGTATCATTTGTTTTGAAGGTATAGCGTGTGAATGTGTATAACACAGGAGTGCTCACGTCCTCCACAAGCTCTCTTCATTCCTCCGCACAGTGAGGTGAGAAGATCTCGATAGTCTCCTGAATGGAACATTCAGGCTGGGAATTTCATAGTAGAGGATTGGAGAACAAGCGTTTCCTTGCCATTGTAGGGCTGTGTAATTGATTTGCCTTTAAGCTTTTCCTCCGAGAGCGTTGTGTTACAAAAGCCTTCTGTCACAGCTGTAAAGGAGTATTTTACGCTTTGTGCCACAGAAATAACAAGCGATGGTGTTGGATTTAGAAGCCGTTGCTCATAATGTGAATTCGAGGCAATGGAGCGAAGCATCAAATCTAGGCCGAGCTATAAAAGCGCATGTGTATTAGAATTCAGCGATGTCGATGTATTACAAGCCTACAATGGGAAAGTTGTGTAGTGCAGAGATTTGTCAAACATAAACCGAAATCAGTGAAGGCTCTGAGATAATTAACTATATTTGCACTTTTTGTGTTATGGAAGACAAAAATATTTGGCACGCTGATTCGCCGGCACGATGCCCAGTGGCTCATGTTTCCATTAAAGAAAGCCGTTCTGGCCCAGAAAAACTGCCTCTACATTGGCCTTCTGAACCTAATGGCCTCTAAAATCTGCCTGTCTTGAACCAGAAAGTATTAACATCAGATCATATCTACACCAAAAGCACCCCAGAAGTTCATTGTAATAATTGTGTAAAAGCACCGATTTTTTTGTTTCATCAGTATCACTTAGATTATGATGTCAAAGCTAACTTTATGCAAAAAAAGCAAATTACGTATAATCCTTTTTCCAATGCACAGAAATCCAAGAGAAAGGATTACAAATATCAAAATAATGATTTGATGAAAAGTGATGAAAAGTATTGAGTCTGTTTAAATGCAAAGGGAAGCTTTGGAAGACCATACATATTTTCTCAACAATATTTAGCATTAGCATGACTAGCAAGATACGATATATTTTCTGTAAAAAAAGATAGAAGACTTTTATTAGTTTAGAGCTAATTTAATCTAAATTTTCTCATTGGTTATTGGTTTATTTTTGGTTAATGCATCAGTTGTGTCTATGGCTGTTACAACCGTGCAATGATGCTATGCCCAAGTCTAGCAAGTGTGTTTTTGTTTCATTCATTTATTTTATTTTTGCATCTTGTGTGAATGAGCACTATTAAACTGCTTTTTAAAAGTTTAGCATTTATTAGTTTGAAAGTGTGCGGTGTTGCTTAACTTGGTCTTGATATACAGTACATGTAGCATATGTGTATTGTATGTATACAGTATGTGTGTGTATATGTAGGTCAACATCACATGCAGGAATAGAAACCAGTTTTTAATGAAAGAATATGAGATTGTACATTGCTTTTTTACACGTTATTTCTTTCTTAATTTTATATTTGAAGAAACGCATCCTGTGTGAATGAAATGGGATTTTTTTCTGTCCCAAACACAAGTCTGTTTGTTCTTTGAAAAGTGTGGATTTATAAGTCTGAAAGTGGGTAATGATATTTAAATCTAATACATGCATGTATGTTGTATATGTATGTAGGATATGACATCACATGCAGAAAAGAAAACAGGTTTTTAATGGAAGTGTATGAGATTGTAAATGGCTAAGTATAGATCCGTATACGAAACTGCGCACACACCCTGTGATAGAATCATATTAAATTGTTGTCATACTGTGTAATCCATCACATTGGCTTTCACATTATGGTCATTTGCCATTGCATTGCATTTAAACAGTGCAGTAAGAGTGTGAATGGTGAAGCACTGAGATTTCTCCCTTTGGGAGAACAGAATAATTAATAGAACGATTCTTAGCGCTTTAATTACTGAGCACATCTGCCAGCATCACATCTGGTGCTGTTGCCATTGGCTGAAACAATGTGTGTTCTGATATTAAACACAAACCGGGAAGACAATTGGGTCACTCCTGCTGTATTTATTCAGCTTTGGTCCTGACAGGCCCACTTGAATCCAAATAACTTAAAATTGCAAAAAAAAGGCTCAGAATTTTGTCCACATTTTCTTTCCTACAGTATAAGGGACAACAGACCTACTATTCTGTCTACATGGATTTCAAAGCACATTTAGGACCTTACCTCAACCCAGGGGCGCAGATGGGATTTTTTTAGCTGGGGGGGCCCATCAGCAAATAATTTCAACTCAGTTATTTTGCGTACTTTGGGCTTTAACTAGTGCTCAAGTTACTTTGCGTAATTTGGGCTAATGGTTTGCACTAAAAAGCCATTGGAGGATTATTATTAAAATTATGGATAAACAACAATGAACCTACCTGATCTACAACTAGTAATGCATGATCAAACTGTTATTTGTCTAGTATGCCAATCAGCCACCAAAACCTCATGCCTTCTGCAACATATGTTTTATTTAAAAACTAAAACATAAATCAGTAAATTTACCTAATTCAACTTATACAGTACATTGGGTTAGATATTAATGTTATGCCAGGACCCTAGTTTAGTCTTAGAAGTCCAGATAAAACATTATTTCCTGACGATAAATTGTTTGATTTATCCAACCAACCATTCTTTTTGTGTTAATTCGCTATTTGCCTCTGTCCACTCACCTAATTGCATAATCATGCTCTCCACGTTTTGCTGTGTTTGCTAAATGCAAAAGACTAGCTATAGAAATAAATAACAAAACCAATCTGCCACAACGAGGTGATGTTTTTTGTCTCTTCATTGCCTTTATGTGGCAGTTATGCAGTCCATTTTTTATGCAGTCCATTTTTTTCAGTGCAGAAAAATCACCAGGGGACCAGTTGCACCATCTGTGCGTAAGTTACAACTTAGCCTAGTTTGAATTAAATGGGCACTAAGTTACAACTTACGCACTACTAAATATTTTTGAGTTGCACCATTCAACTTAGTTGAAGTGTAACGTTACATATAAACTAAATATTTACGGAAGCCTCCCGTCAGGAGTAACTGTAGGAATAAAATTGCAGACTCACTGAACTATCGCGCCTCCGTGTGTGCATCCACCTGCCTGTGTTGTGCATGTCAAAATAAAATCATCTTTTTTATTTCATTGGCGGTTGGCAGTAAAATGAAATCATGTATAACATGTCATTTATTATGCTTTTATTATGCTGTATTGTTTTTGATTAGCATTTGTTTATTAATATTTTTAATTTGAAATATTTAATACCTATTATGTTATTCAGAATTAGGTAGTATTATATTGAATAAAAACATATTTTTACCGTTATTATGTGATGTAAAAAAGTTTGAATGAAAAACATTTTGAAATTCCCAACTTTTCAACACAACTTTTTCTCATGAATTTAAAGGCTGCTATTGGACTATTAAAGGTAAACATCATACTATGCGACTACTCATTACTTTAAGGAGAGCTTACGAACTACTAGCTACGTTCTGCCTTTAGACCAAATGGTGCAACTGAATAACATACAGATTTAGATGCAATCTACTGTAGCTAGTAGTAACTAAGCCACTAGTGTGGACTTTACGTTCACATTTAAGAAAGAACTTACGAATGGCTGGTGCAACCCTACCCAGCTCAGTCATAGAAGATGGCATTTGATCACTATTGTTGCCGCTACTACAGGCACAATTGAGGCAGCTAACAGCTCCTCATAGGACCCTGGGGGCAGGGTCAGGAGTCATAGCAGGCTAGCAGCAGCACACAGAGAGCACATAGAACGTAAACGTCGGTGACCGACCCAATTCTGAAGCACTGATGGCAAAATAATTAAGGAGCGGCGGGCCTGCAATGCATTAGAATCCATTATAATTTTTAATTTTGTCCACACTGGATGTGACGCCTGTCGCGTCCGCTGTACTGTGTTAGAAAAAGAAAATAATACATTTTTATTTACAAACAAACAAACAAACATTTAGACAGTTGCAATACATTATACGGTAAATGTGTCGCAAAAGACGCAACATGTGGCTCTGTAATTTTTCCTACGCCAGCATTTTTTTAAAATGCACACGAGTGCAAAATCTGGCAAAATTTCAGTCAGAGGTTTAACACACTAATAGTTCATGTCAGAGCATGTGAGCGGAGCGTGCAAAATATAGTCGGAGCGCGGAGCGGGTTTTTATCCAAAGGCCGGAGCGATCGCTCTGTCTCGCTCCGGTTCACCAAAAATAGACTAGGCGCCTATCTTTAGCGAAGCGGCGCGTGGAGCCGCTTCTGGGACGCTTTTGAAACGTGCCGCGGCGCGTCTGGTGTAAACACAAGCATAGACTAGAATGACCGCAATCAGTCCTAATAGCTGCGTCAGAGCCGTAATGTGCCGCAGATGCGTAGGGTGTAATCGAGGGGTAAGGCTTCGGTTGAAAACGGAAGGTGTTAGGCATGCAGAGGAATTTTAAATTTGAGCGAGCGTGGAGCGATTTTACTGGAGCGGGGTGAAATTGTAGGTGAGCAGGGAGCGGAATTGAGCGGGGGGCGCAAACACCCACGTAGCGGGGAGCGGAAATTCTCACCGCTCAGCTCCGCTCACATGCTCTGGTTCATGTTGAAGCGACTTGTAGCGCCATTACTAAAGGAGACAAAAATAAACTTGTTAGTTAGTGTACTTTTTTTTACCTTTTAAACTCTGGGCCATTTTGGGGATTTCAGCCTGAATTTGGCATACCCAATTTTAAATAGACCCCATAACCAAATACAATGGTTTAAAAAATTGAATATTTTTGTGTAATTTTACAGTAAACCTCTCAAAATGGCATGTAACAGCTGAAAGTGCATGTAACAAGCGAAACTGGGTGTTGAGTTTGCTCGTGGTGTTTTGGTCCGCCTCCTCTGTTGCGCATTGCCATATCTCAGCCTCTGATTAGCCTATTTGGACAAATGAGGGTTTACATAGAGGTCAGAGTCTGAGCTTCCGTTTAATATGTATCTCATGTGGTTGACAGAGGTTCAGATATTTTACTAAATATTTAACTATCCAAGCATGTATGTCACGTTGCTGACGCAGCACGTTGATGGGAGACATTGGAAGCGGATATTTAACTTTTAAAACCACGAAAAGAGGAAGGAATGGACTTATTTTGTAGAAAACAACTTATACAAAAAGACTACATGTAGCATTTGTGGCTAAGGGTAATGGTGGGATGCAGTTATTAGCTTAGATATTCGATGGATGTGTTGTTTGTTTACAAATATCAATTACATACATCATAATTAATTCGACTTGCATTCAATCTGTGGTAAAATATCAATAAAACCAACTGGAGATCTGTATTCTGTAGAATAAGAGCTTTCATTTGATATATAACTTCAACATGTTGGACATATTTGAGCGTTATGAAAAATGTTCATGATCATAAACATACAGTACATGATTTTAAAGGGGCTATGACATGGGGATATGATGAATTTCAGCCTAAATAATAAGTTATTTTATGTACGATAAATGCCAAAATGGTGAACTTCTCCAGAAATTAGAGACTCTAAGCTTTCAAATGATACCACATATGATAGTCAGAGTTACAGAAATACATGTAAACATGAAGAGAATACTTTTATGGCGTAATTTTGGACCTGTATGTGCATATTGTTTAAGCTCTTCTGTAAATCTCTCCGAGTCTCTGTCGCGTTCAGCATTCAGGGCTGTTAGGATGGCAGACAGGGCAATAAGAGCGGGCTGATGAATGGCCTAATCTAAAGCGAGGGTCTGTTCTAACAGTATCTGCCCACTCTCGCCTGGCAGGGTGAATGTGTTGAGATTACCACAGTGAACAATGAGTTGTACTCCACCTGTCGCTGGCCATGCGCTAATAAAAGGAACGATCCTGTGCAAAAACGGCCCGCTGGGGCATGGTGAAGCGCCGCCGCCGAGTAAAAGAGTAAATATCAGAGATTCCACATGGAATATAAACTGCTGACAGAATCTCACGTGGCACGTACGATATGTTAGCAGGAGTAAAGAATGAAACTGAAATTCTAATTACAGATTTATTTTTAAAACTTCCCGAAATTTCAATAACATGTTTAGTTGTACCTACAGTACAACTTTTATTGAATTGAGACTATTTTACGTGAAACTTCTCTATGTAATTTAATACAAAATGAGTCTGTCCAACCTAAAATATTTTACGTGATGGCTAATTCAATTTCGGAATAGTTGTGAATCATACAAAAATGTGCGATGAGTAAAAAAAGCAATACTAAAGCACCACCCCTAACCCCGCCCCTAAATCTAACGTCAATGGCTCAAAGGCAAATCGTAATAAAATGTACAAGTGAGAACATACAAAATTGATACGAATTAGCCAAAATTATCCACCTCGTGAAATAGTTACGTTTTTGCTGTGAGACTGTGATGAAATTGCAAGTTGAAAAAATGGCCAATGGAAACGTGTACAATACGTTTGAAAATCTATATATATTGCAAAACGTTTTTACATTAGGTGATTTTTCAGGCAGTTCAATAAAGGAATATTTCGCAAAACTGCAATGGAAAAGTTTTTGTCACATTTACAGATCACATGATCCTTCTTTAAGGATTTATTTTCTAGATTTCTTCACGATTCATAACAGTAGCTGATGGTACGCACCTCTAAAGTTGGTTTGCAACCCACCATAAAACCCTGAAGAAGTTTGGCAAGAATGACATATTACGAGTAAAAAAATAACATTGTTTCATTTCGCACTAGTGCCACTTAAAGGGACATTTCACCCAAAATGAAAATTCAATCATTTACTCACCCCAAATGTGTATGAATGTCTTTGTTCCGATGAACACAGAGAAAGATATTTGGAAGAACGCTTGTAACCAAACTGTCCTTTGCCAGCATTGACTACCATCTGTTCTGTGTTCCTCTGTTATTTTGGACTTCTCACTTACTTCCTGTTTGTGCGATGTGTTTTGTTTTTCTTAGTTCCTGTTTTGGGTTGTAGTTCTTTGGTTTCAATGGTGGCCAAGAACTGTTTGGTTGCAAGCATTATTCCAAATATCTTTCTCTTTATACCATGGTCTGTTTGAATACTCAATTCTGATTGGCTGGAAGGTGTGCATTAAAACCCTTTACCGCACGGGTAGCTCCAGTCAGTTTGATTACATTTCAAGTAAACTTAGGAAAATAACTGTCATTTTCACCTGTTTGATCTAAAATTACACTGAAAACATAAATAACAGCTTTAACTTGGAAAATGACCACGGTATAAGCGGGATAATCCACAGCTAGCCGTGCGTTTGAGGATTTTAATGCACTTCGCGGCCTCCACGTTGTGCATTAAAAACCTGTAGTGTCTATTTACACTGAGTACAAATAGCCTGCCTTATTGGCAGAGACTATTTACACTAGCTCCGCCCACCAATATGTGATTGGAATAGAGAAAGTGTAAGATTGACGCCATTTCAAACAGCGACTCGAGTGGCGTAAAGTGTGAAGTCTGTTTAGTGAGGCATGGGAGACCGGGGTTCTAATCCCGCTGTAAACCTTCTTTAACCTTTTTGATTACTTTACAGATCATAAAGGCATTTGTTTTCAATAAAATTGAATAGACTTAAAATTCATTTTTATTAATAAACTTTAGGTTTAGGGTAAGGTTAGGGGTAGGTATAGGGCTTTAAAATCTCAATAAATTGCCATCATTTTAATAATTTTTATAAATATAATGATTTACTGTCTGTTATTATAGCATAATGTTTAATGCACAACAATACTGAGGTGCAAATAGTAACGTTATCTGGCACTATTTATAAGTAAAAAGCATCTTGTTAATCCAAAGAAAATAGGCCCTACAGCTATTTTTGGTTAGTGTAAATAGCATATCGCTAAGAAATGCTGCTATTTTCACTTAGTGTAAACAGAACTTACTACTATTTGAACTTAGTGTAAATGGCATCTGTCGCTATTTTCACTTAGTGTAAATAGCATCAATTGCTATTTACACTTAGCGCAAATAGCCGCTGCCTTAAAAAACTTTAACGCACAGCTAGCCGTGGATTATCCCTTACGTGTTCATCAGAACAAAGAAATGTATACAGATTTGGGACAACTTTAAGATGAGGAACTTGGAGACATAATTTGTGTCTGAACTGTTCCTTTAGGTTACACAAAACTGCTTCAAGATTTGAAACCATCTCACCAATTTATTTTTTGCAGAGCTACTCAGAACGTTTGACAAACATGCACATACTTTGCACTGCATACATTTCACTAAACGCCCTTCAGTTTTCATGTCTGGAGCTTTAGCTCCCCAAAGCAATTACTGAGCGTGGCACTAAACAAACGCATGGAACAGAAGCAAAGACATGCCGAGGGCAAAAGAATCTACTGTAGTGTGTGATGATGCCTGTAGTTTAATAATACACTTAAACATTATGACAACTGATACTGTAGTTTTAAAAAGCTGTTTACTTACTGGACCTTTCCATCAGATCTTGATTTTGTGTTCATCATGTCTGAAATGTTACGAAATGAGATACAACTCATTTGCTTGTGTGCAGGGAGGTTTATTTATTAGGGAAAGCCTTTGCTTGATATTGTAGTTGGAAGTTTTACTATTTTCTGAATGTTGAATTTTTGCTTTCATCGTACTGGGCCACTTTCTGCTTTCTTAAACTCCTCCTGGCATGTTTAACGTCAGATGAAATGTGTTTGCTAGGGCACAGAGTTAAGGTTGCATTTAGATGATGCATCACTTCGCGCTGTGTGATGCCCTACACACTAAATTTGGCTTGGTGTTAACTTGGCAAAGCCCCCGTTACATACTCGGGCGGGTTGGATGCGGTAAATATGGCTGGTAAGAGCTGAAGTCGAGGAAATTTTCGATGTCCCTGGGCACAGCATGTTGCGAACAGAGTTTTTGCCAGCACGGGAAAACCTCTCACTAATGTGTTATTTCGCTTTCTTTAGGGTAAAATTGTGGGTGGCGTAAGTGGCCGTGCCATGTTGGGATGTTCTGTTTTCTCCTCATCTTAAAAGATTTTTAACTGCGCCTGGTTTGTTTTGTTGTCAACTTTAGATAAACCACTGTTCTTATTATTTTGGGCAAACTTCAGTTGTATCATTTTCATGTTCAAAAATGTGTTTTATTAAATAAAAAAGATTTGATTTATCAGTATACCAATGTACCACAAAACATGATCAGCTCATTGATATTGTTAAGAGCACACAATCTGTATCTGTAGTTCTGATGCGTTTGCTCTGTTTGTTGATGTAGCAGATGGTTCAGGCCTGACAGGAGATGCTGTGTGATGTGTGGATATGAGTATTGGTATTTAATTAACTGTCAAGTCTCTCAACCTGGTCCGGACTAATGTGGGTTTGTGGGTTTCTGTGCCTGGAGCTCCGGCTCTTCCCCCACGGAAGGTAGCTATTCCCAGTTATGTGTTGTGTTAATGGAAAATATACAATTCAATAGCCTACACCCTATTTGCATACTATCCATCCTAAATAGTTTATTTAGATTTAAATTAGGGTTGCACTGAAATGAAAATTCTTGGCTGAAGCTGAATAAAAATGAAACACCGATATGGCTTTTCATATTTTCGTATTTAGCCATTTTTTTCACTATTGCATAAACTGAATGGTCAAAATGCTTTTTGTATTTTGTCTCGCTTTTCAATATAATACAATATAACTTAAAATAAAATTGAGCAAAACAATTAGGCTAAATTAAAACAAAAAACCCTTCTTGAATAGCATGTTAGGCCTATGACTGACCGCTGAAAGAATGTTCTGTACTCTGTACCCCTACAACAGAACACTTCATTAAAAAGTGTCGTTCAACATTATAAGCTAAAAATATGAATAAACGAAAACTCTTGGATTATTAAAGGCTACATTGCGAAACATTCGGTGCAGTCCCAATTTAAATCTACACTGTAAAACTTTGCTGTAGTTTTGTAGCAGGTTTGCCTGTAACTTTCTGTAGATTTCATTTACAATTTGGTTTTAAACATAAACTTACATATTTCTTATATTTTCTTTCATGAAACAAGACTTTTTATCTTAGGTCACATTTCTTGTTATGTAAATGTATCGTAATTTAAGAAGTTTAAAATATTTTTACCAAAAAAACAAGACAAAGTGCTTAGGAAGAATGTTATTTTTTGCAGTGTTGCTGTGCTAATGCCATTCTTTTCTTGCTCATTTTGAGTCTCAAAAGTCAATGTGTTTTAATTTTGGTTAAAGTAACGTTTAACTCAAATCGAAAACCGTACTAAAAGGAAAATAATGAAATCTACAGTAAGTTACCGGCAAACCTGCTGCAAAACTACAGCTAAGTTTTAGAGTGTAGAATAAGTATAGTTGTTTGTTAAAATGAATATCCTTACTGTATCCTTAAAGATCTGTGATATTACCAACAACTCATTGCAAGAGGAAGGAGTTTAGTGAAGCTACATTGAATTATTAAAGAAAATACGGAAAACTAAAATATGTGGGAAATAATGAACAGGAAAAGGCTGAAATGCAGGAATGAGTCAGATTGTTGACAATGTGCATCTAGATAATTGTTTGCACTGTGTGAAAGCAAACACCGTGTATAATCAAAAAAAAAAAATGTTGTAATAATGAGAAAACAGGTATTCTTATTTTTTATTTGTTTATAGAGTACAGCAGAGTATTTTTGTATGCAAACCCCAGCTTCGAGTTAGCGTTTTAGCACTTCCAGTTCCATCGCCCCAAAGTCTATGGGTTTTTGATAAATTTGGTAAGTTTTTGGTAAATTATTTAAAAAGTTAATAATAAAGCTAAAATAATTTCTGTGAGTAAAAAAACTCTGTTTATTCTAAGACATAAAACACACCAGTTATGACCCACTCGTGATTTTTAAAGCTTTATAACTACTACACACAGATCTTATTTTTTTAAGTTTATGGGAAATATGCATAGGCTTTCGGTCGAGGGAACCAGTGCGGCGCTAACTTCTGGGTTGTCCTTTAAAAATATATAATCTCTGAAGTACTCTTTTCAATTTTTTGTGATTGGACCACTTTTTTTCTTTCATGTTTCATGATGCATTGATGATGTCTTCTCATTTCAGTCGATGACACACATACTGATGTGTGATTAGTACTATTGGCTTTCGTTCTTTTCATTCATCTTTTCAAACATTTTTTGTCTAGAGGTCTACTGAAACAGTGACACACATTTTTTATACTCCCCTTCCAGTTTCCATTCAATTGCACAAAATTAAGGGGTTCGTCTTAAAGGGATAGTTCACCCAAAAATTGTAATTCTGTCATCCTTTACTCATCGTCAAGTTGTTCCAAACCTGTGTACATTTTGCTGCAGAACACAAAGAATAATATTTGCAAGAACGATTGTTACCGAACAGTTCTGGGGCACCACTGACAAATACAGTAGGGAAAAACTACTATTGCCCCAGGATATCTTGTTGTGTGTTTAACAAAAGAAAAAAACTGTTTCTGTTTTGGATGAACTATTGCTTTAAAGTCTGTCTGAATCAACACTTTTTGATGAACCCACTGCTCCGGGGGTACGTGTGTTCACTACTCTCTGGATGGGTTAAATGCAGAGGTCACATTTCGTTGCCTTGTACATGTGCAATGACAATAAATTGAATCTAAAAAAAAAAAAAAAAAAAAAAAATCTAAATCTTTTTGGCTTGTTTGCTTTCATCTGGCCACCATGATTCAGACACCTGCATATATGCTCCTTTCCTTAATAAATTGAAATCACACTTACAGTAAACGTCATCGAACGATGAACACACTCTTATGCAGACCACTTCTCCCTCTCAAGTTCTCACGCCCCCCCACACCTGAGTGCCACTTCCTGTCTGGCTCTCACAGTGCTTAATGAACTGAAGTGTGGCTAATTACTGCGCTATCATTCCAAAATGGAAACTATAAACATTTCCATTAGCCTGGGAATCATTAGCACAACAATTAGGCATCTGGGGGATTGATAAAGGATATCATTCGCTACGATGTTACTATCAAGCGGACCAACCCTCTCACACATGCGCACACACACACCTCTGTATATCAATATTCTCATGCATGGATAATCTCCAATGGCTTCTTGGCGTGCATCTGCTGAAGTCCCTCAGGATGCGGGGCAGATGCTAATTTGCCTGCTGGAGGGAGAAGCTGGTATATGGAGGTACCAGGAGAGGTTCTGTAGTCCCTGATGGAAGCTTATGGCTGTCTCCATCCACACCTGGTGTAAACACTCCTCCATCCCCACATCTGAATCCCCTGCTGTGTTCACCGTCGCCCGGTGGAGATCCATCCTCCATTATTTCAGTTCTGGATATCATTATCTGGTTACGTAAAAAATTCACCTATTTCAGCTTTGGTCTGTAGTAGAATATGACGTTTATTTTCCTCAGGGGTCTGATGCTGGCGTGTTGTGCTGCATTGCGATGCCGTGTTGATTGTCATTGATTCACAGGCCGACTCTGTGGCGGCTCGGCGAGTGCATCAGTTGCTAATCTTTTAATACCTGCTTGTATCTCATTTATCTCTATGGTTCCTATATCAGTGCCTCGGGTTTTTAAGAAGTGCTGTCAGATAGACTCATGGGGTATTGTCAGGAGTTCAGTTTGCCCGAGTATTCAATCTGCAATAAATGACGAACATTGAATGTCTCTATGTTAAAATCTGCCTGATCACAAGTGGAAACATGGGCATACGAAGAGAAAACAAGCTGCTGAGTTACTTCACAGATTCTTTGGAATCCATTTCATTATATTGTAATCATGTGTGTAATCATGTATCATGTTCCCTCTTTCTCTTTCAACAATTCTTTCTATTTTAGCTATTCTTTTCATTGTAATTCTTCAATTCGATCATTATTTTAAAAAAATTTAACCCACTTAAATTTCAGTTTCTTATGTTTTTGTTTATTTTGTACACAGTGTGCTCTGAAATTAAGGGACCAATTTCTGTAAATACAGATAATTATATTAATATATGAATGTAGCGTATTCAATTAGCATATCTATTGTTGTTAAATTGTTAAAGGTGCAATCTGTAACTTTGGTGAAAGATGACAGACTTTACATATTATCATAAATTAAAAATATCTCGGTTGCGTAAACATAAATTTACACAACAGACAAAAATCTTTTCGTTACAAAAATGTTTTTTACTTTATGGATAACTTGGACTAAAAGAAAAACAGCCAATGAGATCCCAGAATAGATGGGAACTCCTCGAAAGAGACCCCAAGAAGCTGCTTGATATAATGGCAAGAGAACCTTTTTGCAAATTATTTTCAATTGTTGGTCGACTACACTGAAGATGCTTTTTTTAGTTGCAACATAATTTTTATACAGTAGTTATATTTGTTACTGCATAGTTTTGAGTTTACTTTTATGCTAAAAAAGTAAAGGCTTAGCATAGTAAATGATCAAACCTGATCGCACATGAATTCGTAAGTATTTTACGTAGTGGCTACTTTAAATATAATTGTACAATGTCATTTGCACAAAAACGTATGATTATTACAAAAAAACTGAAGCCCCTCCCCTGAGCCCACCCCTTAACCTAAAATCACTGGCGCAAAACCAAATCTCACCAAAACATTTGAATAACATTGTACGAATTTATAAGAATTAGCCGCATCATAAAAACTTACGCGATTTTGTTTTAAGTGACCCTAAACTTTTGAATGGTAGTGTACTGTATAATATAAATAAATTAAGAGTTCATTTGCAAAAACAGATAAGTTTGTTTATTATTTTTTTTATCAAAAATCATGTTTTTATTGTGTTAGTTACCTGTATTTTTGGAGTTATTATTAGCTAATCAAAACAACCCAAGTTTGATTGATATTATTTTGAATGCTCATCAAAGTTAATCTGTTTTGCAAATAAACTCTTCAAATATACGTAAAATAACTACTCAGGTGTACAGTTTGCTGGCCATTTGTAGCTCAGTAGAGTCATATCACACTGCCCTTGTTTTCCAGTTCACAATATCATTTCGTTGGAAACAAATTATGCGCTGGATCTTTCTCTCCCTAGCTTTTATTGTGTCTCAGTCAAGTGTAATGTAAGGCCACTTGTCCTCTCAGTGAAACGAGTTGTGCTATTATAGACTGGAGCTATTATTTCACTGAGGAGAGGGCAGGAACCTCTCGACTCCTCTACTTCTCTTTAGCTGTGGAGACTCGACCTGGGTGAGAGGGAACAGCGGCTCAAGAGGGCTCGTGGGGGGAATGGCACTCTGTCATTATCCCAGGGCTTTGTCACTCTGACGGTAAAGAGACGCGGAGTCAGTTTAGCCTCTAAAGTACTGACATTAGCATAATTGCAGCGTTTTATGAGGAAATTAGCACATAGTTAGCACACACTGGCTTTCACTTTACTGCAATGTGAGATCATTAGCCTCTCGGTGAATTACGCTTTTGCTGATTTTTGACCTTTTTGTTTCTTTAATACCCGAAGTTAAAATGGAAAGAAAGTACTTCAGTTTTTTTTATCTTAATATGTAAGTATTCTAGCAACATAAAACAATATCGTCAGCATAGAAGCTGGCCATGACCAAGAAAGATGCAATGGAGCTATTATTATTATTGTATTATTGAAGCATTTGGGAGTTTTTGTTTGGAAGACATTCTTCAAAATGTCTCCGAATATCTTCAAAATGACAATATTTTTCTAAATATTAGGGATATTAGGGCTGTTCAACGGTTAGTCGCGATTAATCACATCCAGAATAAATGTTTGTGTTTATATAATATATGTGCACTGTGCATATTAATTTTGTATTTATAAACGCATACACACAGATGTATACATTTTAAGAAAAATATGTATTAAATGAGTATAAATGTATTAAATTAAGTATAAAAATGAATAAATGTTTTTTAAATGTATATATAAATATTAATATATACACACAATTATTTCCTAAATATATATATGTACTTGTAACAAGAATAACACACAGAGTAGGAAGGAAGAGGCTGGAATCAGGGATCACTACTGCTGGCCAGAAGCCTTTTTATTTCCACCGCACACACACACAAAGTCACACTGGCGTCTTTCACGCCCGTCTTATCTCCGCTTCACCACAGGTACGCTACAACCTTCTCCGGCTCACTTCCGGGTTTCCGTCCGTGCTTCTCGCCTGTTCAGCAGCAGTAGTCCCAGTCTCTCCCCCCCAACGACTCTCCATCAGTGGCTTTTATCTCTCCCCACGCCACTTGCTGGAACGAGACACAGGTGTACGTGATTCTCGTCTGCCACACTCAATCACCGCTCGTCTCCCCACTCTCTCTCCCGCTGCAGACTTCGCTGAACCACGCCCCTTCTGCCACATACCCCCACCGCCCGACTCAGGCCGGGGAGCCATCCGGCCTGCAGCCGCCCCCCCCCCCTCCTGGAGAGGAAGTCAGCCACAGCCATCTGTGCACCCGGCCTGTGGATCACCTTGAATTTGAAAGGTTGAAGGGCTAGATACCACCGGGTGATCCGGGCGTTGGTATCCTTCATGCGGTGGAGCCATTGGAGAGGGGCGTGGTCCGAACAGAGGGTGAATTCTCGCCCCAAGAGGTAATATCTGAGGGTGAGGACGGCCCACCTGATGGCCAAACACTCCTTCTCAATGGTGCTGTACCTCGCTTCCCTCTTGGACAGCTTGCGGCTGAGGTACAGCACCGGCCGTTCCTCACCCTCCACCTCCTGGGACAGGACGGCACCCAGCCCCCTGTCCGACGCGTCGGTCTGCAGAGAAAAAGGAAGAGAAAAGTTAGGAGACTGTAGGAGCGGTCCGCCGCACAGAGCAGCCTTCACTTGGTTAAAGGCCTGCTGGCACCGCTCCGTCCACTGGACCGGGTCTGGTGCCTCCCTTTTAGTGAGGTCAGTCAGCGGGTTGGTGAGCTCCGAATATTTAGGTACAAACCTCCTATAATATCCCGCCAACCCCAGGAACTGCCTCACCTCCTTTTTGGTCTTGGGCCTCGGGCAGGCTGCAATCGCTGCTGTCTTATTAATTTGGGGACGCACCTGCCCGTGTCCCAAGTGGAAGCCCAGATACCTGACCTCCACCCGCCCAATTGCGCACTTCTTTGGATTCGCCGTGAGCCCGGCCTCCCTCAGCGACCTCAGGACCGCCCTCAGATGCACCATATGCCGCTGCCAATCGTTGCTGTGTATGATAATATCATCCAGATAGGCAGCGGCGTATGTCGCATGGGGCCGGAGGACCCGATCCATGAGACGCTGGAAGGTGGCCGGAGCCCCGAACAAACCGAACGGAAGTGTCACGAACTGGTGCAAACCAAACGGCGTGGTGAAGGCTGTCTTTTCTTTGGATACTGGTGTTAGGGGGATCTGCCAGTACCCTTTTGTCAAATCCAGTGTCGAATAAAAATGAGCAGCACCGAGCCGGTCCAACAATTCGTCGACTCGCGGCATCGGGTAAGCATCGAATTTTGAGACGGTGTTAACTTTACGATAGTCCACACAGAACCTAACCGAGCCGTCCGTTTTTGGCACCAAAACTATCGGGCTCGCCCAGTCACTGGTGGACTCTTCTATTACTCCCAAGTCTAACATAGCCTCTAATTCTGCCTGAACCACCTTTTTTTTGTGTTCAGGTAACCGGTAGGGTCTACTACGCACCACTACCCCAGCCTCGGTTTCGATATGGTGCTGTATGAGGTTCGTCCGGCCCGGAAGGGAAGAGAACACGTCGGCAAACTCCGCCTGCAGGCGGGCCAGGTCAGTGAGTTGCGAGGGTGAGAGGTGGTCTCCCCCTGGGGCCAGGGCAATGGATTGTGGTTTTACATTTGCCTCCGGCCCGAGATCCTCCTCCGCGGACACCACCGTCGCCATCATCACTGCCTCCACCTCGCTCCATTTTTTTAGGAGATTGAGGTGGTAGATTTGACGTGCCCCTCCCCTATCTGATCGGATAACCTCATAATCGAGATCGCCAACTCGCCGTGTGACCTCGAACGGTCCTTGCCACTTTGCAAGTAATTTGGAGGAAGACGTTGGGAGCAACACAAGCACTTTCTCTCCCGGTGTGAATTTTCTCAGGCTAGAACCCCGGTTATACAGACGGCTCTGTTTGTCCTGGGCCTGTAGCAAATTCTCCAGAGATAGCCGCCCCAGTGTCTGAAGTTTTGCTCTCAGGTCCAAGACATACTGAATTTCGTTTTTACTCGATGAAGGTCCGTCCTCCCAAGTCTCCTTCAGGACATCG
This sequence comes from Triplophysa rosa, assembly GCF_024868665.1. Classification (NCBI taxonomy): domain Eukaryota; kingdom Metazoa; phylum Chordata; class Actinopteri; order Cypriniformes; family Nemacheilidae; genus Triplophysa; species Triplophysa rosa. The sequence continues at coordinate 4,391,715 of NC_079893.1, forward strand.
AGAACCCCTCGGGGTTGACGCCCATACAGAAGCTCGAAAGGGGAAAACCCTGTGGAGGCTTGGGGGACCTCCCGTACTGCAAATAAGAGGGGTTCTAACCACTTATCCCAATTCTTGGCGTCCTCGTGTACGAATTTACGAATCATAGTCTTCAACGTGCGATTAAATCGTTCCACGAGCCCGTCCGTTTGTGGGTGAAAAACGGTGGTGCGAATCGATTTAATGCCTAATAACTCGTAAAGTTCGCGTATCGTACGTGACATGAACGCCGTGCCTTGATCCGTGAGGATCTCACGGGGGATCCCCACCCGGGAGATGATACGAAACAGTGCCTCCGCCACACTCTTGGCAGAAATGTTACGGAGCGGCACTGCCTCGGGGTACCGTGTTGCATAGTCCACCAGGACCAATGCAAAACGGTAGCCTCGTGCAGATCGCTCTAATGGCCCGATGAGGTCCATACCAATTCTATCGAAGGGAACCTGCATCAACGGAAGAGGGCGCAAAGGCGCTTTTGGGGTGGCCGGTGGGTTCACCAACTGACATTCACGGCAAGACGCGCACCACCTGCGCACGTTGTCGTGAATGCCCGGCCAAAAGAATCGGGCCATAAGACGATTTAGTGTATTGCCCTGCCCTAAATGACCTGCCATAGGGTTACTATGAGCCGCCTGGAAAAGCATTTCCCGACGGCTCTTTGGAATCAATAGCTGGGTTATATCCTCTTTTGTCTGAGTGTCTTGGGTCACTCGATATAACCGATTATTCCTGATAGCAAAATACGGATAGGAGGGAGGACGTGCAGGCTGAACCGGCTGCCCGTCAATGGATGCGACCTGCTCAAACGCCCGTTTCAGCGTCGCATCCTGCGCCTGCTCCAGGGGGAAATCATCGCGATCCGAGAGGAGTAACCTCTCGATCTCGTGCGTCTCCCCCGAGTCAGGTGCCGACGGACCCGGTTCCACGCTGCCCGCGTGCACGCAACCCCGCCTACCGGGCTTCTTCTTTACCCAAGAGACATCCGCACAAAGCAGTCCCAACAATTTCGGAAAAGCCGGCCAATTCGTCCCCAGAATTAGCGGATGTCTGAGGTGGGGATTAACCGCCACCTCCACACTATGCTTTTTTCCCCTAAATTTAATAGGCAGCCTCAACAGAGGGTACTTTACCACATCCCCGTGCACACACCGCACCTGAACCTCGCGGCACTTACCCCCTGTCGCGAGCCGAACCAGATTTTGGTGGATGGAGGTCTGGTTACAACCTGAATCCACCAACGCCTGGTAGGTACCCCCCCCAATACTCACGGGTATCTGGTACAGGCCAGCCGGACCAGGGGCAGCCCGCGGCGTGTCAGGGACCCGGATCAAAGTCCCCACCTCCATCACCGGACACCGATCGATGAAGTGATCCGGATCCCCGCAACGCCAACAGGCCGGCCCAGACCTTCCCGCCGCCCTGGCGGCAGTGGGTGTGACAGACGGCTGGCGTGGGGAGACCGGGACCGTCGGGGCGGTATCCGTGGCCTCCACGGCGGAAGGACGCGTAGACATAGCGCTCCCCCCCTCCATCAGTCCCGATCCATACCCTCCTCGACCCCGAGGAGGGCCTCTTCCTAGGAAAGGCAGCCGGGTCCGAGGCGCGGCTACCGGCCGGTTCGTTGGTGGTGGTAGGGTGCGAGGTGCGGAGAGAGACACTGCGGGGAGAGACTCCCCGATTCCAGGGCACGCGACCAGGTGATCCTCCGCCAACTGGATGGCTGAGTCCAGCGACGCCGGCCGGTGGCACTGGACCCACCCCGCCGTCTTCCGGGGCAGGCAGGTGATGAACTGTTCCAGTACCACCTTGTCGATGATGTCCCCGACGCCGCTTCCCTCAGCCACCAGCCATTTCCGGCAGGAGTCCCGGAGCTGCTGAGCTAGCAGGTAGGGCCGCCCGGCTTCTGCCAACCCCAGCGACCGGAAGCGCTGTCGGTGTTGCTCTGGGCTCCGGCCGACCCGCTGCAGGATCGCCTTCTTCAGCTCCGCATACACCAGGAGGCTCTCTGGGGGAAGTTGTTGGGCCGCCACTTGCGCCTCACCGGAGAGAAGGGGTATCAACCGGAGGGCCCACTGGTCCCTTGGCCATTCACTCGACTCGGCGGTCCGCTCGTAGAGTTCCAGGAACGCCTCGGGATCGTCGTGCGGGCCCATCTTCTGCAGGATCAGATGGATCGGTGGGGCTGGTCCGCTGGTACCTCCCCCTTGAGCCCCCCGGTGCATCCAGCTCCGGAACGCCTCGCGGTCCTCCTGTTGAGCCCGCAGGATCGCCTGGAACCGGCTGTCCTGGTCCTCCCGCAGCTGTAACAGGGCCCGGTGTTGTTCCTGGTGGAGGACCGCGAGGGACGTAATCACCTCCGCAAACGGCGAGGTCGGCGGATTCATCCCCCCGGCCGCGGCACTCCTGCTTCCTTCCATCCCGGGTTTCGGCACCACTGTAACAAGAATAACACACAGAGTAGGAAGGAAGAGGCTGGAATCAGGGATCACTACTGCTGGCCAGAAGCCTTTTTATTTCCACTGCACACACACACAAAGTCACACTGGCGTCTTCCACGCCCGTCTTATCTCCACTTCACCACAGGTACGCTACAACCTTCTCCGGCTCACTTCCGGGTTTCTGTCCGTGCTTCTCGCCTGTTCAGCAGCAGTAGTCCCAGTCTCTCCTTTTCAACGACTCTCCATCAGTGGCTTTTATCTCTCCCCACGCCACTTGCTGGAACGAGACACAGGTGTACGTGATTCTCGTCTGCCACACTCAATCACCGCTCGTCTACCCACTCTCTCTCCCGCTGCAGACTTCGCTGAACCACACCCCTTCTGCCACAGTACTGTATGTGTTTATGAATACAAAATAAATATGCACACTGCTCAGACGTCCATTATGTAAACACAAACTTCTGATACATATTCTGGATGCGATTAATCGCGATTAATCGTTGAACAGCCATACAGGATATTTGTTTGGATTGAAATGAGCCCATTTTAATTTTAGGGTTTGCTTCTTTATCCTGTAATATTTCTTTAAGACCCCCTTCAGTCACTCACAGGGTCCTTCCTAATACCCCCTGTCAACCCAGGAATCAGTATAAAGAAACGGAGGTTATCAAACAGTATTAGCACATGGCAGATAAAGGTGTGCTGTTTCTAGCTCTTCTGTTACTGTCATTCTTTCACTGAAGGTCTGGCAGCTGCAGGCCATGTGTCACCATGATGAACACACGGAGAAAGATGAGCGTTGCACTGCCACACTGTCACACATTATACACTGTCCATTATGACTTTATGATAGTGATGCCATTTATTGCATCATAACCATCTGAAATACAATTTCAGGACCGGGATGCAATACTTTTTTCCGTTGATTAAATCAGCTGTGATTCAAGGTGCAGTTCCAAAGGCCCTCGGAAATGATTTACAGTCGATTACGGTTCAAGGCTACACTTTGTCACTTTTATCAGGACTTGAGGTGATGCTAAGCAGACACTTGTGACAGAAACAGGCTCTGTTCTTTAATAAGGTGCAGGTGTAATTGGGTGGTCCTTCAACTGCTGCCACTTTTGGCCCCGTGGATGTTTAGAATAAAACTGTTTAAAGAAAAAAAATGTGGTCAGATATGTTACAAAATATTTTTTATTTTATTTAAATACATTCTTCTTTCTTATTTTATTTTTAGCTTTATTTATTTATTTTATTTTGTTGTTTGTTTTTAGCTTAGTTTTTATCTTATTTTATTTAAATTCATTTATTTTATCTTATTTTATTTAAATGATACATTTTTTAAATATTATTAAAATTATTTTTTATTTTATCTTGTTTTATTTTATTTTAGACTACTCAATTAATTTTATTTAATTTTATCTTATAAAGAGATGTTTCATTTTATTTTTTATTGATAACTTTGGCTAACTAAGGAAGAAAAAGATGCCCAGAATATATAGCCCTGTCCTGCAGTTTATAAAGGGCTATTCAAATTTACACTTTTTAAAGTAGAGTTATTTTATATGCTTTTTTGTTTAATTTTTATTGATAACTTGAACTAAATAATGAAGATAATTACTATTATAATGTAATAGTAATTGACACTTTAAAGTCAGAATCTGGGATTATGTCTTGAAATATTGATGAATGTGGCAAATCCTTTGAATCGTGACGAATCGGGCGTTATTACCATCTTCTGAAGAGATCAATGAGAACGTTAGAGATTCTCCTCAGAAACCTTTGAGAAGGTTGCGCGCATTTATCCAGTCAGGTTTCAGCAGAAGCATTTGTTTGTTTGGGTGCCTTGATTGATTATAGATTATGAATTTGCTTGTTTGGTTGACTGATTGTTATGTGTTTGTTATTGATTGATCGTGAGTTTACGAGTTTGGTTAATTGCTTGATTGATTGCAAATTTGTGTTTGATTAGAGAAGTGCTCGATTGTGTTCGTAGTGTTTATGCAATTGGTTTTTAGTACAAGACTGGCAAGTTTATAGTACAAGATTTTTGGCTGGATGTATATGACAAAACTGCCAGATCGTGGCCAAATCTGTGTTTGTTGCGGTTGGCGATGCTCAATAAGCAGGTCATCGAGATGATCTGAGCCAATCTTATGCAGTCACAGACGCTGCAATATTTTCAAACCTGTTTGATATGAAATTCAAACCAATTTACAATCCCTCTGCTTTCAAACAGCAACGTATAATGAATTATAACAGAAAAAGAGAAGGAAAAAGCACAACAAATACCTTAACCACACTTCCACTTCAATAACCTTTCCATTTAACAGTGTGATTGACAATTAAAAGTTCACGTTTTCACAAAGTTCATTACGCAGGATTCATGTAGCAAATCAAAGCTTGTCTCCAGTTCATGCTTGTATTAAACTGACTATTCAGTAGTGTTTAATTTATGAGGCTTTTTAAATGCTTTCCCTTTATGGATTTTTAATATCTGCCCGTGACAGATGGTTTTGAGCAAATATGCACAGCGTCATATCGCCCACCGCAGGAGCAGAACAAACCGATTCCATTAAACAGTCACAATGACATTTATATTGTTTTGGCTTTGATTGAAATGCAGAGCGAGATGTTGTGACTGCTCGTCGCTCCTAAAGTTTCACAGTTCGGGGTATCAAAGGTCTTGTGAACAGACGCTCGAGTCAGAACTAAAAATATTTTGCAGGCCGTAAGCTACACAGTATAAGCAAGCTATCATTTTAATTAAACCTATTATGAGAATTCAACGTACGAGGATTCTCGAAGTCAGTAATGCAAAATGTACTTGTCATGTCGATACAGAGATAGACATGTGATGGATTGCCTTAATAATTTAAGTAATAACATGGCACAGATTGCTGTTAGCAGTAGCGCAGATGGGCCAGTTTGTCAAGAAAATTTAGGGAACTTGTTAAATGATGGCCTAGATAGTCATCTTAGTGGAAAATTTGATTAATTTGATGGTTAAGCTTTCTGGGATCGAATGACTCAAGCAGATTTTCATGTCTTTCAAAGTCTAAACAAAAATGGACCTCAGATTATCGATACGATAATCACAATTTGTTGTTTGATAAGGTTCCTTCACATTCATGGCTGTCGTGTTGGTTATTCTGCTATCACTCAGATTCTGAAAGCAAAAATCAAATACATTTTCTCTGGTGAACTGATCTTCATGTCATTTGTCTATAGCTTTAAGAGTTTTAAGACAAACGCACCATCAGCTTTGAGGTTGTTAAACAATGGCATGATGCTGAAACCAACTTTTGAGGTGTATGTGCTGTTTGTACAGTTTTTCTAAATGTGTTAAAGTGTAGAAGGTAAAACAATCTATCAATCCATTCTCCCATCATGCATTGCTAACAAACGTCCGCCAGAGACAGTTTACACACTTTAAAGCATTTAGAAATACTGTACATACTGTACATAAGGGGTTGATAGATTGTTTTACCTTCTACATTTGAAAAACACATTAAACATGAACAATCAAACTACTTCTCAAGTAATTTGGAAAACAAGATTCGACCGGTATTTGAAGAGAATTCACACATTCACAAAAAATATAATTTGTTTTTTAAGTGCTTTATTCAGTATTCGTGTAATAAATAGCAGTGTTTCCTTTGCAACACTTTCAGAGAAGGGACGGGTCAATATGTCCTAAATTAAGTAAAATAAAGTCAAATTTTCAATTAGATGAAGGGCATCCACTTTTTTCTTATTGCCAACAGGAAAATCAGGTTCTTGTATTGCTCATCAATCTTTGCCAAGATCTTGACATATGAACATTCAAGTGGCTGCCAATTCACTGTAGAGGTAAACAGCAGCAGGTGCTTTCAAATCAATCAAGTCCATTTGATTTAGTGAATAGTTTTAGAACAATCTAGAAATATTCCTGTCTAGACGTCTTTTCTTATGGAACAGAAGAGAGATGTTAATATACATGTAGGGTTTTTTGTGAAAGGAGACCAGGTCTGTCCAGGTTAAGATCTTAGAAAGTTTGAATAGTTTTTTGTGTTTTTGCATTAATGAGTTTATTAAATGACTCCAATCCTCAAATATCCAGACACTAATGATTAGCTCCATCGCTCTCTGTGTGTGTCTGCTTGCTGACAAGAGTGCAAGACGGTCAGTGATTTTCTTTTGAGGTGCTCAGATAAATTTTTCATGACGGCAGAAGCCGACGCGATCGGCATGTCAAGACGGGCTGTGGAGTGGGTCTGCTCTCAGATGATGTTGATACAGAAGTTTGACAGAAGGCTTGTGTGTCTGTTTCACTGATGAGGAGCGGGTGGAAGAGCTTGTCAATGGGGGAGCGGGAATGATGAACCTTATGAAGATATTAGAGCTGCAAGAAGCGAAAAATCACCAATGACGTCTCTTTATCATCTCGACTATTCCTCTGAGGCTGAAATTAGATTAAATGGAGAGTGATATTTTTCATAGAGGTTGCTGGTGAAAAGGTTTTTCTTGTGAGAAACGTCTATGGTGACAGTCAAGAGTAAAGGTCCAGAGATGCATATGTATGCATATATATGCAGAAAAGCTTTAAATAAAATCAACATAAAAACTAAAAATCTAAAAATAAAAGCTTATTTAAAATATTAATAAAACTAAGTAAAACTAAAATAAAAACTATAATAACGCTGATATAATGCCATGCATTTTATTAAAGGACATATTTATATTTAATTTTTGGAATATTAAACTGTTCCTGACAAAATTATTTGTAGCATCCGGGTTACCATGTATTATGAGCGCTGTGTAATAAGTTTTATTATACACAATACATTTTCTATACTATAATTATATATAACATTTTCGTATTTTTGTGCTATTAAAATATAATAATCTGTTTTTTAATATATAGTTAGTTTATTACATAGTTATAGTTTTCTTTTTTTGTTGAATACAGTAAAGCTTATGGAAGGGAGGACACACCATTGTTCTCCTCACTCCATTTTGAGGGTTCTACAGTACTCCTTTTCTAAGTTTATTCAAAATAAGTTGTTGTCCAATCAACATCATGTATGATAGCGTGACAGCTACCCAGCCCGACCAATCACCACGTGACATGTTGACAAGCTGTAATTAATGTTTATTAATTACAGTTTAATAAATTTGTTTTTTACATTCATTTGTTTATCATCTAGTTATTAATCCTGTAAAAAACCCATTATATTTTTAATGGTCACCTTCATTTGGACGTGTCACTAAGTTGCAACAACATCACTATTGTCTTTAAATCAAATAACTGCTAGCTGCAGGTACTGTAGAAAAAAAACCATTATTTTAAAAATGGATTTGGCACTGGGGGGAGATGAAGTACCGCTCTAGTATTAATATACATCTGCTGCATCTATCCAGCGCTCACTCCAAATCATTCATATTGTGAGCAGGTGGAGAAACTTCTAACAGCCATTTCAAAGTATTTTCATGACACATTGCTAATATTTAAGGTGCTGCAAAAAAAAAAAAAATGTTATGTAGGCATGTCTCTCGTTCTCTCTCTAATACCTCTGAGGACAACACTTCAGCTAATCTAATTGTTCATCACATAGGAGATGAAAGCGTCTCTCTCGCTTCCTGAGATTATCGGCACACGGGTGCTTAATGGCTTTTTTGATGACAGTGTAATCTTTACCTTCCTGTGATGTTCCCTCGGCACAGACTCATAGCTTTCATAAGCGACTAATATGATAATAAAGGCTATACCTTTAATAAAGGCACATACGCTGTCTGTCATTTTGTCTCTCGTGCAATACACAATAAGGCTTTATCAAACCTTTCCAGCTCTCCATTGAAGTAAATTGTGACGCTTTATCGCTGCATGTCGCTTGTAGTGTGAACAAGTGTTGTTGTACTCGAGACCGGTCTCAAGACCATTTTTAATGGTCTTGTCTCGGTCTCGACTGTCTTTGGTCTCGGTCTTGTCTTGGTCTCAGACTTAGTGGTCTTGGGATTTTATTTCAGGACCGGTCAAGACCACAACTGTGGGAATTGCACTAAATTGCTGGTGCATTGTCTGATTTATGTGTTGACATCATTCATGTGATTGGATGTAAAACTTCTGCCTTTAAAAGCATTCACCAATTGTTCCTTATTTGATTCTTCTGTTACGTTTGTTACTCTTACTGCTGGTAAGAGAAGAATGGGGGATTGTCTTAAAGAGATCTGTCAACAAAATGAATACACACAAAGGCGTGGATATCCGAGATGTGATTGCAAAAATCGAGATGCAAAAATGAGATCTTGTTTTTTATTTTATAACATCTGATGTGATATTGATTTTCTATAACTATTCAATAAACCTTGAGTTAATAAGTGACTTACGTTTTAGACACAGTTAAACACAAGTTTTTGTTCTATTTTGGCTAGTCCCAAACAAATCTAGAACAATTCTGAACTTTTGTGCATTTCTGAGCAACACACAGCTATTTTGCTATTGATTATATAAAAAAAGCAATGAAACTAATTAAGTCACTGAATGTTTTGTTGAAGGTCACAGACTTAAATTGATCTTGGGTATTTACCGTTTTTTTATGTTTAGTTGTTGGAATTTTTACCTGCACAAAAATTGTAATATGATACAGTAGGTGGGTGATAAAACATGGAATATAAAACATCCTACACATACATTTCTGCACAATAAATCACCCAAGTTATTGTTACAAATTACTTAGTTATAATTACTAAGTAATTATTATTTTATTATGACTTTTTAGTGTTTTGTGGATATTTTGAATGAATTTTGGGAGTGCTGGTCTTGGTCTCGGCCTGCCTTGGTCTTGTCTTGGTCTCGACACCCTCTTGTCTCAGTCTTGTCTTGGTCTAGGTTTTGGTGGTCTCGACTACAACACTAGTGTAAACACAACTTTAAAGAGACTTTGCTATTACTTTTAATATAATTACAGTATATACCACTAATGCTAACCAGACGTCTGTAAGATGTCTTCTGGAGATCTGGGAAACATCTGCTGTGTAAAAACATCTGATAAACGTCTTAGAAAAGGCAGTTTTACATACATTCTAAATCATAAACATCTTACAGACATCTTCTAGATGTCTATATGACGGCTGACAGGAGACGTCTCAGAGACGTATCGCAGATGTAAATGCAGACATCAAATAGACGTCCCCCAGACATGCAGGTATGTGTGCTATTAGGGCTATTACTAACTTTACTCACTTCTGCTGCTAAAATAAGCTCTTGTAAGTAAAGTACCGCACAGCAAACCGAGCTGACTGATGACATAAAGGTGATTAATGATGTTCAGGATTTGCCGATTTTCTGTTTGGCTGGTCTTTTATGTTATTTGCATGGCTGTTTGTTTTGGTTCACCCGTGGCAATCTGCCACGTCGGCTGAATACACGCAATAATCCCCAGCGGGAATCGATCAAACTAAATTTCAGGGTAATTAAATATTGATTAGAAACCACAGTGAGAATTTGTGATGACGGATCTGAAGATGCAGAGAGCCGGAGATTATGACAGGAGTGGTGTGTAGTTACGTAACTCGCTGCAGAAAGAGCTCAAATAAATGGAAAATAAGGTTAATCTTGTGGCTTTTAGAAGTGCTTTCTTCGTACAGACAGGAAATGTAAACTGCAATCTGTAGATCTGTTGAATGCTGTTGGGGTGGACGGATGTGACTAGCGTTTCAAACTAATATTTCCCAATATAGAAAACAGGCCGTTAATAATAAATGAGCTACATTAGTAGGCGGCAGAATATTTAAAACCGGCTTCAAACGGTCCTTTACTTTTTAAAAAGGCGTCTTCTGAAAGGCTGGGGAAAATAAATAAACAACACGCCAGCGTCTTCGAAACATTCTGCTGCTCTCATGAAAACACAAATACATGAAATATTTCAGTGTTATAACATTCAGGATCAATGCAGATGCGTATACAATGGCAAGAAAAAAAGATAAATACACTCGCTGTTTCTTTTTATGATAATGGCTTCACACCTGTGCAATAAATGTTAAAAGAACAGTTGCATTCAAATCGCATTGCTCGATTCCTTACCTGCGTGCGTATAGTTTACAGTTCCATCATGTTTTATATCTATATAAAAACAATTCTGTGGTCTTCTGTCACTTTGGCGTCTAATGGAGTCCTGATTTGTACCTACATTGTATTTGTTTCAGATGGTACGATGTATCCATGGCCGAACAACACTGTTTGTCTCGGAATGTTGTCTCTCTTTCTCTCTCTCAAAGCTTTACGTTCTTTAGACGGTTTCATCGGACGCACGCGCTGGCCTGAAGCTAATTTCAGGTCTGTGTTTGGTTATAATATAACAATTTATTTTCTTTCTTTTCTTTCTTTCTTTCTTTCTTTCTTTCTTTCTTTCTTTCTTTCTTTCTTTCTTTCTTTCTTTCTTTCTTTCTTTCTTTCTTTCTTTCTTTCTTTCTTTCTTTCTTTCTTTCTTTCTTTCTTTTACATTTACAGCTAGTAAACATTTACAAAGGTTCCTAGAAAGGTGCCATAGAAGAACCTTTTGCTTCCAAAAAGAACCATTAACAATTCAATAACCTTTCTGTTTCACAAAAGGTTCTTGGTGGCGAAAAAAGTTCTTTAGATTATAAAAAGTAAGAAAAAGACGGTTCTTTAAAAGGTTCTTTGTGGAACCAAAAATGGTTCTTCTATGGCATCGCTGTGAAGAACATTTTGAGCCCCTTTATTTTTAAGAGTGTGGTTCACCCGAAAATAAACATTCTGTCATTGTTTACTCACCCTCAGATTGTTCCAAACCTGTATAAATTTCATTGTTCTGCTAAACACAAAGGAAGGTATTTGGAAGAATGTTAGTAACCAAACAGATCTCATCCCCATTGACTCTCTTAGTATTTATTTTCCCTACTATGGCAGTAAATGGGGGATGAGATCTGTTTGGTTACTGCCATTCTTCCAAATATCTTCCTTTGTGTTCATTGGAACAATTTTCATTTTTGGGTGAACTGTCCCTTTAAATAAATTGCATCCACCAGTCATTTCTTTTGACTGCTTTTATCAAAGATCCTGGCTTTGTCGACACTGATAGCCAAGTGGACTGCATGTTGACATGTTGCTCAATAGCGATTTGGGGAACTGAGATCGAGTCCTGGCTCACATCACGGTCCTTTCCCGACTCTTACAGTATTCTCCTCTCGAACCCTGTATGATTGTACCCTGTAGTCTCTCAACTTTCCTATCCCATAAAAAGCTGTAAAGGCCAACAAAATCACTTTAAAAATCCCACCTTTGACTGGGATGCTGACCAGTCGTAGTTTAGAGTTTGGTTTAGCATCTGGACAGCCCCTGCGGGAGTGCGTATTGTAATCCACCATCAGTATCATCAGTATCATCAGCATCATCGTCCTTGTGTTTGTATAACTGTGGGACTCCCATGTGGCTGTTGTTACTCAATTTCCTGTCAATCCCGTGATCCACTACTACCAGATTTGAACTCGGGACTATCCACAGCTGTGCAGCTGAATGCTGCTATCATTAATTCATGTGCATGAGACCATCACGACTGCCGAACGCCAGCGAGATCTAAAACCCAGGAGGCAGGCGAAGCTCGTGAAAGACCTGCTTCTGTTTACTCATCCATGTGCTGTTGTGTAAACCCTCAAACGCTGATCTAAATGAAAGCAACAATGCATAAGCAAAGCTCATGTCTCCTCCTATCAGTCAGTCCGTCCGTCCGTTCAGAAGTCAAATTTGTTACTTGACATGATATCCTTTTAGGAAGGTTCTGTATTGTCGCATTAACTTAAAAGTTAACTTAATAAAAAAGAATTAACAAAAGTTTATGACCCATGAAATATTACTTTTTTAATAATAATTTGTCACACCGTCTCGACACTTAATAGGCAGCCAGAGGCTATCGTAAATATAGCTTGTTTCTTATTTTTTACGTTGTTATTTTAAAGTTTTTAAAGTCGAACGTCTCGGACCCATTTTTCTTCGGGTTGCTGTTAATTTGTTTGCGGCGAGCTTTGCGAGAACCTCTCGCTCTCTAATGCATGTTGCTTTAACGTCACTTTCATTTGCCTGTATTATTGAATTCCCCACTCCTCCATTAAACCTGATTGCATTTTCGTGTCACCTCTAAACAGTAACAAGGGAGATTTTATGAAAAAAAAAGAAAAGAGCGCCTCCATTAGCCAGCAATTTAGAGGTGGCATCTTGATGCATGAACCGTGGAGGTCCACAATTGAATTGTTTACTGAAAATGTGGTAAAAATGCTTCTTCCCGCACAGAGGCATTACGGCCATTATCCCTCTCTGGTGCTTTGTTTCAGCAACAACACTGCGGCTTAGAATTGTGCGCTACACTTTGATATTTCTAAAGACGGTACTTTGTATTATGCTATATTATGTATTTCCATCAGTAAACATATGACTGCAGTGCTTTCATTTTCAGTGAAAACTAAATACATTTTATCTTTGAAGATGTTCATTTTTCATTAAAGCCACAATATGGAATATTTGGACCGCTAGATGGCGCACTTTCGAAATAACATCAAAAGGCGAAGCTAAATGACGTTATGTAGGAGAGTGGAATCATGGGACAAGTCGTTTTCACCATCCAGAGGCGTATGGAGATCGCCCATCATGTTCACGGACGAGGTAATGAATGAATTTTATTTTTAGTTATCGTAATGAATTAGCTTGCAAGAAACGTGGAATGTAAATGTTACGTTAGCCCGCGACTGATATTGGACTTTGTTAATTGATTTTGGTAGCGTAATGCTACAGAGTTTTACCTGTTTCAAACAGTCATACAGTCGTCGTTTAAAAAGTACATTTGAACGAACCCACAGCATTTACAAGTAACGTTATTGGCTACATATTTTTGTGCGACATATACCGTATTTCATAGGGTAACTGCATTCATAACTATTCAAATAATCTGTGCATGAGTATTTCGTGTACAATCAAAAATGTGCTTACCTGTCTATTAAAACACATGCGAGAACGGAGTCTCTGTCCAGTCCAAGTTGGTCGCAAAGCTCTCTCCATTTAGAAAACTCCACACCGATATTAATCCTTGTTTTATTTCTTCGTTTGGCCTACGTTTACGCTTTTTTGGGTTTCCTTTACTCGCCAAAGAGTAATTGTGATCCACAATAACAGAACAACAGATTCTGTGTCCCAGATGCTGTATAACCACTTCCGCATTTGCGTGTTGCCCTAGTTTCTACAAGTGGAAACTGAGGGTAGTGCGGAGCAGCGGATATTAAGTCACTGATATGCGACAAATACAAGGGAGACAAGGGACAGGCCATTATTTTAAATAGGAATTTCTCTGGATTTGCACATTCTTGGGAACATTTGGGATAATGTAAGTACACAACTGCATTAAATATATCACACCGTGCAAGTGATTTTTGGATATTTCATAACACAATTCTTCCATATTGTGGCTTTAAGAGAATGTTAACTTTAACTTTCTCTGACCTTACTTCTTATAATTTTATTTTTTTATATGATTCACATTGTGCAAATCTGTCCAAAATGCCACCTTCAAAAAAATACAATTTCCCATTAGATCAGGATTGAATTCACATCATGGACAGAATTAGTTAGTCAAATCATTTATGGTGTATCTCTAAGAGATTCATAAACCTCTTATTTAGGTTAAGATGGTCTAGATGTCTATATAAGAGATCCTGAAACTGTTTTAAGGCTGTAGGTCCAGACAGTTTGTACCTTTACCCAGAAGTCATTGCGTATGGCAAGGATAGTAGCAGAACTGGCCGAGCATGCAGGTGGAGTACAGATTGTATCTGCTCCTCAATAAGAAGTCATTTCACCTGTGCAGAGGCTGTTCTCAGTCCCTGCGGGGCAGTAGATGATTCTCATGGTGCTGAAAGCCTTTCGGTGATTTACAGATGTGGAAAGATTTTAAAGGATCATCGCTGTGATCCACATGTAAGATAACATTCTTGCCCCATTTTTCCCTCAGTGAACAAGTTTCCCAAACAGATGTATATTAGATGTTAGGAATGTGATTGTGTGATGTTTGTTATTATACTGTATGTAATTGTTTATGGAATATGGCGTCATTGTTATATTTTGTATTTTTGTGATTACAAATAACTTTGCTTAAATCTGGTACACAAATGCCTTAGAGTTATTGCTTTATGAATATATTTTGTATTTAGGAATACATATTGAATGTATATTAAATGTATAAACTATAAATATCTTAATTGTGCATTTAAAATGAAATTGATATATAAAACATGCTATGTATATATAATTAAACAAATATATTATTTCTAATATATTATATTAATATAATCATATTTAATTATAAACCTTATAAGTATCATTTTATAAAATGGTAGACTTAAATTTAATATTGCTGCTGTCCTCCTGAAACCTGGATCTTCATATTTCATGGGGTTTTTTTGTCAAAAATTATTATAATTGGTCATTTTTATGTTTGTTACTTGGTTTTGCAAATATCTAACCAATAAAAACGATTAAAATGACTTTTTTAACTTTTACAACACAGTATTTAAATATTTAAAAAGTAGTTTTTTTTTCATTTCTGAAAAACAGCCAATTTGGACATCCAAGGTTTTGTAAGGACAGTGCCAATATGTTAGTTGTTTATCTCATATGTATCTTTTTTGTATTTTTACTTCAAGCCCGAAACTAATATTACAACGGAAATATAAATTGTAAAACAAATATGAGCGTGCAATTTTTTATAAAAAAATGGGTAACACTTTACAATAAGGTGCTATTTATTAACAATTAGTTAATGCATTAGCTAAAATGATCTAACAATGGACAATACTAATACATCACTTATTAATGTTAATTCATGTTCATTTCAGCATTTACTAATACATTATTAAAATCAAACATGGTCACTGTTAACATTAGTTAATGCCCCATGAACTAACATGAATAACTGTATTGACATGAACTAACATTAACAAGGATTAATAAATTCTGAAAAACTAAATTGTCCATTGTTATCTAATGTTAGCTAATGCATTTACTAATGTTAAATAATAGCACCTTATTGTAAAGTGTTACCAAAAAATGTCTTGCACCGCATTAAAAAACGACATATTTTGGCCAATTCTTTTAGGAATATAATACAGTATGTTTAATCAAAATTGTATTGAAATTAAAGCAAATGTGTTTTCTTCAAGTGCTGTAGCCAGACATCGGTTGATGCAGTTTTGCTGTCATCTTTATTGTGAGAACACAGAGGTGCAAATGCTTCAGTTATGATCACAACGGAGACCGATCATAACTAAATGAAATCCTTTTTATTTAACTTTGTTGCGTGAGAGGCATCTCCATCGTAATATGAGTGCTAGATCGCTGGAGGCAAGGATGGTACAGTGCATTACATAATTGGATTTCATAGTGAATGGTTAAAGCCTGCAGTATAAACATTGTAATTTATGAAATGCAAATATATTTGCTCAAGGTGACTGCGTTGTCCCTGTTCTAACCAACAGTCACGTATGTGCAATTAATACTGTTTTAGCTGATTTGAAAGAATAAGAAAGAAGTGCATTGAAATCTGTTTGTTATTGAAATAATTTGTTTGTAGTTTTTGATCGTTTTTGTGCCATTCATGCACAAAAGTTTCATAGTTTTACCTCTCTGCATGAACATGAACAAGTAAAACGGTCTTTCATTGTGCTCCAAACACTTTCTAACATGCTTTTTGTAGCTGGACGCCGTGGCATGTACGACTCGCAGCTGTTGATGTCGTTCGGTGTGGGCGATAATTACAGAGGATTTCTGAAATCATGTTTGGAGTAAAAACAAAGAGCTCCCCCCCTCTTTCATTGAAATTGTCGGAGGACTGCACTTAATCTCTGCAGAATAATTACAGAGCGCTTGCCGCATAAAGAGCGGAGATTGATAGACGATGAACTTCATTTCCCTGCGAACAAGAAAATAGTTTGCTCTGTCTCTCTTAATGGGCCGAGGTTGCATGAACGGTGCATAGTTATTTAGCAGATGCTTTTATACAACAACAGGGACAGTGGTCTTGCTGGGAGCACACTGATAATGGCTTATAGCTCACTACTTACTACAGTAGATTCAAACCTTTCCAGTTGTGACATTTGGCCTCATTACCCCTAAAACCCTGGTTGGTGAGATCGAGTCATTTATTTTTTGTAATGTTTTTTTTACAATACATCATATTTTAAAGCAGCCTTACATAAAATTCTCTCTCTCTCTCTCTCTCTCTCTAATATATACAGTATGTATATATATATATACATAAGTACATTCCATATATAAAAGATTTTGAAGAATGTTGGTAAACAACATTGTCCCCATTGGCTTCCATTGTTTGAACACAAAACCACTAAGACATGTCTCCAAATATCTTCTTTTGTGTTTTGAATGACACTGGGGCAAGTAAATGATGACAGGATTCTCATTTTTGGGCCAAATGTGTCATAGGATGTATAAATAAATGCTTATCTATATGGCTTTGTTTACATTTTAATTACACAAGCAAATGAAAAACAGTTACGTATTTTGTCCGTATGTAGCGGCAGAATATTTATTTGTTTGATAAAGTCTAATGGGATACTGAAAAGTAAATTATGACTGGCAATCAAAGCCGTTGTCAGATTTTACTTTGCTACATGATTGTGCCAAATAACTAATGGAACGAAGCGGTGCTTTCGAAATGAATACCAAAACAATAAGGAAGAAAGATGGTCGTTCTCATGGACTATTACTGCGGTAACCATTTAAATGTTTATTTCCTTGTCTTCCACACATCATAGGATGCTCATTGAAACATTGTGCTCCCAGAACAAATCACTTTCTGACATACTGAGACGCATTCATTTAAACTGCACCATATTGCCTGCGTTTCTCAGAGAGCTACTCGAAAAATGAAATGGGATGCATGACCATTGTGAATGCACTGGGGTATTTCAAGCCTGTTTATAGTGGCATGACTTGAATTGTTGTTGATTTAGTAATGTGTCTAGAAATATCTTACTGGCTTGTTTATGATGCAGACATTGTCATGTTCCTTACAACTGCAAGTCAAAATCTGCTGCTTTGGTCATTCGTGTTTTAAACAACTGGGGATAGTGATCAAGATATCTTTCAGCATGCGTGTAAATCCTTACCTGTATTATGCATGTTAATTTTTGACAGACATCGGTATGCATTTCAAATGATGTGAAACAGGTTGATTTTAACGTCATAATGATTTATTTCTTATTCAGTGATGTGTTTGATGCCCATGAGTGCATGTCATTGTTTTTAGTTCGAATAATATTACAATCAACAACCATCTTATGTTTAGATAATGTGATGATGTGCATAAGTGGTAAACTTCTGAAATCGTTCAAAATGCATTTCACCTAGTTTGCTTATTTTTTTGGAATGAAGTTTATTTCATGGTTTAAAGAAATTAGGAGTTATTGGGTTTATCAAAAATGTAATCTTTTTTTTCCCAGAAGAGGAAGAAACGTAGTTGCGATACGTGTTTTATGAGATGGCATATGAATTCGTACGATTTTATTCATATGTTTCTGTACTGTTTGCTTTCACGCCATTGACGTTAGATAATGGGTGGAGTTAGGGGAGGGGCTTCAGTGATTTTTTTTTCTAATAATCGTGCAAATAATGTAGCTAATTACTGAAATGTCTAATCTGTGGGCCATATTTTTGGATTTCCGCCTGAATTTGGCTGCATACCCACTTTTAAATGTCCACAGTGGTGTAAATACAAAACGTTGGTGTCATATTCCAGGAAACCCCTCCAAATTTCATAAAACACTGCTGGTGATAAATAAGTATTCAATTATTATTCTGAAGCAACTCAGGTGTCCTTTATTTGTAATTTCCGCTTGAATTTGGCATACCCAATTTTAAACAGACCCTATAACCACAGACAGTGGTATAAAAAATGGAATATTTTTGTGTAATTTTACAGTAAACCTCTCAAAATGGCATGTAACAGCTGAAAGTGCATGTAACAAGCGAAACTGGGTGTTGAGTTTGCTCGTGGTGTTTTGGTCCGCCCCCCCTGTTGCGCATTGCCATATCTCAGCCTCTGATTCGCCTATTTGGACAAATGAGGGTTTACATAGAGGTCAGAGTCTGAGCTTCCGTTTAATATGTATCTCATGTGGAAAGACAGAGGTTCCGATTTTTTACTAAATATTTAACTATCCAAGCATTTATGTCACGTTGCTGACGCAGCAAGTTGATGGGAGACATTGAAAGAGGATATTTAACTTTCAAAACCACGAAAAGAGGAAGGAATGGACTTATTTTGTAGAAAACAACCTATCCAAAAAGATTTTATAGCATTTGTGGCTAAGTGTAATGGTGGGATGCAGTTATTAGCTTAGATATTCGATGGACGTGTTGTTTGTTTACAAATATCAATTGCATATATCATAATTCATTCATCAAAATATCAATAAATTCAACTGGAGATCTGTAATTAGCTTTCCTGTAGCTCAGTGGTAAGAGCATTGCGTTAGCAACGCAAGGTTGTGGGTTCGATCCCAGGGATTGCACATGCCTATGTATAAATGTATAGGATAAAGCAATGTAAGTCGCTTTGGATAAAAGCGTCTGCCAAATGCATAAATGTAAATGTAAATGTATTCTGTAGAATAAGAGCTTTCATTTGATATATAACTTCAACATATTTGAGCGTTATGAAAAATGTTCATGATCATATACATACATGATTTTAAAGGGGCTATGACATGGCGATATGATGAATTTCAGCCTAAATAATAAGTTATTTTATGTACGATAAATGCCAAAATGGTGAACTTCTCCAGAAATTAGAGACTCTAAGCTTTCAAATAATACCACATATGATAGTCAGAGTTACAGAAATACATGTAAACATTGAGGGAAAACTTTTATGACGTAATTTTAGAGCTTAACAGGTTCAAATAATATTAAGACCAATATTTTATTCGATTTTCTGGATGCAAATCATATAGTCCAACAACAATCGGCATTCATTGTTATGTATGTATATTATTATAACTTATCATTCTTTCAAGGTTATCAGCGTCTCATATTCATAGGATTTAAATCCCCAGCGTATCGGTTCTGTGGTCCAGAAAGTCTTAAACCCCTGGCTTTGCATTCAAAGCCACTCTGGCTGCTCTTCAGAACATCGTGCTGAGCACCGAACAGTCCTCGCCTCTCCGATCTTCATCACCGTAATGAACTAGTGAGTCCAATTTGGAGTGGTGTGGTGCGGCCCCAAACAAACCTTTCAAAGGACTGCTTTTACGCCCAAAATCTAAATCTGAAATTAATACGCGATTTTTATAGCTATTTAACGTTCATTATAAAACGGCCAGTTCTGGTCCTTGATGAAAACCTTCTTTATGTGATTTTCAGCTCCAGTTATTTACCGTATGTATTTTCTTAACATTAAAGGATGTTTTGGTTACTCTTTTGTCAGTTTAGGCACCCTATGTCATGTTTATCATTTTTAAAAGATAAAGGAAAATGTGTCGATAGATAATATGGTAGGTTTATAATTATTAGAGATGCACCAATACTGAATATCTCCACCGATACCAATAGCCGATTATTCAGAAAGATATGTGCCGATGCTGATGCGGATTCTGACAATTAAATTAACCTTTCTTTACTTTCTAATTTATAACGACTATTAATATTAAACAATAAACTGGTGATATTTATTAACATTTTCTATATACAGAGCACAAATTTATAGCATTTTCATCTCCTCTTTTGATTGACAGAATATATAGGCCTTGCGAAATTGCTTTTATCGACCGATATATCCTTGCATCTGTAATATCTATGATTTTGCCTATAATTTGAGCTGTCGAGTAGGATTTCACGGGAAATGTCAATTTCACATTATTGGACTTTAATGCAATTAAGTACGTAAAACGACCTGCGATTGAATGGTTCAACATAGATGGCGACAGAGAGGCACACGTTGTGCATCACATATTGCGAAGGTTTCTGTTCTGAAGACAACCCTGAAAAAACTACAGATCTGTCCAGATCGGAACAGAATATTTCAGAAACATCTCTCTTGATGTGAAAGGTGAACAGCAATAATTGTATGTCTAGTGACAACAGACGTATCTGCTTCACAACAAGATAAACTCTTCTGGTTTGCTCCATGGCGATACTCATGTACCTGTGAGAGGCTGATGGAGCTGTTGACAGGCCGAGAGATGTTTCCGTCCCACAGTGCCGCGCCGGCGAGCTGTGTTTGATGTAATTAGTGTGCTAATAAGTCTGTGGTGTGTGGGATCAATGGCATCATTAGATGGCTCATTCATTAGCCTCTTTCCACACCATTGATTAGATCAGACGTATCTGTCCGACCGGAGGTTCACAGTCTCTGCATGCAAGGTGCTGCAATGTGTAGATCCGTGGGGAGTTCTTTTATCTTTAGAAGCAGTATTATTTCAAATATGATGCCTATTTTCCACAACTGTAGGTCTTTCCCAGCCTGCCTTTCCGGTTCCATCTCTGCATCTCTCCTGCTGTGCTCATGGCTTCCATTTACAGGTTTAAACCCATTCCCATTCCCGTTTCCGTTTGATGGTACTTACAACTCTGACTTCCAAATTGCGTCGGTTTCCATTAAAGGAATTTGTTGGCTGTAGTCAATTGAACGGGCAGCTCTGCTTGAGTGATTGAAATATGAACTAATTTACTTGCTCACTGATGTATCGCTGAATGATTTATTTTGCGGCGGGAAGTTGATTCGTGAACATATTTATTGGTGGATGGCAGAAATGATGTAAATATCCCCCGTGTACATATGTACTGTGTGCGTTAATCGACTCGTCTGGAAACGGTGATGTTGAGCAGCTTAACCGGCTGGTGTTTATCATATTTATGTCTAGATGTACAGTCATGCGTGTCATTTTATGTTTATGTTTTGAATTTTTATTCAAATTCAAAACATTTTTGAACTTGTAACTTGATTCAATGTATACAATTTATCAGAAAAAAAGGAGGACTTTTGTTCTTACAAGAAACTTTCGAGTTTGTAGTAATTTTGTAAAATTATATTTTATTATAGAGATGCCAGGATAACAATTAAACTGAAACTGGTGTCACCCAGAATACAACACTCACCCTTAGGTAAGAATAAAATTTTCAGTATAAATTTGAAATGCAGACTTATTTACCCAAGGGGTACTGGGCAATACTATTAAGAGGACTTGTTAAGTTTGTTATAGCATTGTGTGTGTGTGTTTTCCTTTTAAAATCTAAAAATATCAATAGGAGTTGCTTCCAAAACTGTGGTCCACAGACCCCCAGTGTGTTGTAGTGGTATTGCGGGCAGAGTTCTATTCGTTTTTATTTTTAATTGGCTTTTATTTTTTATTTTTACTTTTCATGTTTGTTTTTTTATTTAATTGAATTTATTTATTGTCCTTTATTTTATCATTTTTATTTTATATTGTATAGTTACATTTATTTTTATGTTTAGTTCACTTTTTATTTACGTTCAATTAATTATAGATAACTAAATGATGACTAATTACGGAGATAACTCATTACAGAAATGTCTGTTTTTGTTTTTCAAATAATATTTAGACCAATATTCTTTTATTTCAATTAAATGTTTTTTTATCATTTTTTAATAGTTTTAGTTTTAGTAAACTGCAATAACATTAAACAAAGGCTAAATCAAAATGTAAAAAATATTTAAATCAATATTTAAATGATTATCTAGACAGTTAAAGAATGAATGAAATATGGGGGGCTTTTATTATGCATTTGGGGGCAACATTTGGGAAGCTCTTGGCTATGTATTTCATAATTTGAGATTGAACACACAGTCTGCTTCAGTCAGTGCTGTGGTGTAGTGGTAGTAGAAGATGTTGTGTTCCTTTCATAAAATGCATCAATGAGTCTCTCCAAGTTATCAGGTGATTAAACCTGTTTGGCGAACTTAGGCTTTCCCGGCTGGCAGCGCACCATGGGTTCGATTCTTGGAAACACGCCTTCTGATAAAACGTAAAGCCTGAATGCACCGTGAGTCGCTTGGCATAAAACACCTGGAAAATGCATAAATGTACATTTGCACAGTCATGAGGAAACCTCTTCTCTGTTCATTGCATACCAAACGCTACCATTCGAAATCATTGTTTATTATGCACAATTGCCTTTTTTTTGCGATGAGTATGAGAAGTCTGTCTATGAGATATCAAGTAGGGACATTAGAATCGATTGATGAATATTCATAACATCAAAAATCGTTTACAATTATTGTGTTGCAAAAAGCAATAAGCAATGGTGTAGAGTCAAGGTGAACTTCATCCAAGTTCACACGCCTGGCTGGGGGTCTCGGACGACTCAAGCTCCAATGTATTTATTTTTTTAAAGCTGTTATTAAATACAGACAAACCCCCACAGATCTATGGACAAAGCCTGGGCAACACAATGCACATAATTGGTGATTCTTCAAGCAGAAGGCAGAATCACAGAAGACCTGGTGTGGATGCTGTTCCAAAGATATTGTTTACCAGCCGGTGGTCTCTCCCGCAGTTTGGCCTGCAGCACGAGACCATCTCTGCACTTTATTCTCAGATCCAGCGGTTACCGGCCCTTTAAATCATCCATGAGATGATCCTGCTGCGTTCACCCGCCGCGGTGTCAATCTTTAGTCTCCTTGGCTGCGTTCTATTGAGAACTGAAGGCTTTTAGCTCTCTTGATAGAGTCGGCCTGTTGTGCGAGGGTAGCTGTATCATCACATTTTAAGAGGAATCCATTCCCAAACCTCTTGTTTTCTCACGGGTGACCATGCGCAACATGAGCAGGGAACTGCTGGGAAAATTAGATATAGAGGTGCAGCGGAAAACATCACGGGGGGCTGTTTGTTAAATGGGAGAGGAGGACATTTAAATTCATCGACTGCGGTTTGTCTTTTCGATTGAATAAATTTGTTGCACACTACTTCATTTAAGCCTGTTGAGAGAAAGCGCTTTTGTGAGGGTTGGTTTCAGTACTGAATAAAAGACTGCATTGGTGAAGATTGCCAATGCTCAGCCGTACATCTCTATAACGAAAGTAGGTTTCCACGTGTGCTGATAGTTTACGAAATATTCTGTCATGCCCGCACATATCATGTCAGTAATCCACGCCTATTGACCAATCAGCATTCACGATCGGACTATTCATTTTATGTTATTTAATCACATTTCAGCTTTTGTCTGTTACGAATATTTTGTGTTTTGCAAGGTTTATTTGTATAATTACGTATGATGAGAATTGTACACAAATGTGATTATTAATAAAGGAAGCATGAAGGTCCCATATCTCAAAGCAGATTGTATGAAGCTGTACGAACGAGATCGTACAAATGTATATGAATTCGTTACCAACATAATATAGTGAACTGCTATGAGATTGTTAATACATTTATTTCACATTTATCTCAGGTAATAGAGTCCAGACAAGCGTGTTTTGGCAAAACAATGTATTGACAATTCGTAACTATTGTACAGGGTGGCTAATTTGTATGAGTTCGTTCAATCTTGTTTGTTTTTTGGCTAGATCTGCTTTTGCGCCAGTGAAGATAAGGTTTAGGATGGGGCTTTGTTTTTTTCTATTCATTTTACATCTTTGTATGATTTGCATTGAATTATTTCATATAATTTAGCTACTTTATACAATAGTCAAGAATTCCTATGAGATCATGCTTTAGATAGATGGAAATTTCCCAGCACACACCTGAAGTTTAAGGGATATAGTTCGCCCAAAAAATGACAATTCTGGCATCATTTAGTCACCCTCTGGTCATTTCAAACCTGTATGACTTTCTTCTACAGAACACAAAAGAAGATATTTTGAAGAATGTCGATAACCAAATCGCGGCGGTAGCGATTGACTTGCATTGGTTTTGTGTCCACACAGTAGAAGTGAATGGGTACCGCCATTGTTCGATTACCAACTTTCTTTAAAATATCTATTTTTGTGTGTGATCTGCAGAAGAAAGAATGTCATACAGGTTTGACTAGTGGGGTGAACTTTTTTCAGTTTCATTTTTGGGTGAACTATCCCTTTAAGGGCACAGTGATGATACTGTTTTGGGGGTTTGAACCAGTAACCACTCGAACGAAAGGATATAACTGAAAATGTGAAAATATCTCCATGTTAAAAGCACAGATGTCTGCTTTTTTGAACTTCTTGAAATAAAACCACCCGGTCATGCTGACTTGACCAAAAACAGGCTTGAATGTTTGAGAAGAAGGGGGTTATATAGATTGCAGCACTGCAGTCTTTCAGTTACCTATTGGATCATCTGTACTAATAGATGCATTGCATACGGTTGAGATTCAGGTACTAGATTTGAAGGATTAAACAGGGTGATTTGATTGGTCACCCTTGGATGGTACGTTGTGAAATGACCCGATGTGACGTTCAGAGAAACAGACCAAACGAAAGAGCTGAAAACACTTCTTTTGTTTGTGTGTGTGTGAGAGAGAGTGAAGGGGGAGCGTCATGAATTATTTAATAATGTTTGTTGTTAATGAAGGACCAAAGGGAGATCTGTATTCCGTTAGTAAATCTTGTTTGAATCTGTTGGATGGGTTTGACAGGATTCAACTCGATTACATCGGTTTCCCCCTGAATGTGTCAAATTGCTGGTTTGACTCTGTGGACAGTATTACAGGTGATTTTTGGACAGCTTCATATATTCCCATATAGTGTATTCATGTTTAATTCAATTATATATAATTATTTATATCTTGTCATTTCTTATGATTAGATGACCTGTGATTGGTTAATACTAAAACATGTAAGGTGCTGAGGGGACGGTTGGTCACTACAAGTGCACTGCAAAAATTACTTTCTTACTTAGTCTTTTTTTCTTGTTTTCCAGGAAAAATGTCTACACATTTTTGAATCAAGATGCATTTTCTTGATGAGCAAAATGACCTAAGAAAATAAGTCTTGTTTTTAGTTAAAAAAAAAAAATGAAATTTCAGTGAATTTGTGCTTAAAACAAGCAAAAAAATCTGCCAATGGGGTAAGAAAAATAATCTTGAATTAAGGTTTACCTTTTTCTTAGTCACTCAATTTTTTGTTTATTAAAAAACTTTTTTTGCTGTCAGTTTTGTCCAGTATTAAAACTTACAGTGGCCAGAATTTGTACTGTAGAATAAAATCATCGACGATAGCTCTTTTTGGTTTTGTTTTGTGTCACAGGGATGCAACAAGACTTTTTATGAACTACAATTTGGTGTCATGTTGCTAAAACTTTTGTAATGGTAACACGAGGTAGCTCATTCGTAAGAATTTGTACGTTGTGAATTGTGCAAAAACATACGATTAATAGATAAAAGAAACACTGAAGCCCCTCCCCTAACTGTAATGTCACTGGTGCGAAAGCAAATTGTACTAAAATGTACAAATAAGATCGAACAAATTCCTACGAATTAGTAAAATAGTTACGATTTTGCAGTGAGATTGTGTTGGTTATAACAGAAAATGAATATTTGAATAACAAGGCTACAAAATGTCAACAAATAGTTGTAAAATATTTCCATCTTATTTACTGCCTTACTCTCTGGATTGTTTGTTGGAATTATGTCTTAAATCTACAACTTTTGCTGCAATAACAAGTAACTTAATATTTATATGTATGCTATGAATAGCAGAATAATTGCAGCAGGAAATAATTCAAAAATG
Organism: Triplophysa rosa; assembly: GCF_024868665.1. Taxonomy (NCBI): domain Eukaryota; kingdom Metazoa; phylum Chordata; class Actinopteri; order Cypriniformes; family Nemacheilidae; genus Triplophysa; species Triplophysa rosa. The sequence goes on from NC_079893.1 coordinate 4,417,915, forward strand.
ACATGAAATATCATTCAAATGGTCATGTTGAGCACCGACAAACTCTGAAAACAGATTATATATAAACATGGGATGACTCGCGCTTTCTATTACAAACACTCGGTTTCATTTTAATCTTCATGCTTTGTGTGGATGTCTGGTGAAAGCAGGTGGGATTATTGACATTTACTCATGTAAATTCTGCCAATGGTAATGTTGTATGCCCGAATGCTGACATTTCTGAAGGAGTTGTGAAATTGCTTCACGAAGAGAGAATCTGTCTTTGTTCCCCCGGTCTGGGATATTCTGACTCGGAGGTCAGAAGTTGGTCAGCGTTAACTTAGGAAAGCCTACGGTAAATGTCAAGTCACATAATTAAAAAAGGAAGTAATTAAATGAGTTTAGGCCAGGTTCAGTTCAAATGGGATTTTGGTTTACGGTATTAATAAAATATTTTTTATTAGGGCTATTTAGCAGTGATTTTAGAGGACCCTCATGCAATTGAATTGGCTTTTAGACTGACTCTGAAGCAATACTTGTTTTGGCACAGAACAGATCGTGCAGTGAAATTGATAATGATGTTTCACTCGTCTTGCAGGATAGTGAATTTGGCCCCCGGAGCTTTACAGAAGCGTCACCGGCAGAGGAATATCAGGATTTTCACATTGCACATTTTCCCAGCACAATGACAGAGTGACCGCTTGCATTATATCACCGTCCGCCCACGCCGCATGTGTAGCGTGTATCACGGCTGCAATGTTTTTCTGGTGTGTGTTTTTGTTGTGTGTGGCAGCTGTGTGTGACTGACAACTGCTGTCAGGCGCCTGTCAATTTAAAAGACTTTGCTGGAGGAGAGATACAGTAGCTGCTGAATTAAAAGCCGCTTGTTTAGGGTGTCTGTTGAATACTTGAGAACAGTCAGGACGGGAAAGTAATGATGGATGCATGTCGCGTGAAGTATTTTTGTGATATTCGGTAAGACATCTCTATAAGTGTTATTTTGATGTAACTTTGGAATGTGATTCCTGTAGTACAATAATTAGGCTTAGAAACTCTTTAGACTTTAACTAACTAACTAACTAACACTCACTCAGTAGTCATCCGTTCACTCTCACTCACTCACTCACTCACTCACTCACTCACTCACTCACTCACTCACTCACTCACTCACTCACTCATTAATCATTCACTCACTCACTCACTCACTCACTCACTCACTCACTCACTCACTCACTCACTCACTCACTCACTCACTCACTCACTCACTCACTCACTCACTCACTCACTCACTCACTCACTCACTCACTCACTCACTCACTCACTCACTCACTCACTCACTCACTCACTCACTCACTCACTCACTCACTCACTCACTCACTCACTCACTCACTCACTCACTCACTCACTCACTCACTCACTCACTCACTCACTCACTCACTCACTCACTCACTCACTCACTCACTCACTCACTCACTCACTCACTCACTCACTCACTCACTCACTCACTCACTCACTCACTCACTCACTCACTCACTCACTCACTCACTCACTCACTCACTCACTCACTCACTCACTCACTCACTCACTCACTCACTCACTCACTCACTCACTCACTCACTCACTCACTCACTCACTCACTCACTCACTCACTCACTCACTCACTCACTCACTCACTCACTCACTCACTCACTCACTCACTCACTCACTCACTCACTCACTCACTCACTCACTCACTCACTCACTCACTCACTCACTCACTCACTCACTCACTCACTCACTCACTCACTCACTCACTCACTCACTCACTCACTCACTCACTCACTCACTCACTCACTCACTCACTCACTCACTCACTCACTCACTCACTCACTCACTCACTCACTCACTCACTCACTCACTCACTCACTCACTCACTCACTCACTCACTCACTCACTCACTCACTCACTCACTCACTCACTCACTCACTCACTCACTCACTCACTCACTCACTCACTCACTCACTCACTCACTCACTCACTCACTCACTCACTCACTCACTCACTCACTCACTCACTCACTCACTCACTCACTCACTCACTCACTCACTCACTCACTCACTCACTCACTCACTCACTCACTCACTCACTCACTCACTCACTCACTCACTCACTCACTCACTCACTCACTCACTCACTCACTCACTCACTCACTCACTCACTCACTCACTCACTCACTCACTCACTCACTCACTCACTCACTCACTCACTCACTCACTCACTCACTCACTCACTCACTCACTCACTCACTCACTCACTCACTCACTCACTCACTCACTCACTCACTCACTCACTCACTCACTCACTCACTCACTCACTCACTCACTCACTCACTCACTCACTCACTCACTCACTCACTCACTCACTCACTCACTCACTCACTCACTCACTCACTCACTCACTCACTCACTCACTCACTCACTCACTCACTCACTCACTCACTCACTCACTCACTCACTCACTCACTCACTCACTCACTCACTCACTCACTCACTCACTCACTCACTCACTCACTCACTCACTCACTCACTCACTCACTCACTCACTCACTCACTCACTCACTCACTCACTCACTCACTCACTCACTCACTCACTCACTCACTCACTCACTCACTCACTCACTCACTCACTCACTCACTCACTCACTCACTCACTCACTCACTCACTCACTCACTCACTCACTCACTCACTCACTCACTCACTCACTCACTCACTCACTCACTCACTCACTCACTCACTCACTCACTCACTCACTCACTCACTCACTCACTCACTCACTCACTCACTCACTCACTCACTCACTCACTCACTCACTCACTCACTCACTCACTCACTCACTCACTCACTCACTCACTCACTCACTCACTCACTCACTCACTCACTCACTCACTCACTCACTCACTCACTCACTCACTCACTCACTCACTCACTCACTCACTCACTCACTCACTCACTCACTCACTCACTCACTCACTCACTCACTCACTCACTCACTCACTCACTCACTCACTCACTCACTCACTCACTCACTCACTCACTCACTCACTCACTCACTCACTCACTCACTCACTCACTCACTCACTCACTCACTCACTCACTCACTCACTCACTCACTCACTCACTCACTCACTCACTCACTCACTCACTCACTCACTCACTCACTCACTCACTCACTCACTCACTCACTCACTCACTCACTCACTCACTCACTCACTCACTCACTCACTCACTCACTCACTCACTCACTCACTCACTCACTCACTCACTCACTCACTCACATTCATTCAATTTCATGTTCTTTTTCAAGACAACTTGATTTCATAGATGCAAGTCATAAATTACCTCATTGCTTAATTACTTGAATAATAGCAACTATGCAAGGTAGAATTTTAATTTCAATTTCACATTCCAATGCTTGTGAACTCTCCAATGAACAGTTCCCTTCATTAAACGTGATCTTTGTGAAAGGAGACAAAATGGCACAAATATCAGATTAGAAAAGTCTGTGGGTTTTGAAAATCGATTGTCCACCCACACGCAAGCGTACTTACTTACCATAATTGGTCAAAAGGTTGACCCCGATATCATAAAGGAGTGATGTGTTCTAAAAAGCTGTCACGATACAGAGAGCGCTCTCATACACCTTCCTAACCATCTAACCTCCTAAACGACTCGCAGTCGCATTTTAATCTGCCATTAGCATAAAGCCATAAATCATTGAAGAGGAGGCCAACGACGTAATGTGACACAGTGACCTAGAGATGCTGTGCAGGTATTGGGTGAGACAGGAGGATGCAGACAAAGATGGAAGGGAACGCTGAGATGCCCTTAATTTTCACCTCACTAACCCGTAACATTCTGATTAGTTCACACTTTTAAAAATGTGGGATGTAATGAGGCGGGATCCAAAAGCGGTCTCATGTGCACACACCCTTTAGAGGAATGCCCTTGAGTAACATGGGAATAAACAATGTGTATGTGAAATATGTCAGGCATGTATCTATAATTAATTACAGAAAGTCACCAGAATATTGATAAATATAAAACTGTTTACAAAGAAATTAAAGGGATAGTTCACCAAAAATGAAAATCATTTACTCACCCTCATCATTTTAAACCTGTATAACTTTCTTTTTTCTGCAGAACACAAAAGAAGATATTTTGAAGAATGTTGGTTACCATAAAAAGGCGGTACCCATTGACTTGCATTGGTTTGTGTCCATACAAAAGATGTAAAGGGGATCATTGTGTGAAAGAACTTCGAAAGCCCATGATCAGGTCTAGCTCCGCCCACTTTTGATGACCCAATCTGTTTTTTCACAGACATTTATGTTCAACTTATGTACATGGGACCTTTTTTAAGGGGGTGCTGTTGGGGGTGGTGGTTTTCAGGCTCTGATTTCCATTTCAACTGCCTCAGTGTGCAAATAGCAAGATCTCCACTATGAGAAGGTCTGTGTTTACTAAGCGACAAAAAGCCAGACTGGTTATTTACTCAGCTCTACACTGTACTTGGCCTGCTCATGTCTGCACATCTCATATGTTTCCTGTTCTCTGACTTCCTCTCGTCTCCAGCATCCTAGGGGTATTTTAATATTTAATCTGATAGTTTTAACATTGATAGCAAACCTAGCTCAGACAGCTGAGACTGTTTTGCCGTATTATTTGATATCCAACTTTCCAACAATTCGACTTTTAGTTGGTTAATGGAGCAGCTCACCAAAATAAAAATAGTTTTATTCACTTACTCCTAAATTGGTACAATTTACATATGGAGTACCAAAGAAAAACTAGTCTGTGCTAGCAAATATTAAAACAGGCCGTAAAGACTATTTACTTTATTTTTTCAGCTGTTCAAAATATTTTTAAAATGTTGTTTTTTTAATCCACTGAAGAAGAAAGGGGTAGAGGTTTGAAGCTAATCGGGCGTTATTTTTTATTGTTTTGTTTTATTTTATTTTATTAAATACAATTATTTTATTTTACTTTATTAAATACAATTATTCTATTTTACTTTACTTTACTTTGGCTAAATTATTGCTTTTTTCATGTTAAGGGGATAGTTCACCCAAAAATAAAAATTCTGTCATCATTTATTCACCTTCATGTTATTCTAAACCTGTATATGACTCTTTGATTTGTAGAACACAATGGAAGTCAATGGGCTTGAATCTTGCTTGGTTAACAACATTCTTCAAAATATCTTCTTTTTGTGTTCTGCAGAAGAAAGTTGTACAGTTTGTAAATGACAAAAGGGTGAATAAATAATGCAATAACTTTCCTTTTGGGGTGAACTATCCCTTTAATAACTATTTTAAACTATTGCTTTGTTAGCAGATTCGGCAGGCTTTTCAAGTTGATCCGGACTTTGGAATAGAATGATAATGGAAAAATCTACTGCTGCCAAAGTAGCACAGAGAACACCAAAACGTACAGAAAATAACTTGACAAGAAGGATGGAGGGACTTCCAAATCCAACATGTCAAAATTCAAGTACAAAACAACACAAAAGACCAACTGAAATTCGTCGCTTCCAAATAGTTTACAACTTGTTTTAGTCTTATGGTAATTTAAAGTAAAACTTTGCTTTTAAAGGCTCAAGTGCAAAATTGTATTGAAAGGAAAATAAATGTCTAGAGAGCAGAAGATCAATAAATAAACGTTTGTGGTCTACACAAATCTTGCCAGTAAACGTGGTTCCTTCTCACTCTTCACCTCCGAGTAGAAAGTGCCAAGGAATTACTGGCAGCGTGCCATCCTTCCTCGTGTCTCGTGTGAATGCCCCTTGTTCTGTCCTGAAAGGACTGTTATACTGCTCTGATATCGATCTAATGCTGCCCCTCACTAAAACCCACAGACGTCTTCTGAGGTCCATCACGGGGCCTGAGGCTGTTTAAACAATAAAGGTTTTAAATTGACAGTTCACCCAAAAATGACAATTCTGTCATCATTTCCTCACCCTTTTGTCATTTAAAATTTAAGCTTTATGACCTTCTTTCTTCCGCAGAAGACAAAAGAAGATATTCTGAAGAAAGTTGGTTAATAACATTCTTCAAAATATCTTCTTTTGTGTTCTATGGAAGAAAACAAAGTCTTACAGGTTTGAAGTGACACAAGGGCGAGTAAATGATGACAGAACTTTTATTTTTGGGTGAACTTCCATTTTAATGTTTCAAAAGCTTTTTTTATTAGTTTGGTTTTATAGATGTGATTTGTCTTAGCACTCCTATAAAATCATTTAGACGTTTATACGTAAATGAACGGATAAAATAAGCAGTGCATATTTGAAAGTAGGCACTGTATTTATTTCAAGGTTCAGCAGTATGTTTAGTACAAATTAATAGCTTGGATAATAAATTATTTTAAGCTTGGTAAATATATTTATTTTTTAGTGCAAGTCACAAAAATATGTTTATAAAAATACAATTTCCAAAGGTGTAAACAAATTTTTAAGTCTTAAAACCCATATAACCTTTATTTGCTAGTCCTTGTCAAACATACATCTCACAAACAGATTTTTTAGTTTTTAAGTCACAGACCGTGTCCAATTGTGTCTAATGTGAATTCAGGCCATCTTTACAATACTTTTGTTGTGTAACATCATCTCCCTTCTAAACTAAACTCTGAAGCTTTGAAGCGCAGGGCTGTTTAATATGCTGAGTCACAGTAAAACATGCCTTCATAACTGTAATGTGAGGGCCTCTAGTGGCTAGAGCAGAGTTCAGAGAACAGAGACCGAGGTTATCAGTGTCACATGCTTACTGTTCACAGAGGATCAAACATATTTAGAACATGGCAACATCGTTTCAAATTGGAGTGATGAGAAGTTGGTTTGATAAAGTTTGGCATGTACAGAACATAAATAATAAATGTGCCATATACTGCAGGGTTACTTCGTGTTTTTGGGATAGTCATTTATCTGTTTCATATTTCAGAGAACCATGTTGAAATCCAAATGATTAAATACGCACCGACCAGAAAATAGTTGCATGCAGGCAAATGTTTACCTTTTGAATCCCATCATTCTTGGCAAGTGTGTGAAAGCAGGTGTTTATGCAAAGCAGTTGTGGTGGAGGCGTGGCTTAAGCCCCTCCTTTGTCCATTCATACCAAAGGCGGGCGGTACTGGGCACGCGGTGGGCGTGGCTAGCCTTCAATCCGAAGTTCCGTGCCGAATTCATCGAGGTGATGAAATGGTTACAAGTCCCTCTATCCGGATAATCGGGCACAGGTCAGTTTCAAAACGAAAACAGCACAAAGGCAAAACGAGCAGGCTGTGTTTATTGTTACAGCATGCGCTCCGACACGAAGACGTGAGAAACAGAAGCTGGACCGTCAATGCCCGGATTTTCTCTTGAACATGTTAATGTATGGAGATATAACTTCTTGAATTAAGCAGAAATGTGGCCGACTCGTTTTCTTCTCCGCTGCTGCTTGGTCTTCACCATCGGGGTTGTTCAGATGAGCGCCGCGCAGTCAGGTGAGTGATAGCACCCGTGCGTAAAAGGCTCTTTGGAGAGCTGCGCACTTGTCCGGTGCGCGCTGCCGTTAACGCGCACCTTACTGTACTTAAACGTTTGCCGGTTGAAAGATTGTTCAATACCCGAGCACTCCAGTCAATGCTGCATAAAAGATTTGCTTCGGAGTGAGCTATTGTTCAGTATTCATTTTGTGATGTTGATTCGTTATATAGGCTACGTGCCATTTAACTATGTTTGTTTTGGTTGTGTTAAGAATCAAACAGATTGTCTAGTCTATTTTTAAACGAAGCAATGAAAAGTCATAACCGGTGATTGCTGTACAATAAATGAAATGTTGGAAAGATTGAGCCCGAGCTTTACAACCTACGTGTCTGTCGTGCTTTTATTAGGTCTATTTTAATTTGCCAGTGCGCGTAACGGAACTTGGTGGAGCGCAGCGCGAGTGCGCGCTCAGCGGAACGCGCATTTCCTGCGCGCTTGGCATCGCGCATCAGACCCCTACGCTGCGCTCAAATAGCTGCTCAGCATATTTCTGCAGAGCCACTGTGAGAAGCGAACCCGACGTTGGCGGTTCATGAATTAAGTTTTGTTATGCAGTGTATGAACAAGGAGAAAATGGGTGGGGGTTGTCATGATGAGTGAGTGGTTAGCATGTATCCAGAGAGATATTTGTAATCTATTGGTTTGTTGTTTGCAGGAGTGGTCAGAGTTAACAGATGAGTGCACTGAGATGATAAATGTGTGACAAAAATTCTATAATGTGCAATTTAATTAGAATCTCTCATTCATATTCATTTAAAGATGATTTTCATGATGCTGTTTAGTTTGACCTCTGGAATAACTACATGTCAGGTTCAGATTCTATAAATGTGACCCTGGACAACAAAACCAGTCTTATGGGCCAATTTTTCAAAATTGAGCTTTTTACATAATCCGAAAGATGAATAAATAAACTTTCTATAGATATATGAGCTGTTAGAATATGACCATATCTGGCTGAGATACAACCGTTTAAAATTCTGGAATCTGAGAGTGCAAAAAAATCAAAATATTGAGAAAATTGCCTTTGAAGTTGTTAATCAGGGGCACTGTGGCAGACCATCCACTCACAAAAATAAAGTTTTTATATATTTAAGGTAGGATATTTACAAAATATCTTCATGGAACATGATCTTTACTTAATATCCTAATGATTTTTGACATAAAAGAAAAATCGATCATTTTGACCCACACAATGTATTTTTGTCTTTTACTAAAAATGTTCCCGTGCTACTTAAGACTGGTTTTGTGATCCAGGGTCACAAATAAGGGTTAGGTGCTTGTCTGGGTAAAAGGCCTTTTCAATCACACACCAAAGCACCTTCCTGAACATCTCTTTGTTGTTGTGGCCTTCAAATAGTCGTTTATGAGTTCATCCAAATTCATCATTTGGTGATGAGATCATTTTTAACATTTAATATCTTGTACAATGTTTCGGATTCCATGAAGGCATCACATACATTGTGAGACAAAGGACTAGTTTATAAGATTCAGTTTTGTTCACAGTTAACAAAACAATGTATTTTGTGTTTCGTAACAAATAAGTTAAACAAAGTTTAGTTGTGCAGTATGTGCAAAGAAAGGAAACATTTAGGTTAAAGGAAGGTTATGATGACCAACTTTTTGGAGTGCATTTCATTTTTAGACAATTGAAAGCGGAGAAATGATAACTGTGAAGCTAAAATTTAAAATTAAGACAACAACGAATTTCAAGTTTGTGGAGAACATAAAGTTTCTCTAGAGGCTTAATAAGAACATTATTCATTTCCTACACAGTACAATTCTTTGCATTTTTTTACTTTTTTTGTTAGATTTGATCAAATAGTTTTATTATCGTTTTTCATTTATATCTCTATTTATCATTATTTAAGTCACTTCTCCTTCTGGAGATAAATGACACCACATCTGACCCGGCTGAGATGTGACATTTAAATTCTAAAGGATATTGACTTGGGAATGCAGTCAAATTATTACTCAGCGTCAGCTCGGATTAAAGCTCCGTTTGAGAGCTCTGACGAATCTCACAGTAATTACGCTTGTCACTGATACGCCGTCTAGACGTGAATGTGTTTTTATGAGCAGGAAGCGTTCGCTATGTCTGCCGAGCTTAATCTTCTTATTAAGAATTCATTTGTCACTGAGGCTTAACTTTAAATGACACTTGCGGCTCATGTTTTACAATACAACCAGGAGGCATATTTTACCATATTAACACAGATGCTTTGTTGTCCGTGTTTTGACAGCTTTTGACTGTAACTAAGTATAGAATGAATCCATAAAATTAATATTTTCAGATGTAGATGGAAGATAATTCAGTGGGAATTCAGAGGAATTGTCCTGTCATTGGCTTGAGAGTTTGTTTTCTTCCCCACTTGAAATTTGGAAAACAAAGTTTTTTTTTCTGTGGGTCCCCTCGTCCCCCTTCTGACACTCATCTGTCCCTCAGGCTTTTTGGCTCGGTTCCCTCACAGTTGAGCTGCTTCTCTCTCTTTCAATGCTAATATGATCAAAGACTGACATCTGAAACTAAACTAATGAGGTCTACAGAAAAATGAAGGACTTCTAGGTTACTCCAGATATGATTTAGCATCTCATTGGGTTTGTTAGCATTGAAAGTTATGTTTCGCTCTAGTTTTTTTCTTGGCTCTGAGTAATGTTCTTACATAAAACTGACTGGTGGTCATTGGTTCTGTATGGGTTTGACTTTGTTTTTACATTAGATATCAGGTGGAGACACCACACGTTAGCATTAGCAAAGTTGTTTATCAAACAAAAGGGTGGTGAACAGGAAAACGGCCCCTTGAGTAGCTCTTGAAGTTCAGTATATTTACGCTTTTGTGGAGTTTTCTTCACGGTTTTGATTTTTTATCTGGTTGGCTATACCAGCTAAGTTATATGTATGGTTGCCGTTTATTTTTTGCAATTAGCCTGTTTTTTCCCCCCAATACCTTTTTAGTACAGACCCTTTTTGTGAGGCATTTAGGGTCTCGACCTGATAAAAGGTAAGCGCTTCTTTAACTGTAGAGTTTATCGTAACTGTTTCTTGTAAATAAGCGGTCTGCTTTTTTTTAATGTTCCTTTTGCGTCTGTGACATTTAATAAAAAAGAATGTGCTGAGCAATGGCAACTGATGAGGTGGATCGGAGAGAGAGAGAGAGAGAGAGAGAAGCTGAAGAGACTAGAGGAGAAACAAGATGCATTGTGAGGACGTCGAGAGAGAGAGAGAAAGAAAAGACAATTGTACTTCAACATCTCCGAGTCTCCTTGTGTGCGTTAGCCCTCGTGGCCTCAGTGTTTCTCTGTTTAGATGAGATAGAGGGCACACGTCACCTCGCAGCCCTATAGAAATATCACGGCAGTTTCTTTCTCTTTAAAGCTTCATAAAACTCCCTGCGAGAAGATTGGGTGATGGTGTCACCTTGGATTACTGGTTCTTCAAAGGGACCTTGCGAGAAACCGTAATCTTTGCTTTATGTTCTTAGCTGTGAGATGATACCTCCGTGATCCATCACTTGTTTCAGGTGCGGTGAAAGTTTTGGCTGGAAGTAAATAAACTGGACGGAATGCTGAGATTCAACCTCATGAAGCAACATATTGAGTCTCGCAGTCTTGTTTTTGTCAAATGAAATATGCTGTCGACTGAACTATAAAGTGGAAGGAGCGGTTTATTGGAAACAGGAAACAGTTTTACATGAGTTTTTACAGGCAGGGTGTTGAGAATATTTAATCAGGCTGTTTCTTGTCTCTTAATATCACATCGGGTTTCCAGATAGCTTGAGGTTTAGTGGCGGATGTTGGCTCGGTTTCTGCGGGTCGTTCGAGAGACGGTACAATGGCCATCAATTTAGGTATTATCAGTCTGGACCAGGCCACTTACTCGGCATGTGCCGGACTACACAAGATCAAGTCAATGAATTTCACAGAAAGCTTCAGAGTTTGAATAGTACAGCTATTAGAAAGATCAACAACATCGACCAGTTGTTGTATTCATTTTTAAATAACGCAGCTCATTCATTCATGTTTTCATCTTCCAATAAAAATGCAGAGCTCTCTCTTGATTTTAACATTAAATTCAGGCTGCGAACATCCCACAGCAATAATTTCACTAAGAAGGAAAAAAAAAATATATATATATTATGTTTTGTTTTGTTTGCTAGTGAAAAAAATTGAACATCCCTAAAACAAGAAATGTTTGAGTTAGATGAAAAATAGTACAAAATTGAAAATGTTTTATTATTTTTCCTGCACTATTGGCATTTTTTAAGTATAATTTTTTTTCTGATTTATATTTTTATTTATTTATATTTTACTTTATTGAAAACAAAGAATATTTTTTATGGGTGTTACAATGTCAGGCTGCAGTGCAGTTTTATCATATCATTGATATACAGTATCTATACGTTTCTTTTCGTATCTATAGGTTCTCAAAGTTGGGTCCAGGGACTGGTGGTCCGCAGCCCCTAGGGGGAAATCATTTGTGACTTTGCTAGCATATTAAGCCGGGAACGCACATTTAGAGCTTATTTTGTCTAATTTCGAGCTAAAAGAAGTGAAACGTTTTGGTTGTATTTTTAGGTTTTCGTAAAAATAAGTACATTAAGCCCCCGTCTAGAGACCCCAGAGCTCCAAATAGTAATTAAACATCTAAAATGATTTTTATATGTACATTTTCTGAAAGGTATACCTAAATCTTTCCTAATATAAAGGATGTGTGATGTGTAACATTATATTAGATCCTTCATCCTTCCATTACAGTAGATCTTAAATTGTCAATGAATAATGAATTTTGCTATAGATTTTTTTCCTTTTTCCTGTAAAGCTGCTTTGAAACAATGCAACATTGTAAAACGTTCTATATAAATAAAATAGCATTGAATTGAATAGATATTGGTTTTGACTTATTTCGTTTGAAAAAACAACAACATATGTTTAATTGTTATAATTTTAGGGGGTGCTTGAAAAATTGTGTCACCATTAACGGGTCCCTGGACCCATAAGTTTTAGAAACCCGCCCTTACATAATGTATTTTTTCCAATATTGTATGTTTTTTTTTCTAAATAAAGCCTTTAAGCATATGTAAATCTCACACAGTGTATTTACAGTAGTTTACCATTGTACTCTCTAAAGTTTAGTAAATTTGTACCAGAAAACAAGGCACACAACGCTTTAAAAAGCGTTCTGCCGGGTGCAGAAATGATGATAAACCTGCACACATTCCCTATGGGTTATTATGGCCTCTTATTCTTTTTAACTCAACTATACTTATATATAGCCGCCCACTGAAGTCGAAGGGTTGGACAGAGTCATCGGACACCCCTTTACGACTTAAATTCATTTCTTTTTTTACCCCTGTGGAATAACTTGTGGCACTTGTGATGATAAGAATTGCATGGAGCTGCTGGGAAGAGGGTGTATGTACTGTATGTTCTATCACACATAAACAAATGCATATGGCAGTGCACAGGCCCGTTGTACAACCTTGACATACCGTAGCTTTCCTCCATTCCTAAAAATTATTTGAATATATAAAGCAGCAAAATAACTGTGTTGTGGTCTTTACAATTACAATCATTTTACAAAAAAACTTTCTCTCAACAGGTAGTGGTCTAGCTTTTGTTGAAACTAGTAACTTTGCATTAGCACCTATTGCATTATTTTTCCTGTATGACATATCGCTTATTTCTCCCTGAACTCTCTATAAGTCGCTTTGGATAAAAGCGTCTGCTAAATGACTAAATGTGACGTAAAATTGCTTATACAGTGATCTTATATTTTGGTCACACTCCCCGACCCCCTTATTGCGAATTTTTCATCAGCCACGCTGTGAGGTTGTAAGTTTTAACTTGAGAATCACTGAACGTACAAATACTCAGAAGTTTGCAGTGTAAAGAGAGGTTACACAGATCATACGGTATTTGCATCATAGCCGCATAAATAACATCACATCTTTCATATGCTAGACGTTCTTGAGGGCTGCGACAGAAATCAGCTTTTGATTGCTATCAGTTTCTTTGAAAGATTGCATTTAAACCCATCATAGCCTTGTTATTCATCTGGATTCTCTGTTCGGCACCAAAGTGATGCACTGGTATTTGTGGCTGGCTGTGTTGAGACCAAAGGCTTTGAAGAAAATGTCAGATTTGTGTATACACAGTGTAACAAATGATTATTTTACCCGACCTTTTTATAGTTCTTGTACAATTCTGTGGTGCTAATTATTGTGGTAATAATTATTCTCATGTAGCATCAATGTTTTAGTGCAGGGGTCTTCAACGTTTTGAGGGGCAGGGACCCCCTTATAGTAAATGTGTAAACAGAGCTATTTAAATAGAAACAACCCTATTGTCACAGCAATGTTAAGACATTACATTAGCACTATTATGCATGTTATTGTTGCACATACATACTTTTCTGTGTGTTGTTTATATCGTTAATATAGATTGTTTGATTATTATTTTAAGGGATTTGCAGCATCATACATTTTCGTTTTACTGTGAGATGGAAAGTTAAACATTTACTTGTCCTGAACCTTAGTTTTTATGGAAGCTTCAATGAGATGACTGACCCTGGTTAATGGCACAAAGATTATTCTAGTGGAGGTAGGGGTTGTCTCTGGATGCGAAAGAAATCAGCGCAGATGTTATGCATTCTGTTGTAAAAGCAGGCCGTTTTATTAAGTGTTATTCTTTTTTTTCTTATTTTCTCCCCGCTTCTCTGTGCGTTGCAGAACACACCGCTATTTTATCATTCTGAGCTCCGTTGTCTTTCTCGTCAGAAAAAAACAACGATCAGCATTGTCGCGGCTGGCTACACGAAAATTCACAAGTTTTTTTTCTGCAGAGCATCATATCAGACTAAGGAGAGCAACATGATGCAACGAGTGCGCGTTATTTTTGGGGCAACTTGTTTGACGTGCACCGTCAGTACGTTTCATTGATTTTAAACGCGTACGATAGTTTCGTCGGAGTTTACAATGCAGAAGCGGTGTGGTGTCATTTGCCTGCCAAATTAGCGCTTTACAGCTTTAACAAATTCACAAGTTCAGAAATATTTGAGAATGCACTTTATTTGCACGCAACTCCTTTCATGAGTGCTCTGGACTTATCGGAAGGGAGACGGATAATGCACTGATTCTAAACTTACAGTCTTGAAAGAAAGACATAGGTACTTATTTGATTTCGGCCTTTCCGGTTTTTATGATGCAGATATAACATTTCTTCTATCGCTTCTGCTGCGTGAATGGATGTTTTTGTCCGCACGCAGGTTAAAATTGCAATGGGTGGGAGCTTCAATGAGTCCGCGCGGTCGCGCACGTGCGCAGCTGAAAGAGAACATTGGTTGTAATATTTCTGTACCCATGCTTTACATTTTTAACAAAAAGTTGCATGTGTGTAAGCCGTACTTAGCAGACCCCTTGCAGTTCCACTGCGGACCCCCGGTTGAAGACCCATGTTTTAGTGTATATTTAGCTCAAGTAAATTTTGAGCTTATATCATTAATTACAATATATCGGTATATTGCAAATAAACAAAAACTGTACAAATTGTACAAAAAAAAACCCATAAACAACAAAAACAAACAAATGTACACTTCTGAAGTTTTGGAAGACTCATTTTTAGTAACTGTTTTGTTAAATTTGAGTTTTGAGCTCATTGTTATGCCAGTACCGTGTAATTTCTGCGTACGAGTAATAATACCGAAATGTATAAATGTGTGAATTTTGTGAGTACCGTCAATGGTAAAAAGAAATGTGATTATTGTATTCAGCATGTTAAACTTCATAAAGAAACAGTAAAAGTTCAAGCGAAACACAACTTTTAAAAAAATGTGTTACATTGTGTTATTGTGCACCGCACAGTTAACCGTCTACTATTCGTATTTAAGAAGTATGTGAGATGTATTAAACATGAAAAGGGATGTTCTACATCACAGATGATATATACCGGGAGACGCTTGAATCAAAAACGACATACAGTGCATTAAAGCTATACATTTTATCAGAACCTGTACAGATTCAATCGAATGACTTGCTTATGCACATCTAACCTGTGAAATTGAGTTTCAGCCCGTTCACGTGACAGTGTTCTAAGTTTGGTGCTCAAGTCAAGGTGCATCTTTACTTCATTTGATTTAGTCTCGTGTTCATTACTCCTGTTGTTCCTAACAGAAGGATGAGGTTTGAAGAAAACCTCTTGGAGACCTACAAGGCTTTTGCGATGGAGGTTGAGGATGTATGGTTAATAACATCTGTCAGCAGCCATCTGGCTCTGTCTTACTGTAATTACAGCAACAAGTCTTAAGAAGTCTCCAGTGCAGAATTATGCAAAACACAGCGAAGTGGAAGAAGTGCGGTAGATGTTCAGCTAAGAGAGCGTCTGTTAACAAGAGAGTGAGTCTGACGTGACACTTTTACCCAGTTTTTGCACATTAGCCGTGTCCAGAATCGCTCTATATGCCATATACTGTAGAATGCATTATTTTGGGCTAAATACACTAGGGAGCGGTTCAAGTCATTGTTGATAAACATGAATGTTGCTTCAGATCATGTGACTTTTCAAAGCAATGTTTGGCTATTTCTTACAATGTGAAGAAGATTTAAATGTATGAATTTTGGATGAATGTAAGTGTAACGAGGAAGGCGGGACGAGAGCCATGCGAGACCGGTGCAACGCGCAGCTGACACTCATTATCACTCGCGTCACCGGCCTCGCACCGTTCCCTCGCGGCTCTCGTCCCGCCTTCCTCGTCACAGTAAGCAACTACCCTGCTGCTATCTACTGTAGCAATCACTAATATCACCCTAGCAACCACATAGCAACACGCAAAATTCACTGCGTAACCTCATAGCAACATTCTGGCAACCACTCACAACACGCTATCATCACTTAGCAAAGGCCTATCAACACCCATTCCCAAATAGCACAGGTACGTCTGTAGGATGTCTGCTAAAGATCAGGGGTCTCATTTATAAACGTTGCGTACGCACAAAATGGGGCTGGAAAATTGCATACGCCACTTTCCACTCAAAGGTTGTGATCTATTAAAAACAACTTTGACGGGAGAATGTGCGCACCTGTAAGCAAACTCTGACCCATGCGTACGCACATTTTGGAGACAAGGGGCGGCACAAATGGTGAGTTAGTGAATTTAGATTGCAGAAAGTATAGGCCTAAGTGTGAAAACGATTATAAGCATTAATGCTTCACACACATTTATTTTGACCTCACATCCGTTAAAGATCGACATTATCAGGAAGATTAAATCTGCAGAGTTATTTGCGCTTGTATTGAGGGATTGTTTAATGCACCTTCTTCTAAAATCCAACTCAAATCTTGAATAAAAACGTCAGGCTTAACAAGCGGATTGGACAGGCTTATTAATATACGAATCAGCATTCATGAGGTGCTTTGCATTGACTATTTATGGGTAAAAATGGGCGTGTACAGGGCGGGATGATTCACGTACGCACAGTTGCAGGTGATCTGTGATTTATAAAGCGAATGTTGCTTACAGGTGTGCGTACGCACGGTTTTATAAGTCTGAATATTTTTTGGGCTTTCGAGCGCACGTACACTTTTAGTAAGGATCCAACACACAGTTTTATAAATGAGACCCCTGGAGATCTGCAAAACATCTTAGAAAGGGCTGAACATACATTCTAAACCATACACATCTTACAGACATCTTCTAGACGTCTATATGACATCAGACAGCAGACGTCTGAGAGACGTATTGCAGATGTGCAAATAGACATCTCCCAGATGTGTATGTGGTATCAGGGTAGCAACTGGTAAAAAAAACCTAGCAAAACCAAAATAACCATATTGCAACCCCCTGGCAACCTTCTACATGTGAATGTTTCATTAATATAGGGATCTGTCACTGCAGGTTTGGTTACAGTTTGACACTAGTTCTCTGTGCGATGCATTCGTCATCTGACAATAATTATGCTAATGGTTATGAGGAAAGTCATGATTATATGTTTTGCGTTTGCTCTGCAGACGTCTCCAGCTGTTACAGTGAATGCGAGCAGTGCTGTGGGTGGCTTAGGGCAGGATAACAATATTTTGGCTCTATATGTCCTTGTGATGTATATGAAGAGGTTTTTGAGGTGAAGTGAAAATGTTTTGATAAAATGAACTCGACATCTATTTCTCTGATTATTTTAAGTAAATGCATAATGCAACTTTTGGGATTAATGAAATATGTTACGTGTGTAGAGACATGTTTATATACATTGTATATTTAAAATAAGAATTATATTATATAAAGAATATATAAAGATTAAAAGGAACGATGAGGACCATTAAGACTTTTGCGTAATATTATTATTTTTATGCCATTTTAGCACATTTTTACTACCACAATAATGGTGCTTCTTGAAGAACCGTTTGTGTCTGTATGGTTCTTTGTTGTGGAACAAAAAAATCCTCTTAAAACTACAAAAATGTTTTTTTTTTTTAGCAAACTTCTGGTTTCTTGGGGAACAAAAAATGGTACTTGTATGGCATCGCTGTAAAGAACATTTTTGTAGCACATTTATTTTTTAAAGTGTACATCTGAAATGTTAAGATTTTGATTTACAATTATGCTTTTCCAAATTTTTCCTTGTTTTGTCCAAAATTACTTTTCAGGTATACATTTTATCAGTATGTAATTGAACCCACAATGTCAGTGCTTTACAAACCAATCTATAGGAACATAACTTTTTCTTTTTCTTTCCTTTGAAATCAAAATCAGATTCAAAAAATCAAATCAGATTCACCCTAATAACCTCTATCTCAAACTTCTTTTCTGAAACTTTCTTCACCTGTGTGTTACAGTGCAGGTGTAGTAAAAGGTCTCGTCCTAAGAGAAAACGTAAACACAGAAGAGCAATCCACACTAAAACTGCCTGCACTAATTAGCAGAATTAGCCAGAGATCAGAAAAGAGAATGAGCCGAGCTGTGCGGCGAGGACCCTGTGCTCATTTGCATGACAACACATGTTGGCTGTTCATTACGGACAGCGCTGGCAATATGCCGTCTGATTGGACAGATTGCTCATCGGGAGAGTCCAGTTCCTGCTACCCCACCTGGGACCCTGCAGTATTTTAACAAAGCCTTTTAGCATGTAAAATAAAAACTGTCTGTAATCTCTAAAGGATTTGCTTTGCGTGACAGTAAGTTAAACTTTTATGTCTACACACAGACACCATTTGTTTGGATTAAAAGTCCAGTTGTGTCATTTTTTTGAGGATCTTTTGACAGAAATGCAATATAATATACACAACCATGTGTTCAGAGGTGTACAAAGACCTTACATAATGAAGCATTATGTTTTTATAACGTTAATGTAATTAAAGGGGAATTCTGCCATTAATTACTCGTCCTCAAGTAGTTTATCATCCGTAGGAACTCAGTTTTTCCCCAGAATGCAAATTAAGGTAGTTTTGAAAGCTTTCTGACTCCATAGATTGCAACGCAACCAAACACACGAGCCACATGACAGTGCATCCGGTGGCAGAATCGCTCTCGGGAACGCCGTGCACTGGAAACTAACCCTCAAATCAGGAAGTTTTTGAATATAGTCGTTAGTTTTGTTTGTTTGCGCAGAAAAAGTATCCTCGTCACATTATATTAATTAATACTGAACCACCGGTGTCGCGTGGACTATTTTACGATGTCTTTACGCGCTTTCAGCACTTTGAAGTTTGGTCGCGTTGCAATCTATGGAGGAGTCAGAAAGCTTTCAAAACTACCTTAATTTGCGTTCTGGGGAAAGACGGAGGTCCTAGGGATGTTAACCTACTTGAGGGTGAGTAATGAATGGCAGAATTTTCATTTTTGGGCGGAGTTCCACTTTAATGTAACTCCAAAACAGGAAGTTGGGGCGGGCATAATGAGTGGCTCCTCCTCCTTTTAAAATCGCCGGTAGTGTTTAGTTTACCTCACAGCCTGGAATCTGATGAGAAGCTGAAGTGCAAAATGCTGTCATTAAAACTTGACTCATATGCAAATTCTGGCAATGTTTTGGAGCAAACTAGTTTTCTTAAGATAGCCTAGGCTAATGTTATACTAACGTTTATACTAAAGGGCATGACTTAAATTTTGAAAAGATATCTTGAAGAATGTCAGAAAGGAAACAGGGCAGTTTTGACAACTATTGTCATTTTTCTACTACTATGTTAGTCAATGGCCAAGATCTGTTTGGTTATAAGCATTCTTCCTTAATAGAAATATCTTTCTCTGTGTTCATCAGCGCAAAGAAATTCATACAGATTTGGAAATATTCGAGGGTGAGCAAATGACCATTTTTTACTTTTTGGGTGAACTGTCCCTTTAAATCAAAATTTGACCGTATTAGATCGTTTTTTGAACCCCCTATGAAGAAATTGAATAGAACAAATATATTTACGGAACGAGACTTGGGAAACATAAGCGGACGCTGTTGTACAGTGACAGCTTTGATTTGCCCAGTTCTTTTGGCATCACACGCACTGTTATGAGCCATGGTGCATTTTTGCATCCCCGTATTCTTACGGTGCCAGTCAATTAACACAAATCCCAATTTTACAATGAATACTAAAGCGATTAAGAGTCTCAAATGCATGCAGGCTAATGCCATATGTGGCCTCTGCCGTGCCCGCTGTGAGCTCAGTCAAGTCTTAGTCTGTTGCGTCTGTCACACTTTCTGGCAAAAGAGCTGTTCTTTGTGAAATGAATGTGTCCAGCTAGATGGGATTTTCAATTCATCAGCCGCGGTCCAGTCCGGGGTGATAAACGACACGGATGCGCTCCTCCATTACACGGACACACACACATGACAGTCTGAGCTTGGACCGGTCACGGTGGCAAGCTTCCGGACAAAATATAAATATGCATGTAAAATAAAAAAGAACACAGCCCAGCAGCAACAGAAAAATGTAAAATAGCATTCGGAGACTCCACAGGAACTAAAAGAATCACATGTTGTTGAAAAAGACACTGAGTATTGACAGTATTACTTTTGTTGACAAGTGATCAGCGTGGCCTTGCTGTCTTTACCGTGTAATCATGTTAACCTCGCCTCTTCTTCCTCGCCGAGAGAGATGCGTATGAGGTTACGACCCGAGAAATCCAAAGCCAATAGCAGCCAGTCTCACAACACAAGAAATGTTTCATTAGGACGTGCAACACAGGGCGTGACGTCAGCTTCACATTCTCTATAGGAGAAATTATTATTATTATTATTAGTCGAGCTGGACTCGACTGTGATGCTTACGACTTCCATACGACGTACAAAGAAATCAGGTGTTCCTGGACACTGAAATGTTGATATTGTAAGCAGTCATTTTGCTAAGTGTTTTGCCACCCACGGCCCACAGGGGTGCGCTCCGGCGTGCTCACGTGGTAAAGTGACGACACGTCCATACATTCTATTCCTGAAGACTTTAATGATCTGCTTCAGGTGTGTTTGATTTGGGCTGAAGTGAAACTCTGCAGGACATGCGTCTCCCAGGAACAGGATGGAAACCCCCTGTGGTAAATCTTCCTAATGTTTTTCCACATTACTGGGCCTTCTTTTTCACTTTATTAACATAAAACAAATTGCTGATCTGCCTCAGTGACAAAATTCATTTTGTTTTTTTAAGCTTGCTTCTTGAAAATGTTGCCGTTATCATGAAAGCGGCAGCTACGGTTTGTCAGCCGTGATAAAGCTCCGCGGTCTTATGAACTCCAGATATAACAGCACACCCCGCAATCAAAACAAAGACATTTTTCCTCAACGTTATCAAATTTAAACTGTGAAAGCCCAACAAGTTTATAAGCTATGTGCTTTGATACAGTGCTTGTAGGCTTTATGTTAAAAAACGTATTGTTTGAGTACAAAATCAAAGTCTTTTTTGGGTCATTTGTACTATGTAGTGCAATTTTTGTCCCTATAATATGTATCGTATTATATAATAATAATAATAATCATCATTTTTACACAAGTTTCTTTAGATTACTTTTAATCATGACTTTCCATCATGTTAATCTTTCGCAAAAAAGCCAGATCTGTATTGATATCATAATCCAGGAAGTGACATCATTTTGGTGGGAAACAGCTCAAACATCAGTTTAATTTTATGAATTGTTTCACTTTTTGGTGTTGATAGTTTTCTTGTTTATTAAATTACAGAAAGCAGTAAGCTTATATTATAGTTTTGTTTTCAGTTTTATTTTAGTTTTATTCATGTTTATTATTAGTCTAAATAATAATATTGATTATGAATGCATTATTAATACATAAATATTTTAGTTAATAATATTACTTTGCATTTAAATTATTTTTTTTATTTTGTTTTTAGGTATTAATTTTGTTTTATTTTTATATTTCTTTTGTGATTTATTTATATATTTTATTAAATGTTGAGTTTAGTTCATTTGAGCAATTTTGTAAAGTACTTTTGTATTAGGGTTGCTAGTTGAATTTATTTTGAATTTATTGTGAGTTTAGTTTTTAATTATTTTCAGTTAATAATTTTAGTACCTCACCTTATTTCAGTTTATGACTGCTGTAGACTTTCAAACAATATTTAGACCAATATTTTATTTGATTTTCATCAACAGAAAACTTTTAATAGTTTTAGTAAACTATAATAACCTTAGGACAGATCAATTCTCTCCTGCTCATATGAGTTTACGTTGTTGAGCTCGATGTACATTGAAATTAGCATGCGCTCGAACGGGCTCTTAACTGCGACACAAGTATGACTCATGCTAGTGTATCTATCTGTGTGTTAACTCTAATGGGATGGCCACTCACTGTGTTGAATGCCATAAGCATTAGATTCAGCTCCTAATTGGTCCGGCGTCGGCTAATTGCACCGTCCGCTGAGAGGCTATTTCAATAAGAGTAAACAAGCGCTAGCGTGTTTTAATCCGAGGATACGCAACACATGCTGACAATCGGGTACACAGGGACAATTAAACAAAGGGCCCAATTAAAAGGACCCAATCTCTTATGGCCAACGCTCAGCATGCATACTCTGTTAAACTTAACGTGGTCTCACAAACAGTGTGAAAATTGTTTTCTCACATCATCACCCTTAGCCCGGCTCATTATGCACAAATTTATATAAGTAAACCACCCCTAAACTTAAGTGTCACTGGCAAAAAAAGAAGATTGTACCACATAAGATGAATGAGTTGCAGTAGGATTGTGTTGATAGTTTTTTGTGCAATTGTTTTGTGTGTTTCATGGGATCACCATTTTATACCATCGTTGAACCATGGTACAACTAAAATACTTACAACTAAATTCCAAAAAGATCTATTCTCTGAATTCTAGTTCTCTGCCATGTTATGAAGGTACTTAAAGAGTGATCTAGAGAGATATCTTCTTATTATTCTGTTCTGGCGCTCCCTCCCACCCACATGAGATGCCCATTAACCTGCGTGTTGCCCAGGAGCTCTTAAATCTCTGCTCAACACTTGCTGTGAAATACTTTAATCTTCGTTTTTCCACTTTAGCTCAAACACTGGTGTGGTACTAAAGCTCTGTTCCTCCTCTGTGCTGTCTAACTTGTCAACATTTGAAAAGACTCTGTTTTCTGAATCTATCGCTGTCGTTAATTCCTCACGCTTAGGAAAATTGATCATGGTTTATTAGAGTAAAAGTGTAGTAATCGTGGTTTTCATCGCAGTTTAGTTTTACTGCAAATTTTATGGTTAAAATATGATTACTGTAGTCAAACCATGGTTCATTTTCGTGATGCACTGACTCCTATCACTAACAATATGCTTTTTGTGCCATAGTTGATACGTTTTTTTTTTACCATTTAATGTAATTAAAAATTGAAAATTTTGTCCATTTGCAATAGCTCTGAGGGGTTCTATATTCTGCTTTACTCCTAAAATCGGAGTAATTTACGGTGTAAAAATACAGATTCCGATTTTTTAGCCCTTCCCTCCAACCAGCAGTCACAAATTTAAATAATTTAATCTCTTCCCTACATTTATTTTTTATTGAAAAAATATCCAAATAAAGTTTTAATTTGGTAAAAGTATACAGTTACTACAAATAAGATATAATTTATGATGTTAATAATGTTTTCACTACAAATTAAACAAACAAACAAAAGTGGCTACTATAGTAAATAATGTTCAATTTTATTAAGGGAAGATGTTAGAACTTATAAATTTATAAATGCATTTTTGGCGACTGTAGTAAAAAAGGTTTACTGTAGTAGAAAATAACTTTAGTAAGTATGATATTTTAGGTATTTAAGGTAAATATTTTAGGTAAATGTGCATTGTCGGTTAAATCAAAGTCTTTTTACAGTTGTGCCACTCGGCGCACATGTTTGCATGGTGGAAGGCAGATATTTTAAAAAAATCACCATTAAATAGCATATTTCCGATCAATGATTAAACCTTACCATAACTTTGGTTTGCTAAGCTTAAATTGTGCTAAAAATCACTTTTTTGAGGTTGCTTCAGCTACGGCGCATACACCCGGGCAGGCAAGCGCCTCACATAAGCCCCGCCCCAGAGAATCATCAGTCTTTATCGATTGACCATTGGATGCGTTTACTGGAAGGCGGAGCTTTCTTCGCTAGAGCGGCCATGTTGAGCATTGCATTTCTCTCCATTCATTGTAATGGCAGTGGCGCATCTTGTTAATATAGATTATCTTTGGCTCAATATACCATGGTAATGACGTCATTTTTGTGAGGAACTTGTACTAGGGGCATCCCAGTTTCTTTCTGTTCCTCCTTCAAGTTTTTTTTTTCCTTTTCCCATAATACTCTCCCCCCGAAATATTACATTTGTTGTACACTTGAACATCTCCACTCGCCAACTAAGTTTCCAAAGACAAATGGCACAATTTCCACTGGTACGGATGCTATATATTAAAAAACATTACTCAAGCGCAGTCACACATGTTTGGAGAAATGCTCATAACGCACTATAAGGTATCACGTCATATTTGGAAGTTATCATACAGCTGAGCTCTATAGATGGGATGCCGAGATGAGCGCCGAACGCTTGCGTATCGCCGCGCAGATCGGAATCAGGATTTATGGTTGCAATAACGGAGGCTCAGTGGTTTCATTGAAACACGCCGACACGCTCTCTCAGTCATCCTACACATTTATCTGTCTGAGCTGCACCTAATGGCCAAGCGAAGGCTGTTTTTGTGCAAACGCGTACTTTGGTGGGTCAAAGATGAAAGCGATGCCGCTCTCCGCACGCCCCCATTGTGACCTATCCCTTCATCATCCCATCCTCGAGAACATCAGGACATCAAGGTTTCTTATCTGTGACAACAAAGCAAGTTTACTTCACTTCCCTGAAGAAATTTGTCTTTGCTGGTGTCTTTAAGAAAACAACAACAAGGGCCTCAACGGTTTTCAGATGTTTGCATTTCGTTATGTTTTTTTACACATTTGTTTTGTCTCAATCTCCCGCTTACGCTTTTATCGCTGGCTCTGGTGGTATCAACCTTCATCTGTTCTCGCACCTTCCCTGTTGTTTTCATATTCTTTGTCATTTCTGCTTTTCATCTCTTCCGCGTTTCATTCAGCTGGTGATAAACGGTTCCGTTCACGCTGAGTTTGTAGTAAACAACGCATTTATTTTTGCGCTAGTGTGGCTGTATGCACCGTCTCATGCCTGTGCGTCTTATTTCTTCGGCTACATTTCATTTCCTCAGTCTATAAAAACTCCTACAAAATGTTTGCTTCTTTCCTCAGGCAGCCGAGATGGGCATTACCTTATGAAAAAAGAAAGAAAAGCTTTTCATACCACCCACACGAATGTACCGCGGTATTACCATGTTTTGAGTTTACTTAGAAACTGTATCACGGACAAAGTTATCACGTTGAAGAATAATGTCATGGTAAAACCCGACCTGCTTTAAAGTATGATGTAAAAACATGCAATTGCATTTGTACTCTTAACAAGTTTCCTTGACTTCATTGAAAATTTCCCATAATCCTCTTTCTCACGTCTCCTTTCATTATTCTCGCTTAGGCTTCTGAACGTTTCTGTTGTGCTTTGGAGATTAATGGATTACAAGCATCTCTGGCCTCCCCACCAGCAAGCCGGTTTTCCTCAGAGCTGGTTTTGACTTGCTAATGTGCAGAAGTATCAGCGTGAGGCATGATGGATTTATTGTCGGCTGCAATGCAGACGAATGGTTAAGATGAAATGGCAATTACACTTCAGAGACTGTGGATGTGGTTAAATGAGAGCGGAGATACTCGCTCGTATCTCTTGCGGTCCTTATCGCAAGAAAATCCGCTGATAGAGTTCAGTGTTTAGACAGAGTGGTATAGAGATAAAGGCTTTAGTCGTGCCAGTTTGACTTTCAAAGGAGGAGAGAAATGAGGTGTTATTGCCTTATAGTGATAAAGAGGAATGAATTCAGTTTCGGTGCGGAAATCAGCATCACCTGTATGTGAGAACACCAAACGGCTGTCAATGTCTCATTGTGCACACTAGGAAACGGCAACGCTCAGAATGGACTGCTATAATAATGGAAATCCCACATTCTAGTGCAAAGAGCCGATCGCCATTCATTAAAAACTAACCATTCTCTGCAGGATGGGCACACCCTTAAAATATTGGGTTATTTTAACTCAACATTGGGTCAAAATGGACAGACTCAACCTTTGGTTTATAAGTTAATGCTGGGTTGTTTTAACCCAAAATGCTGGTTTGTTTAAACAAATTCATGGGTCAAATATGAACATTTTCTTGGTTAATTTATCTCAATAGTTGGGTTTGTCTATTTTTGACCCAAGGCTGGGTTGACCCACTGAAATCTGAAATCTGACTTGATCTATGTAAGTGCATAGGACTGAGTCTCATTAAAAGTAAGTGTTATAGAAGAGATGTTTATAATTGATCATTTTTAGGCGCAATCTGTTTATCTTGAAAATCCGAAATTGTGGGGCCTTGGCCACACTTATCCAAACATCTAATTTTATAAGTTAGAATCGTCTGTGTAAGAATTATGTAAATTTTATAGTGTAGGTTTGTCCCAAATCGTGCACTTTTTGCACTATTCTACGCCATTTTGTAGTATAAATAGTGTGAGTAGTGCGTTCACATTGAAAGTTCTCAAAAAAGAAGTGCACTTCTAAGTTCCCGGATGATGCACTCACACTTGTGCACACTTGTGCGGGTAACGGCATTTGCCCGCTTTTGGGAAGCCGCATATACTTCCGGTTAGCATAAAACCACTAAATATTCCATTTACACCAGATGCTTTAGTGCATAGTGCATAATTTAAGTGTAAAGTGTATAGTATGCCGTTTGGGACACAATTTATGTAATTTATAAAATATACCAAAAAAAAAAAACTTTTTTATTTGCTGCATTTATAAATCTCACTCACTATTCGATCGCGTCATCATAAATGTCATTATTCTGTAAAAAGACAAAAAATAAACAGTTTAAACCACTTTATCAAATAACAACTGCGTAGAGTGAGAGTCGCGCTATAAATGCAACAAACATGTCGGCTAATTTGAATGCCATCGGCTGCTGAACATTCAGTGCATCCAAAAGTTGTGATATACTTGTAATATGAAAATAAATAATGAACTTATTTTGCCAATACAGTTATTGGTCTGGATCAAATGAACTCAAATAGCACATAGTTGCTATGGTTATTTCCATGTGTTCCTGTTTGGTAGAACCAATTTGCCTCTTGGGGTTTTTTTATCCACTCTTTCATTCCTTGCGCCCAGGTTGCACCCCGCACAGTTTGCAAGTACAGATCTTGCACTTTAGGGTAAAAATAATTTTATTTTTTGATTCTTGAAGCTTGATGAATTACAGTATATTAGGGGTTTTGATCTAGAACTGCATGACAGAAACATCTGATTCTGTTTTAAGGTTAATATCAGCAGAGCTGTTCACAATGTTCAACGCGCAATTTACAGAAAATCCATTACATTAAAGTGGCAATGCAGCAAAGCAATTTAATCATTAAATTTGCTCAAAATTGGTCCATTTATGAATCCACGTTTGGTTGTTTTGGAAAGTAAACTTTTTTAGGTTGTATGAAATGTAGGTTTTTCTGTGGACTGCTGTGGTATAAAGACATCATGAAAGCAGAAATGCATTCACTTGCACACATACACAGAGAGAGAAACAATAACTCCTTTATAAGATCTAATATTATTGGTTTATAGTCTTGTAACACTTATCTACAGTCAGCAGACCGTACTCAATATGATCCAGGCCAACACAACGCCTTTATTTGAACATTCACTCGGTCTCTATAAAATCTTTTTTATTAGACCACATATTACCGTGACCCCTGACCTCTTGGCTCAAGGATTGGGATAGTTTCCAGGAAATTGTAACTCAAGCTTTTCATATATGTGAATGGGCCTAATGTTGTTTTAACTCACACAAATGACCCAATACCTGTGTTTCTCCAACTATAACTGGACTACTGTAACTAGGAAAATCTGATCCGTGTGTTGCATTATATGTCAGTTCTATTAACCTGATCTATTTCTTGGTAGTAGCTAAAAGCCGGTCCTGAATGGAAACGCCACGCGTCAGGTTGCGCTCTATGGTATTGAAAGATTGTGTGACGCAAGATAGCAGGTTTATGTGTTTGGACTTGCAATGATTCAGTCCTGATGTCTTTATGCAAGTAACATAAGGATTTGAAGGAACAAGAATGTCATGAAGGGTCAAACTGTCAGGGTATGGGTGTCGATTTAACACAATCTGTAAAATATAGCTAAAACAGCCCTGCTTGTTTTCTTGCACTCAAGCGGAAAGAGTAGGGAAGGTAGAAGGTCGGTCCTGCCGGGAGGAATGAATGTCCAACCGAGATGCTATGATCGAGAGAAGGGATGAAACATCGTCTTGAGTTCATCTACTGTTGGGAAATCCAGCTGAGTAATGTTAGAACCAGGTGTTGATGGAAAGAGGAATGTGTAAAGCCTTCTGGTGGGAATGGTATGTGATGCTTAGATATGATTGGCGTTAATGTATAGACGCCATAAATTTCTTTGTTCTGATGAACACAGAGAAAGATATTTGGGAGAGTGCTTGTAACCAAACAGTACTTTGACCCCATTGACCACCATAGTAGGAAAAATGGTAGACAATGGTAGTCAAATGTGCCCCAGAACTGTTGCTTTCCTACATTCTTCTAAATATCAGAATAACAAAATAACAGAGCAAAGACATTTTTCCTAGTCAATGGTGGACAAGAACTGTGTTGTTACAAGCATTCATCCGTCATCAGAACAAAGACATGTATACAGATTTGGAACAACTTGAGGATGAGTAAATGAAGACAGAATTTTCATGAACTGTTCCTTTAAAGACACCATAAAATCAAAAATGTGAATAACTTTTTTTATGGTAAATTCATGTGGCTTCATAATTTTTCTAAATGCCGTTTGTCTAGCTGGAGGGCGCCAGGGTGGGACTGTATTCTTTGTTCAATGGCTAGGCATCCAACATTCAACCATCCAATCCATTCCCAAAAGACGAAATGAAGCCCGCCCTACATTTTTTCAACCCAGAAGCATTTACGCTTAGATTTCACCATTTGGACGAAAACCACTCGTTTTCGTTTCATGCCGACATCTAATTTCTAATTACAAAAATTGTTTAAATCCAGTTCGTAAAAAAATCTGTTTGCTATTCCAACAACAAATGACTCAATGGATTGGAGTAAACTGAATGTTATTGCTTGTATGAACAAATCAAACTCTGAAACTCCAGAACCCATTTAAACATAACTGATTTTGACAGCTGGTAGCACACAGCCAAGCACAGTTTAGAAATTGAAATGAGAAAGAGAGATCCTGTAGAACGCCGATATAGCAGATAAAGTCCTGCGCCGGCACAAATGATGCACTTGTCTGCGAGCTGTTGTGTGAACGCTCTGCATACGCAAAACTGTAAGCCATGTGATAGTTATTCTCTGCTCTATCTAAGCATGTCTGGAATCCGGGCATGTACTTTAAATAACATCTTTCAAGTGACTGGTTCAGGGAGAGTCAACACTTGTAATAGTCACTCAATACTGAATCACACTGAAGAAATTCTCAGATGATTGCGCTTCACGGACCGGGGGATTCCCGCAGGGAGGGCAAAGACCCATAGTGCTGAGTTTATTTCATTTTCATTCACTTTTATTTAATATAGATTGTGGTTTCTTAGTATTTGCATTTTGATATATGAAATCTACTCTCTAATAATATTGTGCCCCACAGTGTTGGGTAAATTACTCTGAAAAAGTAATTAATTACTAGTTACTAATTTCATATTCAATAGTGTAATTAGATTACTGTACAAATAACTCTCTCCAAAAAGTATTTAGTTACTTATTACTAATGACTTTCTATATCCTATATCAACCTTGATTAGTTAAGTGATTCAAGGATAGACATGAAAGGGCTCTTTTAATTCATTCAAATAAATAATATTAAACTACATAAAGTACTCTTATTAACTCACCAAAGTATAACAAATGTGAGAATTATATATTAAAGCACGGATTTTAAAGTTAGACTTAGAATTTTGATGTCAATTCCACTATTACACACACATATTACACAAAGTATTTAGTTTAATTACATCAAAAGTAACTGTAATTAAATTACAGAAAAATGAGAGTAATCCCTTACTTTACTTTTTCAAGGGGAAAGTAATTAAATTACAGTAACTAATTACTTAGTAACTAGTTACACCCAACACTGGTGCCCCGTTATCTTGTCTTCTTCCATCAATAAAACACAATATGCATTGTGTTCAATATACAGTACATTGTGTTCAGCCCTGTCAGGGCTTTGTCATATTAATCCAAATGTATACCAATTGGCCTTTTTTCTAAAATAGCATAATTTCATCCATTTTCAGAAACCTGATCGCAATTCAATGTTCCTTTCATTAGCTCGTAACGTATTGCAGAATACAATCAAGTTATTGAATGTGATTGGAAGATGCTTGTTTGCTGGATCCTTATACCTGGTAACCTGTACAACAATAGATGGGACTAGGGAAGATCCCGGGACAGGATTATTGACCCGTGAGGCAGGGATTTATGCCCTGCTGGTCAGGCTTGGTGAGGGGGGTGCTGCGACGTGATATGTGATTAAGTTTTGTGACTGGTGTATGGCAGAATTTCAGGAATGATGGATCGGGAACATGGTCAGATCTTATTACACCACCTGCCCTTTACATCACGAACAACAGCCCCACCCCAACCCCCTCCAAGGTCAACCCCAAGGACAGAGGTTAACGTCTTAACATCTGGCCTGGAAAATTACAGTGCTTTTAAATCAGAAAAAATATATATTGTGTATATACATATAAATATACAGTATAGAGAGAGAGATTTATAGCTGATGAGCATGATTATCGATTTTAGATTGATATGGGTTTTACGCTTAAAGCATCCAGTGGTGGACGAAGTACACAACTTCCTTACTTGAGTGAAAGTACAGATACTACTGGTCAAATATTACTCCACTACAAGTGAAAGTTGTAAAGACAGATTCTTACTTAAGTAAAAGTACAGAAGTACGTGCTTTTAAAAGTACTCAAGTATTTAAAGTAAATTTCCTTTATGTCAGTTGTACATTGTTTTATTGTTGTATACCTTATGCCTCTGAAGCAACCTACTGAATACACTGAGCAGCTCACAGTATCAGTTGTATTAAAGGAGTAGTTCACTTCAAAATTTGCCCCCATTGATTTTTATTCCTACTATGGAAAGTCAATGGGGGCAAATTTTGCAGTGAGCAACTCTTTTAAGAGCTTTATATGTTTAGCACATATATGTTGAGGTTAGATGTAATCCTGTATGATCATTTAGCCTAATTATCCTCATTAGCCCCCTAGGCCTATATGTATTTATGAGCAGTGTTTTTTTATTTTGTATATTCCCTTTACCAGTTTTAGCAGCAATTTACCAGTAAGTAGTAAGGTTCTTGTAAATAGTAAAGTGTAGAAGCCATGTGTTTGTTGGATTTATTACCATTTGTATTACCATAATTTAACTACAAACATGAACTATAGCTAGTATAATGAAACTATGGTATTTTTAGTTGCTGTGGTTTTACTAAAGATTATTAATTGTAGTATGGTTCCTACATATAGAAAATCGTAAATTTGTGGATACTGTGGTTTTACTGCAAATACCATCCCTGCTGAAAAAACAATGAATTTTTGAAGTAGAATGAGATTTTTAAATTAAATTCCTCTTTGTAGTGTGTTTGGGTACCATCCCACCAATAGAATCCATCACATAGCCTACAAGTAGACAACAAGTATCCATATTACAATTCCCATTATTCCCATTAAATCCATTACATTTTCTGTTGTATTTTGGGCAGGGTTCTATTGTTTTTATTTCAACAGGAATACTTCAACTATAGTTACTTATGTAAAAACATCATTCATTTTCCAAATCGCTTTAAATGATACAGCAGCAGAGCAGAAGTTAAAACGCACCCGTAGCTCAAGGTGTACGTGATGCTTATTTACCGTTTAGCCGTTATGCCGATCATTTTCATGACAATGTTTCTATGATCTTTGACTGATCGTAACCCACAGATGATTACACCACACTTTAACATGTGCCCTTTTCGTTTTTTATTGTTCTATTTGCCTTTTTAGAGCGCTATCAACGGTGTAGCTGCGCCGTCGTTTACATTAGTTTAGCAGGGAAGATCCCAGAGTTGCCAGATTTGCGTTTTTTTTTTTGCTAAATGGCCTTTCAAAGCTTGCCGGAAAACCGCGAGCTTACAAAAACTGAAATACTTGGCAACATTAAAAGGTCCTGGAAGATCGCAAGCAAGATAAATGATGCACACCGGAAAACCCGCTGCATAGAAACCATTTTCTACTTTGGACCTTTTTATAAATGTAGTGGAGTAAAAAGTATGATATTTGTCTTTCAAATGTAGTGAAGTTAAAGTACAAGTACTCAGAAAAAATAATACTCAAGTAAAGTACAGATACTCAAAAAGTGTACTTAAGTACAGTACTCAGGTAAATTTACTTCGTTACTGTCCACCACTGAAAGCATCAGATATGTTTATAGCTCACCATATAAATTCTGTCATCAGACCGGCTGTAGCTGTGGTTAGGAAATATCTACAACTATCAAATAATTGAAATAATGACAAATATAAAAAATGATAACACACTTTTTTTCACATTCGTTTTATTGCACGCTGAAGAAATGTAATTGCTCGGTGAGTTATAATATAATGAATTAACAGAATGTTGATCTTTTTTTTAAGTATCATATTTTGTTAGAAACTACAGTTTACATAAAGACACAATCAGGTTGGTATTTAATGTCTTTAAGGAATTGTATATTCTATGCAATTTAGTGCTTGTGGTTTCTGAGAACAGATCGTGACACCGTTGAGATGTCTTTCGAAACTCTGGAAGAGAATTTAAAACATATAATTACATGTTCAAGTAGATCTTATTCAGAATTGTTTAAAAAATGTACTTTTTATATTATATTACCATTTTAAACTGGTGTTTATTTCACAGAATAACTTTGCAAGGCAACATTTCAAAATCAATTTCAGAGAAAAGAGGTAGTCATTGAAGCAGGTATTTATGTCTACTGCATTTTGTTGGGTATAATATTGTGATTATTCAGAAAAGAGATATTGACATAATCCTGATTTGCACATAATTCTAGCAAGCAGTTTAAGAGTATACAACATGTTATACTTGGACACAATATCACAAATGTAATTATTCTATCTTCTGTCTGAAATGAAATGAGGGTAATAGTGTGCTTATTAGTTTTTATAGTGTATACAATAATAATCAAAACCATTTTTGAAATTACTTGAATAGCTTAATAGTAAGTTTTTTAATTATTTTACATATGATGAACTACAAAGCAGCGTAGTGTGTTGGTCAATACTGGAAACAAAATGCAGGAGGCTTTTGTGTTCTAAAATCAAATCGTGTCGCTATGTATCAGAGTTTGAATACATAGAGACCCTCGAACCCATCAATGTAACCTCTTGTTCCCTGACAACCAACACAACACAACACTGGACATCTGAATATTCCTATTATAGCTTCAAGGACAAGCATTAAAACACTATTAATAAGAGTGAAGTAAATATTCTACAGATTTTCACGCTTTAAAACAAGTTCTCCGAACCCTTAATAGTGTACTTCATGTTATTTAGCATCACAGAGGGATTGTGGCTTATTCACTTCATCATGTACGTGGACGGTACAAATAACACTAATGTTTCTCATGAATGCAATGAAATCGCAGCTCAAAGAGGAAGGAGGTGTTATGCTAATCTGTGCCTCTTGCCCCTTATGAATATTAGCCATGGTTTTACAAAAGTAACCATGGTAACCACAAAATTAACATTATCATTGTCTTACTATAGTAACCAAAGTTTTAACCATATTTGAATATTCTTCCTTTCTTTTTGTTTCTTTCGTTCTTTCTTTACATCATATGTTGGTTCATTTGTTCGTTATTTTCTTTCTTTCTTTCTTTCTTTCTTTCTTTCTTGCTTTCTTGCTTTCTTTCTTTCTTTCTTTCTTTCTTTTACTTTCTTTCTTTCACTCTTTCTTTCTTTCTCTTTCTTTCTTTCTTTCTTTCTTTCTTTCTTTCTTTCTTTCTTTCTTTCTTTCTTTCTTTCTTTCTTTCTTTCTTTCTTTTACTTTCTTTCTTTCTTTCTTTCTTTCTTTTTCTTCTTCTTTCTTTCGCTCTTTCTTTCTTTCGCTCTTTCTTTTTCTTTCTTTTTCTTTCTTTCTTTCGCTCTTTCTTTCTTTCTTTCGCTCTTTCTTTCTTTTGCTCTTTCTTTCACTCTTTCATTTTTTTTCTCTCTTTTCTTTTCTTTATCCAATACTGAAATAATACTAACCAGCTATAGACCGTTTTATCAGACCTGGACTTAACTTCCGGTCTGTCTTTGGCTAGTGTCTAATAATATAACTATTTATATTTAATTTAATTTATGTTAATATTAATTTATATTATTATTTTATTGTATAATCATTTTATTAAATAAACTTTTAGTTGAATTTGGTTGTACAGTATGTTCATTTTATTAAAAATCAGTTTGTTTAATGGGTCCTGTAGTTTGGTCGCATTTAAAGAAACCGTATGGTACATTGACATCTAGCGGTTGAGCTTGGTATCGCAGTCTAAATTTAAAATATTGGAGAGACAAGTTTAGCCATGTAACGGTTCCCAGTTTCTTTTGCTTGCTATGAGAAATAATCTACAGGCGCTCTATTGTCTGCGAATGTGTATGAAGTTAAGGGCAGTCCACGAACGCGTGCATGCGCAGTAACGTTTGTTTTATGTTGCCACTTTGAAACCATCTATAGTTCATTTTATAATTTTATCTTTCTTTTTTATTTTACTTGTCCTTTACCAAAATTAGCCTGTGATTTTACTTCAGTAACCATGGTAATCGCAATAAAGGTTTACCAATTAATCATGGTTAATTTTCATAAAAGGGCAAGTGACTAAAATATTTATGACAATCAGGGCTTCGCAGAAATGACTTTTTTTGTCCTATAGAGTAAAAATATGTTCATTGTACACAGTAGCATTAAATAAAATAGCACAGGAAAATCACTTTTTTTATTTGCATGCACATTTAGCTGTAAATGAACCAGGAATTGAAAAGCAAGTTTCAAATTGTAAAATGTTAAATGTCCTCTCATGTGTAAGTTGCCCCGGAAAAAGTGTCTGCTAAATGAATAAACGTAAATGCAAAATCACAGATTTTCCCATCAGCCAGTCTGGCCTCTTTTCTTCATAAACCCTATTTCATCTTTGACTAGAGGCTGCAAAGACCTCGGGCTGAACTTCTGTCCATATTAAGCCATTGAAACCGCAAGAACTATATTTTCCTAACGCCTTCAGCTTATGCATAGTGATGCCGGCTCCCCCGTAATATGCCGTGACACAAAAGGCTGTCCGTGCCTGAAGCGGCTCTTCTGGATACAGTAGCTACTTCAGGGCTGTCTGTCAGCCGAGCAATGTCTTTATCAGGCCTCTCTCTTCTCACCTCCCACACATTTACAAGGCTTTCTGGGACTTTCATTATGTACTCTGACACAATCCAGTGGACAGATGAACTGACAAGGCCCTTTAATATGACTGTAGCAGCGCCTGGGGAAACAATCTTCACACCCTGAGACAGAAGACGCTGGAAACACACCGAGCTGGCGGTGGTCGAGGTTATCCGTCATCTACGGTAATATACGCTAGCTGGGCGAGATGATGTTGTATTTACATTTTACAGCTGTAACTGTAGATCACATGGATTGTTTATTTAGCTTTTGCTTATCTAAGACATTCAATTCTATTTTTATATAATATAATGAGAGCTTACAGTTTTAACAAAGCTCTTGGCATTTTTGTGTCGGGTATACATCAGATGGTCCGTGGGCTGTCTGTGGGCATTACACTACTGGTGAGGTGACTAAAATAAGCTCTGTTTACATGCATCATGTTTACTGTAGATCTTCACGCTCAGGTTTGTCCCGTAGTTCTTAGAGATGTACTTCACCACAGCTGTGGTTTTGTGTTCTGTGTCTTACCTCCTGTGACCCAATTCAGATCTGCATGAAATGTCTTCCAGTCGGGTTTTCTTTAGTCTGGGAAGAGTTGGCAGAGCTGGAATTGTTGCTACATTGGTACGGCACCTGGTGTGCATGAAGGAGCACAAGACACTGGATGTTCAGGTGACTCCATCGGTTGCTATGGTTCCACTTCTTTCTTTTCCTCTTATTTCTTTCACTCTTTCTGTCTTTCGCACTTTCTTTCACGCTTTCATTCTTTCTCTCTTTTCTCTTTCGCTCTTTTATCTTTTGCTCTTCTTTGGTTGTTTCTGTGTTTGTTTCTTTTCTTTTTGCTCTTTCTTTCTTTCTTTCTTTCTTTTTTCTTTTTTCGCTCTTCTTTTTCTTTCTTTCTTTCTTTCTTTCTTTCTTTCTTTCTTTCTTTCTTTCTTTTTTCGCTCTTTTTTTTCTTTCGCTGTTTCTTTCAAACTTTCTCTCATTCATGCTATATTTCTTTCTCTCATTTATCTTTCACTCTTTTATCTTTCTTTCTTTTCCCCTCTTGTTCTGTCTTTCTTTTGTTGATTTTTGGGTTATTTCATTATTCTTTCATTTATATAACGTTCAGATTCAGATTTTTATTTATAAAGCACTAATTAAAAACAACCTCAGGTTGACCAATGTGCTGTACAATACAATTTGACAATATGTAAAACAACAACAGACAAAACAACATATAACAAAAACATCACATAGCATAAATTAAAGTAAAAAGGTTTTTAACTTTGATTTAAAAATATGAATTGTTTGTGCTGTTCTGATATGAGTGGGAAGACTGTTCCAGAGTTTAGGTGCGGCTACCGCAAAAGCCCGATCACCCCTAGATTTTAATTTTGACTTTGGGACAGTTAGTAGTCTTTGATTTGCAGATGTTTCATTTGTTGTTCATTCTTTATTTTATAAAGTATGTGTCAAATGAAACTGATAAATTAAAGGGGTGGTGCAACGGTGTGTCATGCATTCTAACTTCTTTATAATGTTAAACGTGCCGTCTTCTCATGCTTAACATGGTCAACTTGTCAAAAAACGAGTTGGGCGTATTACATAGTATTTCTGTGCTCGATACACTCCCCCGGCTATCGTACAGGTTTCAAAAAGTATTTTTCGAACATATAAAACTGTTTTGTAACAAATTTTCTTAGTCCCTTATTGGACAATTCTCCCAGAAAAGCACGCGGCAGCAAGAGCAGGAGAAGGAGCATGCGCAGACGTCACTTTCACTTGTGTGCAGGAGAGAGAGAGAGAGCATACGTTCTTGAAGTTCAGGTGTTTGTTTGTTCACTACATTTGGGTGATGAATGTTATATAAACGGTGGATATAACACTGGATTTGGAGGAAACTGATATATGGAGCCATCCCAGCGCTAAAAGATACTGGACATGAACCGCATGCGGTGAGTGAAACTGATGTCTGTGTTTTGTTGGCAATGGGTGCGCACGTGCTTTAGTTCAGCCTACCCCTCCCCCCGCACGCGCCGTATGCTTTCGGAAATAATCGTACAGCTGTATCTATCTTTTATAAATGTGATCAAACTAAATACTCTTTGAAGATACAAAGTATGCAATACTACTCTATAGGTACTCAAGATTCATATGAGATTGGCAGAAACCGCGTGTTAGGGCCGCTTTAATATTTTTTTGAATGAGTAAGATTTTACGTTGCAGATCTTTTTTTCAGTGATGTGGTGTGCGTACACATTTGCTCTTTGAGGACAAACGTTTATAGTAATTGATTACTTTGTAATTTCGTTACATTCAGCACTGTTGTGTGTGTGCACGTGTCTTGTGAGGGGCGG
The DNA here is from genome assembly GCF_024868665.1 of Triplophysa rosa. Lineage (NCBI taxonomy): Eukaryota > Metazoa > Chordata > Actinopteri > Cypriniformes > Nemacheilidae > Triplophysa > Triplophysa rosa. The sequence goes on from NC_079893.1 coordinate 4,455,818, forward strand.
TACATCAGCTCAGCAACTGTTATGAATATAAACGTGAATGTTATGAATATTCATATAAATAGAAATATTGAGGGATAGCTTTCTCCATGTTTTTTAGACCTCCTTTGAGACCATCTTGGTCTTCACATCTGAGGATCTTCTTATGGGGACTTGGAAGGTGGTCTGAATCAGAGGTACGGGAACCAGGAGAACAGCTGGACAAGTGTACTTGTTGTGTCACCCAGCATGATGATAAGTCAGGGCTTGTGATGGCAGCTCCAATCTTGGATGATGGCTGGAGGTTGAGGCTCGTATCGCTAGACATATTGCTCTGGTACTTTGACAGAAATGCTGCACACATCACAGCTGAGCACCAATCCATCCATCCAGGAGAGAGAGAAAAAACAGAAAGATGAATGACCTCTTTTGTTGTAGAATGTTGACAGAGGTGGTAAATCTATAATGTCTTCAATCAGAGGATTATTTTGTCGTTGCTCATGTTGGTGTTCAGGGTGAGATATTTTTAGTCTTGGTGGCACATCACACCTGCTGGCATGTATCAGAAGCACAACCCAAGACAGGAATTACTATGACTCCAATCTGAATAGCATACTACCATACTTTTACTTTGGCAGTATGTACTACCGTATGCGTACTGTGTGCAGAGGGTATTTGCCCAAATGTGTAGTTGCAGTTGCTATGCATTCATCTTGCATATCTTAGAAAAATATTTGAAGAGTTTGGTTCCAAAATGAGATAACTCGTGTTTTTTATTCTGTTACCATGTTTTTATTGTGTTTTATTGTGTTAGTTAGCCTTTTTTTTTTAGTTATTATGGTTTAAATCAAATCAAACCAACTGCGGTTTGATTGATATTAATTGGAATGCACAATGAAAAACATGATATTTGGACAATTTTAAAAATCTCATTTTGGAACCAAACTCTTCATTTGTAACTCCTTATTTGGTCAGACTGACAAAATGTTAATGTGAAATTTTAATGAATCCACTGATGGCAAGTTTTAAGAACCCATGTGCAGTTTAATAACATAAAAAACAAACTAAACAAAACTTGAACTAAACATGACCATTAACAAACTCACCAAACAGGGTTACAAGAACAAAGCTAGACAAGGGACAATGAATCATGCGGGCTACTTATACACAGAGAAGACTAAAGAATAAACAAGACAATTAGGGCAGCGCTACACAAAAGACTACAAAGACCATGGACTACAACTAAAACTTCAAAATAAAAGACATGACAGACCTCCACATAAACGTGACAGAAATGATATACTGTATGTATACACCGTATACAAACTATGTACATTGTATAAAAGAAGTACACTGGTATGACTACCATGTTGTTCTGAAAATACCTATAGAGATGACAAGACTGAACTATATGGTATGGTTGTAATGAAATATTTGTTTTTCTTATTCATCTACCCTAATTTGCTCTTTTTATATACGTCTGAGCTCGTGTCCCTCGAAACCAAAACATAACATTTTGAAAACCATAACAACAGTACATTTCAAACCTTTAATGACAGAAGCAGGTTCATGTTTGGGCATTTATGAAATGAATCTCTTCATCATGTTATACAGTTTCAGCCTGATGGCTGTTTGCTTTTCCCTTTCGACCCCGGAGCGGTTTTGAAGTGAAGCAGAAGGCCTCAACTGCAGCTCTGGGACTCTATCAACCTCAAAGAAAACAATTGATGCAAGATGATGTGAATCTGAGCACTCAAGGATTTCCCAACCCGTTTTTTTTTTTAAGGACCAGAATCTTGTTAGTGCATGTTTCTGTTACACTGGATATTTAAGATTTGTGGGATTTATTAGCATGGGCTGTAAGATAAAAGAATACGTGCAAACACGTCACAGAATCTAGTGCATACTGTGTATATAAGAGTTAACAAGTGGCAGTTGTTGTTCTGGTATAAGATTTTAGGTAGTAAATGTTGCTGTTTTAACCCTCAAAAGTTAAAGTCATAACTCCCGAGTTAAAAACAGATGGACTCTTGATATGTGTCGGGTCAGTATAGGTTGGGCACTTTGTGGAAGTGTGGGGTTATTAATAGAAGCAACAGCAGAGGGGGATAAGGCCAGAGAATCTCTCACTACTGGGTTATGTATATCAGTGACCCTGTTTCAAACCACAATCTCCCTCCACCCACCGCCCGGCTGTCTGTGGCACTCTGGAACGTTGATACTGGCAAAGCACGCGAGCATGTCGGGCAACTTTGTGTAAGCACAGCTGTGCTCACATTATGATGGGCGCTAACTGCGTGCGGCTGCGTTTTCAAATCAGATAACTGAATATGCAGAGAATTATCTTTCTGGCAGCTTTTATTTATATTTAATGTACATATTTCATTAAATGTACAGTATATTTAATTTATATTTAATATAGCTATGAGTGTTTATGGCTTAATCTCATAAAATGGTCAAGAAATGCCATAGGATCCATCAAATTTCACCCAAAATATAACATGTTTATATTAAACAATATGTATAATAAGTGCTGGAAATGGCTGGCATTCACTGGGGGGTCTCTATTTGGGACATTTTTTATATTTTTAAACCATAGGTGTAGAAAATGCAACTTTATGAATATGTAAAATGTGCATAGCGTTTGGAGGCTATTTTATGAATAAAAGATGGAAATTCTCTACATTTGTATCTGGAACTAGTTACCCGCACTACCCCCAACCCCCCCCCTCCAGCTCTGTACATATAGTTAAAAACACACTAGATGATTATATTTTAGCATGTGATATTATTTAACCAATAGATGCCTTGAATTTCAGTACTGTGCTCTAATTTATTATTTTAAAATATTTTAAATAATAATAAAATACTACTGTAATATAATATATTATATTACTGTATATTATATTTATTATATCATATCAATTTAGATACTTGTCTTTGTGGAAGTTTAATTTAATCTGATACTGCCCACAATATCATGCCTGACAAATTATAAATCACTATTATTTCGAATCGGGGTAAGGTAAAGAGCTTTTATTTTTATATTTACTTGCTCAATAAAACATTTTTTAACCAAAAATGAGCTAAACATGATTTCTCATTATTTTCTTTTGATTTTGAAGTGAAATATGTATTTGTGAAATTGAACTTAAAAGTGATTCTACCTAGGACACATGCTTATAACATTTAATTTCTTAGCTCATCACCAAATAAATACTGTATTTCAAAAAATACATTAAAATCTGTTAAAAAAAACTGTAATTTTACAGAATTACAGATTTTCCACGTAAAAAAACTGAATATTATTGTTTTTTACAGATTTTAATGTATTTTTTGAAATACAGTAAAAAACCACAAAATTACAGAATATTAATTTACAAGAAAAACAGGTGAAATTTTTAATTTTACAGGGAAAACCTGTTATTTTACAGTTTATTTCTGGTTTATTTCAGCTGCCAGAAAATTTCCATTTTTTTAAAGAAGATTTATTTTTGAAATATGGTCAAAAACTATAAAATTACAGAACAAGACAACACATTTACAAGAAAAATGGGGAAAACTATTTAATGTATATCTTTATATCCTATAATTTTACAGAAAAAAAGTCACAATAGCAACAAAAATAAAATCTGCTGCTGAACTCTAATAGCCATATGTTAGTTGCATCCCTCTGTACCTCAGATAGGGAGTTATGATATCAGGCTTGCCAAACTATGCAGGCACTACCTGATTTAGCAAATATCCACCATGTGCTACGAGTATCTGTTTAGTGTCACTAAAATAGACTTAGATGATTTGAGTAAACAGCTACGGTAAATGGTGCCATTCTGTTAACCTCACAGCTCTCTGTATTTAGTCTAATGAAGCAGTAAGACTTCATCCTGAGACTCGTGTGCAGGTATGCATAGAAAGAACTGAAGAGAAGTAGACTGCTTTAGATCTTCCCCAAAGAGGATTCAATGATAGAAACGCAAGCCCATTTAGACACTAGTTAAGTGTCTGTGGCCCTTTAAGGGCACAGAACTGGATTCTTACAGCACTTGGAACCATATTTAAGATGATATGACTTGTGATAGTGAAACGGCATCCATGTGTAGATGGTATCTTTGAATTGCTATTGCACCGCTGGTGTTAAAGATCAGGGGATCAGGACCCCTGCTGGTGAAAACAGATGACTGTCTTTCAGTGCTATTTGTGTCCACAGAGATGTGGATGTTAAAGTCTGGACTGTTATGTCCGATCATCCAACGGTGTGAGCATGTGGGTTCCCGTGGAGTTTATCTTCCCGGGAAGAAATGGGCTGACTGTCTTGTGTACACGAGGTCACGTTTAAGACAAGATGAAGCAGAAAATTAAACTGTGCTGGAACTGGTTTCGCAGTTTTTCAATCACATTCATGATCTAGTTGTCCTGAAATTAAGCCGTGCATCACAAGAACATGACTCGTTAGAGAGTAATACAGTAAAGCAGAACTTGATTTAATTCAGTTTGAGGGTTCTGATAGGGAATAATAAACTTTTTCTTTTAAAGTCCCCGTGAACCGGAAGTTGCGATCCGTTTTACTTCCGTATTCTGACACTTTTTCGAGTGAAAAAGAATTTCAAAGGAGAAAATGAGTGGGCGTTGCTTGCGTTTTTCACTGCGAATTGATTGGATGTATATAAACAGCTGGTGCATTTTTAAATTAAACTGGCAGCAGACTGACAGTTGAAGGGGAGGAGTTAACAGATGCTCCGCCCAAGCCGTCTAATTTACGTCATTTGAGATGGATAGTCATTTCAGGGCGGAAGTGCATTTTCAGATTTGAGCTGAAGATTATGAGGGCACATGAATTTAAAAAAGAAAATGTCCTACATTGATAAGCTTTTTACTATAAATGCTACAATATTTCATAAAAAATAAGAATTGTAATTTTTAATTTCACAGGGACTTTAAGAGCACATGTACTACACAAGTTTGCTTATTTAAGTAATTCCATCACCATTTTTAGGTTCATACGGTTTAATTTCTTATATTAAAACTTTTAATATTCATCATTTACTCACCCTCTTGTCATTTCAAACCTGTATGACTTTCTTTCTTCTGCAGAACACAAAAAAGGATATTTTGAAGAATGTTGGTAACAGGCCCCCATTCACTTGCATTGGTTTTGTCTCCATATGATAGAAGTGAATTCTTCTTTTGTGTTCTGCGAAAGAAAGAAAGTCATACAGGTTTGAAATGACAAGAGGGTGAGTAAATGTTGACAGAATTTTCATTTTTGGGTGAACTATCCCTTTAAATCGCAATACCAGTAACCGAAAGTGATTCGTTTTTGCCACTTTAAATGGGACAACATGCCTCATTTTCATCATTTTATTGAAAAAAATATTGGAATACGGCTCAGACTTCGAGACCTTCCCGGGCTTCTCTCTCTTTGTTTTATCTTTCCCAAACTCCAGTGATTTTTATTTTCCATTCACAGAGTATTAACGTGGGCTGCACCTTTGGGACTTGTTGTCGGGGAGCTGGAAGATGACTGCCACATCTCCTAAAGATTTATCTCCACGCCGAATGGCTGCCAGCTTCTGTAGCCCCGGTAATAATTTTTATACAAGGGGTCGTGCGACTGAAGCCGCTCATAACTCCGACTCAGTCTATCAAATCAACGAGCACCGTGTTGAATGTGATTTGTAGAGGTAATTAGAGCTGTTAATTGTTTTCATTACTCAGTTTTAGCTGATGGCTGTCTGTGGACTTCCAAAAGAGCGCTTGGTGTCTGACAGGAACTCACAGGAGATGTTAAGCAGGTCTGTTTTTGTATAATTTAAGATGGTGTCTGCGGTGGTTTTACCTGACGGTGACTGATATACTCCACCTTCATATCAACCACTCAAAGAAAATTGATATCGGAGCGTTCCAGAGGACACTGTGGGCTGTTAAAATTGTAATATACGTTTAGCCTTACCTTAAACTGTAAATAAACCTCAAGTTAAAGGTGAAGTATGTCGTTTTTGGAGGTACTTTACCCTTGTATCCCAGTTTAATAGAGTGCTGTGGGGATGATGGGTTTTGTATGCAAAACCTCCAGGGGAGTTAGCATTTTTAGCACTTCTGGTTCCATCGCCCCAAAGTCAATGGGGTTGTGGTTAAATGCCTAAAATAAAGTCTGTGCTGAACGAAAGCTGTAAATAGGTATGTTTTAATCCATGGCATAAAACACCAGTTTACTTCTGGCGATTGTATTTAGGCTTCAGAAATAAAGAATGTTGGGTTCATTTTTAAAGATTGTCTTGATACTCAAAACATAAACCTTTGCTTTTATTTTTTGCAATTTTCCAAAGACATCGCTTTTGGTCAAAAGGATCCAAGAAAAATGCATAATCGCTGCGGCACTCTGTACGTGATTCTCTGGAAACTTAATTCTGATTGGTCAGTCACAACATTCTGGGGTCTGTTATCCAATCATTTTGGGACGTTTTTTTTTTGGAGAACAAAGTTTTTACGCATAACGTTGAAGCTCAATAGCGCACAACTGCTCAGAAAGCATATAGAACCTTAAAATTCCAAGGCGAGGAAATGCCTAAATGTAAAATGTAGTAACAGAAGAGCAGTGTGTTATCAGTTCTAACAATTGTTTACACAACGTGAAGAAAAGAACATTGCATAATGTGAATAAGTCTGTCACAGAGTAGGACTATGTGAGTAACTCAATTTTGACCAAAACGTCAGATAGAACCTTATATAGTTTTATCCAAAGCAACTTGAGGAAAGCGAGGAAAACGAAGTGCATCATCTTCAGGAGGCAATAATATGAGCACTAAACAAAGTAACAAAGTTTGTCATCAAGTCAGTGCCGTGCAGAGACCATTGGAGGGGCAGGTGCTCAAGATTTTCTGATCGCGTTCCGACATTCGCAAATTGCGAACTCGCATTCCAACCTGTTGCGGATGCTTTTCCGAAGGGGGGGATTGTGTTGGTGTCCCCCTTCATCCATTTGCGAAAAGGGCCCTTTAGGCATCAAAAAGGGCACTTTGGGCAAAGGGGCAGGGGCTTAAGCACCCTTCACTCATCGCCCCACACCTGACTAATGTATCACTTTGCTGTCTTTTTTCTCATGCCAACATAAATTTGTTACAAATGAGGTAACTAACAAATAGTTCGAATCATTATTTTGTGTCTAATTGTGTCAGTCATGTGGCAAGTAGCCATGTCGTAACGTACTGTACATCTAGTTGTTATCGTAAAATAAACCTTTTCAGGGAGATACAAGTCTGTCCCTTGCTTTCCATGTAAAGATGTAAAGCAGTTGGTTGTGACTAGAAATATTTACTTTACCGTTTAAAGAAACAGGTGAACAATATTTTTCCATACAGTTTTTCATTCAGCGTTCTTCTTCAGTATCATGTCGGTCTTATAAATACTTCTGCAGGTACTGGTCACCTGTTGCCATCTCTTCAGTTCATGTGATGTTGTTTGACCTCTAGATTGCACTCGGTGCAAAAGCACTTCAGGCGACCCGAGCTGAAAGGAAGAAAACAGATATCACAGTCAGGCAGTGATAAATATTTTAAAGAGTGACTCAAAATAGCTTGAAAAACATTCATAACTTCATTGTGTGCTGGTATAGTTTATAAATGAGTAATGATGAATTATGTATTTCTTTCACTTGTGTACTCATAATCTTACAACCTCAACTCTAGCAAACTCTCTGACCACTTTATTTCATCCACTGGATTTCAGTTAAACGTGCTCTTGAAATAGCTTGCGTTCGGCCACAGCTAAATTATTCAATTGCATATGTTTCTTCATGCCTAAAGTCTTCGGTGGTGGAAGTGATTGATGAGGTGTGGCTGAATAATTTAGGATTTTAGGAATCTCACAGACTCCAAAAGAGAAAAAATCCAAAGTCTCGATGTTGACACGGACTGAAAAATCAAACAATTTTTACACGGATATGAGAGCAAAGATAAGCAAATATGTTTGTGCGCATAGCGGTTATTATAGAACCGCAGACCGATTTTTGACGTCTGAGTGTTAGCGTGCAGATTTTCATTATATGGCTGTAAACAAATATCTATTTTCATTGCGAACATAACAAATGATTGTTGCAAGTGATGATCTACCATATGTGGTTGGAGACAAAAATCTGTGACTGCAGACGACAAAAAGCTGCGAGTCTGAGCAGTCGAGAACCAGGCGGGCTCGTGTAATTGTGTGTTCAGCAGAAGTGCCTTCAACAGGTAATTTGATCAATGATTCTGCTAATTTTTGTTTTAAAAGAGGTGATCTGTCTTACGCACATTAATGTGTGAACTATTATGGTTATTTCAAAACAAATTACTCATTCTTTCATTAGGTTTTGAAAGGCAGGCAAATGTTAAGTCATTAATTGGAGAGCACTTAAAAAGACAAAATATAATTACCGCAATTTGCACATCGTTGACGGTGCCGCATGAATAAACATTTTCAGACAGCCGGAATGTTCTGTGCTGTGTTGCATGTGCAGACTTCTATGTCAGAAATGATTGGGTGATGCATCAAATGAACCAATCGGATAGTTTTTATGCTATCCGTTGTATCACAGGACTATTTATTGTAGATAAATATAAATAATATTGTAGATTGTTCCATTTGTTTTGTTCTTTAGAACCCTAATGGCTATAAATAATCATGAAATACCATCTGCACACACGAAAAGCTGCGCATAGATTGTCCTGATCTCTGTTGTATTTTTCTGCTGATTACACTATAGTTCAGCAAGAAGTACTGCTGAATGCATATTAATGATGCCTGGAAGGCAGATCTCCTCACTGTTGTGCTAATCTCATTGTTCTGAGGATACACATCACCTGATGGAGGATACATCAGACCTCCTGGGTCAGCTGAGGACCTCCAGAAAAGGTCAAGAAGTCAAGGGCACTTCTTTGAAAGAGGTCTTGTGGTTGCTGCTCTGTTGTCTGTATAACATACTGTAAGGTATACAACAAAATGAGAACATTCGACATGTACTGTGTATTTAGTATATCGTTTTTCTATCGTATATTTGTTTTTTTAATGACGTCTTTAGCAGTGTTGTTACTGGGTTTACTTTATACTTTTTTTATATGATAGTTCCAAACTAAAATATAACTGCAACTTTAAATGTTGGGTAATTTTCAACCAAGCATTGGGTCAAAAAGGATTAACTCAGCCGTTGACTTATAAATTGACATATGGTGGGTTGTTTCAATCCAAAATGCTGGGTTGTTTCAACCCATTGTTGGGTCATATATAAACTATTTCTTTCTTCGCTTAATTGAACCCAGCGGTTGGGTTCGTCCCTTTTTGACCCAGCACTGGGTCGAAAAATAACCCAGCATTTTTTAGAATTTACTTTTTGCGTTTGCCAGACGTAGGCCTATTTATCAGCTTAAAGTGTATTCAAGCTTTACGTTATCTGTTTTTGTGTTCCTTGGCTTTCGAACCCATGATCTTGCCGTTGTTAGCGCCATTCTTTACAAGGGAGGTAACGATTCACAGTGAGCCGGTTGAGAATCGATTATAATATGTGAAGATTTAAGTCGGTTGAGACGTTAAATGAATCGCAATGAACAGCAGGGGCTAGTGTTTACTGCTAACTTGGTATATGTGGATATGCTGTTATTTCTTAAAAATATACAGTATAAAAAGTATCCAAGTTAAGATACTCAAAAAGTCTTAGTTTGATTATATTAAAGAGACTTATTATTTTTCATTTTCATTCGATTTGGAATTTGTTTTTAAATGGCAATTTAGTTTTGTTATTTGACATAAACAATATTTTTATTTTACAAAGACACATGCAGCATTTGAGAAATAATAAAAGGGCAGTTGTTAATTTCTAATTTGTCTCAACTCATTTTGAAAAAATAAACCGTGATAAAATCGTATCATGAGAATCGTCAGATCCCTGTTCTTTATCGATTAAACTATAGGTACCTTGTATCTTTAATGTACCATAAAAATACTGTTACTGTATGTAAATCTTTTCTTACTGACAGAACCTTTTCAGTTGACATTGGAGGTTCTGTTTCATCTGTTGCTCCCCTAACCTGTGGTGTCCCTCAAGGCTCCATTCTGGCACCAACTTCGTTCTCATTTATACATGTTGCCTCTAGGATCAATTCTCAGGAAGCATTGAGTGTCTTTTCATTTTTTTGCAGATGACACACAAATCTATCTGCCTTTAAAACACTCTGATAAGAACAATCTAGATGCCTTGTTTGCATGTCTCAGTGACATCAGGTCTTGGATGTCCTCAAATTTTTTGCACTTAAATGCGAGTAAGAACAGAAGCAATTGTGTTCGGGTCATCTGTGCTTGTAGGAAATAATACTTTGGCCCGGTTTCATAGACAATTCTTAGCCTAAGTCAGGACTATGTCTTAGTTCATTTAGGCTATTTAAGTCGCTTTTATTAAAATGCCTTAGAAACAACATTACCGATGTGCATCTTGAGACAAAACAATGACACTGACATATTTTAAGATGTGTCAGGGCAAGTTATTTTCAGTTAAGACAGCTCAAAATTCCTTTTAGTCTGGGACTAGCCTTAAGCCTGGTCTGTGAAACCGGGGCATGAAGTGCTGACAACACGCACTTGCTAATAAAACCGACTGTGAAAAACTTGGGAGTCATCTTTGACTCCTCCCTCAGGTTCGATCAACATATGTAAATACAGTGGTTAAGACAAGCTTTTTCCATCTAAAACTGCTATCTAGAGTGAAGTGTTTTTTATCTTTTCAAGACCTTGAAAGAGCTACACATGCTTTTTTTATCGCGCCTTGACGATTGTAACTCTCTTTACGCTGGAATATCTCAATCATCTTTCACAAGGCTTCAAATGGTTCAAAATGCTGCAGCTAGATTTTTAACTGGAACTGCAAACGTGAACACATCTCACCCATTTTAATGGCTCTGAATTGGTTGCCGGTGCGTTATAGAGTGGATTTCAAAATTTTGCTCTTAGTTTTTAAATCTTTAAATGGGTTGGCGCCCTCTTACATTTTAAAGCTAAACAACTCAGGCAGATGCCTACGATCCACAAACAATTACACTCTGTCGCAGCCTCGAACACGCCTAAAATCAAGAGGTGATCGTGCGTTTGCAGTCGTTGGGATGAGACTATGGAATAGCCTCCCATTATCTCTATGATCCCTGTGTTCTGTATGAGTTTAAATCCAAACTTAAACTACATCTTCTCTCTCAGGCTTTTTAGTTAAATTTCTTATTATTGTTATTATAATTATATGTTGTTTCATGCACTTCTTATTTATGGTGGTTCTGTAAAGCACTGTGGTCAACTTCTGCTGTGTTTATATGTGCTATTTAAATAAATAAAAGAAAGAAAAAGAAAGAAAGAAAGTATGAATGTGATACTTAACTATTCATGGCATAGCTAAAATACTTCAGTAAAGATTTCATATATCATCCGAGCAACTGAAGCAAGTCTCTGTTTATCCCAAGATGTGACATTTCACCTTCTCAGTTAATTTATTATGTCCTGACATTTCCTTCTGCCTGTTTTCAAAACACTGAAGCGCTTAATATGGCCAAGCTCATCTCCATCTGTTCAGAGGCATTACGTATGCGCCGGCACTGCCGCGGTGAAGGATGCTAGCACATGCCGTTTTCCACGAGTCCAAGGCCTTGTACTTACATCCAGTCTCTTAATGCACAGGCACACCGAGGGCAGGATGAGCTCTGCGTCCTGATCCAATGCTCCTCCAGTTTTTTTTCTTTCGGCTAATTATGGACAAGCTGTTTGTGTTTAGATTGAAAACGAAGGCTAAATTAAAATGAGGAGCATAGCCAACACAATCCTATGGCAATTCGTAACTTACGTTTTTAGCACATTTTTGCCCTCAAAGAGGACCTATGGTAAAAAATTATATTTAAATACTTTCAAATATTATTTTTAATATAAGTTCTTTAGCGCTTTCAGCAAGTTTTTGGCTAATTCGTATTAAATATTATGATATCTTTTCTATGTTTTTGTACAATTCGCTTTGGCACCAGTGACGTTTTGGTTCATGTTTGCTTTTTTCTAGTAATTTGTTATTTTATGTAATTCACGTCATACAAATTCATACGAAATCGGCTCATCGTAAAATAGTTATGTTTTCTCGGGCTCCCATAGGAAGTTCAATAGTTCAATAAATGCAAACTAATACAATAAATACAAAATGATATCTTTTTAATGTCTCAACTCTGGATTTTCTTAAGAGATCTCAATGATGTCATAGTCTGTACTCAAGATTTGCCAAGATACAAAAGTATACAAAGTCAACCAAGATACCAAGTCAAAAGCAGTCATAGCCTTTAATATGATCTCAAACATTTCTCATGAAATTCAAATCATCTGGACTATGCATTTTACACATTACTATACTGTGACATTTTTGAAGAAACATTTAAAATAAGTAATATGTAAACGTGTGGCACCTTAGAGTAACATGTAGGTCATCTTGATAAAGTTTTTGCAGATTATTAATTTGTCTGATAGAGCAACAACTCAACACTAATAGGCACAAAAAAAACATCTCTTTGTGGTTTGTCTTTTGTGAGTTTGTTTTATAGACATTTAGTTGTTTCTGATATTTTTGGCAGCTGTGGGTTACTCTCATTTATATCCATAATTCTCTGGCAGGCTGTCATGACACTTTGCCATCATATTTCAAACAGATAGCAGATGTAGTTAATCCCGTGTTGTTGTTTGTTTGGAAAAGCGAGTAAATTATTTTTTTTATACTCTTCGCTCGTCCTGTAGAACCTTGAAAGTGTTGTTTTCTGTATTAACAATTAACATTATTTTTACTATCTGTTAAAAAAATCAAAATAATTTACATGAAAAGGCTTGGAATTATGTTAACACATCTGCTCTACAGAACCACAGGCAATAATGTGATTTAAAGGAGCAGTGTGGATATTTTAGCGACATCTAGTGGTGAGGTGGTGAGGTTGTGAATTGCGACCAACGGCTCACTCCACCCCTCCCTTTCGAAGCATTACGGTGGCTTTCACAGGACAATCGTTGTGTTTGCCGAGGAGATCACGTATTTACAAAACACTCTCAGTTTGTCCGTTTAAGGCTACTGTAGAAACAACATGGCGAATTCCGTGTAAGGGAACCCGCGGTGTATGTAGAAGGATTTTTGACACCTCTAAAGAAAAAGTTATGTGTTTTATAATCAGGGGCGGACTTAGTGATTTGGGGGCCCTAAGCGATTTCAGGCATGGGGGCCCCAGCAGTCATAGTATGCACCCTTTATTAGCCTTATTTTACCGTCTCCACGCTTATTTTACCGCTAATCCATGCGAATGTAATGCTTGTAACCAGACCATACAAAATATGATAGAAAACTAATGTTATACATGCTTTATATAAACTTCATGGGCATGTGTTGGGGGCCCCTGGTTTCCTGGGGCCCTAAGCGGCTGCTTACCTCGCTTATTGGTTAAGTCCACCCCTGATATAATGCATTTCTGTCAAAAGATCCTACTAAATATTACAGAAAGCACCTTTAAAAACAGCATATTAGAAAAGTGTGAATAATATAAAACAATTGGCTCTGAAAGACTTGTACACAATACCACACCAGAGAGTACCAAGATATCATTTTTCCTGCTGGATAAAGCAAGATAATATGCCATGCACAGTAAGACCTCTGAGAATCACTGGTGTAGGCAGTCACAGTCTTTTATAAATCCAACAAAAGAACTACAACGGATCAATTCTCTCCTCTATTACACTCATAACAGTTAAGACTGTGTTCATTGAGCTATTTTGTTGCGAGAAAAAGGTTATACATGGGAGCTTAAAGAGTGTTTATTGAATTAAAGGGGTCATATGGCGGAAGTACGTGTTTTTCTGTGTTTTTTGTGTGTTGTAAGTTGCCCATGCATGTATTAGACACGTAAAACTGCACAAATGAAAGTGTGGGAACAAAAGATTCTATCTAAAAGCGAATGCTCAACCAGACTTTCCTGAAACGCCTCGTGTAACCACACCCCGGCGAATCTACGTAACTTAGTAACATGGTTTGACTAAGACCACCCAAATCTACACGTAGTTAAGGTGGGCGTAATTGTAAATCTCATTGTATCGTCTGTCAGTAAATTGCTTTGGAACCTGATGTTCCGAATATGGTAAGAGGCGTTACATTTCCGTGAAAAGCTTGCAGTATTCGACCAATCACTACGCACTGGTGAACTGACCAATCACAGCACGCCTCGCTTTTCAGAGCGATGAGCTTTGTAAAAAATCAGCGCGTTTCAGAGAGGCGGGGCAAAGAGGAGATACAAACATGCACGGTATGTGGAAATTACAGCGTTTTTTAAACTTTAAATGGTGTATACACATTGCATTACATCTAAAACAAACGATAATATTCGTTTTAGCCGTGCAATATGACTCTTTTAAGCTGTATTATAGGGATAGATTACTCATTTCTGGTGGTGCCAACACTTAGCCAGGGGAAGAATTTGGTTATATTTAAAGAAATGCTGATTTAATAGGTTACACGATTTACTATGAAACAAAGTATTCATGTCATGTAGACTTTACGTCTTTGCAGATATATGCACAGCATGATTTTTTAATTGCAAGATATGCCTGGCAAATTTCATTTCATTTTTTTATTTTATTTTTAAAAATAAATGTGCTTAAAAGGTTCTTCACATCGATGCCGTAGAAGAACCATTTTTGGTTCCACAAAGAACCATTCAGCCACAGGTTCTTTAAATAAACATCTCTTTCTTACTTTTTATAATCTGAAGAACCTTTTTTCACCACAGAAACAGAAAGGTTCTTCAGATGTTAAAGGTTCTTAATAGAACCGAAAGGTTCTTCTATGGCATCGATGTGAAGAACCTTTTAAGCACATTAGGCAGTGGATTTCGATTTGAGAACAAGTTGTTCTTTTTCAGTCAGATCTGTTCGATAAAAAAGTTGATGCATTTATCAAATTATTTTGAATGATTCGTTTGCAATTTGGATCGATCTGAACTCTGAATGAAATGTTCCCCCAAAAGTTTGTTTCAGGCAACAAAGTTCTGATCCTTCCAACTTTCTCGAAACAACAGTTCATTTGTTTTCAGGGTCTTTCATTGACTCCGCTTCCTCCATTTTGAAGAACCAGCGCTCCCTCGCTTCATAACCAAATGACAATATTTTTATATTACGTCATTGCATTTGATCCGCGAGCGATCGGTTTTTTGCTGTTTATCTCGCTCGACGGCTGAGTCGCTTCTTTAGAAACTGACCTCTACTTCGCCTCGCACTTGTCTAAAATTAATTATCGCTATTATCTTTTCTTTTAACAGCGTAATTGACTAATTGTGAAATCACACAAGTTGAAGTGCAACAGCTGCGGGTTAGGTTTCGACTTGTTTTAAAACACAGTCCGAGGAAAGCAAATAGTGTGAATGGGTCATTAAAGCCTTATATTTTTGCGGCATGTACATGGCTCTCCCACTGTTCCGAACTATTAAAGACGCACGGGGATTGTGACCTTATGGCGAACTTTCGCAGATTACTGTCAGAGCCCAGTGACCCGGCACCAAATGAGACCGGTTAACCTTCCTGTCGGGCTCAGATGAAAACACGCTAAATAAAGTGATGGAAATTAATCCGGTGCGCCTCGGGACAAGAGCGCAGATTGCATGCGTGTAGATTGAAACTGAGGCGGGGGAAGGAAGGTAAATCTTTTATTGACAGGTAAATGGTTATTTGAGGTAGGAAGTCAAATTTAATGCAATTTTCTGCTTTTTAGAGAGCCTGCTCCCTTTGGGATGAATGGAGAGTTTAAGATTTCCTTACATTATAGAATTAAATGATTTCAACTCCTTTTTTGTGCTATTGTGAGCCGATTGTTTTGCTTAAATATTATTGTCATGGCATCTACCACCAGGCTAGCAAACTATTACACTATTCAAACAATATGAAAAATAAAACATTATTAAAAGCAAACGATTACAAGTAAAAATACTACAAATTATTGTTATTTAGTATATAAAAATATCATATATAAAAAAATATAAAAAATCTTTCCACATAAATCATGATTTGTCTTCTCTGCAACCAATCGTAAACGTCTTAAATGTCACATGATTTTTTTTCTCCAGCAAAACGTGCCTTGAATGTTATCGCCTTTAAAGCACAATAGTGTGTGCAGGAAAATCTTATGTCAAAAGAGAAGAATATGTCATAAAAACTGGGCAGCTGAATAATAAAGTGTGTCAGAAGAGCAGGATGAGCATGATATGTGAGGAAATCTTTTACAAGCCTCTCATTGTCCTCTGAAGGTTAACTTCTTCATGTTCTGCTGTGACGTGGCTGGAATGTTAAATAAGCTTGGGGGAGTTTCACATTGTCACCGGAGCATCTGGATGAAGTTAATCTCCAGGGCCATTTCAACAGCATTAGCCCGCTGAACTCTCCAACAACACACGGCTGGTGTGGAGACTTTCCTGAGGAATTATTTTGCCCCCTCCAGTTTTTCCAGCCAATCAACGCAAATATGCGTCTAAATTCAGCAGTAGATTAAGTTATAGAAAAAATAAAAATAAAGTCGATTTTCAGAATAAGTCAATAGCGGTTAGAGAAAAAGCA
This sequence comes from Triplophysa rosa, assembly GCF_024868665.1. Lineage (NCBI taxonomy): Eukaryota > Metazoa > Chordata > Actinopteri > Cypriniformes > Nemacheilidae > Triplophysa > Triplophysa rosa. The sequence continues at coordinate 4,472,408 of NC_079893.1, forward strand.
TAAGAGAAGTAACTTATCTTGAAATGTTACAAAAAAATATTACATATTACATTAAAGTTCATCTAAAAAAGCTCCACAGTTCTTTTTCTTATAAAACTGGGCATTGCCTTTTCAAAAACACTGACTGTAGAATAACACTTTTGTTGTCATAACTTATCTTAAAAAGTTACAAAATTGTTTTTGTGCTGAAAAGTAAAAGTGAAAACAAAGTGTTATTATACAATGTTAACAAGATATGTATTTTATATTCAAAAATCACATTTCTAAATAAATGTTCTACAAGCAGCAATTCAACTGCAATCATAGTTAGCAAAAAATAAGGTTAATTATAGTTTACTAAATTATTAAACTATTAAAACATTTCTTTTCATTGAAATTAAATATAATATTTGCCTAATGGTTATTGTAATACGCTCAATAAAAGGGAAGGAAGGAGGCGGGAACCGGCGAACATTCAAATACTTTAATCAAAAATAAACAAACAAAAATGCCGGCCACACAAACATAAACAAAACTTAACGTATGTCCGGGCCCGGTCCTCTCTCTCTCCTCTCGGCCTTTTATGCTTCCGATCTCCTCCGTGGGAGATACGAGGCCGGTGTGACGCCCAGCTGATCCTCTCTTCCTCCTCCCACGGCTCTCGTCCCGCCTCCCTCGTCACAGTTATTTTTAAAACTTAAGATAAACAAAAGTTAGAACTATTGCCTAGGAAATAAACCATTTCTTTTTTCTGTAAATTGACACATTAAAATTATTAACTCAAAATTAAAGTAAAACTGAAACTAAATTGTATCTTATATAGCAGCAAAAATTTCTACAAATAAATAAAATGACAAGAGCACATAAAACAATTGCTACTTATTAACATAAAAACCAAAAATATACAAATAAAAGCTTATTAAATTATTATTAAAGCTACAATACAACAGAAAACAAAACTATAATAAGTGCAAAAAAAGTGTAATATTTTTACTAAAAGGCTAGTATAGTAATATTAATACTACAGTATAGGGTACAGTAAATGTTGTTTCTATGACACATGGTATTTTATTTGAGTCCTGGGCAGTGGTAGAAAAGGACACAGAAAATTCTATTATACTTATGTGTGAACTCAGCATTGGGTTTTGAGGCTATTGTGTAAATAATTGATGAAAACCTCTATATTTTGAACTGGAACTCCATCCCACCTTGAAATTCACTTCTTGGGCCCAGTCGCCCTGATTTCCCCCATCTGTGTTTGTGATTTATATGGTTTATTATACATTTGCATGTGCTGAATACATTGAAACTATCTCTTGTCACCGAGCAGCATTTTTCTGGCAAAAATGTGATGTCACTCCATGGAATTGACCTCAAAGCAATTGGCAACAACTTCATGATTGCTGTAAAATATATGAGGTCATTTGATTTCTTGCCGTCCTTGCGATCCAAACGACTTCTATGTGAGAGCTGTAAAACTACATGCCATCTGAATTGTCTAGTTCATGAGTCTTTTTTTCCTCATTTAAAATTTTCATGTTGCCACATATACTGGCCATTGTTAGTATTTTTTATCTGGCCAAGTCGCAATGTTTATTTGTTTGCTTTTTAACTCTCATTTACATAAAAACCTCCTAAATAACGTGCATTAAATCTCTAGGTTGCGTTTATTTTGGTCAGTCTGAGTGGTTTATTGAACTGTGCTGTTTGCTGAAGGACAGTCTGTGTGTAGATGTATATTTGTGTGTGGTGTTGCTGATGGATTTCAGCTGTCCATCTGTTTATGCAGAAAGAAACAGAATGATGCAGATAGATTTTCATCAATCTAAATAGCGTGCAGCGTTTGACTGCTATCAGCATCTGTTATATGCATCTCTGGATGTGTGTCTCCGTGTGGCTAAACTCTCGGGTGTTTTAGAGCGGTTTTTGAGGTTGTAGTAGGGGACCCCCTGCTGAAGTTTTCAAATTTTAAAGGATTGAAATGGAGATGAATTAAAAGTGAAATACAGAACACAATTCTGCCTGTCAGTGAAGAAATGAATGAATGCAGATATAGACAGAATAAATGCTGCAGAGAAGCATCGCTTTTTGCTCACCAAATGATACGTAACTACTCTCATTTTTCCCATAATGAAGTCATTGGCGCCAGTAGTCTCATCGGTGTCCTGACCAAGCTAACCAATGCCTAAAACCTTAAAAAACAAGCAAACCAGATACTATATTTAAAGGGAATAGGCTTCATACTTACAATATATATATATTTATTTATTAATTTTGTCCATTCCATTTTGGTCATTTTTGTAACTAACTTCTATTGAATGGACACAAAACCATTGAGACATTTCTCAAAATTTCTTCTTTGTGATCCACAGTCATATATAGGTTTTGAATGACATGAGGGTGAATAAATGATGACAAACTTTTCACTTTTGGGTGAACTATCCCTTCAAGTATCTGTTTAGTACTCCTGAGGTGCCTTTAGCATCTTGTAAACAGCTTTCAAATGTTATGTCACATCTATCGGGTAATTGTCCTTAATGGTGACTTGATAATTGGAATTTCTCTCTTGATAGTTTTAACATCTTTCAGTTAGAGCAATTACAGCACCGTCTTAGCTTTTAACAAGAGTGAGCCACAGAAAATTAGCAGTGTTATGAGATGCCTGTCCTAAACACTGTGTTCCTGACTGTTGATGCCTTAGAGCAAGGATACTTCACCCAAAAATGAAAATTCTGTCATCATTTACTCACCTTCCAGTTGTTCCAAATCATTTAAATCACATTAAATTGTTAATAAAAAGTGAATAAAGCTTTTTTAAATATTTAATTTGACTTTTTTATACATTTTTGAATAAAGCTATTTTCAAATTATATTTTACTTTTTATTTTATTTTATTTTTTAATAAAGTGTTTAACTTTTTTATATCAAACTATTTTTCTATTATATCTTTGCTGTCCTTCTGAAACCTCGTATCCCCACATTTCATGATTTTATTTTTTGTCATAAATTATAATTTGTAGTCACCCTTTATGTTTGTCACTGGGTTTCGGAAGGACAGATACTGTACAATATTTTTATTTTATTATTTTTTTAAAGCAGAGGCTCTGTTCTTTCTTTTGATATCTCAAACGTTTGCATATTTGTACAACAGACTTTTCTGAGGGCCATGAACGTTTTGTGATATGATCAAAAATGATGGTGCTGGCTGAAAAATGTGATGGTAAAACATGTCAAACGTAGTATTTTTGTAGCCAGACATCTATGTGCTAGATGAGGCTTTTTCTTTTTCCTGCTACCTGGAACAAGATGGCATCTCTTTTTCTTTCCAGGAGGGATCCATTTCCATGCCAAACTTGAAAATATTTCCTCTATCTCAAAGGGGGAACATCGGTTTCGCAGTGCAAACTGTCAGTCAGATATGCCACTGAATATCTTGAAGGTATTTTACTTTTGACTTCGTGGAAATAATATGCGATTGAAGCTAGAAGAGAAATAGCCAGCGATTGGAACGTTTGGCAATTCAAACCTTTAGCTGCCCTGAGGCAAACACTGTTTTCTAAAACATTCCTGCTGATTTGTCACGCTTGAATGGATAATCTGGTATCTTTTTCTGCTTGTTTGCTAAGGAAGTGTTTCCCCAGCTAAAACGCATGATTCACAGACTGTCGTGCGCCTTATTAGATTCTGAGGACACGCTATCACATGCCTGGGGTCAGTTCTGTCAAGCGGTTATGTTGCCCTAGTGGTTTCAGCATTTAAATGTGGTTCCGATTGAATGAGAATTTCATAATCTTGAGTGTGTACCACATCTCATATTTCCTCTAGGGGGTTCGGTTATGAATATTATGAGCGAAGCAGTGCATTTCTTGGCAGGGGAAAACAGATACAGTAAAAAGGGGTGGACCTGTGCTGATAAAGAGAGAGTCAATCGAGCACAGGGATCATTCCTGTTTGTCTATTCACACACAAAAAATGCTGGGTCATTTTTAACTCGGCATTGGGTCAAAAAGGGATGTGGGTTGTACATAAACTTTGCTGGGTTGTTTCAACACAAAATGCTGGGTCAAATCATTGGGTCAAATCTAAACATATTCTGGGTTAATTTAACCCAACAGCTGGGTTTGTCCCTTTTTGACCAGACGCTGGGTTAAAATAACCCAGCATTTTTTAGAATGTTCCTTCTTTGGAAGACCAGCATCGATACCCCACTAGAATTCTTAACCAGCTGATTCTTGACCAGCAAAAATATCCTTGTCCAATGAACTCAACTAGATAAAGCTATAAAAAAATGCTGGGTTATTTTCAAACCAGCATTGCATCAAGAATGGACAAACCCAACCGTTGGGTTAGGTTAAACCAGAAAAGAAAATACTTACAATTGAACCGTCAACCCTGCATTTTAGGTTGAAACAACCCAGCCTGGTTAATTTACAACCCAATCGTTGGGTTGGTGTTTTTTGACCCAATGCTGGGTTGAAAATACCACATCATTTTTAAAAGCGCAGTTTCATTGGAAAACATAATGGAAGTTTGTTCTGATCTAAGTTGGTCAACAAGGTGGGTTTAGTAGATTAGACTTTGGTTCTTTTGGATCTTTGTTTGTGGAGATGTTAGGACCTCAATAGGCATCAAGAACATTTTATAATGTATCATTCTTTCTGGGCTGGATCTAAATTCTGGAGCATTGATGATTGGAGGGTGGACGGTTCCTCCTCAGATGAAAGAAATGCAGTTCTGGTTAAAGACCTTAGGCTTTATTTGTGTCTTGAGTTCCTACTGTGTTCTCTTTAGCTTTGTAGATCTTTAGCATTTCAGTTTGAAAGCGGTTCAGTCTTTGGAGAACGACGCCTGACTGTTATGGCCTCTCAGACTTGTTTTGATAAATGCATTACTTTTTTGTACATTTATCAGAAAGTAACATTTTCCTGAAGTGGAAGACCTCATGCGGAGTTACAGATCAGAAAACAGCGACAGTCTACACATTTTGCATTTCGCCTTAAGGGTTGGCGTACTAAGAAATCATGGCACTAAATTTCTTTCAATTCAAAGATAAGGTCTCAAGCTTCCCAGCTACATACGTGCTCAAACTTCCTCTGTAGTACTTTCAGGGTTGATGTTAGCATTAGTGATGCGGTTTATATCAGCGGAGCTCTAATCATGACCTGTGGTGACTGGATCTCACAGAGTAGCCCTGCTATCAACTCATTACTGAGAGCAAGCTGGGCGGTTTTCTGAAGCGTTCATTTCATCGGTTAGATGCTTCGGGCTCGGCTTTAATCAGAGATCAGTATCACATGCATGAGGCCATGGACACTGGAGGAGTCTTTACATTTTTGAGGAATTAAAGAGACCTATAAGGAAAACAGAAATGGAAGTTGTGGGGAATCGCTGGAGTTTGTTCAACAATATTTCTTGACGGTTTGGATCTCAATTTCATTTTTAAACCTTTGCTCAGAAACTAAAGAACAAGAACTAAGGCTGTTTCTTAATGTTCTTCCCAGAGAAGTATCCTGCCCATCGTCTCCTTATTTTATGGAGTAGTGCCGTGTCATAGGTTTCCCGGAGAACAATGTTTTTCAATTTTACAGCTGTTGCTTTCACTGATAAGATTTAAGGAAGTTCTCTGGGTTTTTTCAAATGGTAACTTTGTCCGAGGTGTTTCTCTTTTGGTTTGGAAAAATAGATAAGTTCTATGACACATGGGTATATTCGATTAGAAAATGAAGATTTAACCCGTCAATACTCAAGGTTTTATATACTTCACGGCAACTGTAATACCTAACCTTTTATTTTTTTGAACAATTGATAAAAAAATGCAATATTGTACACTAACTTCTGTTCGTGTTTTTAAAAAGCAATTAAAAGAATGTTAAAAAATACATTAAAATGATCTATTGGGATGGCTTGATGGAAAATTATATTACACTACAATAACCTTTATTAAATAAAATAATCTTATTTAATTGATCATTCATTCAATCTTAAAATTCAATATAACTGACTAGCACACTTGACAAATCTCAGCTCAGTGAAATTGATGACATCTCTTTTAAAACTATAGTGGAAGCAAATGTGAGATTTCTGAGACTTTTTCTCAGGAGAATGTTTTTCAACGCCTGAAACTTAAGCATTCATTTACTCCCATTCCATTGCTCTCTACGAGAAACAACTGAGGAGAAAAGATTGAAATCTGTGATGTTTCCAACACAATCTTTTGGAAATGCGTACCATTTCCGATTGAGTAAAAGTTACTTTTACGATTTACAGTAGTAGAAGTTTAGTCGAAATTCATAACTTTTACCAATTGTTTTATTTTTCAATTTATCCAAAATCATGTTTTTTCTTGGGAGATCAGTTTGGATGTTTCATGAGATTAAAGCCGTTGCTAGAGCCCAAGTTCAAAATATGCGAAATGGCATCATTGGCAAATATGGAGTGGAATGAGAAACAGCCCGAAAGCAATTGACCGTCATGGGGTCCAGTGAATGTACAGTATTAGGCTGCTGTATGCCATGTCAGGTACTCTCAGAAACCGAAATGGCTTTTTTAGACTGGGGCTTTTGTGCACTCTGGACCTTTAATGCTCTAATTAGAAGCAGAACCTCATCAGACTGCTGATGCCGGGATAAAGACTCCACTTTGACCGCTTTGTCCCTGACGGTGTAACGCTGGCTGGTTTTGCCCATACGCAGTTAGCATGACTGCAAAGGATGCTCAAGAGCGTTTCACTTTGATTGCCTCTGGGTTTCTCTCGTGTGTTCGCGCAATAATAGCATTAGCTCATCTTTTTCCATTAGGCTAATCACTGCGCTTAGCTTCTCATTCACAGCGCGGTCCTCTGGAGGCCGGGCTTGCGGTTTTAGTCGTTACGTTAATGTTGTAATTACATCAGGAGGAATTTGTTCGAGTCTCCGCAAACACGTGTCTATCTGTACTGATAAACACAATGCTCTACCGCTACAGGAACATATGTGAAGAAAGAAGATTTCCAGTTGTTCACTTTTTTCCCGTATCTTTGTTGTCCAGGTGAGGTCATCACATAAAGTCCTTGATGATGTCATGATCACGGCTTGCTTGTCAATAATGTTCTTTGTTGTTCGTTGTTTTCTGAAGTTTGATCCTCATTTTGCTGACGTTCAAGGATAGATCGTGCTTATATGTGTGCATATATATTTATTATTATCACCGATTCAATTAGTACTCTTATTGTGGTCAGCGTATTTGATAATGTATGGAGATGTGAACTTGGGTTATTGTTAAAAATAGTTCAGGGCCGTGTTAAGAATGCAATGAAGGGTATCTGCCAGAATTAGACGATATATTTTTGCGTCTTCACCACGTGGGTGTATCAGTTGACACGTTCTGTATCTAGTGACAGCTGCATTTAATGTTTTACATTTGTGCAGGCTTTTATGAGTTAGGACTTGGAAAAAGGTCTTATCGGATGAATGGAGTGTCGGAGATTTTTTTCACCGTAGAGTTAACAGTATTATGGTATGTAGAGTGTGCAATGGTTCTACTGTACCTTTGTCCGATTTAGCGTTAATGGTCACATGATATAAAAGCATGTTGGCCCAATGTGTATCTTTGCACAGGTAGTTCCAGTCAGTTTGATCAATGTTTGAAATGACACTATATCTGATCAAAAATGACACTATAAACATCAATAACAGCTTTAACTTGGCAAATGGCCGTTGTATAAGCGGCATAATCCACGGCTAGCCGTGCATTAATGGATTTGAATGCACTTCTTGTCCTCTACGTCGTGCATTAAAATCCTTTAATGCATGGCTAGCCGTGGATTATCTCTTACTTGAAGCATACATCAAAATACGTGTGTTCTTTTTGAAAGCTTGCACCAAAAAAGCTTACATGTGCTTGTGAACGCTATCGCTAGGGCATTTGTTTCCAAAATTAGCGCACACGTGCACAATGCGACAAATCACACAGTTATAGAGACATGCTTTGAGTTGGGATTACAATACTTTTCTAAGATGGTTTATCTCAGTCTAATGCTGATCTTGGCCAACACGTTCATGGTGTCTGGCGTGGCGCGATAAGTAATGGATAATGTGCCTCCGCTTCTGATCACACTGTCGGGGCTTATTTCTGCGATAACAGCCGGCAGCTTGTACATTATCCCACTTATTACACGGCTTCTTGCCACATGAGAAAAAAACTGGACATAAAATGTGAAATTGAAATATTTTATTAGCTCATTTTTATCGAATGCAGACCTTCCGCGAGGAATAGCCGTTTAGTTTTGGTTTTAAAGTAAGAAACGACGTTCAAACGTCACGAACAGGCAAATTGGTTTAATCATTTGTAAATATAATGTCATGTATGTTATTAAAAGACATATTTATAATGAATTTTTGTGTAATATTAAACTGCCCCTCTCAAAATGATTTGCAGCATCCGGGTTACAGGGTGTTATTAGTTTTGAGCGGTTGTTGTTTGAAAATACCAACCCTTGGAATGTCGCGACTGGCCAATCAGAATCAAGCATTCAAATGAGCCGTGTAATAAAGACAATAGAACGCATAAGAACCCATTATCATTTTAAAGTCCAAACTGGATGCGGCGCGACACGACAAACCCTTTAAGGACAAGCCATTGTTGTGTCGGTCGCGTCCGGTGTAGGAACAACATTGCTATTCAGATTTCAGAGTTAAATTTAGGGTTGGACCTGAGCTGGGATGGCATGTTCCACATCATTATTATGTACCGTCCACCCCCTCTACTTTCAGTAGACTTATAGCATTTTTATAGACCCAGTTTTAACAGAGATGTCTGCACAAGAGGGAATCTTTGTAAGGAGACCTATGCTTGTTAATCTCACTGTTAAAGGTTAGCATCTAAAGGGTGCTTCCTTTAAAGCAGTATCTTTAAAAAAATCCTTGGATGTTCACCCGGGGTATCAACAGTCCCCAAGCCCTGTTGGAAACTGCAAGGTCAGAGTCATTGTGTGATGTTCTCCAGGGAGTCATTACTGCAGTGTGTCTGCTGTAGGGAGAAGATGAATGAAGCTCGGTGTACTCAGCCTTCATCAGAGCAACATCAGGACCATCAGCGCTCATCTCTGTCTCTCCACACTTCTCTCTCTTTGCTCTTATCTCTCCACACTAGATGTTGTGATGCCGGTTTAGTGATTGTTGGCCTTTCGCATGGTTTGTGTTTTGACTTCGTGTGTTTTTTCATTCCGGTTTTTGGTAAAGCATGGTTTGCAATCCAAATCAGTTTTGGTAGTGAAACCAAAGATGGTGACGTCAAGAATATCTAAGAAAAAGTTTTATTTCAGGTGTGTGAAAATAACTTTATAATAGCATATTTAATGATACATTCAAATAATACAGTATGTTCTATGGGTTAGCTAACACAATCTTCATATGAATTTGTACGTTTTAGTACGGAATGCTTTCACACCAGTGCCTCAGCATTGCTTTTTCTAATAATCGTACGTTTTTGTAAATTCATACTATAGCCACCTCGTAAAATACTTACGAATTTCCAGGAGATCAGGTTGGGTGAGAACTTTGTCGAACTTGTAAATCTACATTTACGTATTGCAGAATAACACAAAGTTGTTTTGATATGTGGGATATTATGAAAGTTGAAAAAACGAATTTATTAACATCTCTGTGTTTGTTATTTCATAAAAATTCCGTTGTCGTCCATTTTTTTTCTGTAAAACACACAAGGAACCAGAAAAGCACTTTTCGACCCATTGCACCCAAGAATTCTTGCATTTTTTAATGGTGTCAATGTGAAACAAATCTGACCTAGGTAGCCCAAGTTAAAGCAACGTCGAGTTTATTCCTACGCTGTTATGAAAATGTAAATGTTTAATTTTCTAGGAAAAGCCCGAGCAAATAATGAGATAAATCTACTCGCTTTTACCTACAACCAAACGTTTCGCATCCTTGACTTCTCTGCAGGGTAAAATCATCAAATATGCACGAAGCGCAGAAATAAGTACACGCGTTGGAGGAAGACGGTGAGAGGAAAATACAGTCTTTAAGTGAGCTGTTATGTATCGTGGAGTGAGTGTTTCTTTTGAACGCCACCCCCATGTCCTTCTTTATTCTTGAAAACGTATAACGCAGAACAACAGACACGAGGTGAGTAGAAACGGTCGTTTCTTTTGAACAGGACACCCGGTTGACAGGTTTGAGTGGGCGAACCTGAGCGGACTTATTCTTTTTCAACCGTTTTCAGCCTGGAGAACTGATTTACCTTCCTCGCATCTGCTTAGCCATTTTTTCTGAGTGCTCGGTGTCACAAAGGGTCTGTTAACACGACTGGATTTCTGTCTTTGAAAACAGCAGGTACCTCGGGGGAAAAAAGAAATAAAAGACCACGATGTGAGTGCCGGAGTTTGTAGGTTTTTGTTGCGTTGTATGAACGTTCATATGAACACCAGGAGAGTTGTGCGGTTATTTTCTATGTTAAAAAATATATATATTTTTTATTTCAACGTAATTTTAGATCTTGTAGAACTTATCGAGTGGACTAGATCACCTATGGGCATTATAACAATGGGTTGAGGTGCGCTGGGATTAGCAGGTAATGATATTCCAACCAGCCGTCCTGGTTCACTAATGTGATCCCAGACATTAGAAAAATCCATTAAATTCAAACTTTTTGTCGAGTTCTCTTTCTTTCCATTGCGACGGCTGGAGAAATCAGTCGGCTGATTATGTCAAACCAGCCAGCCTCGCTCAAACGGGAGTAAAACATTACAAGGTCATCTCAAAACCTGAAAGGAGTTTGAGAAATCAGCCCAATAATGGCGACGACTTTGGGGTTCGCCATAAATCTGCGTCTTAAGTATTGAGCCGGTGTCAGTAATAAATTGACCCCTCGGCCCCACGCACATGCTTATTGAAAGAGAAATCGTTCCGTTAAATGATTAAAAGAGAAACGGCTCGTAAATTTAAACAGAGGAAAGTGACCACTCGCCCCTATGAAACGACAAAGGACAAAGAGCAGGTAATAAAGTAGAATTCTGGCAAACAATGCATTTAATGACGTACTTAAATGCCATAACTCCCACGCAGATAGTTGAGTGAGTGTCTTCATCATAAGAGAGCAAAAATGACGACAACACATTAAAATCTCGGTTGTTTCTCTCCAAAACAACATGTAAAGTAATGTGCAAAAGTCTTAGGCATGTTAGTATTTTCACCCCCAAAAATGGTTTGAAGGCAGTTATTTATATCTTTTGCTATACTGTGTCAGTAGTAAATATCAGTTTACATTTTCAATCATTCTTTTGGCTATTTGTAATAATCCAGTGAGATTTTTGTCTGCACGGGGAGTCTGACAACAGCCGGTATGCTCCAGGTCTCACCGTCATGGAGTCTGTCTATTCTTATCAAGACAGAACTTTCTTCAAGACGCTATAACTGACACTTTATATACAGTACATATATACAGAATTCATAAAAATGTAATGGCTTAAGTGTCTTTTTAAGTGAAACAATTAGTAACACCGTGTCTATAATTTTGTCTATAAAGTAACACTTCTATAATTTTGCTTTCTTAACATACATTACTTTTTTGATGTATGTATTTATGTGATTTTTGGACCTATAAATGTATATCAATTCTATATACTGTATGTGTAAATATGAACAAAAAAACTTGGTATTATATAAATCTGAGATGGCATGTGGGTGACTAAATGTTCGTTTTTTGGTGAACTACTCCTTTAATAATTGAGCGGTGCAGCGGGCCAGATAATTATGATGATACGCGCGTGGCTCAGAGAGCCGTCTGCACACATCACGCACATAGACGCACGAGTCCCTCATGGGAGAAGAGCAGAATAAGGAGAAGCCACCTCTGGCAGCTTAATTACGGCACACATCTGTCAGCATCACATATGGAGCAGGTGCCATCGCCCGAGACAAAGTTCCTTTCTGTTCTTCTGATACGGAGAAAAAACGGTGTCCCTGGTTGACTTTGGGAAACATTACTTTGTTCTGTGTTTCGTTCTGTAAGCGATGTGCTAATTGAGATGTATTAGAGTGGACAGGACTCATCAGCAGTATTTGGGCCAGCGCTTTCGAACTTAAGCACAACTTTACTCGGAGAATAAATGCGGTTTATAACCAGATTTCACTCGGGCACAAACAAACGTCTAAATATTTTATGTTACTTTTTCCTTTTTTTTAGGTTTGTGTGCTACAATGTTCATGCCAACATCATTTAAAGAGAAGCTTGCATATGAGCTGCTTATGTTTGTATAATGAGATCTTGTATCAGAAATTAGATTAAATCAGATTTTTGCGTAAATCTCAGATTTTTTTCAAGAAAATGAAACAGAAATCTCACACATGCGTCTACTGGAGCAGAGGTTCCCAAACTGGGGGGCCATGCCCCCCTGGGGGGCCCTAAGAGGGATCCAAGGTGGCCACAGATTTTGTGGCATTTTATGAAATATAGAAATATATCATAGATTTTATGCAATCAAACATCTGAACAATAAGACCACCAAACAAAATAATTTGTTGTATAACTGAACATGTTTTTGGTTGTAAGGGGGGTTCACAAATAAAAAGTTTGAGAAATACTGCACTAGAGTTTAAGACAACAACGTCACATCAGCGTTCTTGATCATTTCAATGTGAACTCAAACATTTCTTATAAAAATGGGGAAACACGATTTTCTTTGCCATACAGCCTTTATTTTACAGATGTTAATGTAAATCAACAATTGTTGATTTTAAACATTTAAGAAACATCTGAGACAAACTTAGAAAACACAACAGAGAACTATTGTACATCAAATCTCCTGAGCAATCACACATGCAAAAATACTGTAGTATACTAAAGCAATAAGCGCCGCGAAGCAGTGGGTTACAGTGCATTTTATAACAGCTAAGGGCGTTGTGGCACGACGCGAAGCGGAGTGCCTAAAACCCCGTAGCTGTTATAAAATGCACTGTAACCCACTGCTTCGCGGGGCTTATTGCTTTTATAAAACGGTTATTCCATATGCTTAGCAAGGTTTCATAAAATAAAGTAAATAAAATGATATTTAGGCTATGAGGTGCGGTCAGGTGCTTAGAACTCCGCTCAGCCAATCAGAATCAAGGACCAGAACTGACCGTTTTATAATATAATATATACCTTAATATGTACAACAGTAAGTTTCAAAAACACGACAGTGTGTAGGAATTTTACTAGTTTACTATTGTAAATACTGTGGTGTACTACATTATTTTTTCATGTGGGGCGAAAGAGCAACATCTGAACTTTTATCAGCCTCTACTTTTATATTTTTGAATCTGTATTTAAAACACAAGCAACTGCTCATGTTGTTCATTCTTCCATTCCACCAAGCTCAAGTAGAATAAAAATGATATAAAAACAGTTTATTCTGGCAGTTTGCGGGTGACCTTACTTTTTTGCCCTTCAGCAGTAACTTGGTGCCGTACATCTACACCGCTTTAACATCACGATTAACAAAAACGCACGGTGACAAAGGTGATGCAACCCGTGCGACATTCCTCAATCTCCATGCATTATGCACACAGTGCTGTCAGACCGTGAAAACAAAACCATGACAACATTTTATGACATTGTCATATGGTAGAAGATACATGTTTTATTCTGAAGACAGCGTAAAAACTTTTATTTGCATTTGTAGTCTTGAAGAAACACGGCACAAATTACAATTTGTGTAATGTGTAAAATAGGACCGTGACCTCCTTCCAGATTCTGTCCTCGACGCACTGTACCCTTAAGCACTAAGTGCTTTAAATTCATCAGGGGGTTTACAATAGGGAGTTCAGTGACCAAGGTTAATGTGGATCAGTGATATCCCCTGATTTTCTCACAAAGCACCAGGCATGGACAGCTGTCGGGGATTTAACAGTCTATCAAAGCACGTGCACACAAAAGCCCCCTCTTATCACTGCACCCCACCGATTCCTGGCTCTTTTGACAACACGCTCTCAATTCTGTCTGTGGGAGCCGCAACACTCAGTGCAATTATTTGTTCGCGCTGACTTCACCTAATTGAAGAGAAGATAGTGTTTCTTATATTTCAAGTTGAGAATATTGAAAAAAAATGTTATGGGTCTGTAATGTGTGAGATTTTTAAGTTTAAATGGTCTATACAGTATGTAGAATTAAGAAACGCTTGTTATTAGCGACACCGGTGGCTTCTAAGTGAACTGCAGCCAACAACTTAATTCTCTCTCAAGCACACGCTCCATAGAAATGTGAGCAAACAAAACTTTTTGATTAAATTGTTACTGTATGTTGATAATATAATCGCTAATTAAAATATTATTTCTTCTGATATTTTAAAGAACGTTCGTAACCATGTAACATTGGCCCCCATTGACTTCCATTGTGAGGACACAAAACCATTCTCAAAATATCTTCTTTTGTGTTCCACAAAAGACAGGTTTCTAAAAACATGTGGTTGAATAAAAAATGATGACGGAATTTTTATTTTTGAAGGAACTATCCTCTGGTTCGAGGATGATGTCTCGAGAAACTTTAGTGCAGGTGAAGGTTGAGATTCACTTATTATTGACTGATTATGCAAATCGTTTATGCAATGCCAACATCAACCTTGAAGAATCACATAAGCGCCAATATGATCCCTGCACGCCCAGGTAGTCCTATAAATACTTTTATCAATCAGATCTTTCCTGAAGGTCATGTGCATGCTTGGAACATTATCTTATTCTTAACAACACACCTCGTCCTCGCTTGACTTTTTACCTTTTTCATTCTTTTGTGTTTCTTTTGCACTTGGTGTAGAGTATAATACAGTCGCAAGGATTCTCCACTTGTAGCTTCACCAGATTTTCAATGGATGCAAGTTCACGAGTAAAAGAATAAATAATATGCTTTGTATTTTTTTCCCTCCCCATAAAAGCCAAACCAGCCTCAGGATCCCAGAATATGTTTTATTGTTCAATGTTTGCGCCATTATAGGGGACTTGAGTTTTTAGTTTTAGCGCACTTTTTAAGTGTTAACTACAGTCAGCATTTAGATTCGGGACCCCTGAGTTTCGACCCTCGGCTAATAAGGGTGTAGAATCAGGCGGTTGTCGGGTCTGAATGCGTTCTGACAGTAGCCTCGCTCTTTAGAGATCACCACAACATACACCATTGAATTTTAATCCACCCGTCTCCTGTTCTTGTCTAATAAGCCGAGTCATGGAAAAGATTGAGCACAACAGCAAATTCCAGAAACATCACTTAGAATATTAACGGTTTGGAAGGCAAAACACGCAGTCACACTTCCCTTCCCACAGAGCAAAGCCATCAGGGCCTTCAAACCTCAGAAATACATGAATTATTGTAATATTCCATGCTTAAAACTGTTTATTTATTAGCTAAAGGTTGTATCTTTTTTTTCTAAAATAGAACCGCCCCTGTTTTTAATGCTTAAACTCATTTTCTTAAAGCTGCAAGACATAATTTTAAGATTTGCCCATCCCGACATTTATGACTCAGGTGATTGGCTTCAAGAAAATGCCTCCAATCCATATTAAGAGAAATTGGAATACAGCATCTTCTCCTTTCGTGACCTAACAGCAGCTTAAAGTTACTTGTGAGTGAATCAATGAATGATTACAAAACAGCGTGTACAAGCACCCGTCATTGTTACTGACTGGACAAATGAACATTTGTCTGTAATTGGTATTTTATGTCTGACAACAGAAACATTAACTATATAAATGACTTTATTGGGTATTAATACAGTAAGTTCAAAGAACGCATGTACGTCGCGATGACGTCACAAACATGCTAATTAGCACATATCACCTTGCACCATAGTGACGGGTAAAAATAGATTCTGACAGATTTATTACGAGCCTAAAGGTCTTTGCACATACAGTCCGAAATTTTCGTATGTGTTTTTCGTATTTGGCTCTCGTTTGTACGGTGTCTCTGAATTGTTAAAAAAGGCCACTCAAAATGCTTGACGGATGCGAAAAACGCATAAAATCGAACCCGGTCCGAATTTTTTTATGACGGACGAAAATATCGGAGGCAGTGTGTCAATGTGATTGACACAACGTGAGGTCGTATTTATTTTTTAACGTGCGGAAATTTCGGACGCAAATTTCGGACTCAACGTGCAATGGGCTTAATGAAAAAGTCTTGCGCAACCTCTGGACTGCAGTACAGTCTGTGTTGATGTAGACAGACTCTGCATTATTTTAGCCTCCTCCAGTAATGTGCTGAACTTCTGGTAATGGAAGTGAAGGAAGTGTCAAAGTTGTAATGTCAGTCACTGAGTGATAGTGAAAAGAGTCATTACTCTCAGTCCATTGACTTCATTATAGCCTCTCGTTGTAATAATCGTATATCAGACGCTCTCATTCGGTCCATTCTGTATTTATCGATTCACTGTTTAAGGTTAGACTGTCTGGGTCAGGGCTCGATCCTCATAATGTTTTATTAGTATGAAACGCTGCACGCGCAGAAGAAATTCACAGTGTCGTGCCAAATCGGAATCCTTGTTTGAATCCTCCATGCTCAACCTGGAGCCCATGCAGGAGGTTGCAGTTTGTGTTGCCTGATCAAAATGACTTTTGCATTTTTTAAGGCAACTTACGGTGCATTTAGGGACCTATAGACAAACATTGAAATGTTTTTGTACTGTATTCTGTGATTAAATAAAAATGTAAAATAAATCAAACTGTCGGTAGCCACCATTTACCTAGAAGCTGCAAAAATGTAAAACGTTTAACGGACAAACTGCTCTACAGAACGAGCTTCGTAAATATGTTATTTCCTTCGGCAAACTAGTCCTGTGTCAGCCACCGTAGTGCTTCGAAAGGGAGGGGTGGAGTGAGCCGTTGGTTGCAATTCGCAACCTCACCACTAGATGCCGCTCAATTTCATACACTGGACCTTTAATTTTTTTTGGCAGCAATTACATTTTTGTCCACATTTAGAGAAACGTTTCAGTCATGTGACCCCAGACATTTGAACAATACCGAAGTGTACATCTGATCCATTCATGTTTTCCCTGGGAATCGAACCCTTGACCTTGATGTTGCAAGCGCGCATACAGTGTATACAGATTGTGATTTCCAGTCACGAACCAAGAAGTTTGTTTAGCCAGTGTCTTTGGTTTTTCACACGTGTTAGCTGGAGGTACTGGAATGACTTTTGCCTACATTTTGTTGTTGTGAATATTGTAGCAGGAGGCTGTCGGTGGGCAGTTTGCTGGAGATACGGAGCTGTTGAGTCATAGTCTGATCTGTTAGCCTTCAGAATGGAGAGCGACTCCGTCAACTGGGATTAGTGGAGCGTTTGAATGTGGCCAGTGGGAAGCACAAAACAAACTCTGTGGAGAAACTGCACCGCAGGGCAGGAGTCAGACTTTGGCCGTCTGATGTGGCACTTTTTCAGGACTACACAGAGATCTGAAGCTGAGAGTCTGTTGACTGACTCTCGGGGCATTTGACGAGACTCACAAGATGTGAAGGGCTCATAATAAATTCAGCTAAAGTGCAGAATACTAAGATGCTTTTACTCGACTGGTATCGCCGCAGATTTAGATGTTTCTATACTTATTGAACCCCTTTTGTTGACAAAGTATTTTAGGGATGATAGCTAGTGATTTGTTGTAAGAAAAAGCCCCAAAATGATAGAATCACTGATTTGCAGATAATTGTGATATTTTTGAAAGGCAACGGCAATATAAACGAACTTTTTTCATGTGCTCTCCTACTTGTAAGTCGCTTTGGATAAAGGTGTCTGCCAAATGAATAAATGTAAATAAACCATTGTTTCCCCTGTATTGTATTTTTAGTGGTCTTAATCTTCTACTAAATAACACGATGGCTTTAGAAATCAAAGCATAAATGTGATATTCAGAGGATTATTATCTAAATGTTGTTTTGTTCAGACTTATTTTTGTTCATGTAGTTGAATGCAGGGACATGATTGGATATATTCACAGCGGTAAAATACAGAAGCATTATTCAACAGCGAATAAACTATTAAATCAGGGTTTTCGTTATTATGAATATGAATTTTAATTTTATGCCTCTTGATCTGGTGTTTTTAAGTGATCTCTCTATGGGATTAAAACTGATGCTTTTGGTATGAATATGTAAGTCATAAGGAAATCTGTAAACAAGTGCACTCCAAACACTGACAAAATTCACATTTATAAGATAATAAGCATTTAAAATTTGCAGTCTATCCCTTTTGCCAAAACTGATCATCAATTTTTATGACATCCCTTCAGCTTCTTATCAAATTCAAGGTTATATAGTAAACTAAATGCAGTTTTGAAAGGGGGAGGAGCCACTCAGTGTAAACCAAATTAATGCATTTCATAAGCACTTCAATGGGTGTTTTACACATTCATGTAGTTATATTGTAATACAATTACTGCTGTGTATTTACACATTACCCCCACATCGCAAAACTACGCACATTTCACTTCCCACGATGACTGAGATGAAGCAAATGATAATGACTGTAAATTATCCCAGCTTGAGCTCTATGAACATCTGCGTTCTGATTTCTGAATACTCGACACAGCGATCAATACATTATGATTCTCAGCATTCATCTCATCACATCCATATTGAGCCGAGTGTTCATGAAGAATAACCCCACGTACTATAATGCTCACTTGAACTGCACTCATACAAAATGCTGTTTTGTGACTTCATTAATCTTGTGGGTTTTACTGTATTTCACCGCTTTGAGTTGAAATGACTCTTGAAGGAAGATTTCAGGTTAAACAGTCAACCGCAGCTGTGAAAAGCTGCTGATTATCAGATAAAATCAATTGAGCATTTACAAGTTTGTGGAAGTAAACAAATGCTTTTGCAGTGTAACTGGGTAGTAACACATAAATACCATATGAGTTATTCATTAGCATGGTATTGTCACTGTACCATAGAAATTTTATTTTCTTTTGATATTTTGTCCCCAACAAATAAAAAAAAATCAGAGTGTGTGTGTAGTGGTTAAAGTTAGCACCAATGGGTAAGGTCTTGTTTAGTAAAAGCTTGTGATTGGTTGAAAAATAAAGCGAAGATTTGTTATAGCATCAGGAAGACACAGGCTTATGGAGTTATAGATGATCAGTGAGTGTAATAATGAAACAGAAGTATTGTGGTAATATGTCACTTACGCTTACGCCAGATGAATAGTGTCCCAACTAGATGCGATTCTCAATTCCAATGTCCACACCAGATGCGACGCGACTACAAGACGTGCCAAAATCTGTCACGGTTTGTGCAGAACCCAGACGCAGACAGTTAAAAAAGTACGTTATTAATAAGACAAAAACCCACGACGGGCAAACAGGAAAATAAACAAAGAACCAAGGGTAGCATAAAACAGCAAAACAAGAACTAAAAACTAACACAAACAAGGCTTACTTTCAGGGACTGGGCAGGAACTAGACAGACAAGGTGATCGGGGAAGACATCAAACAAAACGAACCAGCACGGGACAGCAAACACAAGGGCATTAAATAGGGAGACTAACAAAGGATAATTAAGAAGGGACAGGTGTCGGGAATGAAACACTGATGGGAAGCTAAATGAGGGGGGTGGGGTCAAAGACGAGACCAGAGAGAGCGCATGTTATGTCAGAACCAACAATAACATGTCTCTCTCCACACAAAACATGAGGCTCTGTCATGATCCTGCTACAAGACCAAGGAAGACATGACATGATGAGGCAGAATCATGACAAAATCAATCACAAATCACAGCCAATCAGAAGAGGATAAGCTCTCTCCCCAAGTGCGCTGCTATCTTGCATTACTGGATAGGATATAAAGAAATTAATGAATGGAACAATTTAACATTATTAAAATTACATACTCTGTGACAGAGACATTTTTTGTTATGAAACACACTTATAGTTCTTATGTTTTATTTTTGTTTAAAGTCTGAGGTAAATATATCTTGGTCACCCATTAATAATGGTGATACTCAGAATTTCCATGGAGAGATTTCCATGAGATTTCTGTGTGGCCAGAGCTGTCAGCCGCAATGCCAAAGAAATAGTAAAAAAATACATTAACATAGAAAACAGCTTTTATTGCCTGTGGCATTCCGTCTGGTTAGGGCATGGTGTGTGTTCATTGGGCATTTCTTTGTTGCATTCACTGTTGAAAGTAACTCAATGTTCAAAACAGTCTTTTATGAAACGGCTAAAGCATTTAAGAAAATCTCCCAATTTGCCCACTAACTCGACGCTTTAGAAGGAAATGAGGTCTCTATTTATACTGATATGCATCAGTAGACAGTGTTACCATTGTTTCTGTTGGCAGCGGTTCCATGCAGGACTTCCAGGAGTCGAGCGGACAAGCATATCCACAACCTTGAGGACATTAACAATAGACAAAGAATTCATGCGCACTGTGTGTGAGTGCTTATGTGGCCCAGGGGGAAAACAATTGGCTGTATTGTATGTGAAGTTTTTATGAGGCATCCACGCAAGTGTTAATTTATTTTATGATGATTTAGTATGAAAGAACGCTTTGTACTTTGGCCAAGAGCTGAGATCAATATGTTTATGCATGTAGCGATGATGTAACATGATGTAGAGTTTAAATTCATCCATGGATTTTCTTGGATGCGGTTCAAGTTGTGAGTTACATTGTGATATAAGGAATTTTGTTTACAAATCTTAAAATTCACAAAATATGTACTCTTTAAAAAAACATGTGTTAAATTTGTTTTGGCGCTGTTTTGGGAATGAAATGCTAAACCTCAAGTTGGTCACAAATGTATTTTATTATGTCCCAGGTATTCCTTTACTCACTTGCCGTTTATTTACCTCTTTTCTCATCACTTTCTGATCAGTTTCATCTTTTCGTTATTCAAGTGTCTTCAGGTGTTCATTTACTTCTGATTATTGTTGCCTTCACGCGCCCAGTGGCCACATAAAGCCATAAGCACAACACAAATATATAAACCTGGTTATTGATAAGCCCTCAAACCAAGCGGGTCAATTAACTTGATTCACTTTTTTGGAAGTCATACGCTTCTAATAATTCTGACTTAGTATTTTGCTCTACAGTTTTCGAAACATCACAAATTTAATCTCACCACATAATATCTTCTTTGACATCTTTGCTGATTAGACTGATTATAAAATAATTCTCTTTTTACTATATTTTAACTATGTTTAATCATATGTAGCACTGACAGAAATAGTATAAAACAAATACAAACTAAATGATTGTACTTACATTTGTAGGTAACTTCAAAATGCCGCATCATATTTGCTTCAAAATGCGTTGCGAGAACTCGTAATCCAAGATCACGTGATCACAAACGGAACTCACTTCCTTGAAGTGACCATGGCATTTGCATTTTTTTAGGAATATAAAGAAGGTTATTAGAGGCTTGCATAAGTGTTCATTGAGGCTGATTCAGAAGTGGCATTCCAAGTTTTTCCTGCCAGATGAAACTAATAGAAATGTGTCACAATTACACAGAAGCACATTCTCTTATGAACCATCACGCACACAGGTTCACATCACAGTGATCTGCAGGCACACGCCAGCTGATGCGGCAGATGGTCCAGGCCGGACACATGAAGGTGTTTGATGGGTGGAATTGGTGCATTTAATTGCATGTCAAGTCTACCACCTTTACCGCGGTTAAAGGGGCATGTCTGTTCTTCTGCCCATTAGACTTCACGGCCAAGACCCATCTCTGGCATCGCAAAAAATCACACAGACATCACACTTCTGCTCTCAGAAACAGCTTCAGTACTGGAATATCAAAATATAAGTTGTGTTTGCCTTATGTCTGTTAATAAATTCTGTTAATTCAATGTAATTCAAAATTTGACTGTATTTTAACAGATTTTTGACGTACACAAAAAGACTGCAAATTTACAAGAAAATCATGCAATTAAACGTGACAAAACTGTTATTTTACAGTATTTGACTGGCACCCCAGCTGCCGTAAAAAAAAAGATTACAACATTTTTACAGTGTTTTTAAAAAATGGACTCATAAAAACTGTTTGCTTTTAAAATGATGAATTTATATTGAACGTGTTCCTCCTTTGAAACGTTTCTTTTAACCAATGTCTCTTGGGTGGTGAAAATAATATATACAGTAACAGTAATGTCACATCCTAGGTTTGTGTTTGCAAACTTTGGTTAGTATTTACTAGGGCTGCATAACGATTTATCGCGACTAATCGTTTGCAGAATAAACGTTTTTGTTTACATAATATATGTTGGTGTACTGCGTGTGATAATTATGTATATATAAATACACGTACATGCATGTACTGTATATAATTAAGAAATATGTAACTTTTGATATGTTTTATATTTATATATATATAATTTATATTATATATAAATATTAAATATATTTTTTCTTAAAATCATGCATCCATGTGTGTGTATTTATAAATACATAATTATCACACACAGTACACCAACATATATTATGTAAACAAAAACTTTTATTCTGCAAACGATTAGTCGCGATTAATCGTTATGCAGCCCTAGTATTTACACAGATAAATATACCTCCGCGCCTGATATCACAAGTCTGCAGTTTGAGTTTTTACTTACTACAAACACATCGTCCGCACACAATTTCTCTCATAGTAGTTTAAAACCCAGAGGACCCAATTACCATTTATGAGAGTACATATGCGTAAGAGGTCCCTTTACCCTGATATAAAGCCAGGATTGTTTTTTGAATGGAGTCTGCCACCATAGTGCTTTAAATCTCGGATTAGTCTCTGGGTTCACCTTTAAACAATCGCTCACCATTATACTTCATTAATACCTGCTGCTCGGCTCGCGGTCCTCAGCTTGGCGCACAGAACAGAGATGCTGGTGTTAATGCTGTTGCCAGGCTAACTGTGTTTTTTTATTGAAAAACGAGGAAGCAAAGAGTTTAATCTGGATGGCAGATGTTTGGAGTTGCTAAAGCAGATCAGAGGAAGCGCGAATGCACTCGGACCTTCGCTCGGTAATTTGCCTAATTATTTTCTTAAAGTAATGACCTGTGTCTTTTCACACAATATGTGCGATGCTCGAGGATCCATATGGAGGCCAGATTTATGATGGTTGCCCGAGGAAACCACACACGTTGTTTGGAAAAGCGAACGCTGCTTTGGAATCTTTCCAGTGTTTTTTTTTCACCCACCTTTTTTCATTTTGTTGTTTTTTTGTTGGCAAATAATTATTCAAAGCTCACATTTGGATTTGTTTAAAGCCTAGTATCATATTTACCATATCTTACCTCTTTTTTCTGCACAGTGTGTACCGGGACGGATAACAAGCTCAGCACGCTATCTGATTTGGACCAGCAGTACAAAACTCTCCGTAAATTCTACGAGAACTGTGAGGTGGTCATGGGTAATCTGGAGATCACCAGTATCGAACGCAACCGCAACCTGTCTTTCCTCAAGGTGAGCTAAACTAGTTATTATATATAATACAGAGATGGAAACTCATGGGGAGAGAGAGAAAGAGGACGATAATAGGCACATGACCTTGAACTCGGGTCTCAGGATGTCAGAAAAGGAAACGTTTTAGGGAATACAGAACGTTGTTCTTTTTCTTTCAACAAAATGGTTAAACAACATTTATTCATGCGCTAATCCAACGTGTAATCTTATTTTAGCTGTAGTTTCTTTGTATTGGTTTCTCGACTAAACAATTGACAAACCACATGCAAAACAGTGCATATTACTGAACAAAGACTCCCTCGTAGCCTTTTTCATTACTTTCAAATTACATTTGGCATCTACTTTGACTAAAGTCTATCACCTCAGTAAAACGCAGAAAAAGATTTCCCAGAGTTCCAGTTTCTATTTGTCTGTCTAATGGATAATCAGGATGCTTTAATGGAAGCTTGGAACTGTTTCCTGTTTCAATCAACGCATTCATCATTGGTTAAAAAACGGATTTGTGCTGTTGATAACATTAGTGAGGCATAACGGACACTGGTTGATATCGGTAATCAGGATTTAAATGCAATTAAATGTGACCACAAAACACAAGGATTGACCAATCAGAATCAGCCGTCTAACAAGGCACATGATAGCACACCTATGATGTTTCTTTATACCTGTGTCACATTGCGTCGAACAAAATCACTAAAGAATTCAATCTTAGGATTCTAAAGATTGCCATCTTCCGTATTTGTGCATAAATTGGTCAGATGCTGACCTCTCCTCTCCTACACACTGATGTAAGCCACTTTATATGCAAACATGACATTTCCACGGATTGTATGATATGGCTAAAATCTGTCATTTTAAAGCCTGATTTAAGTTATGAATCTGATAAATAAGGAAAAAATGTGCTGTTGCTTTTACAGACAAAACGCATCTTAGTTTGGACCAGCTTAAATACTGGAGTGGTCAAGGTTTTGATGACAAATGTGGGGCTGTTACCGGCACAAACCGGTTAAAGGGACAGTTCACCCATCTTCATTTATTCACCCTCATGTCGTTCAAAACCTGCATATGACTCTTTCTTCTGTGGAACACAAAAGAAGATATTTTGAGAAATGCCTCAGCGGTTTTGTGTCCATACAAGTCAATGGGTGCCAGTGTTGTAGGTCTGCAGAAGAAAGAAAGTCACACAGGTTTGGAATGACATGAGGGTGAATACATGTTAAAAGTATTTTCATTGTTTAGTTACACTAATACAACTGGCTTTAATACTAAACTCCTAAACTCCATTTCATTGGCCTGCATTCTGTCTTTCAAAGTATTTATTTCCAAAGACATCTTTACACATTTTTTTCTATGCCTAAATTGCTCAATTTAAAAAGGATATGTTGCCGTATCATTTTTTAACTCGGCAACATTGATGATTCACAGTGGTTTTGTTTTATTTTGTTGGCTTCTGTAGAAATTCTGCTCTGCTGTAGTGCGGCGACACAATGGGGTTTTCTTTGATATGGTTGGCCAACTAAAACAAAGCCCAGTGTGTCACGGTTCCACCGTCTTGTTTATGAAATTCTAGTCGTGTGGTGGGATCGGGGCAGAGTCCTTGGGTTTTATGTGGGAAGGCCATGAGATGTTTATGTTTTTACCTCTCATGTGTTTTTCCAGTGTCTTGTCTCTGTTCCCGCCATCTCGTTTCCTCGTTATCCTTCCCTAAGTGTTTGATTACCCACACCTGCCCCGTGTCGTTATCCCTCGTTTGTCTTCCCTTTAAATACCCTCTTGTTTCTTTGTCTTGTGCTAGTGGATTGTACTGCGTTCTGTGTATGTGCGTGTACTGCATTGTGTGTATGTGCGTGTACTGCATTGTGTGTATGTGCGTGTACTGCATTGTGTGTATGTGCGTGTACTGCATTGTGTGTATGTGCGTGTACTGCATTGTGTGTATGTGCGTGTACTGCATTGTGTGTATGTGCGTGTACTGCATTGTGTTTGTGTTGATGCTCGTGCCTGTGTTGTCACCCGTGTTCCTGTTCCTTGGCCTGTTCGTGTTTTGTGAGTTTTTGCCTTGTATTATTTAAGACGTTTGGTCGTGTCTTTGAGTTAGTTTATTTGTCTTGTTTTCATTTTTTGCCCCCTCGTGGGAAGTCTCTTGTTTTATATATATATATATATCAGTTTCGTTTTCCCCATTGTGGGTGTTTTTGTTTGTGTTTTGTAAAATAAAAGTATCTGTTAACCCCTTCACTGCCTGCCTGCGCTTGGGTTCTCTTCCACCACGCCTTTTCGTGACACAGTGCATCAGCCATCATTAGACAAACGTCTTACCCGAAGCAACACACTGGCTAGCTAAAGAATCAACTAATTTAAACTTTAGCATTTGTCCGAACTTCAGGTCAAGGCGGTATTTTTTCCAAATCTGCTTCTTATATCATTTTCCGTAGGTGCCATTTTAGGATGTGCGGAGCATAGAAGACAAAGTCTCTAAGATTTTCTTTTGATTGTTTCAAATGTAATGAAGTGATTAAGGCTGAGAGAAATGAATCAACCCCTCTCAAGTTTCTGTATCTTTATTAATAGCTTTTAATCAGTGAGCCAGAGGATTACATAAAAAATCAGATAAGGAAGATATGTGGGCAGATTAGTAAAGTTTCCTTCAAGAGTAGAATATCTGTAGTCGGAGACATCAGAGGTTTAAAAAACATTGCACCTTAAAGCGATAGATCACAAATGCTGTTACTCATTTACGTTTCAAGCCTGTATGACTTTCTTTCTTCTGCAGAACACAAAGGATGTTTTGAAAAAAGTTGGTAGCCGAACAACGGCGGTACCCGTTCACTTGCATTGGTTTTGTGTCCGTTCAATAGAAGTGAATGGATACGGCTGTTGTTCTGTTACCGACATTCTTTCAAATATCTTCTTTTGTGTTCTGTAGAATAAAGAAAGTCATAAAGGTGAGGAAATAATGACAGAATGGTCATTTTTGGGTGAACTATCCCTTTAACAGTTATTATTACTTTGTCGGCTTGTTTGTGCATGAAGACAGCAGATTCTCGTTGGACATGTTCAAATGTTCTTGATCTCTACAGGGATGCCTTCTTTTGGTATGCTCAGACACATCTCTGTGAAATGTCTGAAAAGTGCAATGTTGTTTAAGTGCAACTCATTTCTTTTTCATTTCATATTTGGTACACAATGATGAAAAAAGAAGGTGGGAGGATTTGTGCGCTCTGACATTTGCTGTTAATGTAAAACACTTACGAATACAGTAAACAGGCTGCTTGGAATGTGTCATTACTGTAACATTTTAAGGAATGCACCGATGTTCTAGGGTCGCCCTCTTTAGAAATAATGAATATAAAGATGTACTTAAATGGACCAGAAGAAAAAGCAGCCATTAATTCCCAACATACGGTCGAACTCCTTTAAAGAGACAGTTCACGCAAAAATAAAACTCATATAAAATTTGAATGCATTTTTAACGTGTTCTAGTTTTTATATAATTAATTTTGATGTGATTTTTTCATCCTGTCTTTACTGTTTTTGTGCTCAAATGTCTGCAAATCTGCTTTGCAACCATGTAAATTGAAGAAAGCCCTATAGAATACAGTAAATATACAGTATCCACACATTGAGAGGAAATCATTCAGTTGCAGGATTTGGAGCACAATAAGACCCCAATTCTGTGTAATAATGCTCGAGTTGTTCTGTATAGCTCTCGCTGTCTTACTCGAACCGTTCGCCCCACGGTCATTGAGAAGAGTGAAGTGGTTTCGGCGCTAGGAAGTGCCTGGAAAGAAAATTGGTGCAACTACCACATTGATGGATTCCGAAGCAGAATATCTTATGCGGTTAAAAGTGAGAGAGACAGAAAGATATAAGAGAGAATATATTAAGGGTTAAATCGATATGCACCTACAGGCCATTCAAGATATGTTTTATCATTATGTGCACCCTGGGATCGAACCCATGACCTATGCTTCACCAAGCGAGCCACAGAATCTAAATACAGTACAGTCACGCAGAAAAACTTGAATGTTGTGTCATGTTATTGAATTGTTTCTTGTTGAACAAACAATATGCAAAAGCAAAGACTTGATTCTCCTTCTTTAGTTGAGAGACACATTTCAGTCCATTACATTACCAGCAAACAATGCTTGTGGAAATAACCGAACACACAGTTATATCACATTAGTCCTCTTAGTGATCACTGTAACATCTCTTCTTCTTCTCTGAGACGTTGCATGAACTCTGAATATTTTTAAATGTCCAGCCCTTTGATAATATTCTGTCTGTTTTTAAATCAAAGCAGCTCTTGTCTCAAAATATACATTCTCCCACGCTTTAAAAAAGAGTTTGTAGGTTTTTCCCCCTGCAGTCGATGGTTCTTTTTGAATCTGTTGAAGAGTAACTTAAAAATAGCTTTGGATTCATGTGGTGTTGGTTTCGCAGCAAAGTCCTTTTTCTAGAATCGCTTTCTGAAGCCATTGAAATATGAAATGTAATTAGGTTTGCTAATTGTAACCCAGGGTCAAATATAAATGTGTTCAATCGAGGGATCACTCGTTTTCTTTTCATAGCACTTTTGGAGTAGTCACATATCTTATCAGAATTTTTCGTCCTGTGGAGACAATCGGCTCAAAAACAGATGCGATAATAACATGTTCTTAGCATGTGATTTCAAAGGCGTAAAACCTGCCATTTCGCATTTTCATTTTTAACCCCCATTCTTTTTCTGTGTGCATGAATTGCTGGCTCGCTTATATCAGACATATTCAAATGGCCAGCCTGATCTCACAGAATTTCGTATTTAAAGTATTTTACGAGGCGGCTCATTTGTATGAATTCATGCAATGTGAAGCGTACAAAAAACGTACGATTATTAGAAAAAGCAATACTGAAGCCCCTCCCCGAACCCCACCCCCTTGACCTAACATCACTTGCTGCGAAAGCAAAGTGTACTTAAACATACGAATAAGATCGTACAAATAAGCTATATCGTAAAATGCACTGTAAAACTTTGCTGTAGTTTTTGCAGCAGGTTTGCCAGTAACTTACTGTAGATTTAATTACTACTTAATGTACTTTCCAATTAGTACTGTTTTCAATTACTTTAATCAAAATTAAAACACTTTGACTTTTGAGATTCAAAATGAGCAAGAAGAGACTGAAGAAGGCATTAGTGCAGCAACAAAGTAAAAAATGGCATTCTTCCTAAGCATTATTCTCTTGTTTTCTGTAAAAATATTTAAAACTTCTTAAATTATGATACATTTACATAACAAGAAAAGTGACCCAAGATATTTAGTCTAGTTTTATGAAAGAAAAATATATAAACTGGGTAAATTTATGCTTAAAACAAAATTGTACATTAAATCTACAGTAAGTTACTGGCAAACCTGCTGCGAAATTACAGCAAAGTTTTACAGTGTAGTTACGAATTCCTGTGAGAATGTGCTGAAATTTCTTTTTTTTGCACTGTTGCACATTACTTTAAAGAAAATAACAGGTTCAACAGAATGCGAGATCTAGCTCCGCCTCGTTTTCAATTGTCAACCACACCTCCAATCACATGATTTATTCTTCCACAGTCAAACCAATCCTGCACATTTTTTAGTCATTCAATGTCCTGTTTTACACAGAAATATGCTATTATCAAGTAAAATGGGTTGTGATGGCACTTTTTCGTAAGTTAAAATCCCATGAAATCAAATCTCTTCCCTGTACAGATCGTAGGCAGGAATGAGACCGCCCATTAATCCCCCTCGCCCATATGAGATTTTACTGTTCAGTGGTCCTTCTACAGAGGTGTGCGCTTTATATCTGAGATTGAAATTAAGCTTCCGCAGAGCTTCATCTTCAATAAAATTGATCTTACTTTATGCTATTGTTCTATTTCTAATCTTAGGCTGCTTCGCCTACTTCCATACTATATAGTAGGCGAAAATGAGTACGAGTCATGAATAGCATGTCCGAAACCTCAGTATGCAAAAAACAGTAGGCGAGAAATACCTGGATGGTCTACTACTTCCGAGTGTGGATCGGATGGACAATTATCTATCCCATGATGCCACGGGAGCTGAGCAACGGTCAAATTTCAAAAGTATATCAAATAGCAGAAAACTTTAAGACGGACGTCCGTTTTTAACGTAAGTGCCAATAAAGGAATTTCACTTGACTAAATTATGTTTTTATCAACGCTCACGTGTAGGTTATTGTTAACACGTCATAGGTCAAAGAGTAGATGGGTCACATGACCATAAAACATGGCGGACGCAGTATGTCCGAAATGTATTCATACTACTCCCACTCATACTATATAGAACGTACTGTTTTAATGGCCGATAGGTAGGTGCTTATTCAAATTCAGCACGTACTGTCACAGTATGCGATTTCTGACGCAGCCTTACATTGCTAGCTTACAATGACCAAAGTTTGAGTTTTGTGCGCTTATACAGTATATGCAATTGCATTTTAAATTCGAATATTCCAAATTGAGTGCAGTGACTTTGTTTTTATACAGTAAAATGCTCTATAGAATGAGATTGTCCTTCAATGTTTTCCTCCACATACTTCTTTTTTCAATAGAAAATACATGGAGAGAAAAATCAACTGAGCTTATAGTCTGCAATAGTCTGCAATACATTTTGAACACGTTTATTTGTGTCGTGCACTTCTTTCAAGAGTTTTATGTCGTGCCCAGTCTAAGGGCCACTTACCACAAGTATATAGAGAGGACCCATCATTTTACTGGTGAGAGAGACAAAAAGCCTCTTGACTCCTCGATTTCTCATCGTCTGTTTTAGACATGCTGTATTTTCATTCTAAAAGAAAAAGTAGAGCAGAGTTTCAGTTATATGCTGCACAGGATAAGCGCACCTCTGTCGGATGAAATATAAATCAGGGTGATGGCTAACAGCGCTGTCACATTATTCTGTCACTGTGAGAGGTAAAGGCAGATAATTTCAGTTTAGGGCCAAGTGTTGCTGTGAACTTTAAAGGGACAGTTCACCCAAAAATGAAAATTCGGTCATCATTTACTCACCTTCGAGTTGTTCCAAATCTGTATAAATGTCTTTGTTCTAATGGACACAGAGAAAGATATTTGGAAGAATGCTATAACCAAACATATCTTGCCCCCCATTGACTCCCGTAGTAGGAAAAATGAAGGAAACTGAACACAAAAGAAGACATTTTGAAGAATGTTGGACAACAGCAAACTGTTCTGGGGCACTTTTAACTACCATTGTATTTTTTTCCTACTATCAGTCAATGTCAATGGGGGGCGAGATCTGTTTGGTAACAAGCATTCTTCCAAATATCTTTGGAATTTTTTTTCATTTTTGGGTGAACTATCCCTTTTAGTGAACGAATTAGGACCTGCACGTCCTCTGGTCATTGTGAGAGCTTGCGTTGTTTTAATGTTGTGGTAATTGTAGTTTCGTCGCTTGAATATTTATAAAAAGGTTTTGCATGCTGGTTCGGAACTGACTGCAGTTCATTTGTATTTGAAAATTAACATCTATTACATTGCAGAAAAGTTGACCGGTGTTCTTTTTGGATTTTAACTGATGGGTCACGACCTAAAAATAGGTTGCATGTGTGTTCTGGTCACAAACAGTGGCGAAAAAACAAGGCATAATGAAATATAATGGAATGCAATGATAGAATTGTAGCCGGTAGAAGACTTTTGAGTAGTATTTTGTTGTTGACGTCAAGGGTTATGCACCTGGTAAACGGTATAGTTCATTGGCGCAAAGTCATTTGATGTTTGGTTGAAATTAAAATACGTGGCATGCCCTCATTATAAATCAACGCAATAAGACACCGTAAATGAGTTTGTTTGCATTAAAGACGTGGTTTGTGCAGTTCAAGGAACTGAACCCATGAAATTGGTGTCTAGTGCCATATCTATACATGGGAAGCTGGAACACAAGAAGACTTAGGAGGCATGTTCATTTGTCATTGCATTTTTTTGTAAATCGTTGCATAGATGATATTTTAATATGCTTTGTTTGGTACGGCGGAGAGCAGAAGCCGTAAAACCTTTTTCCAAACAACAACTGTCCTGTGATTTATTTATCTTACCCAGAGCCGCCTCAAAACTCGAGCAAGACCGGGTAATATTTGTATCATTTTGAGGATGTGTAACCTACAGCAAATATTGAAGCTCTGGCTGGGGCTTGTTAAACTCTTCAGTTTGTGATAATGCGCAGGCCGTATAGGGTCAGAATGAGGCGCGGTGCATGATGGAGAGCTCGCTGTCCAGTGCCCTGCAGCGGTGTGGTGTTGTGTCCTTATTAGTGGGTAAACAGATGGGAGTATGGCTAAGGTGAGATGCTGCTGGAAAGTGCACTCCAACAGCTTGTCCTCTACTGTTAGTGTTTATACCCAGTGACGTGTCGGCAGGTCAGTAGCTGTGTGGCTGTACATCGGACCCGTTCTAAACCCCATTTTTTGAAGCTCCAAAAGCGCATAATAAAAACCGTCATAATAACCCAAGCATATCTGTCATAACCCAAGCTTGATTTGTACAGCTCAAGAGGTTTTGAAAATGTTTTGTGTATCCACGATAAATTGGATATAGTGTCTGATGCTTACGCACAAATAAAATAAGATCGAATTTGATACCATTCAGAAACGATTAGCGCTGGTCTTGGGCCGGCTTGCACTTAATTTGAACCTTTCTGAAAGTAAAGGCCAAAACTGATCACGCATCCGCAGTAAGTAATAACTTTTGTCCTATTTTAGAAAGCACTGTTGTTCCTCATTCTGGGCTCCGCAGTTTCTTATTAGATCCGACACTGCACTGAGGGTGGGGTCTCGGAGGTGAAATAATTTCCTCCGAGCAATCACAGGCACCAGGAATTCCCATGATGGCCATTATATTAAAGGTATGACTATTAAAGCAAATTATAATTGAACGATCACCATTTATCTGAATAAGGCTTCATCTTTCCACTTGACGAAAGTGGAAATGCTGACCGCTTAAGTCGCCAGTTTAAATCACGTCAGTTGTGCATCCATAACTGTTAGAAGCATGTCTCAATATACTGTATATACTGTACATACTTTTTAAAAAATTAAAACATGGGTAAACTATCTTGTGAAAAATATCCATGTAAAACTAAACATTGTAAGTGTCGACTATTATACATGTACTTAAAGGAGCAATGTGGAGATTTTAGCGGCATCTAGTGGTGAGTTTGCGAATTGCAACCAACAGCTCACTCCACCCCTCCCTTTCAAAGCACTACGGCGGCTCTCACAGGACCAAGATGTACAGTAGTGATGGTTTTGCTTCTTTGCAGGAGATAACATATTTACGAAACGCACTCTGTAGAACAGTTTGCCCGTTGTTTTTATTACCTTAGAATAAGCTATTTCTATCTGTTCATAACGCTTCATTATGTAAAGTGTTTATACACCTCTGAACACACAATTATGTATATTACAGTGCATTTCTGTCAATAGATCCTCCAAAAATGACACACAGCACCTTTAAGGGGCAAGATAAATAAAGTGCAAGAAAAGTGTTTGGCCCCTTTAAATTCTTCTGCACATTTGAACTTGAATACTTGCACTGAATACAACTGTTTTTTTTCAGTTTGTTTCCCGCAGCCGAATGTACAGATGCCCGTGTAAGTTACCAGGTGTTGAGACTGTGGGAGTGACTCACGCTGGCAGTAGTGTTTGCAGGCTGCTCAGGGATGCCAGCGTGATTTGGGTGAAGATGAATAAATGAACGCAGAGCAGGAGACTGGGTTTGTTTCCCTCCACCATGAATATCGTTGAATAAGTGCAAAAATTACAAACAAATAAAAAATTGCAATGATGCCCGTAGGAGAAATACGGGCGTGGAGTGTGAAAGGGCTTTTGGGATGTGGGTGTGCTGTGACTCCGTTTTATTCATTACCGCAACTGAAGCCTAGCGTCTAGAGGGGAAAAGTTTTGCGCGGTGCATGATGGGAGATTGTGACCTGCCGTGTCATTGCAGTTTGCCGGTGGTTTGAGCGAAGTGTTTATATTAACTGTTTTGCAGGGTTGTTTCGAAACCTCAGGCTTTCTAAATGATATTACCTACAAAGGTGAGCCAGAATGAAATTCACGGAATAAGTGAAGTAAACAAAACTGGTGTGAGCATTCATCGCTGTTTGATAGTTGAAATTCTGAAACCTTTTTAGATCTTTTGAAATGAAAGTAGCACATAAAATATAATACAGTTGATTAGAATGGAGTACAGTATAATACAGAAGAAATGTTGCCCACAAAGTTACAACTCTTAACAATTGTACATTATCGGTCAAGGCTCGTTTCTTTATTTTTCTTGTCATAAGCAAACTTACTTATAAAGAATATAGTATAAATCTGTTGAGTCAAATCATTTTTGGCATGGCTCTAAAGTTATACATGGAATTACAGTAGAATAGAATATAGTGAAATAGAATGGAATACAGTAGAATAGAACAGAAACTTATTTTTTACTCTTTGTTTATTAACAATTGTAAAGTTATAGTAATAGTTTTAGTAATTCTCTGAAGAATAGAATAGAATAGAATTCGGAGCATGAAATAAAGCAGTGGTTCTCACACTGGGGGCCATGGCCTAGGAGGCACCAGGATGGATCCTATATTTTATGAAATATAGAAATATATGATCAATTTTGTGCAATCAAACGTCAGAAAAATCATACATCAAATTGATGTTCCAGCATTGTGTAATTAAATATGTTTTTGGTTTAATTAAAATTCTATGTTTAAAAACATAAGTCTTTATTTGGGGGTCCACAAAGCGATACACGCTACATAAAGAAGGCCCTACAAAGACAAGTTTAAGAACCACTGAAATAGAATACAGTAGAGTGTAAAAAACAGTCAAATAAAAAGAATACAGTCGAATATAGTAAAGTAGAATAGACTGCATTAGAATGGAACAAAATAAAATGTTTTCCTTTTTAAGTTGCTCCTACAGTAACAACAACTCTGAACCACCTAATGTTCATTTCTTTATTATACTTGTTATAAGCAATCCTACATCATGGTCGAACATAATTAAAGATTACATTCAATTTGTTGAGGCAAAACATCTGGCACGGCATTACAAAGTTTTAGTAGTAGTTTTAGTAATGCACTGAGGAGCAGAGTTATTAAATTTGTTGTGTTATTTTTTCTGGGGCTTTGGTGCATCATTTGTTCTTCAGAATGAAAGGTATAATCAGAGTAATTACCCATTACAGCGTTTTTCCTCTCTTCATTCTCTCTGTCATGTGAGGACAATGGGAAGCGTAGTTTCGGCCCACACTAAGAGATACTGTATTCATGGTCTTGATTTTAGACTACTACTTACTTTATCTACTACCAACTATTACTTAAACCCCAGATGGCTTTTATTGTGTGAATTAAGAGTTTTTCTACGTTATCATTAGTCTGAAGATTTGGCTGATATATGGTGACACTAAATTACAGTAAATGATTGAATCCAATAGATTATAAAATAATGTAATGGTACTGAAACAACACATTGCAGTACCATTTGCCGCCACTAGTGGTGCCAAAATTCTGTTATACACCTTTATATAATTAGAGTTTTAAGATGTTGACGTCCAGGTCAGCT
Organism: Triplophysa rosa; assembly: GCF_024868665.1. NCBI lineage: Eukaryota > Metazoa > Chordata > Actinopteri > Cypriniformes > Nemacheilidae > Triplophysa > Triplophysa rosa. The sequence goes on from NC_079893.1 coordinate 4,507,402, forward strand.
GACTGACAGGTGACAGCTGTCAGGTGTTTCTGTCTCTGTGTGCTTGGTTAGCTCTTCAAATTGATCTTCTTGACAAACATCAGCGATGCACGATCCCATCCGTACAGTTCTATCACATTCACAGCTTTATCATGAAATAGACCCGTCCTCCGCTGCTAATGGCATGCAGTACCCAAGCTCTGATTGGATGTCAACGTGATTGATGTGGGTGGAGGGTCTGAGGGTCCCTCGGGTCATTATCTCTTCAAATTATAGCAAGGCGGTCTCTTCGCCGTCCTTTCGGCACTCCTCAATGGCCACGATGACCTAGGGCAGAGGACAAATCTCTTCCGAGGAGCTAAAAAACAAAGTTATTTTAGATGTATGAATACGTTGTTAGCTGAGGCGTGCAGGTGAGAGCAACGCTAGTGTGTTCGTTGCTGAGAAACCACGACCACGCAAAAGTAGTAACACTTGAGCCACACTTTTTTTTTTTTGCGAATGTATTTTATTTCAAAGGAAACATTTACAAGAACAATGGCACTTAAAATTAAAACCAAGTATATTTTGAATATTCTGTACTTCGGCTTCAATAAATGCCAAATGTGTGAATGCAAATTGTTCAAGTGTCCAAATGCTTCTTGTTTTCGTCTGTTGTATGAAGGCTTTTTATTTATTTTAGTATGAATAAATTAAAATGAAATTAATGTCTATAATGGTTTATTTGATATAAGAATGTGCATTTCTCCGCAGTCTATCCGAGAGGTGACAGGTTACGTGTTGGTGGCACTGAACCAGTTTGACTCTCTTCCCCTGGAGAACTTGCGGATCATCCGTGGAACCAAACTCTACGAGGGACGTTACGCGCTGGCCATCTTCCTCAACTACAGGCGAGACGGCCTCTTCGGCCTCAGACAGCTCGGTCTCAAGAACTTGACAGGTATGTTTGTCTGAGTGCCTTTCTCTCTTTCTCCCCAACAGATTCCCAGCACGTTTGATTTTGGTGCAGTACACCGAAAAGGTGTACGGGGGGAAAAAAAGGTCTGTAAGTCCGGGACAGATATCTGAAATTCACATTTATTCATTTGGCTGATGCTTTTATGCAAAGCGACTTACAAGTTGGAGAGCATATAACATTTTGTCAACACGCTAAACAGTACCATTAGTTTACAAGGCCTTGCTACTAGGAGGATTAAAGCTGGAGTAAGCAAAGAAGAGAATGAACAACAAGATTTTTTTTAGACACAAGACATAGACAGTTATTGGTTAGTCAAATAAATGCGGAACAGGTATGTTTTGAGCTGTTATGAAGGATGCTGCAGTTCGGGTGGAGGCTGGCAGTTCATTACACCACAGTGGGAACCGAATGAGTAAAGGTTTTTGCAAGCGATTTGGTGCCTCGCTGTGATTTTCAGATATATTCGGTATAACCAGGAGTTCTGTCTTGGAGAGGTTGAGTTGTAGGTGATGCTCTTTCATCCAAGAAGAGATGTCCAGAAGCCAGGCAGAGACACAGGAGAGATTGTGGGGTCATCTGGCTGAAAAGAGAAATAGAGCTGCGTATCATCTGCATTAAAATTGTATAAGAACTCATGTGCCTTACTAACTGGACCCAGGTAGGTGGTATACTGTATATAGAAAAGAGGAGAGGAGCAAGAACTGATCCCTGAGGAACTCCAGTTGTCAGCTGGTGAGATCTGGATGTCTCGCCTCTCCAGGATACCGTAAAGGATCTGCCTGTGAGATAAGAGTCAAACCAGTTGCGTGCAGTTCCAGAAATGCTTAGTTTGGAGAGAGTGGACAACAGGACCTGGTGGTTCACAGTGTCAAATGCAGAATAAGGACAGATGACAAGGATTTAGCCCTTGCCTGCCGTAGGTTTTCAAAGACGGACAGGAGAGCGGTATACGTAGAATATCCTTTCTTGAAGCCAGATTGTTGACTGTTCCAGAAGGTAGTGCTGTGAGAGATAGGCAGAGAGTTGGTTAAATACCCTTTCGAGTGCTTTATAAAGGAAAGGCAATGAGATTGGTTTGTAGTTGCTGACTACTGAGGGGTCGAGTGTTGGTCTCCTGAGTAAAGGTGTTACCAGGGCTTGTTTAAATGAGGTGGGGACAGTACCAGTGGTGATGGAGGTGTTTATATGTTATAATGTTTATAATGTGAATGTTTTTGTTTTTAAGTAACATAACCACCTGCAGTATTCTGCAACTTGAAATGCACAAAAAGATTGTAAAAATGTTTGGTTGTCAAATGTTTTACGCCGGCACGTCAACAAAATTATATTTGAGAGACAAATTACTCTAAGACCCCTTTAAAAGTGGTATGTTTGATTTAATTCGACTCCATGGCTGCTGTGTGGGACAATATTCCCCCGGGAACGATGATTTCCGACTTCTAAACACACACTTCTAAGTATGTTTTCTTATACCCCAGGCGTCTTGGTGACACAAAGAGGTTGAAGATGAGAGAGACACAACCATCGATAAACCCACCAGCCACGACTACTGCCCACTGAGAATTAATAATTAATAAACTGTCTGAACTTCTTAACTATTGGATTTGTTATTTGGCCACATTTATTTATTTTTTGATGATCTTTTGATTTTATTTGTTTTGGATTAAATAATGAGCATTTAATATTAACCATGCCATATTCCTAATAATGCCTATAAATAACATTAACCAACAGAATACATACAGTATATCTACAGAATGTCAAATATTTCAGTTTGTCATTATTGGTGAAAAAAGGGCGATAGTAGTACGTTTATAATTTTTTCAATAATATATCATCTTTTTTTGTCCTTATGATTATTAGTTATTTTTCTTTTTGACTTGTGGTTGTTTTTATAAGACGTAACCTGATTGGTCTTTATTCTGTTGCAAAGAAATCGTTTTGATAAATATGACTAAATAGCTTGAAGAAAGCAACTAGAAATAACTGTGTAGTGCCCTATATACTGTTTAAACATGTAGAGTTAGATCATTACCTTAAAGATACTCAAATAGAAAGAGTTCACCTATTTTCCAAATCCAGGGTTGTTCCAAGCGATGAGATGAAAGCTTTGTTTTTCTTCTCAGAGAGCAATGCCCCCACGAACCTAATGGATCCTTTGATGTAAAATGCAACTGATGTACTTCTCCCCCATGTTCGTCTGCTTTACTGATGCCAATAGCTTTCATACACACGGCCACTTCAGCAGAAATATGAAGCGGCCTTTTCCTTGTTCCGTCACTGCGACTCTTTTCAGTAAGTGGTAGGACGGTGCCGGTGGACAGTTTTACAACATGCAATTCTTTCATCATTTTCTTATCCTCATGTCATCCCAAACCTGTACAAGTTTCTTTCTTCAGTAGAACACAGAAGAAGATATTTTGAAGAACGTTGGTAACCAAAAAACACTGGACCTCATTGACTTCCATTGTATGGGCATTTCTCAAAATATCTTCTTTTGTGTTCCACAGAACAAATAGTTACGTACTGGTTTTGAAAGATCATGTAGGGTTTTATTTGACATTAGTATGTGTGAATGATGACAGAAATTCATTTTTTCAACATCTATAATTCAGTCTATGAAGTCCTTTTATCTAGCATAATAAATAATGACATTTACCCTCGGAAGAGGTACCTTAAGAGGGAAGTGTTCTGTTTAATTCACTGCACTTCTTCCAATCTCCTCGTGCCTGTTGTAGATTCTCTGGTGAAATGGCCTGACCACACACAACTCCCAATAGGTCTCCGTATGTTCCCTGCAAAGCAATTAGGCCTGAACTGCATACAGATTGGAGCCCACATCAGATCCACTGATGCAGAATAATGTTGATGAAGCTCATAACTCTAGAGTTCAGAAAGTAATTGCATGTTTTCCAAGGAAACAGATGTAAGTAGCGTTTGGTGTACATCAGCACTTATATGAAGGTAGAAAATGTAAATTGAAGAAAATATTTTCTGGTTTAATTTGTTTGAGCAGGCAATTAGCCAGAAAAAGAAGCACTATTTTACACATCTAACTGCACATAAACCAAACAAAATAGTGAAAAGACAAATGCATTTCTTAGCAGAATAATAGCCGTGTTGCCAAGTCCTCGGTTTTGCTGCAGTGTTGGGTTACAGGTCGTTTCTTTCTGTGGGTTAAAGTTGGGAGGTTTTTTTTCCGTCAGCTGGCAATCCTTATTTTTGTAAGTAAAGTTTTGGTAGTTGGGCTGGTTTTCTTATGGAAATCTGGCAACCCTGAAGAAAGCTTTGGTGAAGTTTTACGAAAACAAGACCGGCGACTTTGTACATGATGCGAACCTGCAGTATTTAATGATATGAAGGAACATCCATAACTGCCTTGGTACTTGAAACTTGCCATTTCTAATCTCTTACACCGTGTCTACACCGAATGCGACCGGCGCGACGAAAGACATTAGAAACGCATTAGTACCCCCATATGTACAAATTTGCTTCGTAACTCCGTCTCCTCTCCACCAATAAGCTGGTGTGTGGTGGGCATTCTGGCGCAATATGGCTGCCGTCGCATCATCCATGTGGATGCTGCTCATTGGTGGTGATTGAGGAGATCCCCCTTTCATGTAAAGCGCTATATAAATGTAAGGAATTATTATTATTATTAGTATCCATTATAATTTTATATTTCGTCCACACTGGATGCGGCGCGACAAACCCATTAAGGACAAGCAGGATGTCATGTCGCGTCGCTCCTGTCGCGTCCGGTGTAGACACTGTGTTAATCTCCATCTCTCATCTCAATGCATGTTCACATTATCATATGTTCTTGATTAAATTAACACATGCACAGATTGAGGCTTAAAGGAACAGTTCACCCAAAAATGAAAAACCTGTATTTTTTCTTTGTCATATGTGGAGTATTTGTTATTCAGTCAGGTTCAAGCCAGGTAATGTGTACCCTGCTCACCAAAGTATAAAAACTTTTTCTTTTTCAGTGAAAGAGTGAAAAGCAATAACAGTAATAATTCCTTCTTTTAAATGCTGACCGCTCACATGACCATGCGGTCATTGTTGCCCAAGGCGATGCCGGTGGGTAAACACATGTTCTGTTCATCACAAAAAATAGATGTTCTTTTTAGCATCATTATTCTTGCGGAAGATCAATGGGACGAGAATGAATTCTCTAAGAGGTGTACAGGCAGCTACTCTGCGCTTTTTCTTAATACGTCATACGTATATACATAGCTGATTCTCTGAAAGAGCAGAATATCTTTGAAAATAAGTGCAGACTAAATAAACAACGATTTTCAAAACCCGAGCTTCTTTTGTTCTTGTTTCATTGTAGAATCGTAGTAGGTCAGCCAGTGTAGTGCAAAGAAACAGATTTAACAGATGAGGAGTTTCATCTCAGCTGATCTTTGTGGTTTGTCAGTTAACATCTTGGCATGTACGGAAAGTTGTAAGAGGTTGCAGTAAATATTATAGTAAATGCAGCATTTTCTAAATTGTAAAAATGCAGAAAGTTTTCTTTTAGTGTTACATCTACACAGACGTGATGCGGCACGACAAAAGACTATACAACCCATTATAATACGAAATTTTGTCCACACTAGATGTGACGCGACTGGGTGGGCCTCACACGTCCTGAACAGTGCCCCCTGGTGGCTAGCAGCAGTACAGGTCCACAACCCCGCCCTCTCTATGTAAACAAATGGGACTTGAGTCAAGATAAAAAAATGTATTACACCTCCAAGAAAATTTTCCGAAAGATGGTTTGGATCATTTAAGGTAGTTGTTATCACACTGATATATGTTAAATTATTAGTTTTTGTGTTTGATTTTAGCTAGTAATTTGATGCTATAAAAACGGGGCGTGTCGTTATGATTGACATTTGTGATTGACAGCTTCTCTGAGCTGAGTGTCAGAGGTTCGAGAGGAGATTGAAAATTAAACCAACTAATGATTTTCGATTTTTTTAAGTCGTTTGTTGTTGTATTTACCTTATTTTAGCAAGCCCTTCGGTATAGGGCAGTTAAATGAGAAGTTGAGGGGGCGTGGTTTATTGGGCGTGCGAGAGTTTGGGCGGAAGTTTAATACCGCGGCTCCGCCTCCTGGCTCCACTGGCAATTCCTTCTGGTCCTTCTGGCCATGTTACTAGGAGGATTAAAGCTGAATATATATATAACTTTATTATATACAACAAATGTGATTTTAATGGCCACATAGCTGTAAAATGATTACAGTGTAAAGGGTTTAGAGACTCGTTATACCATCTTTACATAATATGGGAATTACATGTAATATTCTTGATGTGTTGTGTAATAGGCCTTTATTAAAGAATATATCATGCAATATTCATAATATAATTATAATTTACGATAAATAAATCACACTGGAATGACCATTTTGAGAATGTAGACGTTATATGGAGAGGCAAAAATGGAAGATGTGATTCGAGAAAGTACTGTAGCATCACTGGGTTGTTGCTTAGAAGCCTAAGAGAGGACCGGGCTTACATTAATAATGAATCTGATGTCATCTTCATGCAGCGAGATGGTTAAACTACAGTTTCTCACAGGTTCAAACACAGCTTTACTTTTTCTAAATATTTCCCTGCATGTGAAACTCTACGTCTGCAAATCTTATTTACTTTTATTTTTAGCTTATTTTCAGTTCTCATTAGAACAAATATGTTTGCATATAACGATGGAGAAAAAGAATAAACAGGAATTTAGTCAGAAACAGGAATTCAAAGGTAAAAATGAAAGTAAACATCTCTGTTGTAGCCTATTTTCATAATATCATGTCAGTGCTTTGTCTATGTCTTCCTTTCTTTTTTATTCCCATTTGATACTTTAGTTATTGGCATGGAGCCGCAGTGGCTTTTTGATCGATGTTATGAGTTACGTTATTAACCGTATACAAATTCTGTCATCATTTATTCACCTTCAGGTCATTCAAAACCTGTATCTGACTCTTTCTTTCGCGGAACACAAAAGAAGATATTTTGAGAAATGTCTCAGTGCTTTTGTGTCCATATACAATGAAAGTCAATGCAGAGTCTGCAGAAGAAAGCCATACATAATTGAAATCACATAAGTGTGAGTAAATCATGAAATCATTTTCATTTTTGGCTGAACAATCCCCCTAATATTGCCTTGAGAAAATACTCTATCAGAGTGCCATTGAAGGGGTGACCGAATCTTGCAAGAATTTTGGAACCAAAATGAAATTTTAGTCAATCTATCTAAAAATAAATAGCAAAATGAGCACAAATGTCGAGATCAGTGTAGGTTCTGTTTTTACTCGCGTCTAATGTGGAACCGTTGACATGGTGGCGGCCATATCACCGCTCCACCATCCCTCTCAGCCGGCCTCATGAGACCCTGCTGTTGTTGTGATTTCTGGGCTCTGTGCTATCACCACAGGCCAAGCTCTCCTCCCCGTGTGACTGAATAATGAGACGACTCGGTCAGCTGAATGATGGAGAGCAGTAGCGATAGAGGGTTGTAGATCACGTCAAAGCCAACGAGGAGGAGTTAGGAACGGTGGACATGACTACGGACCTCATTGGACTTAGTACCAGAAAGTGTATAATATTCTGATGTTTCCTACAGACAACATGAGATACCAATAGATTTGCACTATTATTTATTAATCTTATGGGACATTGAAATGTCTGAGATTATAATCATGTCCATTGTGATATTACACAAATATACTGTATTATAGGGTTGTCTTTATGAATTAGTTTTGTGTTTTTAATGTTTTAATGTGATTTTTTATTGGATTCTACCCATACATAAACTCAATGCGTTTGTGTCAAATTGAAAGAAAACTGTTTTTATTATACTTGACATTTTAACAGATGCTGCAACTCTTATAAACATTAATTGGTTATTGAAAATTTGCCCATTAATTCTGATTTCTGTTTATAGCATTGGCCTCACAATAGCCAACATGTGGACAAAATTAGAATAAATAAATGAATGGAAATGTCAAACATTTTATCATTCACTTGAGTCACTTCAATATGTGTTTGCTCTTCAAAATATATGAAAATATATATAAATAGTTTAGTAAATACAAAAGTTACAAATAAATTTAGACTAAACTGCATTCCTTTATGTAATTTTGCTTCAAAGGCACTTAATTATTAATTAAGTTATGTAGTCTTGGTTATTTTATTTAAAGACATTTTTGACATTCTTGTTCTTATACAGTGAATCGTACTGTAGGTGTTAATATGAAGTGTTTCTTAGCTTTCCAGCTGCGAAAGACAAAAGTGACTCTTTTAAAAATATATATTCATGTGATCTGTTGCTTCAATCGCATTGTTGACCTGTCCGTTGCAAGTTCCACCGTCACTGTCTTGCAAGTGTTGAACGAACATTTCAATCTTTCAATCAAAGCAAGTGAAACATTGTCAGGTTAAAACACCCTTGAGCTCTGTTAAGTTTGCTGAAATGACTGTCTTGTCTAATCTTGACGTGCTGGTCGATAGGAAGATTTCTGTCCTAAAATAACATCATTGACCATCAAGGGAGATGAAACGGGATCAGGGTCGGATGCTGGATGGTAGCAGGTTTTTGTGCTTAAAGAAAATGTGAAATGTGTTACAGTATTGAACTCGATCATTAAGACTGCAATCTTTAACTCTCCATCGCCATCTCTGTTTGAAACATGCAATTGCAGGTTACTTCGTTAACAATGTTAAACGTGAAATAATGTCAAATTATACACTCAAAATCAGACTTGACAGCTAAATAACTGATTTTTGTTATAAATTTAAATTAGTATGTTATAATTATATATAATAAAAATAATACATATAAATTATTCATATTATTAAAATATAATTTTTGGTTTTAATTTATTATAAATTGAAAATATTATGCCCAAATGATCATCTTAAAAACTTTTCATTTAATTGGATTGAACCCCCTATTGTAATTTATATCAGAATATTATGTAAGAAGAAAGCCGCATAATTTGTATATTTCTTCTAAATGGGGACTGCACTTGTTACATATTCAGTTTAGGATAGAAATAAAACAAAACACTGGTTAATGATCTTCACTAAGGCCGACTGGTCTTATAATATTATATTATTTTTAATGCACATTCAAACAGATCTGTCTGGCCATGTAATGGATAAAGTTACATTAGTTCATTATGAAATGCAGTCTGAGTACTAATATTGCTTCATTACCTTCCTGTTTCTTTTCAAGATAAAATAAGTTTCAACTATGCTAACCCATTTTAATAAACCAGCCCTGGTTTCGTTCATCAGACAATACATTAGTGATGTCTTGGACCATAAATAGAGATTTTGGAGCATAAAATGTCTAGGTTCTCAATCAAGTTTGTCCTTTTCTGAACCAAATCTAATGTTTGTTTCAGGGGAATAGGGACTATGAATATACTTCCCCGGGACTATGAATGTACTTACTTCACATAAACGCATACGCTCACAATCTGTTCAGACATATTGATATGCTCAAAATCTTGCCTGATCTTTTATAAGCTGCTTAACTTTTATTGGGATTTGAATGGTTTTCATTCTTAAATCCTCTACAATAAGGAGAGATTATTTTTATTTCATAAACCGTGACATCTACCGGTTTCATAATGTGATCATAATCTAAAGTGAATCTAAAAAGTCTTCACAAATCTTCACACTAATCCAGAAATTGTCATGATTCTGTTTATATTCTGACTGTTTAGAAATCTTGAATGGGGGCGTGTATGTGGATCAGAACAAGTTCTTGTGCCACGCTGACACCATCCACTGGCATGACATCATCAAGAACCCGCGTTCTGAACTCCTGGTGGTTCCTTCCAACAACAGTGGAAACACATGTGAGTAGATGAGCTGAAGGAATTCAAAATCAGCCAATAATAAATGAACAAAACATCAGATTCACAAGCGCTTTAGGCATTTATATTTAAGCAGAGATTGATATATTTAGGAAAATATTGAACCAAATTTAGCCTTAAGGGTTGCCAGATTAAACCTCTTGATTAATTTAACAGAAATAATTGTATTTATATGTTTGTTCGTTTATTTGTTTGTTTATTTATTTATTTCAATAGATATTGTGATACTATTGTTATTGTGGATTATTTTGGCCACAGTAATCAGACAATAATTGTGACAGACCTACACTTCACCTTACAAAATGATTTCAGAATTATAACCATATGTTGTTGAGGGCTTGAATCCACAGGCATATTTTAGTCAATTGAACAATTACTGTTAAAATTCATCAATATAATCACTTGTAACTGAAGTGATTCAATCACAAAAGAGTCAATTAATTTCCATCGATTTCAAAACTGAAAATGTTTATATTATTACCAGGATTAAATCCAACAATATACTGCTATATTATTGTTACATATTGTATATTACTGCCATAAGGTTAACATTTTTATATGTTCTACAGGCAGGCGGTGCCATCGGTCCTGTAACGGCCGCTGTTGGGGACCCCAAGAGGACCAGTGCCAAAGCTGTGAGTATTTAAAGCAATACAAATTCTGTATTCACCCTCGTTTCATTCAAAACCTGTACTGTATGTGACTCTTTATTCTCTAGAACACTGTAATAAAAGTCTCTTTTAACTACAAAGATTGCACAAAATGGAACAGTGTTAGGCCTACATTTGTCAAGCACTTCATTTTGTAAATGCATTGTGAACCTCAGACTCAAAGCTGTTTGTGATCCCCTCTGATACCCTTGTGACACAACCTGTGATGATGCACTCATGTGTGGGCTATGGGTACAAAGGCTGGGAGGGACAGGAGATGGCAGGTTCAGTTTTCACCGTGTAATTAGGTAGAATTAAAGAGAATACAGCTCCAAGGGTGTCAGGACTGATTGGGGGGTGGTAGAGTTTGTCTGACAAATAATAGATTTAAGGGTTTTGCTTTGTCTTGGTGACTTATGACATATTTACAGAAAAGTAAAGTTAGACGAACTCCACAACTTTGCACCGTTGCGCACTCGAAAAACAAAACACCACTTCTTTGTAATTACAGTAACAAAGACGGTATGTGCAGAACAGTGTGACGGGCGATGTTTCGGGCCGTACGTCAGTAACTGTTGTCATCGCGAGTGTGCCGGCGGCTGCTACGGACCCAAAGACACGGACTGCTTTGTACGTTATTTTCTTCTTCTGCTGTGAATTTAAAGGTTTATTAAGCGTAATTATAAGCACGGATGGTTGCAGTTATATTTGTGTTTTAATCATTCTTTTATGATCCAGCATGAAAAATGTGTTTTTGTTTGTTGTCAGGCTTGTACGAACTTCAATGACAGCGGGGCCTGTGTGACGCAATGTCCCCAACCGTTCGTCTACAATCCAACAACCTTCCAACTTGAGCTCAATCCCAAAGCCAAATACACGTACGGAGCTTTCTGCGTCAAGAAATGTCCACGTAAGTCAGGTTATTATTCACGCTGAATAAAACAGGTGCAGATCACAGAAGATTCAATTTTAAAAAGGCAACAAACTGTCAACGACAACAGTCTGTGAGCAAAAAATGAATAAAAAATATTAATAAAATAAATTAAATTGTACTTTAATAAAATATTATATTATTTTCTTTTTCTTTTGTCAAATAAATATGGAATAAAAAATAAAAAACTGGAAAGAGTATTATAATGTAAACATTATTAATTAAATAATATAATTGCACTAAGATTAGATTAGATTTAATTTTTCCATCAAATAAATTTGGAGTTCAAAAACTGGAAAGAGTATTATGATATTTGGTCATTTAGATTATCAGTAGGATTATTTTTTTTTTACCAAAAATGCACTTTTTACTTTTTGCTAATGTTTTACATATTAATATTAGTCAGCTGTTTTTATGCTGAAGAAGTTGCCCTGTCATTAGGCTTGTTCGACTTGATGCGACGTCGCAAGATCCGACAGGCGGAAGACATCAAAGTCCCGGAAGAGCGATTCTAAAAACCATAAGAAGTCACTCTCGCGGTACTTTGATGTCATCCGCCTGTCAGATCTTGCGGCGCCGAATCAAGTCAAACAAGTCTAATGAATCAGCCATGTTGAGATGACATGACCAGTGTGCCACATGACCCACAATTTAAGGTACACAAACTTCTGTAGAATGTGTCTGAGACAACGTAACATTTTGAAAACTACACACAATGTCACACAACCTGTTGTGCGCATTTTTACTTTAAAAATGGAATAAAATTACATTTAACGTTGGAAAGCACTCATTTATCTTCTAAATGCAGATTGGGTCACAATGGATTTTATCTAAAGAACTTTCTCAAGAAATCTGTTGTTTTTTGGCACAGATAACTTTGTGGTGGATCACAGCTCGTGCGTTCGAGCCTGTCCGAGCAACAAGATGGAAGTCGAGGAGAATCACATCAAGATGTGCATCCCATGCACAGACATCTGTCCAAAAAGTAAGAAACAAGGCTTTTGAATTTCAGGATGAGCAAATAACCTCTAATGGTATTTTACAACATGTATGTTTGTGGTGTTCAGTGTGTGACGGGATAGGTACCGGCAGTCTTCAAACGGCTCAAACGGTGGATTCCAGCAACATCGAGAAGTTTGTCAACTGCACCAAGATCAACGGCAACCTCATCCTCCTCATCACAGGCATCAAAGGGTGAGAAGTGTTTCAAGTCCTGAATGACTTTTTAGTTTCTCTTTGAACCTCTTTTTGCTCTGAGAAGATGCTGTATGTGCATATCAATCCCGCTCGGAGAGGGAGGTTTTTGTAAGGGGGGCGGCTCAGGCAGAAATGCATCCAAAAGCTTTTGAATTGTGTATAAATGCACAACACGCAATCAACTCTTGGTTTTTGTTTTGTTTGGGTGAACAGAGACATGTATCACGGCATTGGAGCTCTGGACCCTGAGAGACTAAATGTGTTTCGCACAGTCAGAGAGATTACAGGTAAGATGCCGCAACATGCAGATACACAACAGATCCTTATTGTTTGTCATCTGATGGGATTTGTTTTTGTGTTTGCCAATATTTATTTGTTCGTGTCTTATAGGTTAGAAAAGAATGAGCGGTTAGTCGTGTGAGACGACTTCTATTACGTTAAAGTGTAGCGTAGGGATGAAGCAGATATTGTAGTTAATGGGGCGAAACGGAAAATAAGCAATAAGAAAGTAGCAAGACTGTTGTCGTGAGCCCAAGCCTACTGTTTATCCGCGCATTTGCTTTGATTCTCATACACACACAAAATGGATCATAAAAAGCATGTGCAACCAATGTTATTGAAGCAGTTTTTTATAAGATATTACATTTCTTCATAAACTGCATTTCTTCTATTAACCATCAGTAGCTACAGACGTATATCATCGTTTTTTTACAGTAACATGAAGAGATATCGATGGACAGCAGATGAATTTTACAATGTTTTTCTTTTGCCACATAAAGGCACTAATTGAATGACTAGCGGGTCTGTTTTCTTAATTCCTTTCAAAGGTTACTTGAACATCCAGTCTTGGCCAGAGAACATGACCGACCTTGGTGTCTTTTCCAACCTTGTCACCATAGGAGGAAGAACTCTTTACAGGTAAAATCAGGTTTGACCTTTTAAAACACGGTAGGGTGATTCACAAGTAAATTAAATATTTATCTTGTTTGCATCATTATTTCATGTTCAAATTTAGCAGCATGTGTGTCCGGGAAACTAAACCCATGGTTTGTTCGTTTTGGTTCTCGTCATGGAGTATGTGTTTGGATGTTGATTATGATAATACATCCTAATCACTGTGTCCTTTTTTAATGACTTCTTAAAAATGCACTGAAAGTGCTGTCATGTTTGTAAGCTATTTTTATTTTGTTCAACCACATCAATTCAAGAAAACTAAAGTGCTCTTGTAACTAAGAATTGTAACTGAGAAAAAGCACTTTAGGCAGCATTTGTGGTTGTTACAAAATGTGCCATATAAGTTTCTACAAGACATTTAGGACCGTCAGCAGTTTCTCTAGGGAACGATTTTGAAACACAAAAGCGTCTTAGTTGTGCAATCAGGCTATGTAACGTCCTTCTAATCTCCTATTCATTTTGTGTACATAGATAATTTGCTAAGATTTTCTTCAGAGAGAAGAGTTTTAGATAGTTTTAGATTAATAGTCATTGTGTAAATTAATAACATTCAGAAAGTAAGAAAATATTAAAGGTCCAGTGTTTGAAATTTAGCGGCATCTAGAGGTGAGGTTGCGAATTGCCAAGCAATTTGTGAACGATCACAATTGAATATGGATTGGATTTGTCCTGTAATAACTGTAGTTAACTTGTAGGGTTATGAGTTTGATTCATGATTCACATGCAATGGGCCTCATTCATGAAAGACTAGCAGAACGATTTTTTTGTGTAAATCGTTGGTAAAGTCGTTTTGACGTAAATTTTCGGATTCATGAAAATGTTCGTATTTTCACAGTGTTAGTTGGTATGAAAGAAATGTACACCTCCATACCACGTGTAAATAGTGCGTAAAACCGCACGTAACGTTCTGTATTCTTTTAGACAAACTGATGACACTGCATTTTGATGCACTATGTATCATAATGATATTTTACGAGTTCTTTTGCCCTGTCTTTTATCATTTTTTACTTTGGGTAAAACGCAGAGCTCGTCACTGTCCTTTTTTAAACAGCCGTCCAATCACAGTGGAGAAGAGGCAGGACAAACACTATATTGACCAACCATCATACACAACAATGGAAAAGTTAATATTAATGGTTACTGCATTTTCATATTAAGTAATATTCTTTAAAATAAGATACTAGTAACGAGTAGGCTAACTGTTGCAGATTTTCTAAATCACACCAACCAACGCATCTCCGGAATAACGCGCAGTACCTCCAGTGCTGCGTGCCCTGTTTAAGAGTGATTCATTAACACACACACATTTTACTATCAAATCTGACCTTTACGAAGTATTTGTGAATCCGGAGGAGAGTTTTCGGGAAGGTCGGTTTTACGCGCAAATTATTTGTAATTTACAAATATTTACGAATGTTTCGTGAATGAGGCCCAATGTACGTATAAAAAAGTACTGTCGTTTTGTCTGCCAAATATTAAATGTAAAAAACTCTGGAAATGACTTTTTACCAAATGAATGATTTGAACACAGATTTCTTTAATGCGCATGTCTTTGTGTTTTCTCAGTGGTATTTCTCTACTGATCCTGAAACAGCGCTGGATCTCTTCATTGCAGTTTCAATCTTTGAAAGAAATCAGCGCTGGTAATGTTTACATCACCAACAACAGTCAGCTGTGCTTCTACAACACGGTAAACTGGACCGGTCTGTTCCGCACCAGCACCCAGCGAGTCCTGATCAAAAACAACAGAGACCCCAGAGAGTGCAGTGAGTATCTTCTACATAATTCTGTCCAATGAATTATGTAATTCATTGAACATAATTCAATGAATTACATATATGAATTATATTAAAAACAATATTTTTTTCTTCTACATAATTTTGTCGAAAGAGAGTTGAATTAGCCTGTAACAATGTCATACAATAATTAAAATTTAACAAAAAATTATATAAATAATTATAATTTAAAACATTAAATAAATAATGATTTTTTCTTCTACATAATTCTGTCGAAAGAGAGTTGAATTGGCCTGTGACAATGTCATACAATAATTACAATAAAATTAAAAATAATAATAAAAAAATATATATAACAATATTTTTTTCCACATAATATTGTCGAAAGAGAGTTGAATTAGCCTGTGACAATGTCATACAATAATTAAAATAAAAAAATTAATATATATAATTAATTGTCATTTAAAACATCTATAAATAATTATTTTATCTTCTACGTAATTCTGTCAATTGAGAGTTGAATTAGCCTGTGACAATGTCACAATAAGAAAACAATTATATAAATAATTACTATTTTAAAAATAATTTAATTAATTATATGTAAAAAATAGAAATAATAATTATTTAAAAAAATAAAGCATAAATAAAAGAATAAAAGTTAAACTAATCCTAAATAAAATTAGCATATATTTAATTATTCTGTATAATCCTAGCATAATATAAAAATCCTAAAAACTGTATTTTATACAAAATATACAATTTATATTCTGCTCCTGACATTGTACGTTTACCACATTCACTCAGTCTGAAAGTATACCAGTCTAATATGTCAGGCAGTTCTTGAATTTCAATATATTCAACCTTTAGGACATGCATCGAACATAAAAGCATTGTTGTAAAAGACAATATACTGTATTATGTAAAAATAGACTGTTATAGGTTGGTGAAAGCGAGTGGTTGTGAGTGCAGACGTGTTGGTGAGTGTCTGATGAAGATGAAGATGAAGAGAGTGTGACACTTCCCATAGTGCCGCGCTGCCAGCCCGTGCTTGATGTAATTAGAGAGGTAATAAGTCTGTGGTGTGTGGGATCAATGGGGCTGTTAGCTGACTCGTTCATTGGCCTCTTTTCCACACTGATGATCGTGGTAGATTGATGCTCCTGGATTGTCCGGCGGCCCATACCTGACTGCCGCCGTTTTCCATTAGCTGCTGTTGACTGGAATGGGTACAGGGGTTTGTTTGGAAATCACAGATGCAATGACAGCACTGGTATTAATATTATACAGATATTTGAATAGACTAATTTAAAGCTGTAAACGATGTAAGCGGCCTTGAAAACGACTTCAGACTATAAAACTACTTCAGCACCCCAAACCACACACTCTGATTTTGTTTAAAATAAAATATATGTTTAAATAAAAAGGTTTCAGGGACGTTTCTATGTGTGGTATACACTTGCCGCAGCTTTTAGTCACAATGGGTCAAATAAACCAACTTCAAATGGTTATTTATGTAAAAAGACTTTGAACACTATCTTCTTTTTGTATCCTTGTGTTTCTCTCAGTCAAGCAGAAGATGATGTGTGACCCGCTGTGTTCAGAAGCTGGCTGCTGGGGTCCAGGTGCAGACCAGTGTCTGTCATGTAAATACTTCAGCCGAGGGAAGACATGTGCAAAATCCTGTAATCTATATGATGGGTGAGTAAGAGAAGAATGGCAAACGGACATCAAACTGTAGACAAAATGAGTCAAAATGGATGTTTATGTGTCTCTGCCTGTGAAAAATTAGAGGCCGTTTACACGAGACCGTTTTCAACTGAAAACAGAAAACGTTTTATGCGTTTTGGCTGTTCATTTACACGTCAACGGCGTTTTGGGGGACTGAAAACACAAACTTTTGAAAACGGGTCTCAAAGTACAAGTTTTTGAAAACGACAGCGTTATCGTTTCGGGGTAAACACTGAGAATGCATGCTTATTACGCATTCTGTCTGTAGGCATGCGCGAGTATTCCCAAAACAATAATGGCGGCTTCAATGCTGCATGTTTGTGCTGCGTGACATACTTATTATCATACTCATTATCATTATCATTACTGCACCACTACAACCAGCAGAGAGATAGTATTTATGTACATAAACTATAAACACACATACATGCAGACAGCGTGTCTTAAAAGCGCTTTTAGCGTAAACCAGAGTATGCGTATGTGCGCAGGCACGTAGTGTTCCTTTACAGTGCTACATCACCATCCACTGGCCTGGCATGCATAATACATCGTTTTTAATCATTTTCCCGGATCCATGTAAATGCATATTGTTATGAAAATGCTGTTGTGTGTACGTGAAACTTTTAACAAACGCAAAGGAAAAACTTACGTTTTTCATTGTGAAAACGTACTCTTGGTCTCAGCCTTATGCGTGTGGTATACTGTACTTCTTTTTTTTTACGTGTATACGAGCGTACGCGTACAGCCGAATGCACAGCCTTGCAAAGGATACTTCCTTCAAATCATTCGCGGACACACGGTTTTGTAGCATGCGCATTACGACATCTTGCAATACCTTTCCGGGACTAGAGGGGTCAGGTTTTCTTCTACTACCTTGAATCGATGCTCCCAGGACACGGTTGCCACCTGGTGGTTAAACTAA
The DNA here is from genome assembly GCF_024868665.1 of Triplophysa rosa. Classification (NCBI taxonomy): domain Eukaryota; kingdom Metazoa; phylum Chordata; class Actinopteri; order Cypriniformes; family Nemacheilidae; genus Triplophysa; species Triplophysa rosa. The sequence goes on from NC_079893.1 coordinate 4,525,335, forward strand.
TTACTAATTGCAAACTATTAAACTAATTGCAAGAAATGGAATGCGCATGCGCGACCTGCGCGTACTTTGGACGTGAGGTAACAAATTGCCGTGCGCTGTACGCTGTCCCTCGCGTATACGTAAAAAGGGAACTGTACTTCAGGCTTTAGATGTCACACCCACAGATCGTTGGCTGAACGTCTGATGCATACAGCAGACTTAACTGGAAACACTTCAGAAGACTCAAAGTCGTCCTCTGATTGGTTGAATTCTAAAAGATTTCCGGGAGACGTGCATGCCACGTTCTTTAACGGTCCGCTTGGAAACAATACAAAGCCGTCTGATCGAAGAAGTGGCCTAAGCTTTTGTGTACAAAATACAATGGCTTGCTTTTTAAAAATGTAAACTGCTGCTTGTAACTAAGCATAAACATCACGTCATCATTTGTTGGTTTGGAATGCTAATACAGTTATTGTTAAACATATTCTTGATGTTGAAAAAGCACTTCCTCAAAATTCCAATGTCTGTATTTCGTGTTGGGCGGACGACTACGGTTTATAGTGCGTGTCTAAAGTTCTGACAGGAATATCACTAAATTGTTGGGTATACCCGCAGCTCCTGCAGGATTTTTATCAAGACTATCTATCATTTAGAGTGCAGTTATCTCTATACTCTTTGTAAACACAATCATGGACAAACATCTGCCTCAGGGATATGAGACGGAATGAGAGGGATGGGTTTTTCTAAAAGTATCGCTGTGACCGGCCGACTGTGCTGCACTGGCCAAAATCCAGCTAATTGTTCTTTGGCCTATTTTAAGTGGACTCATTGCCATCTGTAAGTGACAACAAGGAAACTCTCACCTGACAACAAATTTACATTCTTGTCTAGTGGGACCTTCAGAGAGAAGAGGGTTTTGGTTGGCTCTGCTATTCTGGTGTGATCATTAAACAAAGGAAACTCCCAGCTCTGACCGGCATCTGAATGAGATTCCCAATGGTGGAAAAATGTAATTTAGTTCCAAACAATGATCAGCTGTGGGGGAGTGTCTCGATCTTAGAGAGGCGACCAAGGCTCTCATTACGGTCAATCAAATGGGCTTTAAATCACTTGCTATTGTGTTGAGTCTATCAATGGGGCTGTGACAGAAATCTCAGTTACCGCCAACCGAGAAGAGTTTCTACCTGAGACCAGCCGTATATATTTTCACTTGGAATCAAAAATGGATTAAAAGTTTGTTATTAATTTGAAATATTTCAATTATATGACCTATGCAATGGAGATTTATGGAATGCAAGTTGTTGTTTTGGCATTGTGCACAGAGCGTAAAAAACATTTACTTCCATTGTAGATCAATTAAACCCATATTCCCCTATGACTTAAAGGGGTGGTGCAACGGTGTTTCATGCATTCTGACTTCTTCACAATGTTAAATGTGCTGTCTTCTCATGCTTAGCATGGTCAACTTGTCAAAAAACGAGTTGGGCGTATTACGTAGTATTTCTGTGCTCGATACACTCCCCCAGCGATCGTACAGGTTTCGGAAAGTTTTTTTTGAACATATAAAACTATTTCGTAACAATTTTTCTTAGTCCCTTATTGGACAATTCTCCCGGGAAAAGCACGCGGCACGCCCACGCAGCAGAAAAGAGAGCAGGAGAAGGAGCATGCGCAGACGTCACTTTCACTTGTGTGCAGGAGAAAGAGAGAGCATACGTTCGCGTGTTTGTTTGTTCACTGCATTTGGGTGATGAATGTTATATAAACGGTGGATATAACGCTGGATTTGGAGATCATTTGAAACTGATATATGGAGCCGTCCCAGCGCTAAAAGATGCCGGACATGAACCGCATGCGGTGAGTGAAACTGATGTCTGTGTTTTGTTGGTGCGCGTGCATTTGTTCAGCCTACCCCTCCCCACGCCATATGCTTTCGGAAATAATCGTACAGCTGTATCTATCTAGGTACTCGAGATTAATATGAGATTGGCAGAAACCGCGTGTGTTAGGGCCGCTTTAATTGCAAATGAGCAAATCATGTTGCCACGGCCCCTTTTTATAATATTGTATAGACGGTTTCATCGGAAGCACGTGCCTGGTTATAATATAACAGTTTATTTAGTTATGTATTTATTTAATTTATAGTAATATTTTATTGTATATTAATTGAATTAAATTAAGGAGGTCTACCGGAAGTTCAGTTTGGCCATATAACATTTGTTCATCTAATTATCTATCTAAACTAACTATCTAAAACCAAACTTATTAGAAAAACGAACTACTTGAACATACATCTGCATGATAAGAGCTAACTAAAATGACTAAGATGTATGACAAAAATGTATTTGAAGCGTAATTGGATTTTTTTGTTTGTCGTACGTCCTGTTTGTTTACATGGGGAGGCGAGGTTTATGACCTACACTGCACAGAGGGTGATCGAATATCTTCAGTCTATCATTACTTTTCAGGACATGTGCAGCACGCTTGGCATTGTGGCAGTGAGCAAAGACACACCCCGTGGGTGTTGCCTCAGGCCTTGGATGGTGGTTATCTGAACATGAAACAAACAAATAAAGAGTTTATTTGCCAAAACTCAGTTTTTATATATATTTTTTAAAAATCATGTTTTGGTTGTATTATCTTTTCATTGTGTTTTGTGTTAGTCAGCTGTATTTTTTGAGTTGTTAATGCTTAATCAAAACAACCTGACTGCAGTTTGATTGATATCAATTGGAATGCACAATAAAAAAACATGATTTTTGAAAAAACTGAATTATCTATTTTTGCAAACGAACTCCTCAAATGTTTATTTAGAGTCAATTGAAAAAAAAATCAAAATGAAATGGGGCGTAGATAACTCATTTTTCTTTAACGGCAGTAATTTCTTTATTGAGTTTGCTGTTTTATTCTGTTCTTTCTGATAAAATATGTGAACTTTCAGAGCAGTCACAGCGCAAGTTTTGCAGGTGCCGTTTTATTTTTGGAAAAAAATCGATGTATTTTGTTCATGTAGTCCAGCAATTTTAATTTTTTGCATAGTGACATACAGTGGGAGGTAAAGACTGGTGTGATATAATTTTGTAATTTTAGAAGTTACATTTGCGGCCAAATGATTTTTTTTAAGTTTAAAGGGTCTGAAAAAAGTTGTCGATGAATATTAAGCAGAACTGTTTGCTATAAATCCAAGTCTTTCACATGAGCGGTGTAAATGCTTATGTTGCTATGGTAACGATTTCACAACCACTTTCCTCACCTTTAATTCCTGGGAAACTTCAGGCTGTGCTCCTTTTTCACACGAGCACTTACGCCCGATTTCTGATTTTTGAAGATCTAAGAGGGCCTTTGATCCCAGCTCTCGTTATTTACAAGGCGTCAACTTTTCTGTGCGAAACGTCTTCTCAGAATCTCGCTCTGAAACACGGGCTGATGGGAATGAAGGCAGGGCTTGTATTGATGGGTGTGCGAGGCAGCTCCTCATCCGTGTCTTCCACAATCTGAGCCACCATCTGCTGAGACGGAATAAAAAAAGAGGACTGTTTGTTCTTTCCTCTCAGACCAGTGCGGAGAAAGATTTTACCAATTAAAATGCCATTTATTCTTCATGGATCTTATTCTGCCGACTGGCGTATTATCCAAGTTCTCTACAATGTGTGAGAACCGTGTCTGTGGTTCAGTTGGCCGCGGTTCAGGAAGACTTGGACACAAAACAGAAGCTGCTGTATGTGTTGGTGTTGACAGAACGCATCACCTGCTTTTGGAGAAACGTGTCTGATTGATTGGCATGTGCAAATAAGTACTAAAGGATTACTAACCTACAATATCAGAAAGTTTTATAATGTTTAAGTAATACTGTAAAATGCTATTATAATTCTGTTTTTTATCATTAAATCGTTGTCCTCTGTGTATCATGCTGATGAAGAACTTTTCCTCTGTGTGTTTTAGAGATGTTCGAGAGTTTGCCAATGGTTCTGCGTGTGTGGAGTGTGACAACCAGTGTGAGAAGTCCGAGGATAAAACTCTAACGTGTCTTGGCCCAGTAAGTAAACCAAAGATTTAAAATACCCTTACCATCCTGTTAAGCCCCGCCCACCAACATGAGAGACAACAAGGGATGTTGTTGAACGGTATAGGAATGTTTTTGCAAAGTAGATTTGCATTTGCAACATTTTTAAATCAGGAAAGGATTTAAACAGAGCTGCCTGTCTCTTGTGATAACCTGTCTGTCCATGTCAATTCCCAAAATCCATAATGAGCAACATCAGATTCTGAGCTGTCGGAGAACGCAAGACACCCGATTCAGACCCAGCAGTTACTTAGATCAAATATGTATGCGTTTGTTTGTGTTCTCTGTCATTTGAAATGTGAATTAAGTAAAAGTTTAAAGTTTAGTAAAATTTGTGTAATACAGCACATATGAAAAATCTCGATTCAATTAAATTCACGTTTATTTGTATAGCGCTTTTTACTGTTTACACAATCGCAAAGGAGCTTTACACAATGTATATGAATTAGAGCTGTCAAACGATTAATCGCATCCAGAACAAAAGTTTGTGTTTACATAATATTTATCTATGTACTGTGCATAATAATTTTGTATTTATAAATACAAACACATACACATGAATACATATTTAGGAAATATTTATTTATATTTATTTATATTTACCAATATTTTAAATTATTAATAAATGTTTATACATTTTTTTATTTTTCTTAAATATATGCATGTATGTGTTAATAAATACAAAATTGTTATGCACAGTACACAGATATACTGTATATTATGTAAACACAAACTTTTATTCTGGATGCGATTAATCGCGATTAATCGTTTGACAGCCCTAAATATTTGCAATATAAAACACACATAAAACACAAACAAATTCAGGAATCATTAGGAATCAAAGTGGCGAAAAGTGATGTCTGATGGGTACAATATTTGCTTTTAATGCCCACTCAGGTTATATTAAACAATCAAAACAAGAGGTGTGTGGTACGAAATCCACAAAATACTAAACATTTAAGGGCAAAATGATGAAACTACTGCATATCAAGGAATATTGATTTTATTTTAAATATATTTATACAAAAAACGGCATAGCTAAACAAAAGCTATGCAAGAAATAAAGTAAACATTAACTACAGCACAATTGTATCTGTTAATAATAGTTGTTGATAGCTGTCATAGCTGTCATGTTGTTATAGGTATGTGTTTAGGTAGACTGATTCTTTATGTTTCAGTCTGTAAACTGCTCAAAATATTTCTTGCCAAATTTCAAATGAAACTATTGTTCCTTTTTACATTTATTTGCAAAAAATGAAAACTGGAGAAACCGGTCAAAACAACAGAAAAGATGCTCTGTATTGTTTCAGACCTCAAATACTTCAAAGAGAACAAGTTCATATTCACTTTAAGCAATGCAACGGTAATATTTCTACATGTACATGTATTTAGGAAAAGTTCAAGACTATTTTTTTATGTAATAACTTTTATCACAGTTTCCATGTGTCTTTCACATTGCTGTTGGATGACTTGATGTCGCTCCTGAGGTTTGATTTTGTTGAAATTCAACAGACACTGGACTGGAATGGCCACAATACATCTAGAAATGCTGATTTGAAATAAAAAATTGGAATGGTCTCTTAATCTTCCGCAGCTGTACTTCGCACATGTGTTATGTGTATTTTTTTTGCCAAGCCTTCTTAAATTCTTATAAAAGCTTAGTTTATACCCCAACTGCAAATAAATACAAAGCTTTTAAAACATTGTTTATAGAATATTTGAATATAAAGCCAAGATGTCAATTGTCCAAAGTTTGACATCACGTTTGGCCAAGATCGTAATGTATAATATGTATTTTGGATGTGATCGCTTGGTACTGTAGAAGACAAATCTTTTTTTGATGCTAGCAGTTAATCCACTTTTAATATGTATCTGTGTATATATTACTTTTTCAACTTGTTATTTCCCCGTGACCTTTTCTTTACATGATATAGGGTCCAGACCACTGTGTGAAGTGTTTGCATCTGAAAGATGGGCCCAACTGTGTGGAGAAATGCCCCGACGGTCTACAGGGAGCAAACAGCTTCATCTTTAAATATGCTGAGACCAACAATGAGTGTCACCCATGCCACCCCAACTGCACTCAGGGGTAAGAGAGAGTGTGTGTGTGTGTGTGTGTGTGCGTGCGTGCGTGCGTGCATGTGTGTGTAACTGCCCAATGGGTAACACATTTAAGTTCAGTTCCGTGCTCCTGCAGTGTCATCTCTCTCAGATGTGAGGCAGATCATGCACATGGTCACACCGTAGTCCACCCAGTATGAACCCAGTTTTTGTGCTGCTCTGTCTTGGCTCTCAAATCAAGTCCTTGAGATGCTCTAGGACACCGGAACAAAGCGTCGCAGATCCCTTCATGTTGTGGGTGACAGTCATTGCCGCTGGTTACTGTCAGATGTACGTTCTTCAAAACTCTTCCCTTTGAGATGAATCCAGAGACCAGGGCGATTGTTTTAACATGCCTTATATTCTATGTAGAAGTCACGAGAGGCATCAGCTTGGTTGTTAGAAGTTATTTACTTCACCAGAGGGCTACAGCTTTATCTTCATAATCATGACAGTAAATATTGTCGTCTGGATTGTTTTACTCTATTTTACTTTATATTTATCTGTGTTACAGGTGTACTGGACCCCGGATCCAAGATTGCATCGGGATGGTTGACAGGTAAGAAACTGTTTGTTTGTTTTATTTCATTATGGCACATATGTGTTTTCAGAGTTATTATAGTTTTGATTTTAGTTTTATTTAGTTGTATTAATATTTTCAATTATCTTTTATGTTTTTGTGTTAATTTTTGTTTTTAGTATATGCTTTTGTCATTTTATAATTTATTTTTTATGTTGTTATATAAGATTAATTCATGTATGTTTTAGTTTTATTTTAGTTTTTGTTTATTATTACAATTTTAGTGATTTAAACTTATTTCAGTGTATTTTTGAGGCAATATTTAAATTTTTCATTTAGTTTAAGTTTTTCCAATAATTTTTAGGTCAATGTTTTATTTGAATTTAATGAACGGAAGCGTTTTCAATGATTTAATTTTAGTAAACTAAAATAACCTTGTTTTAAATACTGAGATTTGTTCAAGACACTGGTTTTAATTTTAATATCAGTCTTGTTTCATTGCATATTTGACTGCTGAAGTTAATTTCAGGCAGCTAAGAATTCATGAACTAAACACAAGCAACACATTAAAGCACATTTCATCCAACAAGTTTTTACTGTCCAACACAGTTTGTTTTCAAGTTGAGGATATTTTCTTATCTTCAAAAACAAGTGAATTTATTTTTATTATTGAGTAGGTTTTAAAATGTGATAACTAAGTGTTATGGTTTGGAACACTGCATCTTTTGGCAAACTAACTTAAAAGTTCAGTCCTCTTTCGTAAAAGTAACAGTAACAGTTTGTAAGGGAAAAACAGTAGCCTACAAGTTTTACGCCCAAATGCAAATTGTAGTTTTTTTTAATACATTTACACTGAGTTAAAGTAATGTCTATATAATGAAGTTCTACAAAGACATGTTTCCTTCATAAAAGGAAACATTACACTCCAGCAATATGCCAAGATCATAAAACAGATTTTTAAATCAAAACTTATGGCAATTAGAAAATCTAGTAAAAAATCTAACATTGCATCTGTTTTAGTGTAACATGCGAGGTGCATGTGTGTTTTCAGGACTCCTCTGATAGCGGCTGGTGTGATTGGAGGGATGTTCGTTGCAGTAATCGTGGCGCTCGGTTTTGCCATTTGTTTCCGCCGCAAAAGCATCAAGAAGAAACGAGCCTTGCGTCGTTTTCTAGAAACGGAGGTAAAAATCTCAGAATGGATTTCAAACCTTTGGAGGAGTTGAGAGTGATACAAATAATATATCTATATATATCACAACCAATGTAATAATAATTACAATAGTAATAATGATAATAATAATTATAGTTTTATTAAGTTAATTAAGTATTATTATATATTTATTTATTGTTATTTATTGTTATCATTGTTACTACCACTAATAATAATAATTGTTATTATTGTTATTGTTATTGTTGTTGCTAGTATTGTTATTTATCTATTATTATTATTTAAAACATGTCCACCAAAATATATTTACAATCAACAAAGAGAATACAAAAGGTTAAACTAATGTACAGCAACAACATGATAAAACACAGAAACAATGAAAAAATGGAGGCGTGTCAGTCAACAGCCTCAGATGGAGCTAAAATATGATGTTACAAGATGAATTTTTAATCAGTATTTAAGGGTGGGAAACGGGTGAAATGTGGAGTTGAGGAGCCAAAACGCTTAAAAATGTGCCACCCGTATGGAAGTGTTGAGATGTCAGGAAAGCAGGACTCGGAGGACTAGAGCGTACGTGCGGCAGTGTTTGTATTCAGTAGCTCACATGAAAAAAGAGGTGCAAGGCCATGAAGAGTCTTGAAGGTTAAGAGAAGTATTTTGGGGTGAATACGGGATGAGATGGTTTGTGTGAGGACTGCCACCTGAATATTCGATGTGGTTTGTGTGTATTTTCAAAATACAATAATGATGGTTTCCGTGGGTTGCTGAATGAAAATGGCCATTTGAGGGCAAAGGGTCAAGAAATACAGTATGATGTATGAATTTGATATGAAATTGACTGTATTTTGGTTCTGTGCTTTTCAACAGTTGGTGGAGCCATTGACTCCCAGCGGTGCAGCACCCAACCAGGCTCAACTGCGTATACTGAAGGAAATGGAGCTCAAGAGGGTCAAGATTCTTGGAACTGGAGCCTTCGGCACCGTCTACAAGGTAACAGTCATGCTTTATTATGTGTTACATTTATTTATTGCTGTTTTAGGTTTGCATTTGGGTATTGATGTCTTCTGGTGCCTTTCTAAGGGAATCTGGGTTCCAGAAGGGGAAACTGTGAAGATACCAGTGGCCATAAAGATACTCAATGAAACCACAGGACCAAAAGCTAATGTGGAGTTTATGGACGTGAGTAATTATTGCATTTAATAATCAGGCACCTAAAGAACAAGGCATGGAACGTAAATGAGCGTTCTTCGTCCTGAAGATGTTTTTAGGATATTCGTGGTGGTGTACTAGACACAAAGTTGACAAAAAGGGCGTTGTGTGAAGTACTTGCATTTCTCTCTTTGTCCTGAAGGAGGCGTTGATCATGGCCAGCATGGAGCATCCCCATCTGGTGCGTCTGTTGGGGGTCTGTTTGAGTCCCACCATTCAGCTGGTCACTCAGCTCATGCCCCACGGCTGTCTGCTTGACTACGTACACGAGCACCAGGAGAACATCGGCTCTCAGCTGCTGCTCAACTGGTGCGTCCAGATCGCCAAGGTAAGAGTCATTATGAACGTGTGTCTTTGATGCTGCACATTTAAGTGCACACTGGACCTGCTCGTGGTCCCAGGGCGCGTGATCTACTACACCGGATTTTCACCAGACACGTGCAGAACCCGCAGCTCAGTAGGGTTCACATAGAAGGACGTTCTTTGAAGAACTTAAAAGGGAGAAGGTCTCAAGCGGCAATCGATAGGGAATAGAATAGGAATAGTTTACACAAAAATGAAAATTCTCTTGCAATTTACTCAACCTCATGCCATCCAAGGTGTACAGGACTTTGTGGCTGGACGCAAACAAAGTATACATAGGTCTTCAAATGTTGAAGGTCCAAAAAAGAAACATGTTCACCTAAACTGAAACCAAATTCTTGAATTTAGATAAGGCAACAACTTCAAACCTCTTTAGTTCATGTCACACTTTTGGCTTTCATGACATACACAAGGACCAGTAAGGTTTTACATTTCATCATCTCTGAATTTAGCACTTGTTTTGGTTTCAGGTTTGCTAAATAAGCTCAAAATATTAAACACTTCCTTACCTACCTGTAGTTTTGCTTCAGAAGACATTTATTAACCAACCGGAGTCATTTGGGTTATTTAAAGATGGTTGTATGTGCTTTTTTGAGCTTTAACATTTTTGGATTTTAACCTCTTTTTTATATTTAAAAATATAGTTATTATTTATTAATTTTCGTAAATATGTATATTGTATTTATATATATAAATAAATAAATATTTATAAAAAATAATTCAATATAATAATTTGTGTTTAATAAAAAATTGTTTTTAATGAATTCAAAAACCACGGTTTCACTTGATGTATTTATATTCATAAATAAATATTTATATAACGAATTTAATATATTAATCTAATTTATTAGAGTAAATTATTAAATCTGTTAAATTATAAATTATTTAATTTAAAGTTACTGAATGAAATTTTTCATTGTGAAAAGTAAGTATTCTCTTAAATATAAAAAATTATAAATTCCAAAAACAAAAACAATTTACAAGGTTTTCAGTGCGGATATTTTAACCACCCAGCTGTTACCCCATTTTTTCTTTAGATAACTTCTAAGACTAAGATTTAGCTTTTGAAGATATTTAAAGGGATACTTCACCCAAAAATGACAATTCTGTCATCATTTACTCACCTTTGAGTTGTTTCAAATCTGTATAAATGTCTTTGTTCTGATGAACACAGAGAAAGATATTTGGTAGAATGCTTACAACCAGACAGTTTTGACTCCCATAATAGGAACAATTACTTGATCTTTTTTTGGTGTTGTTCTGTTAAACACAAAAGAAGACATTTTGAAGAATGTAGGACAGCAAACAGTTCTGGGGCACTTTTGACTAGCATTGTATTATGGTGGTCAATGGGGGGCAAAATCTGTTTGGTTATAACCATTCTTCCAAATACCTTTCTCTGTGTTCATCAAAACAAAGAAATTGATACAGATTTGGATCAACTCGATGGTGAGGAAATGATGACAGAATTTTCACTTTTGGGTTAAATATCCCGTTAACTTCTCACACCGAGCAGATAAAATTATCCCGACATTTCATCATCAGTGTAGGACAGATAAACCTCTCAAACAAGAAGCTGAATCACTGATCTGCAGAAGATGTTGTTAACCAGCATGAAATCTCACAGAGAAGCTCGCCAGTTTAAGGTGGAAGCTGTGTTTGATTTCTCACCTGCTGTGGTCTTCAGGATATTAATCCCTTCATTCGTCCATTAGATAATCCTGCTGCGTTCACCCGGCGGCCTGCGAGTCTCGCCTGTTCCTTTCAGAACTTCTGCTCCACTAGTACAGATCCTGCATATGGTCTCCTCCTGCTGCGCTTTAGCAGAAACTATAGACTTTTTCTATTGCGAGTGAATTTCTGGACCTGTTTCCTTCTCACGTCCAGACCAGGAACATGACAGCTGGGGTGCAGCGAGAGTTAGATGCCAGGGAGAGAGGAGAAAGATTCTGGCACCTGCAACGTTTCGGATCACCACTGATATTTGGGTTGCTTTTTCAATATCTCCTCACTTTCGCTTGATTCGCTTTACACGGTCATCTGTTCTTCTGGCAATATGTTGTTTTGCATCTTTTGTTTTGTCTAAATTGTCGTTTTTATGACATACAGTAGTGAAGCACGGATTAGCATTGTAACACATTTGCACACGCGGCGCAAAGATCATGGGTTTGAATCAGAAGCACACATACTGATAAAATCTTGAATGCTCTTTAAATCACTTGACATAAAAGCATTTGCCAAATGCATAAGTGTAAATGTGAGGCTAGACGTTCAGCCTGTGCTTTATGGGTAAAAGATGGTTGTGATTCTTTCTCTGACATCACACACCCTTGCCCTTATTTTCTCTCTCCCGTTAGGTAAAATCATGTATTTATAGGCTATGTTGGCATCAAACGCGATGTGTTTCATCAGATGATATGTGACATTTTAATCATCTCCAGCATTTCTCTGGCAGCGAACAGCAGTGACAGAATTAGGAATATATTAGAAACAGCTACTTTGATCATTGCACATACAGATAGATACAGATGATCATTCTGCATGTGCAAGTTTTAGCAATGATTTAATGTGTGGGGTTATATTGACCCCACAAACGTTTAAATATATGATCAATTGCTCTAATTGAAATTGTTACTCACACTTTACCTAATAGCTAATATTTTAAATAATATATCGGGACAAAACATTACTTGTTGATTTGTACTGTATATATTTTATTTGTACATTTGACAACAAAACCCCATTATTCAAGCTCTAGTTCCATAAGGCAAGGGACAAGAGTATATGAAAATAACTAAAAACAACTATTATTTTCATATATTTATATCGATATATAAGTGCATATCGCTGCTGTCGTTCTGAAACCAGTATCTTCATATTTGGTGATTTTCATTTTTTTGCCATAAATCATTATTATTAGTCACCTTTTATGTTTTTCCCCGGGTTTTGCAAATATCTTACCAATTCAAACTATTAAAACGTGCTCGTCAACTTTGATAACACAGTATGTGATCGTTTGAAAAGTACAGTGATCTTTCCATTTCCTAAAAAACAGCGAATTTGGACATCCGAGATTTCAGAAGGACTTTATGAAGCTCTTCGGGGTAATTCAAGACTTTGGTATCTTGGCAATCTGAGCAAGTGAATATTGTTCTCAGTGTATCTTATTGCTCTCTGTGAGCGTTAGACAGCAAACTATTCCATCTGTAATTTAGTTTGTAGGTATTATTTGTTAATAGCAAAGTTAACGCCCATTCCTTGTAATAGAACTGCGGCATCTTGATCAAATCTATAACTATTGTGTTGTTTATTATATTTTATACCACAGGGCTTTGGAATGCTTCATTCTGATTGGCTGACGAACGTTCTACGGGTGTGCATTATTTTTCAGTCAAACACACACCTAAAAAAGTAGTTCCAGATCAGTCGACCGAATTATCACTGCGCCAAGTTTAACTGAATGAGGTTATACTGTAGCCTACTGTCACCACTGAGTAACGATCTAACAAACAAAATGACTTCCAGTCATAATTTCCATTGTCTGAGTAGAAATAACTATTAATATTTATGGACAGCATGAAAAATTTAACAACAACACCAGGTGGCAGTGCTTTGCTGGACTGTCCAGACGAAAAACCAAAGCTCATAACAAAGGTAACAGCAACCAGCGGGTTAAAGATAACACTTAGAAACATGAAAATAACAAAAAACAACAGTTTTATTTGTTTAATGGTTGGCTTAAAGTAAAAAAATATGTCTGTGGAATAGATAAATGGCCTTTAAAGTCCCAGTGAAATAAAAAATTACAATGCCTATTTTATTTTTTCATGAAATATTGCAGCGTTTATTGTAAATAGTTTATCAATGTGGGCCATTCTCTTGTTAAAATTCATGTGCCCTCATAATCTATAGCTAAAATCTGAAAATGCACTTCCTTTCTTAGACGGCTTGGGCGGAGCATCCGTTAACTCCTCCCATTCAACTGTCAGTCTGCTCCCAGTTCGATTTCAAAAATGCAACGGCTGTTTTTATCAAAATGCAGAGAAAGACGAAAGCCACGCCCACTATTTTTCTCATTAGAAATTCCATTTCAGTCGGAAATGCGTCAAAATACGGAAGTAAAAACGATCGCAACTTCCGGTTCACGAGGACTTTAAATACACACCGGATGCGGCGCGATGCGAATCGACAAGAGACAACAGAGCGCATTAGAACCCATTGTAATTTTTAATTTTGTCCACATTAGATCCCATTAGAACAAGCCGAGGTGTAACGGCCTCTCCGCTGCGCATCACCACCTCGGGTGTGCATTATTTTCGTCAAATATTCATTAGGCCTACTTAACGCATGAGCTTCTAACAACCGGTGTTTAACAGTTTTCATCACCTCACAAACCTCATATCTCATCCAAGATGAATAAGCACTTTCAGCATTTCAGAGAGATCCTGAAACTCTTTAATTACCGCCGGTATCCGCTGAGATTATAGATGGATGGAGTTTGGATTTGGGGATTGAAAAGTCTGATTGGATCATTCATTTGGAGAGCCTGAGGTGTCCTGATCAGAGACCAGAGTGAACTGGGTTAATTCAGGCATCCAGCAGCTGTGCTTGTAAATGATTTAGTAATGTTTGCGTTTGAAGATGTGGGCATAGGAAGACTTCATTCAATTCTGAAATAATACTAATATTGTGGTGCAGATATTTTACTTCAGTCTCATTGGATATTCTGGGATTTAGTCAAATGTGCATATGCCATCTTTCTTTCTTTCTTTCTTTCTTTCTTTCTTTCTTTCTTTCTTTCTTTCTTGCTTTCTTTCTTGCTTTCTTTCTTTTTCTTTCTTTCTTTCTTTCTTTCTTTCTTTCTTTCTTTCTTTCTTTCTTTCTTTCTTGCTGTCTTTCTTTCTTGCTGTCTTTCTTTCTTGCTTGCTTTCTTTCTTTCTTTTTCTTTCTTTCTTTCTTTCTTTCTTTCTTTCTTTCTTTCTTGCTTTCTTGCTTTCTTTCTTGCTTTCTTGCTTTCTTTCTTTCTTTTTCTTGCTTTCTTTCTTTTTCTTTCTTGCTTTCTTTCTTTCTTTCTTTCTTTCTTGCTTTCTTGCTTTCTTTCTTTCTTTTTCTTTCTTTGTTTCTTTCTTTCTTTCTTGCTTGCTTTCTTTCTTTTTTTCTTTCTTGCTTGCTTGCTTTCTTGCTTTCTTTCTTTCTTTCTTTCTTTCTTTCTTGCTTGCTTGCTTGCTTTCTGTCTTCATCTAAATCTTTCATCTGTTTGTGGATGTCTGCCATTTACTCGTGTCAATTTTGTGGACGATTCTTGAACGGTGACATTTCACAGGTTGCAGAGAAATCGTTCCATTTTTCATGTCAGATCTGAGATGGTTAACTCCAGATCTTTGCATCTCATCGCTGCTCAATAATAAAAAACACACAATGAATGTAAATAACGTATTAAAACCAAACAGAAAATGCATCTAATGCTTAGAACATTTTGTAGGCTAAGTGTTTGATCACTTTTTTAAATATCACCACCACAAAATAATTTAAGTAACCCACAGTGGCAAGTTCAGTTTCGCGTTTTCATAAATAATGAAGTATGTTTATGAATTTTGTTCTGTTTTAGTTTTAAAGTTTTGCACGTAACTTTAAGGACACGAACATGTTGCTTTCCATAAGAAGCACCTTTAACATTTCTAAACAAATTTTGGTGTCTGTTCTTGATGCATGACAACACTTGCTGCTTTTTGTCTCACAGATTATCTCACCATGTTGTCCGGAGATGCCCACACGTCAGATTTACAGGCAGCATGAAGTCCTGTTTTGTCAACACACCCGAGCATGTATATTTGCAATCTAGAGAGTTTGTGAACATGAATCCCTCATGCAAGACTAATGGATAATTCAAATCAGATTGAACTAGCTAAAATGCTTTCAAAGCCACCGTTGCACTGAACCATTTTGTTGCCCTTTCATTTTTGCAAATACAGAAGAACAAATGTGTTGCCCTGATGTTCTGTACTAATGTTCTGCTACCATATATTGCCTAAAACCTAAATGCAGTTTGTTTCGTGCATTAGTCAGCAAAGTGTCCCCTTCAATAGCCCACGTTTCTGTCATGGTTCCGAGAGAGATACCGTTGACTCGTAAATGCCACAAGCTACGCCTCCATTTCTGCAACAAAAAGAAGCAAGCCTAAACAACAAGAGTGCAAGACAGTCTTTCTTGCGGGCTGCAAGCTAAGTGTATTAAAACATGATATAACAGCCATACAGCCTAGATAAAATGTTATTTTCTTTTTTGATGTAGTACACACTGTTATCTGCACACATGCACATGTCAACAGGCATTGAAAAATGATGGTGCCGTGTGTTTTCCGCGGTATGAAATGCTAATGCATTGCATTGTGTGATACATACTGCTATATACTGTAGTATGCAATCCAGACGTTCATTTAAAGGGATAGTTCGCGCAAAGAACAAAATGCTTTCATTAGTTATGTCATTCCAAACCTGTATGACTTTATTTCTTCTGCGGAACACGAAAGAATTTGAAGAACGTTGGTAACCAAACAACAATGGCCCCCATTGACTTTCATTGTATGAACCCCTGAAAATATTTTCTCAAAATACGTTCTTTTGTGTTCCACAGAAGAGAGACTCGTAGACAGGTTTTGAACAACGTGCGGCTGACAAAATGAACACATACATTTTTTTACTATTTTTTTTTTCAGTATGTAGAACGTGCATAGCCTACTTTTCATAGTATACCGCATACAAATGCACAGTGCATATTCAAAGTTAAAACAATATAATACTATATTATTCATGACATATAGCGCTGGTGACGAAATAACCCATCTCAAGATCAAAGAGTTCAAAGTTCAATAACCTCCCCACACATTTTCCATTTTCTCCCCTACACTCTCGCCCTTCTTCACCCCTATGCATCCCTCATTATATCTATTTGTTTAATTCATTCTTTTAGTCAACCTCTCCTCAAGATTCATCTTCCTCTCTCCAGTTTTAATTGGGCCCAGATGGTCGTGTGCATGTTATATTTGTTGTTTCCCATGCCAGGGGTTAGAGGGTGCTGCAACAGGGCGCTGTAGCCGCCCGCTCTCTTCTCCTCCAGGGAAACTTTAACCTTAAATAACGCAGACGTAAAGCGAGGGAACAAAGGTTAGGGATGCTGCTCGCATGCTCTTCACGCCAACGCTCGGACCCGCTCGGAGCCCGTAACACTAGCTTTTGACTGGGTTTTGCTGTTGCTTTAATCTTGACTTCAGTCGAACCCAACACACAAAGAGCTGCTTTTCACTGGCTAGTCCATCTCTTCGGAGGAATAGAGAGCTTCTGTGTGGAAGGAAACATTAAAAGCTGGAAGCAGCAAAGCTTGCCGTTTGAATGCTAATTCCTGTAGATGTGTTTTCTTGATCTCAGAATGAAGAATCTAATTGGATTGCATCTTGGGAGACTGTTATTTTTGGACACAGTTCATGTGAATCTAGGTTTTCATAAGGGTTCAGCTGAAATGGACAAGGGCGCTAAAAACACATTCGTTTTTGTTAAATCTTTGTTGTTCATGTAAATTTGGGTTGTAAGCGTTGCTCATGTACAATGTTGATGCTAATTTAGCTATTAAAACAGGAAACATTTTAGGTCTGTTTTAAAACAAGTTTACCTCCACATTGTAGGGGAGTGCTTGAATGCTCCATGTTATCAAATGCTCCATGTTCTTATTCCTTTTCTCAGCCCAGAACTTGTGGTTTTAATTCACTCATTGATACGTCATTAGGATGTTAATGATTGTTTTTTATTGTAATGGTTAATCGATTATTTTGACGATTAATGCAATTATTGTTCAGCCATTCAGCTAAACTTTTGAATGTTTTGAATTCTGTTGGGAAGATACAAAACAGCAATAAAGCTAAGAAGATTTTTTTGACTAGTAAATTAATCTAGCGAATATTGGAGCGATTAATCGACTATTCTGACGCCGTTCCGCTAAACTTTTGTGTGAGTTTTAGATTCATCGTTTCAGATTCTGAGTTGCAGATATAATTTTTTCATTGTTTCTGTTTTTGATTATCAAATAATTTAGTGAATATTAGAACGATTAATCGACTATTCTGACAATTAATACAATTATTCCACAGCCAATCCGCTAAACTTTTGTATTAGTTTTAGATTCATAGTTTCAGATTCTAAATTGCAGATATCATTTTTTTTATTGTTTCTATTTTTGATTTACAAATAATTTAGCGAATATTGGAATGATTAATGGACTATTCTGATGATTAATAAAATTAATCCACAGCCATTCCGTAAAAATTACATGCAGTAGTTTCAGATTCTGAGTTGCAGATATAATTTTTTCATTGTTTCTATATTTGATTAGTAAATAATCTAGCGAATATTGGAATGATTAATCGACTATTCTGGCGATTAATGCTATTATTCCACAGCCTTTCCGCTAAACTTTTGTATGAGTTTCAGATTCTGAGTTGCAGATATAATTTTTTTTCTTTCTGTTTTTGATTACCAAATAATCTTGTGATTATTGCAATGATTAATCGACTATTCTGGCAATTAATGCAATAATTCTACAGCCATTCTGCTAAACTTTTGTGTGAGTTTCAGATTCTGTTTTCAGATTCTCTAAAACACAGCAATAAAGACAAGATGAAAAGGTTTTACGTTAAGTTTTTATTCTTAATTTAGGGCTTTTTAAAGTAAAGTTATTGTGATCGTTGTAATGATAATGTCAATAATTTTTGGGGTAAATGAGAAAGTACACAGTGTAAAATAAAAAAAAACTTTGATGTGTGTAATGATTTATAGCACTTGATTACTTACTTGAGACTTTTTCTGTCATGGGCCCCTGTTAAATATTTGTTTTAGCCCAAGTAAGGACATACATTTTCTTATTATTTTTTATTATTAAATAATCCGAATATACTGGAACGATTAGTCGACTATTCCTATTATTAATGCTATTTTTCTTCTCTTATTTTTAATGCAAATGTAATGATAAAATTCTGACCGATCAGAGTAGGCTGACAGAAAGGAGGGGATTAGACAGATGAATCGCCGAACGAATCATTTGAGAGTCAGTCAAGAAGTAAGGTAATAATAACTGCCTATTATTAGAAAATGAAAGTGTTTTTACACCTTGTATGTACGTAAACTTGTTGTTGGACACTCCATAAACAAAAGTAGGACCCTAAAAATCTCAAAATTATTTACTCTTTAAATGCCTTGTAAGGCACTTTTTGGTCGAGATTCCACCCCAGCGCTGTCCAGAAAGATCCTGTAGGGCCGTCGTGACCCCCATGCACCACAATCATTCAAACTCAGTGATTTTCTTCAAGCGTATGCAAAGATTTACCAGCCCCCTGCAGCCCACCTCTGTTCTCCTCTCTCCTCCCAAAGGCCAGGATGTTGCATTTTAATTGAATATTAACATGAAGCCATAAATCACAGGCAAACGTCTAAAGATCTGAAGATCAGTATTAATACGTAGTGACCCAATGAAATAAAACGAGTGAACGTGGATAAATAGAAATAAGGAGACGCTATCAATTTTTGATTAGATGTCCCCCCGATTTACAGTCTATCTGTAGGAAAAGTATGTGTTTTGACAGGCCCACATTTAAAGTCCTTGATGTATTCATATAACGTCGGTCCACATGAGATGAGCGAGATGTGAGGGCAGGTGCAGGTGAATGTGGCTTCAATGTCATTTTTGAATACTCTGCTTTAATTATGTTGTTTCTCAACTGGAAACTTGTACACTGTTGGTTGAAATAATAATGGTTAAAAGTGTGGTTTTGCAGGGTATGATGTATCTGGAGGAGAGGCGTCTGGTGCACAGAGACCTGGCGGCACGTAACGTACTAGTGAAATCTCCAAACCACATTAAGATCACTGACTTCGGCCTCGCCCGACTGCTGGATACAGATGAGAAGGAATACAATGCAGATGGAGGCAAGGTTAGTGTTAAAGGGATAGTTCACTCAAAAATAAAATGTCATTATTTATTCAAACTTTTATTGTTCAAAACATGACTGGTATATGACTGGAACACAAATGAAGATATTTTGAGAAATGTCTCAGTGGTTCTGTGTTCATACAATGTAGGTCATTGAGTGCTTGCCAACGTTCTTCAAAATGACTTCTTTTGTGTTCTACAAAGAAAGGAAAGTCAATCAAATGTTGGGATATTTTAAGGTTAGTTTTTTGGGGGTTATTTAAAGGGATAGTTCCCCAAAAATGAAATCACTCAGCCTCAAGTTGTTCAATAAATTTCTTTGTTTGATATTCGGAAGCATGTTAGCAATTGAGATTTCTGGGGCACCATTTACTACCATATTAGAAATAATTATTGTATAATTTTAGTTTGTTCTGTTGAACACAAAAGAAAACATTTTGAAGAATTTATGAAAACAAGCAGTTCTGGGGCACCTTTGACTGTTATTTTAATGGTAGTCAGTGATGCCCCAGACATCTTAGTTGCTAACATTCTTCCAAATATCTTTCTTTGTGCTCAACAGAATAAAGAAATTGAATCAGATTTGGAACAATTTAAGATTGAGTAATTCGTGACAGAATTTTCATTTTTGGGTGAACTATCCTTTTAAGATGCATGTAAAAAGAGATGTTGTTTTACAATTTCGCATAGATGCCCATCAAGTGGATGGCGTTAGAGTGCATTCACTACAGGAAGTTCACACACCAGAGTGATGTCTGGAGCTACGGTGAGTTGTACACAATAAATCGTATTGTATTTTGTGGCTATGGGAGACTAATAGTAAAATGAATAATAATAAGCAATAATGGCATAAGCAATACTGAAGTTAAACCTTTTCAGCATTTTTTATTTGTCTTCCAGGAGTGACTATTTGGGAGTTGATGACGTTTGGAGGTAAGCCCTACGATGGGATTCCCACCCGTGAGATTCCAGACATACTGGAGAAGGGCGAGCGTTTACCCCAACCGCCCATCTGCACCATAGACGTCTACATGGTGATGGTGAAATGTGAGTGAGACCCTGAGACACACACAATATGAAGATCAATTTTAGATTTTCACGTCGTAAAAAATTAGAAGTATAACTTAAAGAGAATATAAACAGATGGTCTGCCCCCACAGAAGACGGTTGAGATCATATAAGAACAATCCTCCAAGATGCTTTTAACATTCTCCTGACAGCTAAAAAACATTTAAAAAGTCTGAGGAGACAATTGCGCTGTTTTGAGCAAGCAGCGATCACCAAATCTAGATTTAGTGCTGACATACAGACTGTGCTTTATAATAAATAAAATATGCAACTTCACCACTAGATGCCGCTAAAATCTCCACATTGCTCCTTTAAGAATTTTTTGATATATGAACTGCAGTGCACAGATACTATGATTTGATTTTGTTATGTAATGTATTTAACTATTATGTGAAACGTTGTGTTTGTCATTTTGGATAAAAGCGTCGGCTAAATGCCTATGTGTAAATGTGTATTGCACATGATGTAACTGCACCATGGAAAGCTTGTAGGTAGTTTTAACTGTTCATAAGGAAAGAAACTGTGTTGCTCTCCGCGTGTTTCAGCTCTTTGTACAGTCCTGCTCAATGTGATTTGCCACAGTCAATAATAAATGCATGTGAAAGAGATTCTGTTGTAATTACATTCGACTGGAAGCTGTTGTTTCTCATTTGATTCAGTATATCAATTACAGCACCTTAGAGAGAGTAACATTCATATATGTGATTAGTTTATATTGCTAGTCGTGTGTAATGTGTCAGGTTTGAGCAGAAATGAAATCAAATGAAGAAATTAGATCTGTGAAACCGGTTTATAAACACATGCATATTGGATGAGAAAGTTGAACAGCATGTTTAAGTAAAACGAACATTGGGACAGATCTCTATAAGCCTTTGAAATGTGTGCAAGTTTAAACATTTTTACTCACATTAGATGTGAAGAAAGAGGATGAAATATATGAGCATTGCAAAAAACGGTTTGAAGACAATTTTATAAACACATTGTATTAGTAGAGGAAAAAGATTGCTTCATTGCTCACTAACAGTGTTTGTCTGTCTTCACCTTCAGGTTGGATGATTGATGCCGACAGTCGGCCTCGATTCAAAGAACTCGCCGCGGAGTTCAGCCGAATGGCTCGAGACCCTCAGAGATACCTGGTCATACAGGTGCAGTTTTCTCAAAGTCAACCTAAATTCCAAAGTTTTTATTCAAGAGTACCTGAATCACACAGAATAACCTTTAAAGAGATTAACTGTCGAGTTTTTCTCAGGGGGACGATCGCATGAAGCTGCCCAGCCCAAACCACAGTAAGTTCTTCCAGAGTCTTCTGGATGAGGAGGAACTGGATGACCTGATGGACGCCGAGGAGTACTTGGTTCCTCATTCCTTAAATGCCCATCCCACTTCCCACATATCCGGCCCACACGTCGACTCGAATCAAGTAAGTGTGTTGCAAAAACTGCAAGCTCCATTCAGGTTTAAATGAATTCAACAGTTTGAGCGAAATCCTGTTATGAGTTATGTCTGTGAAATATTCAATTACACGCCTATAAATTGCAATTTAAAACAAAGCTTGTGGTTGGGTGGACATCAATCAACGATCGCATCTTGTATACATACAACTTTATATTTTAACTTTGATCATTTGCAGATGATTAAATCTGTTCAATTGCATTGCATTGAAGCACGAAGGAAAATATGGAGCCGTGCTTTAACTGCTGGTTTTATTATTAGCGTGTGAAAGCAGACGCTGATCATAGCCAAGCGTTTCATTTCACCAAGTAAAAAAAGAACTGTCAGAAATGCATTAATGTCCTGGCTCATACAGTCGTAAGATCTGGCCATTTACAGCTTGGTATGATTTGTACCAAAGCGCCTGATCTAAAAATATATGATTAATACATTGGGTCCAAAAGTATAAGAAAATCTTTAAACATCAAACATTTGCACGTTGATTTTTTTTATTCAAGTTTTAGAATATAGAGAAATGTTTGACTACACTTAAGGCCTTACATTGAAAAGAAGAGTCCAGGCAACCATGATAGTTTGTGATTGATGAAACATTAAGAGCGAATCAAAATATCCATTTGAATATAAAGTGCTTGTGTTTTTAAAAAGCTTTCTTAAAACGTCTTCGCGGCCGACAACATTTTTACAAGTGCTGAACTCTTTACAATATTATCATGTTTAAAATTAAAACTGTATCATGGGTTTTCAAAATCACGGTATATTGTGATACCCTAGCCTTGCCGCTAATTTAGATATCATTATAGTTATCTTTATAGTTATCGTTCTTGGTGAGAATCTACACTTCGCCCATCAAAATGTTCCAGTCTGCAATTTGATAATTATATTAAACTTTACACTTTACAACTATGGCACCATTTTTTCTCGTTTTCCTGATTCATTTGTAATGTAATATAAACTTTGAAGTTAATTGTACATTCCTCCTGTGATCAGAACCAGTTTGGGTATCATGATGGAACGTGGCGTCCTGAGGAGGCATCAGAGGCTCGATCTCGTGAGGCATTGGCCACAGGCAGTAGCCCCTCCGTCACTGCTGGTATACAGAGAGCAGGTCTGAATACAGTGGAGGGGCAGCAATGCAACGGAAGTTTGAAAAAACAGACCACAGGTCACTCAATGGAGGACAGCAGCGGTCAGCGATACAGTGCAGATCCAACTGTGCTACTGGGAGAAAGAGAACAGAGAGGAGATACAGATGAGAACGGCTATATGTCGCCTATGAAAGACAAGAGCTCCATCAGTATGTACTTCATTTATTTATGTCATTAATTTAAAGGTGTAGTTCACCTTCAGAATGAAAATTCTGTCATTTACTCACCCTCTTGTCATTCCAAACCTTTATGACTTTCTTTCTTCCGCATAACACCAGAGAAGATATTTTGAAGAATGTCGTTAACAGCGTCCCATTCACTTGCATTGGTTACAATAGAAGTGAATGGGGGGCTGTGCTGTTACCAACATTTTTCAAAATATCTTCTTTTGTGTTGTGCAGAAGAAAGAAAGTCAGGTTTTAAATTGACAAGAGGGCGTGTAAATGATGACAGAATTTTATTTTGAAGGTGAACTACTCCTTTATTTAAAGGGATAGTTCGCCTAAAATGAAGATTCTGTCATTTTTTACTCAACTTGAAGTTGTTCCAAACATGTATAAATGTCATTGTTTTGTGAACACAAAAGAAGATATTTTGAAGAAAGTGGGAAACCTAACAGTTCTGGGGCATAATTAACTTTTTTTCTGATATCGTCGTCAACAGTGCCCTAAAACTGTTTGGTTCCGAACGTAATTCCAAATATCTTTCATTGTGTTCAGCCGAACAACAAAATGTATGCAGGTTTAGAACAACTTGAGGGTTATTTGACCCAAATAAAGAAAAGTAAGTAAAGTAACCTGCAATGTCATGTTTCAAACAGAGATGGCGACATAGAGAGGCAAAACTTACAGTGTCATTGTAAAATTCGGATGAAAACTATGTTGTATGTCTTCCGCCTCCATAGATCATCTGAATCCCGTCGAAGAGAATCCTTTTGTTACCCGGCGTAAAAATAAAGACCTCCATGCAATAGACAACCCGGTTTACCACAGCACCCCCGATGGCAAACCCAAGTGCGACGACGAGTATATAAACGAGCCTCTTTACCTCAACACGTTCAACAACACCAACGACACCACCCAGGAGATGTTACGAAAAAACGGAGTCTCCATCCCACTGCAGGTGACAACAGCAACCCACAATCCAAGCAGCCAGGTTTCCCACGTCACACAAGTAGGTCGACCCCATCATCACAACCACGGACCGCACGTTCACTTCGCCATACCGCCGGTTCAACCCGTTCACCCCGTACCAATGAGCCAGAACGATCAACATACCAAATCGGTTCAGGCCATCCATGATCGCACCAGCAAATCTGCTCTGCCGCCACCTGCAGATCAGATCTGTGTAGTAAGCAAATCCAATCGTTCTCCCCAACAGTTTTATTTGGCAAAATCTGCGGTCACAGGTAAAGTCGGCACGTCTGGCCTGCCGGGTCACCCCGTGCCACCGGGCGGCATGATTCTATCGGACAAGGTGTACAGGAATAACTTTGACAATCCTGAATATTGGCAGCACAGCCTTCCACCCAAGATGAGCCCTCAGAACTTGCAAGACTCTACAGTGATTTGCAATAACAAGTTTCTTTACAAGCAGAACGGACGCATACAGTCGTCCATGCCGGAAAATCCGGAGTACGTGTCCGAATCGGGTACCAAGCCAGGGCCGGTCCTGCCTCCTCCTCCCTACCGGCAGAGGAACACTGTGGTCTGAAGACCGGATCTCCGTGCTCTGTAGAGCCTGGTTCTTTTACCAGCACTTTACCTTCAATGTCTTTCCTCGATCCGACGTCGGTCAACGAAAGAGGCTGTGAAATAATATACGGGAGAACTTACATGTGTAACGTGTTCAAGAAAGAGGCCGTCCAACGGGGAAGGTAACTCCATCCAGGTCTGTCCAAACTTCATCCCAAAAGATCGTGCCAGCAACCCAAACTCTATTAAGTCAACATTTAAATGATACAAAAATTGATATTTAGTAGCTAGTTGTAGAAATGGTGGTTTCAACGTCGGTAACCACTTCGGTTGATCAAGTGTGGAATTTTTTTTAAATAAATGTCTTGGTCAAAATTGTATTTTAAACGAACAATGAAATATAAAATCTGCTCGATAATGCAGATTAGAAGCGCACATTTCTTGACTGCATCACTCCAGCGCATACTTCGGCCATTTTAAACCAGTTACACTGCTGCCCTACAGGGACAAGTACTGTTACATTAAAAATATTGTGAATTTAATTCTTCGACACAGCGAGCTGAGCAGAATGCCGATAAAAGCGTGCGTATTTTCTCACAATGAATGCAAAGTCCTACAATATTGTCAGTGGAAGTCATGGCCTTATTTGCCTGTGATGAGCAAGAGAACTCAAGGGGATTCACCAGTAGAGAGATACAGAGAATTCCTCAGCAGAAAGAACAGTACTGAATGGTTTACAGGGTGTTTACATTCATTTTCTTTCATTTCGAAGGCTCGGACAAAGGACGTCTGATAACTTAAATTATCCTTTGTGTCATTTTTAACTTCATCTTTCATGTTCCTGTGGGTTGAAAGAGGCTCGTGTTGGTCACCTTAATCGGTTGATACTGCTAGATGGTAAACGTCAAATTCACATACAGTAAATTACCAAATCATCATGATGCGTTTACTTATTTACTAGTAATTTAGGTTTTATTGGTGCAATGCAATGTGTTAATATTGAATTCAAATATCGAACGTTGAATTTGGGCACAACATTTATATTATCATTACTATTTATTTAAAAAGGCTGCTAAACCTTTTTTGGGGGCATTTCATTGATATTCCACAACACAAATACATTTTTAGTTGGCACAGTCAGTTTACATGTGTCGGATGTTTTGGACATGTTATACTGTGTTATGAATTACAATAAAGCTGAATTTGTGTAAAAGACTGTTAAAAGACAAATTCAAAAGTACAGTATGTATTTGTCATGTTTTATAATACAGAAAGCTTTTAGTTTGTTGTGAATCACCCGAATAATCGCTCTACTGTGTTGTTTTACTTTATGATTGTATTGTTAAACAATCATTTTTAGCCTCAAGATGACTAATATTTTAAAATGACACAAAATAAGCATTGAAACACATATTAAATATTGAATATATTTATTATTTGGCCATTTTTATAATGAATAAACATTTTTTCAGTAATTTGTCGAGCTTTAAAATGTATTATGTAGAAGTGTTGAGTTTTTGTGAGTGGGAGGCGGGTCCTTTGAATATTGTTGAAAACTACAAGGGGGTCTTGGAGTCAAAAAGGTTGAGAACCCCCACCCTAGAAGAACCACTTTTGGCTGAATGGTTCCATAAGGAACCTATAAGAAAGTAAAAAAGATTTTGATGGTTTCTATAAGAAACGTTATGTGGCCCAAACTTAACTTCCGGTAGATCTCCGCAAAGAAACAATAACTGTTGAGTAGTTTTAATTTAACTGAATCCCATTGATATACTATAAAATATCATAATAAATGAATATTAATGTAAATTAAATATCAAATAAATGGCCACTTGCCAGACAGGAGGTTAGCTGCGGGCCAGGCACCTGTGTCCGATAAAACCGTCTATAAGAACCGTATGATCGTCTCATAAGAACCCTTCAGCAAATGGTTCTTTGGGGAACCAAAATGGGGTTTTTCTGCGACATCACTTTATTTTAAGAGCTTTATGGCAAAATGCTAATGTACATCAACAGCCAAACAGTCTTTAACTGCCAAATTATTATAAAAGCTGATCTCCAGGCTCCGATAACATATCGTAGGTTTTACATTCAATGCATTTGGCAGATGGTTTTATCCAAAAGTGCATTCAAGTTAAATGTATTTGCGGAGTTTGTGCTGTATAGGAATGGACACCGATGGTCTTTGCAAAGAGAAAGTAGAAAGGCTTTATTGTCATTGTAGATTTTTGCGTTCAACGAAATTTGGAGCAAGACGTTATAGTTAAGATATAATATAAACAGAAAGATTTATGATGGCCTTATGCACTGTCTGAAATATCTCTAAGTCATTTTAATTGAACCATATTTAACTTTAAATATTTTTATTTTACATGTCATTAACTCGAAATGTAAACAAATGCATGTGGAAGCACTTCAGGGAATTCTAACAAATTTACAGTACACAGATACGGTAAAATTTCTATGGACTGCCAGGGCTTTCGTAAGTTACATAAATATTCTTCTGTTAAACAAACATTAGATCTTAGACAATTCCTGTAAGCGCAGCGTATGTGCGTTTATGACATAGCAAGTAGTGAGCAGTACACGGCATTGCAAATGCTACCGTAAAATAATATCATTAAAACATTTTGTGCATTTGGCAAAATGTACCATGTTTCTGAGCCATGCGCATTTAGAATAATTGCTATGTGTGTCCTAAAGAAATGTGAATAATATTTTTGTAGAGCGATGAAAGATGATCTGTAAATATATAGAGACTGTTGCATCAGGGCTTTTGTTTTGTTGATTTTGTTCAGTTTTGTCTAACATGCCGTGTCTGTGGTAACAGTTGGACATCGTGTCAGTATCTTTGTGTTTGATTTAAACTCAAGTGATGTTACGTTATCCTCGGGCTTGTTTCTTTGTAGGTTAAACACTGTCTTGTGATTTTAAACTCCTGCTGCTTCTATGGTTAGTCGTGGCCCTTTCTCCATAAGTGCCCATTTTCTATCTTCTTTACCTTAATATATATTCTTTAATAGTTGTAAATATGACTGTTTGAGATTTACAGCAACATAAATGACGATTATCTACTTATCAACCTAATTTAAAAGCAAAATATTGTTGTATCTAGAGTGTATTTTCTTTCTTATTTATTAATAGACATTTGTTTTGAGGATTTGAGTTTTATTGGTTTTGATCTTATGACATGGTGACATATGGGAAATTGCTATTATTGAAGCGTTGAAAATGAGTAACACCTGAGTGGACGATTTTGGATTCTGAACTTAACGGAAAGATTTGGACACCTAATCTATGATTAACAATGTATGAATGTCATTGAATTCGATAACAAAACATCAAATGTAACCTTTCTTTGCAGTTTAGTTTCTTAAAAACTAACTTTTTAAAGTCTTTTTTGAAAGACGTATGAATCATCAAGTATTTGGTTACTTTTCCTTTTTAATATTTTTCTAAAAATTATTTAGTAGTACAATTAAATTGTTGAAATGTAGCATTTAAAGCATATATTTAAATTACTTAAATAAAATATAATTTGAATAAACTAATAAGTCATAACGTAACAAGCTACTTTCATTAAATATTTTGTTTGTAAATTGCTTTAAATATATTTAATATAAATTTATTAAGCTGATGTAATGCATTGGCCTATTATTTAAGTTACAATGGAGATACATGTTTAAGTGTGGCTTATGTGTCCAAATGCCTACTGCTGTATTTAAGATCATTGACAGTTAGTGTAAATTATTTTACTTTCTGTTGTGTCATAACATATGAAAACAAAAATAAAACTCAGTACATTCAATAGTTTAGATCATTCCTTGTACTGTTTCCCACAAACCAATGCCAACTGAACAGAGATACTGTCCCCATATTTGTTACATGAACCTGTTAAAAAGTATATTTTCAATTTAATATGAATAAAGATGAAATTAATTTGAACAGTGTCGTTTATATATTGTGTGTCAGATATGTTACATGAGGAAGTCCATAAATGTATTAACTATGGAATTGAACATTACATGTTTTTTTATTTAAGGAAGTAAAAATGCAGTTTTTTTTATTTATTTTTTTATTTTATTGCCGATTTTAAATGAAAAGCATTGAAAAAGAGCTTACAGATTTTAGTTGTGTGCCAGTTATGCTGTTTATTTTTTTATCAAATAGCCTAATAGAAATAACACATTCAGTTATATTTTCTGTTATCAGTGTATCATCAAAAATCTATATCCAACTATTACATCTGCCATACTTGAAGCAAAAAATATTTTTTGGACCTTAATCCAAAACATCATAAATTCCACAAAAACAAAGTTTTGAAGAAGTTTCTGTTTAGTGAAACAGCTTGTGTATGTCAGCAAAATAATTTCAATCGAAAGCTTTGGCTGAACTCAGAGACTCGAATCATAAATAATACACAACTGTCCAATGCTGAAGAGCCTCTCTGAAGTTTCTGCTATTAATACTAAGTGCATGTTGGATGTTAAAATTGTTGATGCGATTAAACCAAAGTCCCTTTCAAGGCAAGTTCGTTCACTCGCAGGACGCCTTCAGAACGTACTCTGGTAGCTATTTCAAATGTAAAATGACTTTCAAAAAGTCCAAATGTAATTAAATGGGAAATTGCCAAATAATTTGATGTTGGTCCAGCCAGTAAAGTAGCATCTTTTGGAAACTGTGGTACAGATCACAGGCTAAACGCAAAGATGCTGGAATGAATGACGGTATAGAAGGAATGAAAATACATTTTATGTAGGGTCCTGTGATTTCAATAACCTGAACAGTTAACAAAATTCAAATCGTTCTAGAAATCATGTCAAAATTATGCAACTATGGTTAAATGATGTATTCTGCGTGTCTCTGACTGAATGTGTGGTGACGTTTCGTTGACTAGCCTACATGCCTGATGCAAAAAACATGAGTGACACGCAAAAAAAAAATGCGTGCGTGTGCGCCGTGTTGAGGCAAACACATAAAATGCGTACCCCACATCTGATTTAAAGTCCCAGTGAAATTAAAAATGACTATTTTAATTTTTTCATGACTTATTGCAGCGTTTATAGTAAAAAGCTTATCAATGTGGGTCATTTTCTTTTTTAAATTCATGTGCCCTCATAATCTTAAGTTAAAATCTGAAAATACACTTCCGCCCTGAAATGACTATCCATCTTAAATGACGTAAATTAGACGGCTTGGGCGGAGCATCCGTTAGCTCCTCCCCTTCAACTGTCAGTCTGCTGCCAGTTCCATTTCAAAATGCAACGGCTGTTTTTATACATCCAATCAATTCGCAGTGAAAAACGCAAGCCACGCCCACTCATTTTCTCCTTTGAAATGCATTTTCACTCGGAAATGCTTCAGAATACGAAGTAAAAACGATCGCAACTTCCGGATCACGGGGACTTTAAGAGCTTACTTTATGAGAATTTCGCTTTTATTTGTGAAAGCTACTGCCAAACACACACTGAAAAGGTCTTTGCGTAAGCCTGTCAAAATTAAAGTCCGGTTAACAATTGACCTACATGAAAAAACTGTAGTATACTATATTGTTTACTCTTGTAAATTGTAGTAAAGTCAGATAGTATAAACACTAAAATTGCTATGATAAATACTACACTAACATAAGTAGACTTAAAAACCAGGTTCAAAAACACAGTATTATCTAGGATTTTTACATGGCGATAGTAAATTATACTTCAGTATACTAAAGTATTTTTTTCATGTGGGTAAATCTACTGCTATTGTATAGTAAAAAACGATTGGCCGCTGTATTGTAAGATACTAACAGCATCACTGCATGTTGTGGGAGATTTCTATGAAGCTTTGAATTTGTTTTTTGGTGTTGCTGCGAGGCATTCCAAGTGGCTGGTTGATTAAATGTCAAAAGATCCCACCCTCTCTATCTCTAATAGTCCTGTCCTCAGATATGACTAAATAGATCAAATGTGCCATATAAAAACTATAGCAAAGCATTAATAAGCCTCGCATTAGGTTTGGAGAATGAACCTTGTCAAGAAAATAAGCCCTGAGAAGGAAGAAGATTCGTTTTCTTTATTCATTTATTTTATAAGCAAAACAATGTCTTGGAGAATGAAGTGTCATTTTACAAAGACAGGCCTGCGTTAGATCCACAGGGCATGCAATTATACAAAATCAGTCTGTATCTAGCAGTCTGATGACAGCATTGTAGGACAACAATTGCTATTTAATTGGGGTTGCCACACTGACAGGCGTTTTACTTCTTTATCTGTCAGGGGGCTGTGCCATTAAAGCTGGTTCCAACGTGCTTGTCAAGTCTTAATTATCCCTTGACATCTTTATACCGGCTCGGCCCTCTTTTAGCACGCTTGTGTTTGCACTTGTCACGCATTCTGCTGTGTAGTGTTTTCAGATTGCAGCGGTGGGTTACACAATATTGTTTTAATCATTTCTTCCCTTGCTTCTCATTTGTTGCTGTGTGATTTACATCGGTAAGCTAATGTTTTAAGTACATTTACTCCCCAAATGAAGAAACTTTTTTTATTCAGCTTATTTTCTCTAAGAGCTCAGCTTTTTAGATATTATTTAGAAAAGCCACCAATCACATTAAAATTCCCCAAAAAGAATATTTTTATAAATATGTTTTTGATATTTCCTGAGTGCCTTCGCCTTGCCAGATCTGGATCCTTTTGGAGGAGTTTAAAAAGTTTATCTACTTTTTAACAAGTCCAAGAGCATTTTTGAAAATCTCAGAAGCTTTGAGAAGTATTGGAATTAAATTTCATGTGCTCAGCCATAAAAGTATTATCCTTTCTTTTTCTCTCCAGGTTCAAATAAAAGCTACCTTGCGAATGTTATTTTGATTCCTCATCGGAAGGCATAAATATATTATTTTTTCTCTGCATGCACCGCTTTCTTAGTTGAATTACTCCGCCACCAGGCACTTATTTATGTAAATGCATGTTATTTCTCATAAACAGCTATCCAACAGGGTTACTGTTGACACATTTTAAAATACCTGCTTGTATGCACCTTGCGATCTCAGTACCTTAGTATTTTTACAGCTGGCTGCATATCTAAGCTGTTTTTCTCCCCAACGTTGGGCGCTAGATACCAGACAGAGATGGAGAAATTTAATTTCCTCAAAGCCCAAGTTATGTGACCACGGCGTCCTCCATTTCCTTTGAGTTGTGAAAGCTTTCCCATTAAGATGCACGCATGCGTGTATACAGTTCCAAAACCTGTGGATTTATGATGAATTATTGCAAACATCATAAAGTTTGATCTTGATCTGAAGGACTGCACAATAGTATTTACAAGGTTTTTATGAAATGCAGTGTGTCTTCATAGTACAACATGAAAAAGTACAGGTATGTGAATCCCCATTTCCTGCAACTACATATAGAGCACAATCACACTTATTTACACTGAAAATAACACGTTTATTGCAAAGTGTACTGTAGTATTTCCCACATTGTCATGTCAAAGTCTTTCTACATTGAATTTCACATATGATCCCTATTTATTAGTTTTGATAAGAACTATATGCTAAAGAAAAGTTTTGGAGGTATGCACATCGCAATATGTTAAAATCTTCAAAATCACTCACTGCAAGTGTTGAACTTGTGATAAGTAAAATGTGATGATATTTATTGGGATATTCCACCCAAATATGAAAATTATCTCATCAATTACTCACCCTCAAGTTCCAAACCTGTATAAATTTCTGATGAACACAAAGAAAGATATTTGGAAAAATGTTAGCAACTGACAGTCCTGGGACATCATTGACTACCATAGTAGGAAAAATTATTGTACTTTTTTTTGTTCGCGTGGACACAAAATGATATATTTTGAAGAAATGAGGAAAGCAAACAGTTCTGATGCACATTTGACTAACATTTAAATTTTTCCTACCATGGTAGTCAGTGATGTCCCAGAAATGTCAGTAGCTAACATTGGTCCAAATATCGTTCTTTGTGTTCAACAGAACAAAGAAATTTATAGGCTACAGGTTTGGAAAATTTAGCGGAGTAATTCATGACAGAATTGTGTGTGTGTGTGTGTTGGCATACTCGCACCTTCTCAGTTGCTGGAAATAGCACTTAATAGGTCCCCTGTGTAACTGTGGTCTTCGCTTGTCTATTGTTCCTCACCATATCTGTGTGAAATCCCATAATACCATCACAGTCCGCACCATGCTGACATTAACTCCGCAGGGGATGCGTTCCTTCTCACTCGTGTACCATCCGTACCCTTGGATCCCAAAAAGATGCGGAACTCATCTGTCTCTGCCCCTACCTACCTGTTTGCTTTTGCCTTTCAACATCATATCATTTTTTAAACCTACCCCTTCTGTTTTGCATTCCTTCGAAAGCTCACCCCGTGTAGGCTGCTGATGGAGCTGTCCGTGGTGCTACTCTGTGTATTTTTGCCACAGCGCTGTCCGTGGTGCTGATAACCCACTAAATATGCCACGCAGGCACCCCCGACCATTTAAAATTCAAAGGGCTATAAATTAATGAATACTTATCTGTGCACCCCTGGCCCTGGTTTCTGGCTCCGGGCCCTGTTATGTCTAATAATGGTGGGATGAGCCGGGGTTGAGCATGAGACTCTTTGTGGCTGTCACCGTGGGTCCTCGGCTCTATCTCTCAGCTGCAGACAGACAGATAGAAGGCATCGCTATGCAGCGTGGCAAAGCTGTTTGTCTGGGATGGTTGTGACACCCTCCGCTTGGGGGGATTTTAATGAGCTCCCCTGGGACAGGCATTAGTCATTTAACATCCTGTGGAGAGCAGGGACATCCAGACACGCACCTTTGCTGGTTAAAACACAGAGTGGACACACACACACACACACACCAACAAAAGCATATGAATTCCAGAAAGCATGCAACAGGTCTCAAGTTGCTGCGAAATATTATGCAGTCTTAGCGCGGTGGAGTTATAAATATGCGGTGGTATTGCAAGGCTGAGGAGTTGTCATATGGGGGTAAATCTTGTGGAACCAGGCCACATTTCGCCCTAAAATGCAAAAGAAAGGGAATCATTTGTCACCTTGGAATTATAAGGTTCTATCTGCATTCTGAGCAGTTTTGAGATATTGAGCTTCAAAGTTTTTGCATTCCATTTGACTTTGTAGACAAAACCTCTTTGTACACAAAAAAACCATCACGTAATGTAAATAAGTTGTCACAGAAAAGAATATGTGAATAACTCAATTTGAACAAAAATGTCAAAGTCAACCTTATTATTCCATGGCGACAGATTTTATTCATTAAGAAACTGAACCTTATTTTTAAGGAGTATTTTGGGGTGAGAATGATCCAGATATGCATGAAAGATGTTTGAAGTATGCATCCAGTGATCGATCTACATTGGCATTGCATACGTCTCCAATTTGGCACAACCGACACTTTGTCGATAACCATCAATCAAAACATATCCATATTTGCACCACAATAGATTCCAGCACAGAATCCACGTACAAAACTGTTTTATTTTCAATAACAAATGCACAATTAACCGTCCATTTCTCAGGCGGCATGTACCCATCTCGTGATAGGTTAAACGGCTGGTGCGGAGAACAACAAGGCCGATCTGATTTTGTTTATCTTGGACAAGCTAATTAAAGTGTCACAATTCATTATACAGTCCATGCCCCACCTTGTCACACGGAAAATAGGAATATCAATCATCCGGCGCCCCCGCTCAACCTTCTCCCGTTGCGGATCTCATTGCTCGCCATGGTGTCAACGCTGTTCGAGGCATCAATGAGAAATGGGTTTTCCCTGAACACGTGTCTATTCACTTCTCTCTCTTCGTCAAAACGCTGTCATGTAAGCACGACCCCCATATACCTCGCCTAGCGTGCGCGTCATTGAAGGGTCTCCTGTCCTTGTTTTGACATTAACCCGTCATGGCATCATGAGCAGGGAATGGCAAAATGATGTCTCCTGCTATCCAGAGTGGATTGTCATTCATTTGAGTGATGGTTTTTAAGTCACAGTTTTCACATATAATGCTTGGAGTGGTGCATTTTAACATCATTTCAATTTCAAATGTGATTTGAATGATCACTTGTTAAGAAACATTTTGCCGAGAACCGGAAATTTTATTCTGCATTACTTGTTTGGTGTCAAGGCTATGCAGACGAAAGCCACGACGATCCCTCTGACAGGTTATTACTCTACCCTGTCTGTTTTACAGGATAGGAACAATGAGCTTTGCTGTACTATGCTGGATTGTAAAGATGACTGTTTACAGAATGATAGCATGAGACGGCATGGGTAGGATTGGTGCAACAATGTCTTGTTCAGAGACATTTTCACACCTCATTGAAATTGTGGGGTGGAACATGCCAAGTGTAATTTTGCGATACTGTAACAAGCTGTCATAATCTTAAAAGTTACTGTTTAAAGAAGCAAAGTACGAATACTTGACGGGAACTTCGTAGTTATCCAAAAGGCTTCATGCAAATTGATAAGCAGTGGTGGGTTGTACAGATCAAATGCTTGAGGCAACTGAAAAACAAATATGCATGTTGATTTTATTGAAGGGAGCTGGAATTTCACACATCTTTCTTGTAAACATCATGCTGAAGTTGGTGCCGTGCAGTTTGGACCTATTGGATGTGACAAATATGTTGGTGCCCATGCGAGAGATGTGGGTTTGAATGTGTCATCTTGCATCATCCAGATTCTATTCCAGTGTCCACTATAAAAAAATGTTGGTCGGGTAAAATTGGACAAACCCAAACAATGGTTGAAATTACTCTAGAAAATGTCACCAACCCAAAGAATTTTGGGTTGAAAAAGCATACCTTAATTTAAACCCAACGCTTTATAGAGTTTGTCTATATTTTACCCAACCAAACAACCCAGCATTTTTTTTATTGTGTGACCTTTTTAAAGAGTGAAATACAAAAGTTCAAATGACTTCTATGACAAAAGCTTTCTCATCCAGAAGCATTACTGAAGTAAAATGGCTTCTCTCACCTCAAGGCACCAAGACTGTGATCCATTCTTTTATTTAAACAGTACCAGACTGAACTCCATCAGTTTGACACTTGCAGTAAATGTTATATTGTAAATCAGGTCAAATTCTGCAGCGCAAGCACTGACACAGCATGTCCTTGTTTTTGATACATTTCTCTTGCCGTGCTTTGTGCACAAGGCATTACTTTTGAATGAATAAAGCTTTAGCTACTTTAGTGAAGTGATAAGAGGCTATATTATTTTATCAAGAGAAAACTCATTTTGCCTAACGAAACAAGTTTTTTCACAAAACAAACTTATGAACTCTCAAGTGTTGGTTCTTGAGAAAGTTTCTTGTAACCTCAAAGAGAAATATGCTGACACTTTCCAACAGAACTCACGCACAGATGTAAGAAATGGAATCATAAATTGTTTCCATTGATTCTGTCACTGCAATCTTGTAAAACCCACTCTATCATAATGGAATTTTTGTGCGTAATCCTTGCTGTTTATGTGTATAGTCTGAAATGGACAGATGTCCTCTGAGATTTGCTGAAATGTACTACAGAGAAAAGGTTAGAAACAAATAATTCTTTGGAATTTACAACCTCGTAAAGTATCTCAGAGTTTCAGTGACAATAAATGAACAGTGCAGTACGTGTGCTGTTATGTAACTTTGCTCTCGAGGTACATAATGAATAGGTTATCCACTTAGATTTTAGGTTACATTTTTTTGTGAATCACTTTTTGCAAGAATAAAACTTTACAATAAAGTTGTATTTGTTAACATAAGTTCACTTCAGAAGTTGAACTAACAGTGAAGAATACCTTATAGTATTTATTCATCTTAGTGCATGTTCATTTGAACATGTATTTACTAAAATATGTTTAAAATCAAATGCTGTATCTGTAACATAAGTTAATGCAGAATGAAAAAACATGCATTAACAATAAACATTTATTAACTTTGATAATGTTAGTTCAATCAAATGTTAGTTTTGCCAAGTTTCACTTAAAATTTCAACATTTTATATGGAAAATATTAACCAATGTCTCGATTAAAATAGTCATAATAACTTCAACCATTAGTATAAACAGATAGCAAAAGGATGTTTACATTTTTTAAGATGGAATTTAGCAAGTCACAACCTCCCAAAAGATTTTTCAATTGATAATGAATTAAATAATGCAAACGTGAATTTTTAAGAGCTCTGTAAAACTTCTCTTTCGTGAATAATCTACTATACTTGTGCGGGTGCATAATTAAGTATTTAATGTTCATTAAATGAAAAATTCATTAGCTTTCACTGGTTCTGCTCTTTGGTACATCACAAGTACCACTTGTACTCCAAAAAATATTTTTTATGAAGATCATTTTCATTAGAGGGTCTCAATTCTTGATTAATCAGAGAAGAGCATAATTTAATTATAAGAAATAACTATGAAAGCATCTTGAAAAGATTCACGCACCGTGAACAGTTTCTGTATCTGTACTACAGTATATCAGAACGTTTTTACTTTAGAAAAATTTCACTACATTATAGCCTAAAGCTTATATCTTAAAGCATATCATACTTTTACTTTACTATATTTCATAAATGCACATACTTTTTTTTTTTAAATGTTCTTTCTTTTACAAAAATGTTTAAAGAGTAAGTAAGACAATACTTGTAGTAGAGTAAAAATACTTAAGCACCTCTGTCACCATTTACTTTAATCGTATTACTATATTTAATTGACTTTACTTTACATTTTGCTATAAATAACTCATGTTTCAAAAGACATATGGCTACGGTTTCTGTTTTCTGGGTCACATTTAAAGCGGTTTCTGGATACACGTTGTTTGAAAAGTGCCTATCATCAAAACTGCACATTTACAGTACATCCGTCAAAGGGGCACAATATGCAATAGAACACATCATTGTGTTTATAAAACCGTGTCGGGGGTTTTAAACTTCAAGGACTGGTTCGTTTGTAGCAGCGAAAGGTAAAAAATAAAAAGTTGCAATGACTACAGAAAACCTTGGCATGCTGCGCTAACCAAATGTGAAAGCTTGTTCCCTTCTCAGTTACTCTGTGTTGTCATAGACTTATTAATAATGTATGTTTTTCTCTTCCATGCTAAGATCCCAAAAGAGTGGGTCTTTTAAGAGCAGAATCATTATAAAAGTTTATCATTTATTTATATGTTTTACACATATTTTATCAATACAAAACTGATTGTGCTTCATTTATGTGTCTAAAAGTAAATCAAGAAAACTGGATTATGCGAAAAGTACCTAGAAATATCCTCTGCAGTCTTCTGCATGGAGACAGGCGGATGTTATCTCCTCTCCGGCAGGTTGTTGGGACAGTCTGACATACGTGAAGTGGTTTTTCATGAAACATTAAAAATAGCTGTTTTGCCTGGCTGATAAGGTTGGAACATGGAGAAAAGCATGAATCAGCAATAAGACAGAAGAGGACTCGAATGATCCTTTAAACTCAACCGCTCAACTCAGCTGTTTGACAGAGGATCGTATCGTATTAACAGCCTGACACAAGAAATACATGAAATAAATATATTTAACTTGAAACAATTTAGTGAATGAACCCTGTTTTATTCGCTGACTTATGGGTTGGCTAAATCCCATTTATAGGAAATACGAATCACGAGTATAGCTAATGTAAACATACAACACATAGCAAAATTGCGAATGTTAAAAAATAACTCTCACAGTGTATATATAATTCACACTTCAATAGTGTGCATTATATACAGTATACACTGTGAGTGTTAATTTGACCTTTTCTAACACTGGCGATTTTGTTGTGGATGTAAAAATGTAATGGTTTGCTAGGATACTTGACCAAGTAAAATGTACCTCTAGTCTATTGGAATAAAAAAAGGTAAAAGGTTAGTTTAGTATTTATACTTTTTATTTGATTACACTTGTTTTTTGGCCATTTTAGTACCAAAGCAGTTTTAAACATCCTCTATGTCTGCACTCCCTATTACAGGGAAAGCCCTGGAAGAAAACCGTGCATCAGTTTCACTCCGATTAGCTGTCAACCATGTAGAAGTACAGCCACTGTCACAAAAAAGCCAAAGTAATTTGCTTTAATAGCAAGACAACCCTGGGTCTGTTTGGAGTAATGAATACACGGAGTGTGCCAGGGGCCAGAGAGCGTGAACAGCCCGGAAAAGAGAGCAGGATGACCCATGAAGTACAGCTTACAAATACAAAGCAGCATTTCGTTGTGCTTCTTCTGAAGACGACCAAGAATTTTGGTAGTAAAAAACTGAAATCTGAAATACGTTCGGAAGATGAAATCAGTCACAAAAATAAATAAATAATAACTCAATAAATTAATTCTATGTTTGTTTTTTGACCTGAGGTGTAAACAGCATTTCCATGATCTAGTCTTCTATAATGTACCTCTTGTGTTGTAGGACATCTGGTTGGCCTGTCTGAATATGAATGCAATAACTTCAGATTGAAGTGCACACCCCACCACACTGGTTATGTAAATACACTTAAAATTGTGTAAACGTCACTGCGTTCGATAAGAAAATATCAAACCCAAATGCATCTGCAAGCAAATGATGCTAAACGTTTTTCAGAACTAACATCACTTATTTATTTCTGTGAATGCAACTGGACCTGTATAATTGCAAAAAATACATTTTGATTTTGTAATATTGCTTTGAATATTGGGCAATATTGAAAATCTTACAAACCTCCTATTTTAAAATCCTAGAAGGAAACATTATTGCTCAGAGGTTGCTCTTCTATATATTGGAAGTTTCGGAGTCTCAAATGTTTCTTCTAAAGTTTCATAGAATCAATACTTTACATAGAATATAAATACTTTAAGAGTGTAAAATGAAAGAAAAAGAGGTTGAAAACGAATGTAGATTGCTGAGATAAAATAACTTTGATTTGGGTAACTTGATAAGAAATGTTTGAGTTCATACTGAGATCTTTAATAATATTGACTTTTGACTGCAGACTTGACAAATCTGTGGAGAGACATTCGTGACATTTCTAGGCTTAAAGGGATACTTCACCCAAAAAAACTTCTGTCATCAATTACTCCAACAAAGAAATGGGGGACCCCATTTCTTTGTTTTTTTAACACAAGGAAAGATATTTGGAAAAATGTTAGCAACTGACATTTCTGGGACATCATTTACTACCATAGTATAGGAAAAATTTAAATCGTACTCAAAGGTGCCCCAGAACTGTTTGATTTGCTACAATCTTCAAAATATCTCTTTTTGTGTGTGACAGAACGAGAAACATTGATAAAATAATTAACAGTAAGTTTCCATTGAATCTCACTGTTATCAGAGAAATAAGTGAGATATTAAAGCGATCTCATCTGTGATTATTCTTTCTCATGGGATGTTTGACTTTAGCAGCAATTCTACAGTATACAGTAAAAACAAGGCTTGAAAATGTAAGACATGCATCAATATATTAGAGTTGATGATTTGTTTTAGGTTGAAGAAGCTTTTTGACTCGGATGATTGTAATGCAGCCTCGTCACACCGTTCACAGCCCTAAGCAAGGAAAACACTGCGATGAAATAATTACAATCTGCGTCTTTCTTCAATACCAGTATCGGTCCCACAAATTACACATGAAATCTCTAGCTTAAAAAATGCTGCATCAATGGATTTTAAGGCACAAGCCCCCATGCGTCATTTCACAATTCAAGTATTTCAAGGATTATTAAAATGGTGCAGACTGCTGTGAAATTGTAAGTGCTCCTTTCTCCGGAGCGACGTGGTGCGTGCAATATGTTGGATCTTGTTGAAAAGACCCATAGGAAAGAAATGTCAGAATTGAGATCTCCTTAGTGTCTCAATTGTTCTTCCTAGAAGATGTTGAATGGAGAGCAAATGGAGGATTTGCTTCAGTTTCCTGCCTTTTATGTTTACTAAGAAAAAACTTGCGGGTCTTCTCAGCAAAGATCTCAACAATATCTCTAACTAGGCTGTTATTTTTATTATACAAAAAATAAGTCTTTAAAGTCCCCGTCAACCGGAAGTTGCGATCGTATTTACTTGCATATTTTGACGCATTTCCTGGAATTTCTAATGAGAAAAATGGTGGGCGTGGCTTTCGTCTTTCTCTGCGATTTGATTGGATCTGTAAAACAGCCGTTGCATTTTGAAATGGAACTGGCAGCAGACTGACAGTTGAAGGGGAGGAGTTAACGGATGCTCCGCCCAAGCCGTCTAACATACATCATTTGAGATGGATAGTCATTACAGGACGGAAGTGCATTTTCAGATTTTAACTAAAGATTATGAGGTCACACGAATTTTAAAAAGAGAATGACCCACATTGATAAACTATTTACAATAAACGCTGCAATATTTCATGAAAAAATAGGCATTGTAATTTTTTATTTCACTGGGACTTTAAGACTCTTAAGACTTTTTTAAGATAAATTTAAGATTTAACTCAGCTGTGCTAGAAGTACTAAAGACTATATTTTGAGTATACCTGTATAAAGTACAAACTTAACAGAGCACTTACACTTTTGTACTAAGTGTAATTAAATATAAAGTGTATATACATTTTTTCTGGGATATGTGTATTTCAATTGAGTTTATTTCTTGTATTAAAAATGTTTCTATTTGTTTGTTTAGAAAAGCCAAAGAAAATTTCAATTCACTTTATAGTTATTCGCTTTTCATTTTTTAGTGTTAGGGCTATGTGGATGTGCTGATCTGGTGATGACTCGGTCTCGACTTGTTGTCTTAGTGTCAACCCCTTAAGGTCTTTAAACCGCAATCTCTAAGCGATATAATTTTACTCTGGGAAAGGCCAAATGTAGGCCAGTGTGAGGTGTTTAATGACCACCTTTAAACTAAAAATAGGCTCTAAGTGGCACCTTTGTCATATTAACTCAGATTATTGCATAATTAGTCAGTTGATCCATTAAAACCCTGCATTACACAGAGACAGAAGTGCCATCAGTACCCCGCTGCTGATCAATAGCTCTTCGCTCAGCATTTTATGAGGGAGATATTGTGGTAGATGAGCCATTTTGCGGAGCTAGATCACTGGAGACAAAGGCGTTGTTCCTATTACAAACCACTGAAGCAGCTCAGCCTCTATTCCGAGCCAGCTGACAAATGCCTTATATATGACTCTCACCGCAAACTGCACAGGCAAGCATTCAATTACAGCTGTAGTCGGGTCAGCAGAGTCGAACGACGGTGTTAAAGGCACGTCATATAGACATACGGTTGTGGCATTCGAGCACATCCGTCGTGTAAGACGTGTCGTGGCATACAGGGATGTGTGCGAGAATATATGTAAGAAAGGTTTGAAAGAAATGTGACACAGAAACTCTACAAAAGCATGGTGTCAAAAATTGTA
Organism: Triplophysa rosa; assembly: GCF_024868665.1. NCBI lineage: Eukaryota > Metazoa > Chordata > Actinopteri > Cypriniformes > Nemacheilidae > Triplophysa > Triplophysa rosa. The sequence goes on from NC_079893.1 coordinate 4,567,414, forward strand.
GCATGGCATCACAATGAAAAGGTCTGTGGAATTGTGGAAAGTTTGTATTTTCGTTTAGCTTTTTTTTTTTATTGACAAAATATTCATTTAATTTTCAGAATCGGCATATATCAAAGTATCTGTGAGGAAATTTTGTATCGGTGCATCTCTGGTTTAAAGAGTTGTTTTTTGGTCATAGAGGTTTTTACTCATTTTAGTATTACTGATAATATGATATTATTGATTTTTTACACTAAAAGTCACTATTAATTTGTGTTTCCTTTGGTAAACTTAAAAAAAATATGTAACGTTGGTTTTGGTTTGTGTTTCATGGTTATTGTAGTTCAATCATGTTGTCTTGTTTTCCTTGTTTCCCTTGTCTGATGTGTCTTGTCCTGATTGGTTTATTGTTTCGTTGTCATCAGGTGCGCCTTGTTGGTCTTGAGTCCTTGTGTGTATTTATACCACAGTGTTTCATGTGTTTAGTTGTTGGTTATTGTACGTAATATGGGTTGCCTAGTCATGTTTTCTTGGTCTTGATTCCTGTCTTGGATTATTGTTCATGGTTTGCTTTATTAAAAACTTTTATCTGCACTTTTTTATGTTTTAGGACAACATCGTTACAAAATAGTTCAAAAACGAACATTTTTATGTTAAATCAAATTCGGTGTACAAGTCACTCAACTTAAATTATATTAAACTGACTTTAAAAAATCGACAGTATTACCTAAAAAATCGAGTTATACTGCATTCAACTTTTAGTAAGTAATTTAAGTTCAAGTGACTCCTGACGCCGGTTTAATTTCATTTAAAATCATTACAATTTCATTTTTTTAAGCTACATTTTTACAGTGTGTTCAAAACATCATATTTCTGAAAATATGCATCAAAAATGCATTGTCATTCTGTGAAGATCCAGTCTTTTACATACAGTAGAACAGGGCCATGATTATTTTTAGAACTTTGTGCTATAATGTCATTAAAAAAAGCACAAAAAAAGTTCAAAGTACAGAAGCATACAAGTTTTGTCTGACACCACATTACTCAATTAAGCTGAGGTGACCGTCAACTTGCTAGGTTGTGTGATAAAAAGTGTAGCTTTAATACGAAGTCGCTTTGGATAAAAGCATAAATGTAAATAATGTATGTACATTTTTTAAAAACTCATCTCAATCACAATTCGTGTCACTGTCAAGTCAATTGCTGCAACTTACCGCCGCCAAAGCTTGCGTAAAGGTTACCGACAAAGTTTAGCTTTATGTTTTACGCATCTGGAAATCTCATACGTGCTTAGTTATTCAGGCTATATCTGTTGATTATGGCGAACATCTATTGGGAAGAATGAGTTCCTATTAGTATGCAAACAGCGGCTGGCCGCCTCATCTAGCAGACCCTCGGAGGTGTCCCTGGGGCCTGCTCATGGTCAACATACCCTTACAGGTGTGGAGAAAGCTGACACTCACGGCAGCGCGGGCCAAAGCCCCCTCGGCTATTCAACACATTCTGCAGCACTTATGCAGATTGCCTGTGAGATGTAGTTCGGGAAGGGTCTGCATTAAAATCCTTCATTAATCGCCCACACAGTTCAACCCTGAAGTTTGATGCTGAAGGAAAAAGATACCTTTTCTTCAGCGGCGCAGACCTGAGTCACGATGCGATAATGTGTTGTGATTTTACTTTTGTTTTGTAAATGTTTTAGCATTTTTTCGCATGAATAATTCAGGATACGTCTCATCGGAAACGAAATGGACAGAGATCAGACGATATTTCTGATCAAAATAAAAACTAGAATGATCATCTTGTGTGTCAGATATTGTGGTTCTGTTGCGCCCAGTCAGAATTGGTTTGTGCAGTGCAGTGCAACCGAGCCGACACAGCCACTTGACTCGACCAATAGCGTTGTGTTGTTTAAACCAATGGCAGATGGAGACAGATGTTTGAGAAATCTGTTTGTAAGCAGTAGCCTATATGTTTTTGTGATGCCAGTGGTGCAGAAATGACACAGACAGCAGCTTTAGGATACGCGTTTTGATAAAGGTGCACAGAATGTGTTTTAAAGTCTTGATGATTACAATAAAGCATATTAGGTGGCTAATATGACTGGCTTCTTCGTCGGATATCGTCACTTTATTGTCTCATTGTCTTTTATTATTTCTCTCTATCTCTAGCAACTATTATTTCTTTTTTTGATGATTCATTCTGTACAAAAGTATATTTTTGTGAATTCATAAATTAAAATTTTTAAATATTTGTTAAATGACTTTTTGAGGCATTTCATTTCTTGATGTGTAAAACTTGTTTAATTTGTTCTTTTTCACCAAATGTTTTAAGAATACTTTAGTCCAAATTTAAATGGTTTTAATTCATAAATGCACTGGAATACAGACCTACAGTTGGTCCCTTATGAAAGAAAACACTTGACGGATTATTGCTGACAAAAAAAACCTTAAAAATAATTGTATGTCATTTATATTGTAATAGGTACAGTATATATACACAATTCAATAAAGGACTTTGCATTGACTTCAACTTGACATCATCTGTTTTATCATTACATAGCAAAACAACTTTTTAGGTGTAAAGATTTCTTTCATTTCTTGCCGTTTAAAACTTGTTTAAAGTGTGCACTTTTAAACATGACTCTTGAACCCAGCGCTAAAATCAAAGAAAAGGAAAAGCTTGAGTGGAGGAAAAGGTTTTGAAGTTGATTGTGGCCAGTGGTGGAACACCGAGGAGCCAGACAGCAGCCATGCTGGTTTGCGTCTCGCTTCTGTTCATTTTACCGCCCGTTGCGTTCCGCCACCATAATGCTCATCATCACGGGACCTCTTGACTGGGCACGAAAGACCAGCAGGTGAGTGAAGACCACCACTGGGACCTGGACTCTGAGTCACCGCCGCTGCGGACCGCAACAACAGCAACCGCAGGGTGACTTCAAGCTGCCAGTAAACTGAAATTTTACAAAGAGAGAGACAGATTTTTAAAAAACTAAGCTTTGAACCGAGAGCCTGTTTGTTACCATCCAACCAATCAGCAGTTTCCCGCATGTCACCGGGTTCCAGTGGATGTGGTTTACCTGAATTTAAAAACAAGGGCGTTGGGGTTCCCTGTGGAGACCTATCCATTCTGTTAGATGAGGTTCCTAATCAAGTGTGGGGTTTTAAAGCATCATCAGCTGTCCACCTGCTGTTTAACTGATTGTAAGCGGACAGGTCAATACAGACGGTTCAATCGATCAAAATCATGATGATGATGGAGCCAAAGCACAATTGTACCATAGCGACAGGCAGTTAGTCCAGAACAATAAATCAATTTTACTTTTTTTGGAGGTTCTATTGACAGAAGTGCAATATAATAAACATAAATATGTGTTCAGAGCTGTGTAAAGATCTTACATAATGAAGCTTCGTGTTTTTATTACCGTAGAATGAGCTACTGCTATCTACACACACCATGGGTCCCCTTACATGGAATTCACCGTGTTGTTTCTAGCCCTAAATGGACAAACGGTTCTACAGAGCGTGTTTCGTAAATATGTTATATCCTTCGGCAAAGAAGCAAAAACATGACGACACCTTTGTCCTGTGTCAGCCTCCATAGTGCTTTAAAATGGACGGGGAGGGGTGGAGTGAGCCATTGGTTTCAATTTGCAACCTCACCGCTAGATGCCGCTAAAATCTCCACCATTGCTCCTTGAACCGGGGATCAAATGTATGTTGTTAACGCATCCCTGATGAAAAGCTGTCTTGAACCAGCAGGTCTAGATGTTGGACCAGCATAACTGTGCTTTTCATCTGGAATGAAATGCTTGTCAACCATTTAGAAAGCAAAACGTGCTTGTCTGCTAAGATGATTTTGATAACTTGATTTGTTTGATGCTTGACCCTCCAAAAAAATCCTGATTCCATCTATTAACATGTGAAAAGTTGCATGAGTTTAGGTATAGGTTATCATTCATGTGCATATCATGCCAAAGAAAGTTTGTATTGCTCATAGGAGATATAAAGGGGGTTGTGACTCCTAGAAATAGAAACAAGTGAGAGAATTGAGACTTAAGCAAAGGTTTCCATTTGCTTTCCACTTAATCTTATTGATGTCTCAGAAATAATTGAGATATGGAAGAGATCTCATCTGTGATTTTCTTTCTCATCAGACATCCGGTTCAAAAACTGGGGTTATTTTTGCCAGATGCTTTTATCCAACGATAGATCCTGTTCCATGTCAAACCGATGACTCTTGTTTTGTTCTAACAAATTGACCTAGCAATACAAATGGAGCACATTTGTTGTTCAAATCCTCAACCCAAAATATGCTAGCGTTAATAATCATTCTCGCCTTAGCAAACACCGCTAATTACATCTGAAAAATAATTACAGATCTGAGAATAAAACGATTCGCAGCAAAGGCATTTTTGCATTCGTAATCCGGCCTGACATGCTAAACAAGGTCCCTTGGCTTCCAAACATGAATTCTTGACCTGACAACAGAAATGAAGGGCAGCTGTAGGCTGCATTTGTTTTAAAAAAGAAAACACCCGTACAGACTAAAGGAGTTAAAGTTCAGGGTTTGCTCTTATGTTGATGCACTTTGCAACCACAAACAGATCCAGAATGTTTCAAATATCATGCCTTTGTAAAAAGGCACCTACTGAAACATTTTATATCTCCCAGGCTTCAGTATGCCCAAAAGACCTTTCCTTTTCAAATGAGCGTAAAAGGTCCTCACCACCCACTTATAGCAGGTTCTTCAGCTGTGAGAAGAAAGAACGGGTGTAAATAGAACGAGGATAGATTGCTTTCCTTCTTTAAAGTTTGGTTACATGAGTGTGCAACAAGAAGCAAAATAAGCTCACCATTTATAACCGACCAAAATATTCTTCCATAGCAGTCTTTGTGGAACGGGTCAATAGAGCATACATGACTTTCCACGCATACTTACCATTTTTTTGAGAGCTTTAACCATTTTATGCTGGGTTACAGGGTTGCTCGTTTGAACATTGACTACATTTTTCCAAAAAAAAGTTCAATTTGCATTACCATACCTTAACTCCATCAATGGTTAAACTGTAGTTACTATAATGAAACTATGGTCAATTTGTGGTTCCTGTGCATAATCACAAGTAAGCACAAGCACATTTCTGAAAATATGCACACAGGACTTGATAAGAGGAATTTACATTTTATTTCAAGTATCTGATTCCTATTCCTTTCGGTTCCGATCCGATTCCTAGCCCTTAGATTCCGATTTCCAAACGATTCCAATTTTCGATTCCCAACCCTATCTGTGACTGTTTTTTTTTTGCTCAGGAAAGTCCCAACTGCAGAATTTACAGAAGATTTGTTGACTAATAGTGCAACCGTCTGAAAAGAAGATGATTATAAATTATAGATAGTCTACTGCCGATGACCCAAATTTTAAACAAAACGAAGAGAGGTTTTGGTTAAAATAATGACCTTGTGCACTTGAGACGATTACAAAACAATTCAAAACCATTTTAAGCACTTGAAGACAACTCGACGTGCCAACGGTTACAGAGGTTTGGATGACTGTGCGAAGTGTTTTCCCTCGCAGACAGATGATGTTTAATTTCAAAGCCGCAGAGGAGGCTTCAAAGCGTTGGTATGCCGAATGTGATGTGACACGTTAAACCAGCATTCAGAGCTGACACTGCTGATTCACTTTGGGAACCATGACTGACTCTGGAACAAGGGGAAAGTTGGTCGGGTTCAAGAATTTGTCACCTCAGTCACCTTGAGAATAGTATGTACTTGTATGTTCATGAACGCAATACATTCGCCACAAGAAACATATAGGAGGGTAGATTCAACTGAACTCGTAGGAATTCATAACTATTTTACAAGATGACTCATTCATAAGAATTTGCACGATTATTAGCATAAAACAATACTAAAGCCCCTCCCCTAGACCTGTACCTTATTTTATTAACTGCATTTATTTTATTTCATCCTTTTATCTTGTATATCTTTTGATTTTCCCATAAGAATATCATGTGTGTCTCCCATTAAGATATTGCTATCTTAACCAGAGAGATAGTATCAAGATCCGGTCTGTCTTTTACCCTGTCTGATGTGGACTTTAAGTTTTTAAGTTATTTTGTCACTTCCTGTTTCCTGTGTAGTCCGTTGTAGTTCTTTTGTTCATTGGTTCCCTATTGATTTGCTCCCAGGTGTGTCTTGTTACCCTGTTTGGTTCTGTCTATATAAGCCCTTGTGTTTCACTTGTCATTTGTCAGTTTTTACTGTGTACCAAGCATTTCATTGTTCCTTGCCACAGTTCATGTTCATGTCTGTGGTTCTTGTTATGACCATTGTGCCTGTTCATTGGATTACTGCTTTTGGATTACCCTCTTGTTTTGATGGTCAAAACAAGATGGCCGCCAGTCCAGAGCCCTGTGGTTCTTGTTATGACCATTGTGCCTGTTCATTGGATTACTGCTTTTGGATTACCCTCTTGTTTTGATGGTCAAAACAAGATGGCCGCCAGTCCAGAGCCCGCGCGCGCAAGGTGGCCGCCAGTCCAGAGCCCGCTCACGCAAGGTGGCCGCCAGTCCAGAGCCCGCTCGCGAAAGGTTGCCGCCAGTCCAGATCCCGCTCGCAAGGTTGCCGCCAGTCCAGAGCCCGCGCGCAAGGTGGCCGCCAGTCCAGAGCCCGCGCGCAAGGTGGCCGCCAGTTCAGAGCCCGCGCACAAGGTGGCCGCCAGTCCAGAGCCCGCGCGCAAGGTGGCTGCCAGTCCAGAGCCAGTCCAGCTTCCATCTCTGTCTGCGCCTCCATGTCATCCAGCTCTGCCTGCGCCTCCATGTCGTCCAGCTCTGCCTGCGCCTCCATGTCGTCCAGCCCTGCCTGCGCCTCCATGTCGTCCAGCTCTGCCTGCGCCTCCATGTCGTCCAGCTCTGCATGCGCCTCCATGTCGTCCAGCCCTGCCTGTGCCTCCATGGCATCCAGACCTGCCTGCCATGCCCAGGCGTCCAGCCCTGCCTGCTACGCCCAGGCTTCCTGCCGTGCCCAGGCTTCCTGCTCTGCCGGCTCCGCCCTGAAATCCACCAGGTCCGCCTCTGCTCCTCTACCCAGGCCCTGGCCCTGTTCCCCTTCATGGGCCTGGCCCTCCATCCTGCCCCCTGTTCCACCTCTGCTCCTCTACCCTCCTGATTTGTACTGTTGGGAGCATCTGGAAGCCGCTCTTAAAGGGGGGGGGGGGTCTTGTTACCCTGTTTGCTTCTGTCTATGTAAGCCCTTGTGTTTCACTAGTCATTTGTCAGTTTTTACTGTGTACCAAGCGTTTCATTGTTCCTTGCCATAGTTCATGTTCATGACTGTGTTTCTTGTAATGACCATTGTGCCTGTTCATTGGATTACTGCTTTTGGATTACCCTCTTGTTTTGTCGTTTGGTTGGACTGTCTCATGGTTTTTGTAATTACCTGCCTGCCCTTGACTACGATTTGCCTGCTATCGTTGGATTGTTTGCCGATTGGCTTTTAATAAACAACCTGCACTTGGAATCTCTACTCTCTGCAGTGTCTCGCACATTACAGATAGATTCTATATTTTACCAAAGATTCCAAAGTCGTCGACAATTATCAAAAGGTTTTAACTCAAATATTTCTAATACATTTTTTATCAAATTATCTGTCTGGGCTTTACTCATTTACTTTTTTGTTTTTAGGGTAATTTGTTTCTATTTTCATTTCTCCTAAACAATTTTCACAAGAGAAATTCTCAGACAAATTTAAAACCTAGTTTACTAACCATTAAAATTGTTCTTTTGGGGGTTGGTGCATTTTTGCTTTAGTAAACTTTGAACCTCATGGGCTACGAGTATAACACAGATCTATAAAGTTTATTTGAAATTGACCACAAATAAACTGTATGAAGGATTATATAATGCATATTAGGAATCTATCAATGTTCTGTCAGTCTTATGCAGAAGCAGACTGAGTATCCGGGATGAGAATAAAACATGACGGTATTGGCAGGTCCTCCGACAGAGAAGTGCTTAGCTTTTACAAAGTACCAGGATTCATAATAGTCTTCTATGCTTCTGTCAAGTCCATATTGAGCGCTTGTGACACGTGAAACTGCCAAGCCACGATGAGAAATAACCACTGTCAGCTTTCATGTGAACTTCAAAAGATTTAAACCCCAGTGGAGGGATTGGACAGAGGGCTGCGGTAATGGGGCAGAAGAGATCACGCTCAAGTAGGGTGGTCCGATTTGTAATTCAGATTCATAATTTAATCCATTTCAGGTCACGCAGTTGGAAACAAGCTGCTACAGAGCTAGTTAACGATAACAATACATGTTCAATATATATATTTATTAGTCAACAAATGTCTATATATGTACTGTATATAATACTGTATATATGCATAAACAGCAATTTTATATGTGGCATATGTTAATGTATGTAACACTGATGTTTAATACTGCATAGAGGCCTATAAAGTTATTTTATATGCATATGGCATATGATATATGATATATAACACTGATGTTTAATATTGCATATAGGCCTATAAAGTTATTTTATATGCATATGGCATATGATATATAACACTGATGTGTAATACTGCATAGAGGCCTATAAAGTTATTTTATATGCATATGGCATATGATATATGATATATAACACTGATGTTTAATACTGCATAGAGGCCTATAATGTAATTTTACATGTGTATGGGAAATGATATATAACACTGATGTTTAATATTGCATATAGGCCTATAAAGTTATTTTATATGCATATGGCTTATGCTATATAACACTGATGTCTAATACAGTATATAAGCTAATAATGTAATTTTATATATATATGGCATATGATATATAACACTGTTGTTTAATATTGTACATAGGCAAATATTGTCATTTTATATGTATATGGTATATGGTTTTAAATGATCTAAATACAATGATTTTACTGTATATGGTTTTACTTTAACATCAAACATGTATTAGAAATGTTCTGTATATGTATATATATATATATATATACTGTATATATATATGTATGGGCCTATATGTAATACTGTATAATTTATTATTCTAATTCTGTATTTAATTCTGTATTTTTGTTTGTTTAGCTGTTAATACATAAATGCTGTTATACACTCATCCTTACGTTGTGCTATACGTCATCTATGCATACTTTCCACAACGCATCATGATTTTCAGGATTAAGGATTGAAAAATTAAGCTATTCCTCCCTGACCTGGTATTCTGAGGGGAAATGGAACAATCCACTGCGCAATGTTTCCATAATTAATTTTTAATTGATCTTCTTTTTCCATCATGAAGTCAGCAATCTATATGTTTAATGGGAAGTTTGTAGATAAGTCAGAACTTTCTCACTCTCTCTCTGCTCATATATCTCTTTCTACCTCATCCTCTTGTTTTTATTTCCTTATCCTTTCATTCTATTTTGTCTCTGTACATTCAGATTCAGGTGTGCAGCATGGAACAATAAGTATGGCTTTACCTCTGATTAAGAGTTCTCCCAGTGGGGCCCTAAGACGGGTCGGCTCAGCCCCCCCATGCAATTAAATCAAGTTCCACTTTAATGAGGAGCGTGTTTATTAAGTCCGTTCGGGGACGTGCCCGCAGAGGCTGTTAGCATTGCTCTCTGATTAGGAAGGCTAAGCAGTCTGAAGAACCAGACCTTCTTGTTTTCGTGGGGCTGAAGTTAATACAGGTGATGCGGAACGCAATTTATTTTCTAACCATTAGCCGCCCGGCTAGGGTCAGACTGACAGGGAGAGATGTTTCAAAAGGTGGGGTGGATACCAGTCTGGTAAATGAGCACACAATGTGTCTGGTTTAGGGGTGTGTGGATCCCTGACATCACAGGTGTACTTTCAGGGAGGGGATTACTTTGTTGAGGGGAGACAAAGAAAATGCCAGAGGCAGGAGCCGGGCCAAACGAGTGTCACGCTGTGGCACAGGTTTCAGGTGGACGCCATGCTTATGACAATACTGGCACCTATAGGCCAGTGTAAGATCCAACATTAGGGAACAGCTCAGAACTTGTTAACTAACAGAAGTTTGTGGTAACAAGACATATGAGAGCCCTTATAAGAAAACCACATGGGCCTCACGTTGTTTTCTCATGTGATCGCTTTTTTTTTTAAACATTGACGTGGTTTTTACTTGGGATTCACACCTTTCTGTAAGGGCACATTTTTTAAGCTCCCTCAAGATTTTGTAATTGATAGTGATTGGGACTGTGGTTCAGAAAGGTATACTTAAAGTAATCCATGTGACTCCATTGGTTTATATATTTATTTACATGCAACAGTGTCTGCTTTCGCATCCACACAAGAAGCATGTGCTTTTATGCTCTTGTAAATATGCGATGGAGAAAACGATTTAATAGATAAAATGGTATGAAACACTCGCTATGCTTCGTTAAACGAATAATAAACCACTGGTGTCACTTTTATTACGTTATAAAGGATGTCTTTTTACTACCTTTCTGGATCTTGAAAGTGAAAGTTGCGTAGGCTGCCAAAGAAGGGAAACAGAAAGCTCACAGATTTCATTAAAAATATCTTAATTTGTCTTCTAACAGAGAAAAGTCTTAGCAGGTATTGTACGGCAATGAGGGTAAGCAATTAACAATGGTATTTTCACTTTTTTTCACATGAATACACTTTCATGCATTTATTGCAAATAATTGTTCACCTTTAAACATAATGCAATTGCAGTATCATTTATTGACAGATTTATTATTTGAGAAATATATATATATTTTTCTGTATTTTCTATATTCAGAATTGTTTGCATTTCTGCTCAGAGAAGAGTTAGCTGTTAGCTGTATTTTACGGTTCTTAAGTCGTTTCTGTGAATTTTTCTAGTTTCCATGCATCAGTGGCATGACTGAGTAACTGAAGCAGAGATGTCATGTGACACTTTATTTATGTTTTCAGTAATGTTTATAAAAGTTTTTTTACATGCCATGATAATCCTTTGAATATGTTAACTGTTTGAGTTTGTCCTTAACATTTAATAATTTGTACGGGACAGTAAAACTGGAAAATGATCTGTTATTTATTTGGTTAAATGTGCTATTGTGAAAAAAAAAGACAGATTAAGTTAAAAGAAAATATGTTTTAGTATAGATAACTTGAAAATGTAAGTCGACGTATTTCAACTAAACTTTGCAAGTACAGGTTACTTGAAATAAGTTGTCCCACTTAACAACTATAGAGTATAAGAACAAAGAAATGTTCATCCTCTTAAAGGGATAGTGCACCCAAAAATGAAAATTCTTTAATAATTTTCTCACCTTCATGTCATTCCAATGCTATATATTCTTTCTTCTGCAGAACATAAAAGAAGATATTTTGAAAAATGTTGGTAACCAAACAACACTGACCCCAATTGGCTTCCATTGTATGGACACTAAACCGCTTTTGTGTTGATATAAATATTTTCAGATGAAAAAGTCATTCAGGTTTTGAATGACATGACGACAAAGAATTTATGACAGATATTTTAGTTTGGTGTGAACAATCCCCTAAACATAATTCAAACCAAACCTCTTTGTTTAAAATGATCATACTCATCTTTAAGTGTGGCTGTTACAGTAGTGAAGGACAGGGATTATACCTGTGCAATTACATCTCAGATCTTTGCCATTGTTCACCGACTGCACAATAATTAAACAGGTGATTGCAACCGGAGAAAAGCCCTTGTTCAGACTCCACACACCAACATCGCTCACAGAAGTAGCCAATGACACCAACAGTAATCATCCTTGACATATTCAAACATAATGACCACCCACATGCTTAAATTTATTTAATGACACTGTAATCACAAACACACCAGAGCTATTATTTGTTAAACCCGCATGCCGTACCATAGGTTGTTTTGCACAAAGAACGTAGTTGAACTTTATCCTTTGAGGGTTAGTAGGAAAGCAATGAGGAATGGAGAGGAGATCAGTATTCAATCGGAGTTCCCATCCGGCTTCCATTAGGCAAAAGAGTGGCAGTCTGATTATCCACATTGTTGGCAGTAGTGGGAGTGGACTGCGCTGGGCCATTTTTGCATTAACGTCCTGATCAAATTTTCATAACTCAATTTGGCGGAGGTTTGCATGTCGAGGATTGAACGCTTAAGTCGAGCTCTCCGGTCCCTTAGTCTGTGCAATGCACCTTTAACTCAAGCGAATCCTTGACATTGACAGTCCCGTGGCACAATTGTGAGATTTTTGGATGGTATTTGTTTGTATTTGTCCAAACGACAATTGTATTGTTTAGAGGATCTCCATGCAGTCCAACACATTACATAATTGCAACCAGACAAATAAATTGTTGAGTTCATATGATGAAATCATTGCAGACTTTGAGCAGGCATATTTTTTTAAACTGTTAAGACCGTTTGCATACTGTTCTTTTGCACTATTTGCCTGGCCGGGGGGGCTGCGTTAGAATTTTAAAGTTTTACTTAATTAATATTGCATATAGGAATTTATAGTCTGTTATATTTGACCTGTGCTTCTCTCTCCTTTATCTTAAATGTTTGCTCTCACTGTGTGTGCGTACTTGTTTGTGTACGTGTGTGCGTGCGTGCGCGTCCGTGTGTGTGTGTCTATGTCTATATGTGTATGTGTGTTAGTACGTGTGCATATTGTGTGTGTGGAGTGTTTTGTATGTGGGTATGTCTGTCTTCTGTGTTTTCACCTTTTTCTTGTTTTTACAGGTACAACTTTAATTGTGTTGCTTATAGTCAATATGTCTCATGTACAGCTGCTTTGTAACAATGAAAATTGTAAAAAGCGCTATATAAATAAAGTTGAGTTGAGTTGAGTTAAGGCACATAAGCAGGGTCTTTTCCTAAAGAAAAGGGTCAGAGAAACTGGAGATGCAAGCCACGTTCTTCATGCATTCAATGAGTCAATTTATGTATGAATGGATTTTATGAATGATTTCCACATAAAATCATTCTGCTCATATTTCTTGAATAAGGCCCATTATCCTGTTATCACAAATGACTAGACAGGTTGTAGAAAAGTCACAGAAATTTGTCAGTTAAAAGGTGGAAAGCGGAAGGGTATGTTTTGGGGTTATTAAAATGCGACCTCAATTTTGATGACATGAAACATGCATATGCCAAATTGACGCGTTCCTTATTACATTCCTCATTTTCTTGAGTCTGATGCGTCAGTGAACATCATTTGTATTACAGCTCCATCGCCATGGCACCAACGTAATCATGTTCTTCCCTGTTTCCGAATCCATCACTATCGTTCTGTCCCTCATGAATTATTTGACCTCTGCTGAAACAGCTCAAAGAGGCTTGAGGGGAAAAACTGAAAATATATTTAAAGGAAAATAGTAAAATGAAGATTTTGTATAATTACTTTTTCAATTCTGCAATAATATTTTTGAATGTGGTTGCAGCCTGTGTCTTAGTATCTGAACTTTTATTGTCAATTTATTGTTGTCAAGTATCAGTCTAAATAACCAGTTTAAACTAAACATGTATACATTTTGCTTGCTCTATACAATTATTGACTGTAAAATATTAAAATAACTGGTAATTATTTGTGCAGCTAATGTACCTCTTCTTAATCATTAATGCTTTAAATAAACTCACGATCTACAAAAAAATGTTTACGGTGAAATTTCTTCATTATTTAACAACTGTAAAATGTACAAGCGGCACACTATTGGACTCCTCAGCTGTGTGACGTAGTTCTCCTCCTGAACACCAGGTGACGGTGTTGAGGCACACATATGCAGAGCGCATCGCCCAGCGATCAGACAAGAAGAAGTTCAGAGTACGCAGCTGCGCTTGTATTGGTAAGTTCTGCTTTAATAACATACATTTGTGCATTAGTCTGTCCATAAACTTTCGCGTTTGATGGGATGCATTTGACTGTGTATTAATAACTCGTCTGTTTGTATTTCGTTGCGTGCATGACCTAGTAGAAGAAGCGCGGTTCCATCTGCGCGTGCGAGCGCGGAAGGGGGAATATAGCGTTACCAAGTTTTATTTCTCAAAGTATCGATCGCAAACACACTAATGCAGTTACAGTATATACCACTTAAATGGTCTCTGTGGGTATCTGCTTGTAATGTGTTGGGTTCTATTGGTGGGATGTAATCTGGCAGATGGGAACCGATTGAACATCATTAACTCCTACTGGAATAAGGCCCTAAAACACAACACAAAGGAATTTTGTCCTGTCATGGTCTAAATGTAAACAGCTGTTGGTTTATAATGGAATTTATAATGCAAACCGTTAGAATTTGCATGCGAAAATGCCCTAATCGTGTAAATGTGAATAACTTTGGGCTTTATACTCTTTATAGACAAAAATCCACGATGTCCCGTTATGCTCTAAAATGGCTTTTAAATGCACAGATTTCTTCAAATATAATTTGTATATGTAACACTGCAGCATTGAACAAGCCGATGGTATCATAAATTGTTACATTTAACTGCATGCACAGTAGATGCCTTATAATTTTGCTCTAACTTGCTCATTTCAATCACACTGACTTAAAATGATTTAACGTTATTTGAATGTGGGTCGATGACGTCACGTGGTGCATTTTTTGTGTCCTGTGACACTATGACATTTCCATTTAAAATCAAATTTGACATGCATTAACATACAGCCATGTAAGAACATATGGCCTTTGATGGGAATATTTAAAAAAACAAAATTGCTGTTTTAATGATGGTTAAACCACCTTGAAACTTCACGAATTTGACTTTACCCACGCTCCCTAAATTAATTTTAATATTCAGGACAATGGTGTTCCATTTCATTTATATATTTATAAATAGTTCTAATGTGAGATTGTGCCAAACTAGGTGTTTTATTGAGAATTTCACCTTTTTCAACCAAAAAAATTAGTTTTTACGGTTACACCACATAGACATTTTTGCTATCACCCCCCAAATATTCTCTCAAAATGAATTAAAACCAGAAATTTTATTCTTGGTCTTTAAAACTGAATGTATGCAAGTAATTCACCTTTGTTTTTAATTGTAACCCTTTAAAGTTTAATTAAACCATATGGACACAAAATAATTGCGTCACGACACGTCATTGTTGACCCATGTAACAATGTCCTTAAATGGTCCAAAAGAATTTATTTGATCTATTTTAAGACAATACATGCATCCTCCGCCATTGTTGTGTTAAATTTGTCTTGCATAATGTGTTAATTTCAGATCAACTGTGAAAAAATGTCAGAACCGAGGGCTTATAAGAATCCCTATCCAGATTACACAGGACCTGGATGTGCTCAAGACTTCTTTGACATGCAGGGAAATGTGAGTGATTCTATCTGCCACCTCCACTTACACCTTTTTCAACTTTTCTGTATTATGTACCATGGGTCTGTATTCATCATTATGAAATCTTGTTCGCGTCTCTGCTGTAGTTGACCCATAATTTCGCCAGCTGTATCAGCAGTAACATCCGAGAACTTTTGGCTATCATGGAGAATGGATTGAAGAATGCTGATCCCAGAGACTGTACTGGCTACACAGGATGGGCAGGTGAGACCACACTCCAAGCTCCAACACCACTGTAAATGAATTCAATTTAATGTCAGACACTATATGCATTGGTTTAGTTTTAGATTAGATTTTCACCGTTATAAAGATTTTGATTATTATGTAAACAGATAAATACTTATGAGCAATTCCATGAAAATGTCAACCTTACCATGAAAAAATAAAGTTTCTACTAAAAGAACGAAATCATTTTTAATTAGTCCATTTAGGTCTGATTTATATTGTATTAATGTACTTCAATAAAAATTTTAAGAAAATTGCCTTGATTTCCCACCCACATCAGGTATACAACAATGCCAAAATTACAATTGCCACCAACCATTTTTCATGCTTTTTGAAGAGGGATCAAAGGCTCCCTTTTTTGTACTTAAAAAAGGCATTTTGCAGAAAGATGAAGGCATGTCTGAAAAATTAATACACTCTGTCTTACTATTACTGCCTTGTGAATTAAACGTTAAAGTTTATGTCATATAATAATTACAAATACAAATAACTTGAAACTTAATATACAAAGCCAAATATGTATGTTGATGATTTTCAACAACAATTCATCTCACTTATTTGCTCTGAACAACCATAATAATTTGTTACGGACGTGACAGTTTAAGCACGTAATATTGAATCATGTATCACAGACGCAGATGACATGTGATCTGTTTTAAATAATATTTGTACAAATTATTTTACTTTACTAACACTGTTAATTAATAACAAATTATGAGAACGTCGATATCATAGGGATATACAGATCGCCACACTGTTATTGTGCTTGCAGCATTCGAATAGCGTTCATCTGATTGTTTACGTCCTACCTTAAAAGGCAAGCCTTTCTAGTTAATGAATTTTCCCTCGCTTTCTTGCCCGAATCTCGCGTCTCAGACTCGTTTGCCTGTGGGAAGACCTGCTCAGTCACTGAACGCGATCCGCGCTCTAAACGCGCCACATGCGCATCTTTAAAAGTACACAGAAAGCGAGCATATTCGCGCTCTAAACGCGCCACATGCGCATCTTTAAAAGTACACAGAAAGCGAGCATATTCGCGCTCTAAACGCGCCACATGCGCATCTTTAAAAGTACACAGAAAGCGAGCATATCCACACTCTAAACGCGCCGCATGCGCATCTTTAAAAGTACACAGAAAGCAAGCATATTCGCGCTCTAAACGCGCCGCATGAGCATCTTTAAAAGTACACAGAAAGCGAGCATATTCGCGCTCTAAACGCGCCGCATGCGCATCTTTAAAAGTACACAGAAAGCAAGCATATTAGCGCTCTAAACGCACCACATGCGCATCTTTAAAAGTACACAGAAAGCGAGCATGTTCGCGCTCTAAACGCGCCGCATGCGCATCTTTAAAAGTACACAGAAAGCGAGCATATTCGCGCTCTAAACGCACCACATGCGCATCTTTAAAAGTACACAGAAAGCGAGCATGTTCGCGCTCTAAACGCGCCGCATGCGCATCTTTAAAAGTACACAGAAAGCGAGCATATTCGCGCTCTAAACGCACCACATGCGCATCTTTAAAAGTACACAGAAAGCGAGCATGTTCGCGCTCTAAACGCGCCGCATGCGCATCTTTAAAAGTACACAGAAAGCGAGCATATTCGCGCTCTAAACGCACCACATGCGCATCTTTAAAAGTACACAGAAAGCGAGCATGTTCGCGCTCTAAACGCGCCGCATGCGCATCTTTAAAAGTACACAGAAAGCGAGCATATTCGCGCTCTAAACGCGCCGCATGCGCATCTTTAAAAGTACACAGAAAGCAAGCATATTAGCGCTCTAAACGCACCACATGCGCATCTTTAAAAGTACACAGAAAGCGAGCATGTTCGCGCTCTAAACGCGCCGCATGCGCATCTTTAAAAGTACACAGAAAGCGAGCATATTCGCGCTCTAAACGCACCACATGCGCATCTTTAAAAGTACACAGAAAGCGAGCATGTTCGCGCTCTAAACGCGCCGCATGCGCATCTTTAAAAGTACACAGAAAGCGAGCATATTCGCGCTCTAAACGCACCACATGCGCATCTTTAAAAGTACACAGAAAGCGAGCATGTTCGCGCTCTAAACGCGCCGCATGCGCATCTTTAAAAGTACACAGAAAGCGAGCATATTCGCGCTCTAAACGCACCACATGCGCATCTTTAAAAGTACACAGAAAGCGAGCATGTTCGCGCTCTAAACGCGCCGCATGCGCATCTTTAAAAGTACACAGAAAGCGAGCATATTCGCGCTCTAAACGCACCACATGCGCATCTTTAAAAGTACACAGAAAGCGAGCATGTTCGCGCTCTAAACGCGCCGCATGCGCATCTTTAAAAGTACACAGAAAGCGAGCATATTCGCGCTCTAAACGCACCACATGCGCATCTTTAAAAGTACACAGAAAGCGAGCATGTTCGCGCTCTAAACGCGCCGCATGCGCATCTTTAAAAGTACACAGAAAGCGAGCATATTCGCGCTCTAAACGCGCCACATGCGCATCTTTAAAAGTACACAGAAAGCGAGCATGTTCGCGCTCTAAACGCGCCGCATGCGCATCTTTAAAAGTACACAGAAAGCGAGCATATTCGCGCTCTAAACGCGCCGCATGCGCATCTTTAAAAGTACACAGAAAGCAAGCATATTAGCGCTCTAAACGCACCACATGCGCATCTTTAAAAGTACACAGAAAGCGAGCATGTTCGCGCTCTAAACGCGCCGCATGCGCATCTTTAAAAGTACACAGAAAGCGAGCATATTCGCGCTCTAAACGCACCACATGCGCATCTTTAAAAGTACACAGAAAGCGAGCATGTTCGCGCTCTAAACGCGCCGCATGCGCATCTTTAAAAGTACACAGAAAGCGAGCATATTCGCGCTCTAAACGCACCACATGCGCATCTTTAAAAGTACACAGAAAGCGAGCATGTTCGCGCTCTAAACGCGCCGCATGCGCATCTTTAAAAGTACACAGAAAGCGAGCATATTCGCGCTCTAAACGCACCACATGCGCATCTTTAAAAGTACACAGAAAGCGAGCATGTTCGCGCTCTAAACGCGCCGCATGCGCATCTTTAAAAGTACACAGAAAGCGAGCATATTCGCGCTCTAAACGCGCCGCATGCGCATCTTTAAAAGTACACAGAAAGCGAGCATATTCGCGCTCTAAACGCGCCGCATGCGCATCTTTAAAAGTACACAGAAAGCAAGCATATTAGCGCTCTAAACGCACCACATGCGCATCTTTAAAAGTACACAGAAAGCGAGCATGTTCGCGCTCTAAACGCGCCGCATGCGCATCTTTAAAAGTACACAGAAAGCGAGCATATTCGCGCTCTAAACGCACCACATGCGCATCTTTAAAAGTACACAGAAAGCGAGCATGTTCGCGCTCTAAACGCGCCGCATGCGCATCTTTAAAAGTACACAGAAAGCGAGCATATTCGTGCTCTAAACGCACCACATGCGCATCTTTAAAAGTACACAGAAAGCGAGCATATTCGTGCTCTAAACGCACCGCATGCGCATCTTTAAAAGTACACAGAAAGCGAGCATATTCGTGCTCTAAACGCACCACATGCGCATCTTTAAAAATACACAGAAAGCGAGCATATTAGCGCTCTAAACGCACCACATGCGCATCTTTAAAAATACACAGAAAGCGAGCATATTCGCGCTCTAAACGCGCCGCATGCGCATCTTTAAAAGTACACCGAAAGCGAGCATATTCGCGCTCTAAACGCACCGCATGCGCATCTTTTTTGTCGCGTCTTTTTTGTCACGTCCATAACGCATTATTTTTTCCTTTTTTTAAACAGAAAACTCGTGCATATACTGATTTTTTTCTGATGTCTGCACTTTATTGTTAGGGCTGTAGAAAAATATAAACAGATGGTTCAATATGGGAATTTAAACTTCAAGTTTTGACTGCAATTGTCACATCCATAATGCTGGAATTACCCTTATGTTATGTGTAATGGTGTTTGTGATGTCATAACGTCATAATGTAATTAACTATATAATTATGCATTAAACATACTTTAGTGTACATATCAACCATAATTTTCATCTCAGCGCATCTCTACTTGCCTTTCATGCAACACATGTAAAAAAAGGACATTGAAGTTTGCCATGCTCGGTCGCTATTGCTAAGTGGTCCCCTTTCCCCCACCGCAGGCATTGCAGTGCTGTATCTGCATCTCCACAGTATCTTTGGAGAACCCATGTACCTTCAGAAGGCGCTGGAGCACGTCAGCCGCAGTCTGAGGAGTTTAACCCAGCGCTGGGTGACTTTCCTGTGCGGGGACGCGGGGCCGCTGGCTGTAGCAGCTGTGGTCTATCATCGCCTTCAGAAACCCCATGAGGCAGAGGAGTGTGTGAACAGGTCTGATAACGTTTGAACCTGCTCTTCCGTCTTTGTACATGTGGGTCGACGGTGTGACGTTCATTTTTCTCCGGTTCTGTACTGTCTAGTTCGTCCAAAAATGAACATTTTCACAATTGACTCGCCCTCATGTCATCCCACATTTGTGCTTTTCGGAGCTTGTTCAAGAGGGTAACATTATGAGAGATTTAAATTCATTCATCATTTGGATAAAGACGTGTTAAAGTAACCGATGACAATATTTAGTGTCTATAGTGAATCCGATTTCTTGCGTCTTGTCTTTTGGACTATTGGATTGGTTGGAACAAATTAGCTGCCGAATTATCCAAATGTTTGGTGTTTGTTGATACTAAATTTAAGATTCCAGTGTGAGGGTGAAATGTGGAGGTTTTGTTGGACCGAGGGGCTCATTTCTTCTTTCTCAATCCCGGCTCATTCCCGTGGGATCTTATTGTGATCTATTTGCTCCGATGTTCTCAGACTCATGCAGTACCATCAGTCGGTGGTTCAGGGGAAAGGCAAACTTCCAGATGAGCTGCTGTACGGTCGGGTGGGCTACCTGTACTCCCTCATCTACATCAACCAGCAGTTTCATCAGGAGAAGATTCCCATCCAATACATACAACAGGTAAGTCACAAACATATATGAATTCCCATCTTTGTGAAATCAAGTACTGGCCGACATTATTTTGACCTTATTTTTCATCTGCAAATATATAACCGCGACAATGCAAATGGGAACTGCTTTGGTTTATTATTTGACCTCCGTCTGTGTGTGTTTATTGCAGATCTGTGAAGCTATATTGGCATCTGGGCAGAGCCTGTCTCAGAGGAACAGGCTTCAGGATCAAAGCCCTCTAATGTACGAGTGGTATCAGGAGGAGTATGTAGGTGCCGCTCATGGACTGTCAGGAATCTACTATTACCTAATGCAGGTAAACACGCCGACATAATGAACAGCATGTGTCTCTAGTCTATATAAGGCTTGTATGCCTTTGAGAGCTCCTAAATCATTTCAAAGTGTGATGAAAATATGTTGCATGGATGCTTTACTTAAAAACACGTTCATCTCGTCTTTCCTTTAGCCTGGTTTTGTTGTCGGCGAGGAGAGGGTTTTGTCTCTGGTCAGACCCAGCGTGAATTACGTGTGTCAGCTACGGTTTCCATCTGGCAATTACCCACCATGTGTCGGGGATTCCCGGGACCTTCTGGTGCACTGGTGTCACGGGACACCGGGTATGATCTACATGTTAATTCAAGCTTTTAAGGTACAAAACTTTATGATGATGTTGTTCTCCACCTTTTAGCTTTCTTTGCGTTTTTGTTTGTTGTAAGAAGTACTTTTGGTTGGGGTTTGGTGCTCTAGGTTTTTGGTGTGAAGCAGTATTTGGAGGACGCGCTGCATTGCGGGGAGGTGATCTGGCAGAGAGGTCTTCTGAAGAAGGGTTATGGACTTTGCCACGGAGCTGCCGGGAACGCTTACGGCTTCTTGGCCTTATTTAACATCACTCAAGACCCCAAACACCTTTTCAGAGCCTGTATGGTGAGAGTCTTAGTTTAGGATTACTGTTCACATTATAGAAAGGGGTCGTATTTTCTGTAATTTAGTAGGTGTAATGATCTTTTAAGTTAGGAGTTGATGTTACTGTATAAATATACGCAAACTTTTGTCATTTAAAGCTCATTTGACTGTGGGTCTAATTTCCAGAAAATGCATATGGATCTATAGCTTTAATGGACTGAAATAAAAGCATCTTTGGATAAAAGCGTCTGCCAAATGCAAGCAAAAATTGTATTTAAGTAATTTGCAGAATTCTTCCGATAGTTTAAAGAGTATACAAAATAATTTTGAGTTTTATTGAAATCTGAATAATACATCGAAATTAGCCACATCTGGGCTTACACTGATCATTTTGTCTTGGTTATCGACATGGTTTGGTATCAATCAAATGTTGTTTAAAACCAAGATTTCAATATTTGATTTATATTCCTTACATTTAGATTAGTTTTAGGAAATCTGGCCACTATTTCTCAAAGCACAACAAAATGACTCTGTTTATTTATTCAAATTTTGTTCAACCGTCGACATGTTATAAATCATGTTGCTGTCAGGAGGGATACTGTCCTTTCCTGTTGTGTGCACAGAGGCATGATGGGATTTGATGTCTTTTTACCTATACAGTTTGCAGACTGGTGCATGAATTATGGAAAACATGGCTGCCGGACTCCAGATACACCATACTCTCTGTTTGAAGGTAATACTTTAAATACTAATAATATAATAATAATATACAATTATGTATATATATATATAACTTTTTATATTGTGACATAAAAATTCTGTTATGTTATAGCATTTTCAGTGTAATCACAATTTTCTTAGAATTTGGTCAAATTTATTTATATATTATTATGTATTTATATTATCAAGCAGCTTCTTGAGGTCTCGCACTGAGATGCTTTTTAAGTATTAAGGAAGTTCAATACTATCTAGTCTGTGCTCTTATTGGCTGCGTTTTCTTCATCGTGTGGTTCAAATCATCCATTTTTAAAACCTTTACTTACATTTTGTTTAAAAAAAGAAATCAAATGCACAGCTATAATTTTCTCAACATAACTCCTTTTATACGTTCAAACCTATCCCATATAGATATGGCATATAGGATTTTAAGATCGTGAAAAAGTAACCCTAAACTTTTAAATGATGGTGCACTTTCCGATTTTTATTGGTTTACCTGATTTATTTAAAGGCTTATCTTGTTTTCTCTCTTTTCTAGGCATGGCGGGCACGATTTACTTCCTGGCCGACTTGCTGCAACCAACCAGAGCAAAGTTTCCTGCGTTTGAGGTGTAAAGGTGAATATGCCTCGCCTTTAAAACATCCACCAATCCAAATATCAAATATCGAACATCTTGCCAACTTCAAAATGCATCATTCCAGTGTTTTTCAGACGGCAGAGATTTTCCGCTTTAGCTTCGTAGAAATGCAAGAACACGTCGTCTGATGGAAGAATAGTACCGTCACACTCTGCATGTGTGTCTGCATGCCTGGGGTCTGTTCGTATTCACTGAGAGTCTTATGAGAGCTGTTGTGTATGTGATATGTTTTTGAACAATGTAAGGTGGATGGGAATTGAGATGATGTTGAGGAGGCCGTCTGCTTTAAATCTGCTTAATAGATTGCAATTATTTTGTTATTGGTGTGTATGTACATGTTGGTATTACTCGTTTTGTTACTAATACAGGATTCATTGATTTGAAATACTTTATGTATATATATTTGAAAATGATTTACTGTTGTGTAATATTTAAGCAGAAGTACTTACACAGTCCTCTGTTTTAAGGTAAGCTCACAAAAAAAGCATAGCTTTGACATTGTTAGTGCGTAAAATTAAGTATGATTAAGTCAAATGAATGTCATTCTTATATATGCATTTGGATTTTTTTTTTTTTGTTCTTTTTTTTATAATTCTGCTGGTGATATCCGAGGATAAGCTGCAACATTAGTTATTATTTTCTGATTTTGTCCCATTGTTCTACATTATTTGTACACTTTCATGTGCACCACAATTAAAAATCGGATAAAAATATGTTTGGTTGGCATGAGACATAAGTGCATTCACTATTTTAATATCAAGCTTTAAAATAAATAACAAACATTAACAGGTTTTGAAAATGTGATTTGTATTAACAACTTTGAACATCAGTTTTCTCCACTAGGTGGCGATATAGAATTCTGCAGTCTCGACTAATATAATATTTTAAGAATCTTACATGTATTCTGAATCAGTTTTTCTCTGGGACTACATTCTGGGGCAGATTTATCCAGGGGACTTTTTTTGTGACCTTATTACCTCAAATTATACAAAGTTTAGAAGATGAAACCCATGAGATGCTTTGGAAAATTCTGGAATCATGCTGGGACATATAAAAAAAGTATTAGCCTTAAAATAGTGTGATTTTAAACTTAAATTGCCTTCACACGCAGTCTCTGTCTTTTAGAGCATATTACATAAAAATAATAGACATTTTGATTTGCTAAAATATATAAGGGCCTTCAATGTATAGAAGAAAAGTGATGGTCCGTTTACTCTCACTTGAAACCTTCTGCCAAATCCAAATAAGGCTCACACTTTCTCAAGGGCCGCTGGACAATGCTTGGCCCACAGGAAGGCTTTTTTTTAAACGTTGTACACCCTGTGTTCCATCCAGCTGATCCGGGGCCAGTCTAGTTTGGTGCAACAGTAATGGCAGACATCTGTCAAGCTGACCCCACATCAGAAGCGAGCAGAGTAACCTGAGCCGCCGGGCGTCTTTACGATCTGGAGTTCTCTAAGATGTGTCGACGACCCTTGAGGTGCTACCAGTCCTCAATGAGGTACAGCGGAGAAACTCAACACCCAACCCACCCCCAAAACGACCGTCTAAATATAGATCTCATCTGTCCAGGGGTGTGGCTTCAGTTGCATGGCTTCTACAGTTCAGAAGAGTGAATGTCTCAAGGCAAGAATGGAATTTCTTCCCAGTGGACTTCTGTTTGTTGGTTGTAGTAACATCTAACAGACTCGAGCTTGGAAAAATAAAACCGCAACACTTATTATATGGGCCGAACAGAATAGGCCTACTTACAAGCTTACAAACAATACATGAAATCTTTATTAAAGCATCTTAGATTAATCCAACATACAGTAAATGTGAATTTCTGACATTTATACACCGTCATGTCATTCAAAATCTGAGTCTTCTGCTGAACTCGAAAGAAGATATTTTGAGAAATCGCTCGGTAGTTTTGTGTTCATACAATGGAAGCCAACGAGGGCCAGTGTTGTTTGATTACCATCGCTCTTCAAAATATCTTCTCTTGTGTTCTGCAGAAGAAAGAAAGTCAAACAGGTTTGGTTTGATCTTGCACCATCTGTTGTGCATTCAAATTTTGTTTTATATTGCCAAGACGCTGAACAAATAATCAAACAGACATTAGTTCATCACATTACTTTTCTTTGTGTGCATACAAAATCGCTGTGTAGTGTATGATGGCACAATCTGCTCCCCCTCATATCACGAGGGAAAGTAGGCTACAGATTGGGATGAAAGGCACATAAGGATTAATGAAAATGTTAAGGAGCTTGTCGTGATGAGGAATATAGTGCACTGTGGTGCTACAAGTACACCCCAGCTAAATAAGCAATAACAAATAATAACAAACTAATGGGGAAGACACGCAACAACCCTCTCATGACTTATCTTGTAATTGCCCAGACATTAGTATTAGAACATAAAATATATCACAAATACATTTTAATGGTAAACATCAGATCAGATTTATGTATGTAACTCTAGAGAGATACTATTGGGGCAATTTTGGACACAATAGTGAACAATTATTGTCTGAGTAATTTCTTTGGAATTTGTTTTCCCCAACTGATCCCAAGATCTTCACACAGGTGTGAGGTGTCCTGCAGGAGTAGCCACAGGTGTGTAATTTATCACATTGACTATGAACATGTTCCACTAATATTTGAAAACCAGAATGTGTCAAAATGATGTCTGTTATTTTCATCACAATGACTCCCACAAAGCAATGCTGTAGCCTACTAGATGCCGTACAAGAATCATTTTCAGTTCTCCAAAGAAAGGTTTCTGCCAGTGTTTTTTGTTTTTTGCATGTAGGCCTGAAAGGTCCAAAATGGCCCAAAAGAACCTTTATTTTAAAGTGCTGTTGTCGTCACATGACATCATTAGCCTACCTGAGTGGTGTCAAGTGATTGTTTAATGATAAGAGATATGTCATATTTTTAATCAAAGTGTTGCCAGTCCTTTAAAATAGTCGAAGCTTTGGTACGAGTAATGAATATTAAGCTATTTATTCAGACACACCCGAGTTAAAACGGTGCTCATTTAATGTCAACAGATACTTGTAATGTTTTAATGCTAATCGTTAGTAACATTAATGTTTTAATGGAACTAAATACTTTTAATGCTATACTAAATCCAGACCTTACTTTCGCATTTGTGGTGGGAAATATCCCACTTTATTGTTTGAAATGCATAAATTACATACTGCACAGGCACACTGTTTTGCATAGTGACGGTAGATGGGCATTCTACAGAATTCGTGCAAACTGCTGTCCCATATTAAAAAAACAAGTATTCGAAACTTAGTTGTTTACTAAGACCTTTCTATTATCTATTGAAACCCACAATAATATTTATAATATCAGTAATCTTAATATATTTAAAATCATAATTTCTTGGGTACTTTCAATTGGGAGATGGGTGTCCCGAACCCAAACACCTAAATTTCAACTTATGAAAATTATATTATAAAAAGTTTTGCATTATTTTCCATTGTTGTTTTTAAAAATATTGTTTATGTTTTTAAAAAAGTGAATTTAAAAAAAATATGTATTTTATTTTTAAATTATTAAACTTTATGCAAAAAATGTTGTCCCAGATTTTCATGTCACTACCGAACCAGTGTATGTTTTAGTCCATTGGCTGAGACTGATTTTAGCCACACCCCTACATTTTTGATCAAGAATCATTACTGTCTCTCTCTCTCTAATAATGGTGAGGAGATCTGTCTTATCATTTTGAAGTAAATGTGTTCACAAGTCTGAAAATCTGGAAAAGGAACGTCACTACCAAACATCTTTTTTCTGCCATTAAGCAAACCTTTTTGGGCGTTATTCCATAAAATAAGTTTTTATGTGTGTACATTTGTTCAGAATTGTGCTTGCAAACCATGTGCTGATTAGCATCCTTGAGCTAAGCTCAAAAGTATTCAAAAATTGTCACTACCGAAACAGTCACTGGGGATAATTGTTTCGGTAGTGACAAAAATTGTTTCGGTAGTGAGAAAAAGGAACACTAAATCCTTTATTTGGGGAAATTAACAAAACTCTGTACAGTTATGCAAATCGTAAGTATTTTAGTATGTTTTAGTAGTGATATGTGAGCTGTAGGTTTTCTATTATATATTTACTGTCTGATGTGTGTCTGCTGCTATGTGCTTGCTGCGTATGTGCAACATAGTTAGTTCTTTGTATTAACATAAAATGTTGAAAGTTTGATTCAGCTGTGCAAATTAAATATTGTGATCACTACCAAAAAATTACAATCACTACTGAAAATGTGTGAGTCACAGATTTTTTTGTCAAAAGTGAAGTATATTAAATTATCAACTAAGATGTTATGATATTGCTTGGTTCAATGCATATATCAACTAATGAATCCTTAAAGTGTAAGTTCACCCAAACATCAACTTCGTGTGATTTTTTTACTCACCCACATGACGTTAAACATGTTTAGAGAACTTCCGGCGTCTTCGGAGCACAAATAAAGATATTTAGGTGACATCCGGGAGCTCCTCATTGAAACCATGGTATCAGTTTTTGCCAAGGTCCAGAAAAGTACTAAAGACATCGTTAAATTGGTCAGTCCTCTCATAGTGGCTCAGTTGAATTTTTTAGAAGCGTGTATGGCACGCGTTCACGAGAGCACTTCTTCTTTGTCTTCTGCATGTAAACACAGAGTTGCGCTTCCGCGTTGTGCGCACAAACCTGTCTACTTTTGAAGTGCTCTCGTCCAAGAAGAAGACGAAGAAGAAGTGCTCTCGTGAACGCGCCCCGTACACTGACAAGACAGAGGAGAATATATCGATTAAAGTCGGTATTTTGGCTTGTTTCTCGCACATAAAGCATTCTCGTCGCTTCAAAAAAATTCAACTGAGCCACTATGCGCGGATGGACCAATTTAATGATGTCTTTAGTACTTTTCTGGACCTTGGCAATGACACCATGATTTCAATCAGGAGGCCTGGAAAGCTCTCGAATGTCACCTAAATATCTTTATTTGTGCTCCGAAGACGCCGGAAGTTCTCTAAACATGTTTAACGTCATGTGGGTGAGTAAAAAAATCACACAAAGTTGATTTTTGGACGAACTATCCCTTTAACTTTGAAATCATATGCTCAATTGTATGCCTTTTACAAAGAGAGATTGGATTCAAAATACAACAAATCTCATAAATCACACTTGAAATATTGTTAAAATTGTGACTGTTATTGATATACATATGAAAACATTTTTTTTAAATAGCAAAAAGTAGATTTAAAAAGTAGATTTAAAGAAAATCTTAATATGTAAATATAATTCCTCTTATTAAATTACATATTATTGTGTTTCAGGAGTGACAAAATTTGGGGAGAGGAAGAATATTCCAAAACTTTCTGAAAATACAATATGAAAATTAATTGCACAATTACTAGGAATGTGTACCTTTGATATTATACAATTTGCATACATAAAAAATGTCTGAATTTTTTTTTTTTCAAGATGTTTCCAACTCCGATTTTGCACCAATTCTGTAGAATGGCCCATATATTATATTCAACAGGGGTTTATTTCACGTTTGGTTCCGCTTTGAATTGTAGTAGCCTACCACGGATAGCTCTGTCAAACACCAACCCTTCAAAAAAAGAAACTACATTTTCCGTAACATCAAATAATGTAAAGAAACTCTACAACAATCGTCAAGCCAGATATTTAAGAAAGCAAATGCGCTCAAATTTCAAGTTCCCTGCACGCTTCGTGTCATGTTGAACATTTGTTCTGGAATATTTCTTTGAGAAGTTTTTGTCCGGCTTGTCATATAACCATAAGTGGCCGAGAGCACCATTTGCATGTTAAAAATATCGCCGCTGTAACCGAAAACTTCCTTGAGATGTTGTGTTGCTGCCATTTATACCCGCAATTCGCGCGCGCACGTGATAACAGGTACAATTGGGATCTACGTGCGTGTGTTTTCGTCCATGGCTATGTGCAAAACACGGGTAAAAAATAGGATGGTAAAAGTAAAATGCTGACCAAAGCCAAGGTCTTACAAGCAGCCTGGAGCATAATCTAAAAATACCGCCGCACCATGCGCAGTAGAGAAAATCGCAACCTTCCTTCCAGCTTGACCTAAGAAAGTTAAAGAAGTCACTAGATCCGCCCCGTGACATCATTTGCATAGCATAAATAAGAAGGACATGGACCATGGTTCAGGACCACTCTCCTGGGACTCCGGCTTCTTGACTTCTGCCCCTCGCACCTCCATCACAAACCTGCATCATGGTGTGTACATGGATTACTCTCGTTATTTTATCTTCTGTACCTCTTTTGATGTTCTTCTGGCTGAAAAACTGGCAACAAGCCCACTAAAATAAACTAGGACACCATTTGTGAAGTTGGGGCAAGGCACTATTTCGTACACATGTTTGAAAAGAACATCATCCGTTTCTGAACAAAATGGAGATGTGTGCGCTTGGAAGGAATATTTTGATGGCTACCTAAAAAAGGGCATGTTTGCAATTGTATTGTGGTATAATATAGGATTGCTGTGTATTGATTTGTCATTATGAGATGTTAGCGTGTTTGCCAATGGGATTGATGCAATTGTTGTCTTTCTGGCAGGCTGGAGAATTCTCTGCTGACCAGATTGAGGGTGAGTGTTCAATACTTTCTTAAAAGGCTTTGTAAATAATGGTTGTATTGTGCTCCTGGAATACTGAAGTGACCCATCTTATTGCATTGTTTCAGATAGAATAACACCAGTGGTATTAATTCTGATGCTCAAAAATGTCAGTCCTCTCCAACTCAACATTTTCTATTGGCCTGTTTCATCTAAATATTTTAATTGGTCCAGTTAAAATATTACAAAGGCTGGCTGAGAAAAACAGCTGTCACAAGTGACAAATTTATGGAGTCTTAATTAAAAAATGTAGATGTTACAAATCACTAGAACATTTTTAGTTGATCTCTACAATTAGCCCTAGTTCTATGAATGTATTAGTTCTATTTGATTATGTTTATAATTATTCATAAAAATAATAATACATTCTACTAGAGAGAAAGAGAGAGAGAGATTCTTAATCCTTACAACTGTGCATTCAAACCATAAATTATTTATCAGATATTGTGTATTTAGTTGACCAAATTTAGAATAAACGTATGTAAAATTTATATGTAAGTGTGAATAATTTGTAAGATTATTGGTGATATTAGATTTAATGACAAAGGCCACGCTCAATTCATAAATACAGAAGAAAAGAAATTCATCTGTACCAAACCAGTTACAGTATGTGTAAAAGGCATGCGGTTGGTGTAGGTTACTCTGCTGTCAGCATTCTTGCATTTGACTTGGGTCAGCCGAAGACCGTCACGGCCATGTATGGCAAGGGCTACTTTTTCTGGGGGTATCGGTTGTCACATCATACATTAAATGCCACCTTCATACAGCAACAGCTGCTGTAGGGCTGGAGTTGTAGTATGCTATTTTTCATAGCATAAGTGCTGTTGGAGGGGGCATTGTTGGGACAATTGGTAAAACAAAATATATATATAAAAATAAGGTGGTTACTCAAATATATTTTTACATATTTTAAGCAGCAATATTTTGTGTGTGCCAACAAATATTAAAACAGAGGTTCTAAATTCTTAAATAATTCAGATTAAGTCATATTTTATAAATATATTTTTAAAATAATGGAACAATGAGAAATGTTTTTTTTTTATTGTTATCATGTTTTCTCAAATCAGAGACATTCACATAACCAAAATATATCTTTTATCCTTGACTTACAGACTTCAAAGAGGCTTTTGGTCTCTTTGACAGAGTTGGAGACAACAAGGTGGCTTACAACCAGATTGCCGACATCATGCGCGCCCTGGGTCAGAACCCCACCAACAAAGACGTCAAGAAGATCCTAGGCGACCCATCTGCTGACGGCAAGAACTTTACTTTATGTCATGCTTACATTATAAATATAAAGGCTAAAATAAATCCTAAATAGTTGATACTGATTTGGGTAAATGTAAAATTACTGACACACAGATATGGCCAACAAAAGAATCGACTTTGACACTTTCATGCCAATGATGAAGACTGTTGACGCCAACCAGAAGGGTACTCACGATGACTACGTTGAGGGTCTGCGCGTCTTCGACAAAGAGGGCAACGGCACAGTCATGGGCGCTGAGCTGCGCATTGTGCTGTCCACACTGGGTAAGTGAGGATTGTGGGAAATGTAGTTGACAAAGTGCTTGCTAAGAAAATGAGAACGTGACTCCACTTACAACAAAAAAATAGTGGTGTGATGAAGTAGAAGGATTTTGATATACATAAGTTGCATCTTGGGATACTTTGTAAACGGTATTAAATATTTTCTACCAAAATATACAGTAAAAATATTTTGCTTTTCTCCCTAAATTAATTCAAGCATGTAAAACTAATTTCAATAGTTAAACCATATGTTTTTTTTAAATCAATATAAATGTCAAGTGTGCCCAGATATTTCATAATTCACACTTGCAAATGTTGCGTTTGATGGCATCAATAAATGACTAAAAGACTAACAAACACTAACAATAAACAATATACCTTTTAAGCATTTATTAATCGAATGCTATTTGATGCCGATACAATTGTTCATGTTAGTCGTTGTGCATTAACTAATGTAAACAGTTACAACTTTTAATTTTAAAAGTCTATGCTGAAATTTACATGAGATTGATAAATGCTGCAAAAGTATTTTTTTTATTGTTGACTGATGCTAATGTGTTAACTAATGTTAATAGAAACAACCTTATTGTAAAAAGTAATGGATGTGTGTCTAAAAAATGTCTGAGTTATTAAAAGTTTTTGGAAAAGACAACTATATTTCATGGCATCAACAGGAGAGAAGATGTCTGAGCCTGAGATTGATGCTCTCATGCAGGGACAGGAGGATGAGAACGGCAATGTCAACTACGAGAGTATGTAGACTATTCGGAAAACAATTTGTCTTTTTTTTGTCTTCAATTTGCATATTGAACCCTTGTAACTTTTTCAAAGCACATAACATAACGGTGCACGTAGCGATGGTCTTTTATTCACGTTTGGACACTGTGCCACTAATCTGTCCGATATAATAATCTCACCTATCATTACCGTCATTATTTTTAGAAACTACCTCAGGCCTTGTATGGCGAGCCAGTCTGGGTGATCTTTCCTTATGCACCTCCTCTGCTTCTCCCCTTACAGCTTTCGTGAAGCACGTCATGTCTGTGTAAGAGTCCGTCTGTTGTGGGAGTGGTGAGGAAAGCTAAATTACATCCGCAGACCCCATGGTGTCGGGACATCCATTCTGTTATGAAGACCAATCAATAAAAAGGACTTTGGGGTGTCACTTCTGAACCATTCTGTTTTTCCTTGTCCTCGTTTTATTTTCTTGCCTACCCTCTTTTTGGAAGTTACATCCTCATGCAGTCGATCCTCAGCCTTCTTGGTCCACCCGGGGCGACTGTCCACAGCGGGATGGAGACCGGGGAAGAAGAAAATGGCCACTCATGAAGTGAGGGTTTGTTTCTTCTTTCGCCACCCATCCAGGGTCACAATAACACCTCCAGCTATGTGTTAAAGGCACATGACATTGCTGTGGTCAGTTCGCCGTTATCCCCCATCCCCATTTTCACACAGTCATTTCACAATAAACTTTTTTCCAAAAGTACACGAGTACACAGAGTTTTTCCTTTTGGCTTGGTCGAGTTCTGCTTCCGAGTACACAAAAATAAACATGTCTAAAGCTGCTGATGGGCATGTATCTTTAAAAGGACGTTGCTTAGTTTAGGTTGGAGGTCACTTTTAGACATGCTGGTTGGCTGAACTTGAATAGGTTTTAGGTTAATGTAAAGCAACAAATCACTACCATCACAGTTGTATTTAGGTGGTGGTTAATATGAAGAAAACATGTCTCGCAATTTAAGCTTCGGACTTGTCTGAACGATACATTATTAGATAGTTTTATTGAGAATATGTTTTCACATGAAGTCCATCCACTCCTAGAGAAAGTATTATTAATAGGAATAGTTGAGTGTTAAAAAGTATGTGCCTGACACCCACACAAAAAAACCCTACACATTTTTTACCCATAAGCTGTGAGTCCTAAATGTTTGGACAATTAATTCACAATAAAAAAATATGATTGTATTGAAACACGTGCTTAACCCAAGTGTCCTTACACTAGCACAGTAAGGTGAACGTGGTCCTCGTGATTTCAAGCAGAACAACGTTGTTGTTGGTCTTCAAACAAACTTTCTATCAACCAATTAAATTGCATGATTAGGGTAAATGTTTAAGGTCTGGGTTTGAGGATTGTATACCATATCAACCAATTATGCCCCTCTGGTCTGAGGAATAAGTTACAGCTTGGGTTTTGCTTATGTGTAGGGTTTATGCTGGGACATGTTTCCTTAAATGTTCTTTCAGGACCAAATATGTTGAACACGTCTTATGACGAGCAGACCATAGTTTAGTTTATAATCTATACACTAGATGTCAGTGTTGCACTACTCCCATCCAATGAAAGCAGAACAGCGCATTGAGCACTTTGGCTGCAATGAGTGCGCCGCCATATTGGGAAGGGCCGGCCGTACTATAAGCACATACAAGTGAACGGGAAGTGAATGTGTATTTATTTAATTGAAAAATCTTAATAAATTTACATTTATAAACCCATTTGAGACTTTTTTGAACAATTTATTA
Organism: Triplophysa rosa; assembly: GCF_024868665.1. Taxonomy (NCBI): domain Eukaryota; kingdom Metazoa; phylum Chordata; class Actinopteri; order Cypriniformes; family Nemacheilidae; genus Triplophysa; species Triplophysa rosa. Next base: position 4,600,886 of record NC_079893.1, read on the forward strand.
AGGCAGAGAATAGTTTTATTTAAATAAGTAAATGAGGATAAAACGTTTTTGTGCTCAGCGTAGATCTTAATCCATTTGAAATTGATCGAGACTGAAACTTCATTATGCTTTTAATCCAGATATACCGTAACGTCCATGTTAACTTGCATGTGTTTTTATGGCACTTTTCCCTTCCCAATATGGCAATGGCGGCGCAACTGACGTCCGATTCAACGGCCAATGAGGAGGCCATAGGCAGAGGTATTTTGTCCTCTCCGGTATCCGTACGTCTTCAATGCAGACGCGATGGCGTACGTGAAGTGTCGCAGCGAAGGCCCTTCTAAAGGAGGTGAAATTCTCAATTCTGTTTTTAATAGACAGCTTTTGCGATATTAAGAATAGTTGTTAAGTGCACTTATTCGTTGTGTTGCAGGCATGAGTGAATGCAAAGTTGCAGAGCTGTACTTTTTATTATTTGGAGCTTCAAGCTATATAGGTTTAGCCAGCTAGCTACATTAGCTGTGTGTCGAGCTGAATTTTGAACTTTAAACAGACACACAGTATTTAACGCGAATATTTCATGTCAATTCAGTTAAGTGCAGACTATTGTTAGGTATTCTACAAATATAACATTTTCTGTCTTTTACATTGTTTTCGTACTTAAAGTGATACTTCACCCAAACATGAAAGATATTTGGAAGAATGCTTATAACCAGACAGATTTTGCCCCCAATTAACTACTATAGTAGTAGGGAAAAAATACTAATCTTTTTTTGTTCTGTTGAACACAAAAGAAGACATTTTGAAGAATGTGAGACAGCAAACAGTTCTGGGGCACTTTTGACTACCATTGTATTTGTTCCTACTATGGTAGTCAATGGGGGGCAACATCTGTCTGTTATAAGCATTCTTCCAAATATCTTTCTCTGTGTTCATCAGAACAAAGACATTTATACAGATTTGGAACAACTCGAAGGTGAGTAAATGATGACAGATTTATTGGGTGAAGTATTACTTTAAAAGTCTAGTGTTATATTGTTAGTACCACTAAACCCATAAACTGATACACTAAAACAAAAACAAGCTCAAAAAAGTGCCAGGTTTTTTGGACACCCACCATGGTTTGTATTGCCATGTAAATATATATGATAACATAAATTTTAACATGGTAGTCTCTGAGCTACTTTGGACATTTATTTAGGTGTATGGTAATAATTCAGCATACTATTGTATTATTATACCATTGTACCACTATAGTATTGACTTGTATCAGTAATGCATGTCCCAAATCAGCTCTTTAAGGAATAGTTCACCCAAAAATGAAAATTCTGTCATCATTCGTGTATGGTGTACTTTCCTCTACACTGGTAACTAACTAACATTGGCCCCCATTGACTTACATTGACATTTCTCAAGCATGAGGATTAATAAATGTTGACAGATTTTTTTAGTTTTTGGTCACCTTTAATGCATTGTATTTGTGCACAAAGTTACAATTATATTAGTTAGTAAACCTAGATGATTGTAGGCTAGACAATCAGACCCATGAAACTGGGCGTTAAAGTGGAGAAACATACACACTGTTATTTGCAAACCAGTTTGAATTGAGATTGTAGGCTCAACATCAGCTCTCTGAGCAGGTCCTCCTGGAATCCCTCATCTTTCAGGTAACTGTAGCTCACCTTTGGTCACCAAGGCAACAGTCGCTCACCTTGGTAAGTTGTCTCGCCTCCAGCAGGACCAGAAGAGAAGGGAAGCAGTGTGAAAACTAAGACTGTCTCTTCCAGCACGGCATCAGGGGACAATTTGAGAAAGCGCACTGCTTGTGATGTCGAACCAGAAGATGAGGCTAAAAGCAAGCCAGCTTCTTCTAAAATGTTTAAAGCCGGGTTCAGTATGACAGCCCAGGCTGCCAAGAAGCCTACCCCCATCTCTATCAAGCTTGGAGCGAATGTATGTATGCTGTATTTTTCTTTGTAAGATCATTTATTTGAGTAGTAATTGTACAGCTATTCTGAGAATTGTTGACATGGAGAATTTCAAATGTTTAAAAGTGTTGTTTGTTGTTGTTCTCTCTCTTATCCTAGAAACCTAAAGAACCCCCTCCAGCCGTACCTGCCAAGAAATCAGGACTCGCATCTGTATTCAATGAAGACGATGATGTATGTGCAGCTTTTTGTGAATATGAAATTGATGTAGTCTGTTTGTGAAGTTGTCTAATAATATATTCTGTGCATGCATTTTGTACAAAACAAATTTGTGTTTTTGCCATGTTGATAAAAACCATTACATAATAAAGCTTAGGAATCCTCAAAATATTTTTTATGTTTTAGAGTGAGCCTGAGGAAATGCCACCAGAGGCAAAGATGAGGATGAAAAATATTGGAAGGTTGGATTCTGCCTATTGTATTTTTCTGTTCCTATATCATTATTTTGATGTATTTGCAGCAATGCTCATTGTAAAAAAATGTGTTGTAATAAATTTGTGTTTATAGCTGTTGGTAATTAAAATACTTAATAGGAAAGAGTGTGCTACAGCATTAAATTAAAAAAGAGCATCCGTTCTTGTTTTTCAGGGAGACGCCCACATCAGCTGGACCCAATTCCTTCAACAAAGGAAAACAGGGATTCTCAGACCATCAGAAACTTTGGGAGAGGAAACTCAAATCTCAGTCAGATCAGTAGACTGGTTATAGTGGTTTCCCATTTGGCACAGAGATTATTTGTCCTTTTGTCTTTTTGTTTGATGAACACTGTACAAATGTATATATGTAATGAATGTTTATGCTTTTTATTGTAGCCACAGTTTTTAAACACTGTGGTTAAAAGGCCTTCTTGTGTGAAGTGGAATACAGAAGACGGAAAAATGAGCATAATCTATATTCACTGTTCCATACAAATTTGATGAAATTCTGCCTAATATGCAACACTGAACCTTGTTGTCATCCGGCTATAGTTTAGTTTGTCTTCAGAGAAGGAATGTAGTGGTGCAGTTATGACAAAGAGAAAAGTTAGCAAGTCATTAATAAATGAGTGGTGGCATCACTTTGAATCTGCAATTTTTTTAATTAGTTTTAGATTTGTCAAACAATCTTTTGCATAACCAGAAGAGAAGCTTTTGCAGCACACCTTAACCATTAAAGCGACATTTGTCGCTATTGGTCAATAGTGCATTCATGTTTCACAAAGATCTGAAAAGACTAGCCAACCAATAATCTTACTAAAATAATGAAAATTTGGAAAACGTTTATTGCATAATGCAGCTTTTGTACATCATGATTTTATCAATCAAATAAACAGGAAATTCTGGAACATGTAAACAATATTGCAATATAAGTGTTTAACAAACTAAATAAAACCGTTAACAAGGATTTAGGAACTGTGAACAGTATTTGCTACCCATGCTGCTCGGGGTTTCTTTAACACTGTTGTATTGAAATACTGCAGTATATGACTGTATGATAACCACATTCTAAAAGGCATTCAGGAGGTTGCGTGCTTTCAATAGCCGCTTCTTGCGGTTAAGTAACTGCTCACGCTTCTGGCCAATGTCGTGGTCTTCTTTAAGCAGGTCATCTACAGCATCCTTCTCCTGCAGCAACTGCAACATGTTTCTCTGCAGCTCCGCCGCAGCCTCTTGGAGAAGCTGGTAACGGATCACCATTGGGACCTGGTCAGCTAGACGCTTGCTTGCAATCTGGCATGACAGATAACACAGCTTCATAGCTTTCGGTTAAATCTGAGCTAAAGATGACTTGCCTAACAGAGCACACTTACTGAGTAATAGGACTCGACGTGGAGCTTCATCTCACGCAAGGTGGCGTGACTGCTTGAGCCAATTACTGGGTTTCCAAAATTAAACGAATATGGAATTTTAGGATTAAATTTAGGTTTACATGGTGAAGTTTCCTCTTCTTCCTCCTCCTCCAGTTTCTCTTTTGTCTGTTGGAGGCTTTGACTGTATGTGCCATCTTGACTGTAAACAATGAGCTCCATCTTGAACTGAGTCCTCAACATGGACGCGGCCAGCGATTCTTTCTCCTGCTTGATAGCTTCAATCTTAGTCTTGAAACATTATTAGTATTACCTGTGTTAATACTTTATATCTACATTTATTAACTGAATTAGCTGCTTAATATTATTTACTCACAGATCCTTCCCGAACGGTCCAAGAGGAACTTCCATCGTGCAAATTCATCCCTAAGCTCTTGGAAAATCATGAGGTCTGATTTACATTTAACCTCTTCACCAGTGGTCAGGTTAAACATATCCTGAGTGAAAGCTGTAACTTTCTGAATTCAATTATGAGATAGGAAAGATGTCATCATTTTTTTATAATCTTAAATACACAGACATTGATATGCATTGTTTTAGTTTTTTTGAGTTTAGAACGAGAAAGCTGTGTTTGCAGTCTAATTTGCATGTGCTCTGGTTAAGTCAATGAAGCACAGTGCGGCTCCTGGATCTAGACCTGAGATCTACCTGCCTGCAGAGTAAAGATCCAACCCCAATAAAACAAACCTGAAGCAGTTTAACACAATCTAAAAAACTAGAGGCAGGAATATAAAAAATGTACATATACACTGACCAGCCCTGGGCAAAAAAACGTTGTTGTTCGTGACAATACTTGCATCAATCAGAAAGCTAAATCGCTCCGAAGGTTCCGATGGTGGTCCAGTACCGTACACCTCCAGTTCCTTCTGTGTCTCAGCTACCTTTGTTTCTATTTGCTCCTCTAACCGAGGCATGGATTTCTACATAACAAATAATCCGCAGGACGGTTAGCTAGCGTTATAATGAGAATACAATTTTATCTGTTTTTTCTAAAACATTAGATCTCACCTGAATGTGATGAACCAACTCGATTGTTAGTTTCTCGGCCCACTTGGGAATAGTTGCAAAGCCTTCATTATACAGTGTGCTGTAAAAAAAGCACATTAAGTGACCAAAAAATTTGACAGAACAAAGCAAATTCAACAGTTTTGTGAACAAATGCTACACAGACTCCATTTTTAGTGCTTTTGCTCAAAATTACAGGAAACTTTGAGATATGTTTTGTATCTTCAAGGTGCAAATGTTTTGACTTCACTGCTATGCAATATGCTAAATGTCTTTTTACCCACTTGAAATGAGGATGGTCTTTAAAAAAGGCCTTCTCTGTTTCCGTGGCCTCATTGAGAGTGATGTGATCCATAATCTCTTTCTGTCCCCTGCACCTGACGATCATGTAGCCTTTAGTAAGATGAATGACCTCATTGTGTACCACGTCCACCACTGTCTGCTCAGTGCCTTTATCCACCAGGTCTGGCTTTGTTAGGATGCCTGTTGGTTGATTTACAATACAATCAGAATATACATGACAAGATCTGGTATTGCAAATCTAGAAAATGCAATGAGTACTGCGCACCTAAAGTCCTCTCGCCTTCTGGGTCCTCGTCCTGTGCCATCCGTAGCGCTTCTGTGGTCGCGATGTCGACGTTACACGGCACCACAACTAGGTTGATCGTTTCTTGCTTTGTAACAAACTTCTTGATCAATCTCTTGATCTGTAAAAATGGATGTGATTAATATCTCTAGCCATTAAGGTTATAATCAGACAAATTATTTTGAACAAAAAAATGACCTGTTCTCCAATATTCTCAGGTTGACCCTTGACTGCCACTCGTGCGATCCCGGGCAGATCAATGAGTGTGAGGTCAGGAACATTTGGAGAGGTGATCTGAAGACTGATGAGATCCGCACTAATTCCAAGGCCTCGTCCAGCTATTTCATCCTGGGCTAAAAACATTTACATGTAACAATTATACAATGCATTGCACTTTTTGAGACCTCAAGTCTAAACGCCCACCTTCACGGATCTTTTTCTCCACGTTCTCTGGGTCATGAAAGTCTTCGTTATGATCTTGGTAACTGATTTTTCCATGCCATCCTTCCTCCTTAGATCGTATCATCTTGAGTTCCAGAGGGCATCTTGTGACAATGCCTGTAATACAATAAAACAGAACTAAAAAAAACAGGCATGCATTTCTTTAATCAGGTATGCATGTCAAGTGCTTCCCTGTTGAAAAAAACAGCATATGCTGGGTTAGGAATGTTTGGATGCTGGTTTGACCAGCACATGACCAGCTTAAACCACCACAAACCAGCATATGCTGTTTTTTCAACATTTTGAGGTTCCCCTTTGAAGCATTACCATAGACCACAGTGACATCACTTACCACTGCCTCTGGGTAAAGCAACTCCTCATAACGCCTCCAGAACAGAGCTCTTCCTCGAGCTTTGGTCTCCTATGACGGCGATGGCAGGCAGCGCCAGGTCCTTCTCGACTCCCAATGATCGTAAATTGTCGATGGTGTCGATGCAAGGGCGAATTTTCTCCTCATAATGCTGACTGAACGCGTAACTCTTCTCCATCTTTAAACAACGACAAAACTACGAGATCAGGTTAGGGTAGACCGCAGTTATGTACCTGTGCGCGTGCAGGCTTTGTTTCCTGGAACGGCAAGTTTCGTTTCTTCCACAGCTTCACTGGGCGTTGCATTTGGTTTTGGTATGTGGTGAATATGACGAACATCTATAACATTAATTACTAGATTAACGTTACACATGGTACATCTACTCCGTCCCTTCCCCCACAATGGAAAAGCCGGTCACAATAATTTGTTTAATTGTACAGTACACATTTTAAGAGTCTCTTTCTCTCAATGCGTCTCTTTCAATATTTTGGCTCAGAAAAGTTGTATTAGTTGCATTATCTCTGCTTACGAATCGTTTTATTCAATACCCTTTTAAAGCCAAATAACTTTTTTATTCAATTCATTTTGTCAGATATATAAATGAATTTGATCCTTTTTAAGCATAACACCACATCTACAGTAAATCTTGCTAAAAGACAATGATGTGGCTTAACGAAACATTTGCTGGTTCTCACAGGTCTCTCAAACCTCAGTATAAGACACGTTTTTATCTTTGGGAAAAGGAGAATCCTTACACCTTCACAATTCTGCTTCTATACATCCACATGGGTCATCAATTTCTCCGTCATAGCAAGATCTTTACCATTTCAGTCACCCTGGCTTTAGTTAGTGTAGGAGCCATTTAAGCAATTTCAGTTTTCTCCAGGGGTAAGTGGAGTTAGGGTACAATCACACAGAACGCGCTTTTCATGTTCGAAAACGCGAGGCGCGCCGCGCTGCTCTTTTGGTGACTCCTTGAAAAGAGCAGCGCGCAGCGTTGTTTTTGTATGTTGCTAGGTAACCCGAAACAGACTCAACAAGTTTCTCCTCCATGTCTCCAGGCGTTCCAAGCATTGCGACAAGGGAAGCCCTGCCTCTCCACTCATCCGATTGGACAATGGAAAAAAGCGCACATGACGTCAAGCGCTTTTCTGCTCAGAGTTGAGTTTTTTTCGAACTTATGGCGCTCAGAGCGCTCCGCCTAAAACGCGAGGCGCAGCAGGCGGCAGAAACGCGAGGCGCCCGGCGCGCGTAAGCAGCGCGCAAAACGCTCCCTGCCAACTGAAAACAATTCAAAAGAGGCGCGTCTCACAGCAAACGACGCGTTCTGTCTGATCAGACCCTTACACTTCTATATCAGAGCACCTAGTAAATTAGAGAGTGTGTGTGTGGTGGCAGGAGAGCAAGTAGTCTTTTGCAATAGCTTTGTGTCAAAGGGATCTGTGCTGAAATTAGTCTACTGGAGAACTGTGCATTATGGACAATGTATTTATGCCGTCTGTAAAGTATGAACAACATCTATGTTATTAATGAAAGGAGAGCTCACGGGTAGCGAACTGTGTATTGTTGCAGCACAATGAAGACACTTTAAGCAGTTTAACATCAGTGTGCATGGATTTACTATTACAAGCGTCAATTACTTGCTCACTTCACCCACCATCTGCAGCTTGTAAAAAAGGCCGCAATAGTGCATCCAGTTAAAAAGACGTCCAACTAACCATTAGAGCCTACTAAAAGATGGACATTTAGAAAACCTTTATTCCTTACTTAGCAGTTCTAGGAATGGATAATAAACAAAACTTTCTGGAACATCTAAATAGCATTACAATGTATGTTTTAACAAACAAATATCTAGGTTATCAAACACTTAAAGTTTCAATAACTATGAAAAATGTCCAAGTAATCAGAAACCTGACAAGTTACAATATACTACTACGTGTTAAACTGTCAGGAGGTTTGTCCAACACCGTTGTGATGTATTGAAATATTACTTTATTAACCGCATTCTAAAAGGCAATCAGGAGGTTGCGTGCGCTCAGTAGACGTTTCTGGCGGCTAAGTAACTGCTCACGCTTCTGACCGATGTCGTGGTCTTCTTTAAGCAGATCATCTACAGCGTCTTTCTGCTGCAGCAACTGCAACATGTTTCTCTGCAGCTCGGCTGCAGCCTCTTGGAGAAGCTGGTAGCGGATCAGCATTGGAATCTGGTCAGCTAGACGCTTGCTTGCGATCTGGCGAGACAGATAATACAGCTTCATAACAATACAGTTAAATCTGAATTACAGACTTGAACAGGAGCGCACACTTACCGAGTAATAGGACTCGATGTGGAGCTTCATCTCACGCAAGGTGGCATGACTGCTTGAGCCAATTACTGGGTTTCCAAAATTAAACGAATATGGAATTTTAGGATTAAATTTAGGTTTACATGGTGAAGTTTCCCCTTCTTCCTCCTCCTCCAGTTTCTCTTTTGTCTGTTGGAGGCTTTGACTGTATGTGCCATCTTGACTGTAAACAATGAGCTCCATCTTGAATTGAGTTCTCAACATGGACTCGGCCAGTAATTCTTTTTCCTGCTTGATAGCTTCAATCTTTGTCTTGGAACACACAAAAGCTTTGGGTTAAAAACATAAATATAAGACTTTAGTTATATAATAATGGACAGTTGTATTATGTCAAAAGCATCAATAAACGTTTCTCATTTACACACAAATGTAATTGGGGTTTTTGTTTTAAAGGGGTCATATGACACGGCTGATGTAATGCAATGTGCCCCGCCATATTTTAACTCATGTCATCTGTAATCTTTGGCATTAACACATTAAAACTTACCTTTGCTATTTTAAGAAGATTAGGGAATCCGATGAAGCTGTATTGGGCCAGTTGGATATAACTCTTTCTTACCACATCTACGTGAATACAAGCACAATCTTGACTGGTAAATCCAGTTGTATTAGGTTCCCAAAAAACTTGCATTGGCATGTATCAAACAGCCAATTATAACCAATACTACAGTATTACAGAGACAATACCACAAATCCTGGTAGTGAACACTAAGAAAAAGATCATTAAAATCACACATACAAGAAATATACAAAACAGACCTGAGGTGGTCTTGAGTGTCTTTAATGCAGGTTCCTCTAATGTCTTGATCTGTTCTCTGACCAGCTTCTCAAAGGTCTTGTAATTGATGAAGCCTGGAAGCTCTCTCCCTCGATACTTGGCTTCAAAGTTATCAACTTCTTTCTCAATCTTCTTGTTGACTGCAAAGGAATTTAAAATATTTCTGAGAAATACATTCAATACAATGATGAGATATATTATAATTATATGGACAAAAGTATTGGGACACCACCACTAATTTACACATTTGACTACTTTAGTCATTTCCTTGAGTACAGATCTTAATGTACAGCCTATAATGATAATCCAGGGAATTGTGTGCTTCTAATTTTATTGCAACAGTTTGGGCACTGCCCTTTTCTAATCCAGCATGACAATGTCCCTGTGCACAAAGAAATGAAATGAAGCACCCAAGACTATCATTATATGCTGTAGCATTAAGATTTATGCTCACTGAAATGACTAAAGATGTCTTGCTTTTAAAGAAAAGGCACAGCACCTTATAACAATAACGTTTTATTTACTCACATTTATCGCCTGAACGGTCCAAGAAGTATTTCCATTGTGCAAATTCATCCCTTAGCTTTTGGAAAATCATGAGGTCTGAATTACATTTAACCTCTTCCCCGGTGGTCAGGTTAAACGTATCCTGAATGAAAGCTGTCACTTTCTGAATTCAGTGATGAGATGGGGAAAATAAAATTGATTATGTCTTAACATTTTTTTTAACATACATAATGTTAATGATGATACTTACATCAATCATAAAGCTAAGTCGTTCTGAAGGGTCTGATGGTGGTCCGGTGCCATATGCCTCCAGTTCCTTCTGTGTCTGAGCTAGCTTTGTCTCGATTTGTTCTTCTAACCGTGGCATGGATTTCTACATAAAAAATTAACCACAGGAGAATGAGCCGTGGTTATTATGAGACATAAAAATCATGTCTGTGTGTTTTTGTTAGAAATGATTTCACCTGAATGTGATGAACTAACTCATTTGTTAGTTTCTCAGCCAACTTGGGAATAGTTGCAAAGCCTTCATTATACAGTGTGCTGTAAAAAAAAGCACATCAAGTTACCAATAATTGTACAAATAGGAGCAAAAGTAATGCAAAACAAAGAAAAGTGCTTTTGCTCACAATTTAAACATTACAGGACACTTTAAGATCCGTTTTGTTATTTAAAGTGGCATGCTGCTATGCTACGTCAAATATTTTTTTTAACCACCTGAAATGTGGATGGTCCTTAAAGAAGGCTTTTTCGGTCACTGTGGCCTCATTGAGGGTGACGTGATCCATAATCTCTTTCTGTCCCCTGCACCTGACGATCATGTAGCCTTTAGTAAGATGAATGACCTCATTGTGTACCACGTCCACCACTGTCTGCTCAGTGCCTTTATCCACCAGGTCTGGCTTTGTTAGGATGCCTGTTGGTTGACATGCAATACAATCAGAATACACATGACAAGATCTGGTATTGCAAATCTAGAAAATGCAATGAGTACTGCGCACCTAAAGTCCTCTCGCCTTCTGGGTCCTCGTCCTGTGCCATCCGTAGCGCTTCTGTGGTCGCGATGTCGACGTTACACGGCACCACAACTAGATTGATTGTTTCTTGCTTTGTAACAAACTTCTTGATCAATCTCTTGATCTGTAAAAATGGTGTGATTAATATCTCCAGCCAATAAGGTTGTAATCAGATAGATAAGAAAATGAACCAGTGGCAGAAGTGCCCGTTGAACATAAAATGACCTGCTCTCCAATATTCTCAGGTTGACCCTTGACTGCCACTCGTGCGATACCGGGCAGATCAATGAGTGTGAGGTCAGGAACATTTGGAGAGGTGATCTGAAGACTGATGAGATCCGCACTAATTCCAAGCCCAGTTCCCGCAATCGCATCCTGGGCTACAATTACAATGATCTGTCAATGTACTGAGACGTTTAAAAAAAATTAAAAAGGAGGGAACGTCACCGTCACGAATCTCATTCTCCACATCCGCTGGGTCATCGATGTCTCCTTCATAGTCTTGGTAGCAGAGTTTTGCATGCCATCCTTCATCTTTGGATCTGACCATCTTCAGCTCAAGAGGACATCTTGTGACAATGCCTGTCCCAAACATGAAAGAGACTCAATCAACAGCTATACACAGCATGCAACATGCCCTTCATTGTACACCCGTTTAATTTTTAACAAACTTATCAACTAGAAAAGTAACCAAGCAAACCAATAATATATATCATGTCTTTAAAATGTTTAGACATTTGGATTTTCTTTAAAGCATGCTTTGGTTTGATTACACACACAAAAATAAATATACTTCATGTGAATTTTATTAGGTATACTTAATGTAGTAAGTAGGTCTACTAGTATTCGTGTACTTGTGTAAGTGTACTATTTCAGACCACTTGGGAGTCGGGACTAAATTGACCCACTTTTTAAAAGGTGTAGTTATAAAGAGAAGTATATTTCTTGAAGTATACGATTCTTTAAACTTATTTTTAGTTCAAAAGTAACCAGCACACTTAATCTTTTTGGTAAAGGCATCGATGATAAGGCAACATTACTCACCACTGCCTCTGGGTAAAGCTACCCCTGATAACGCCTCCAGAACAGAGCTTTTCCCCGAGCTTTGGTCTCCTATGACGGCGATGGCAGGCAGCGCCAGGTCCTTCTCGACTCCCAATGACCGTAAGTTGTCAATAATATCGATGCAAGGACGAATTTTTTCCTCATAATGCTGACTGAGTGTGTAACTCTTCTCCATCTTTAAACAACGACGAAATGTCCAAATAACCACAATGTCTCAATCAATCACGCAATTATCGCGTAACTCACCTGATCGTACTGATGCTGTCAAGCGTAATGGTCGAGCGTAAGTTTCATTTCCTGGAACGACGGTAATGCACTGTTCACGGTTTCTAAAACCACACTGCAATATTTAAGATAATACAAAATGTAATCATTTATTTCCTATATTTGATCGCAATTACATTATAAATCAGGAGCGAAATGTTTTGTTTGTTTGCCTGTTTTTCCTGTAAATAGTTTTTGTAGTTTACGAAGGCGCAGAGGTTAGAAAAAAGTATCCCCTTTGAACAAGAAGAAATCTTTGCGAAAAGCATGAGATATTTCAAAATAAAAACGACCTTCAGGTGTTTTGTCCCAGTCTTTTCACCAATGTTTTTGCCTTAATCATGCTTTAGTGTTCCTCATAGCGTCCGCAACGCAAACAGCGTCCAGAGCGCGTGCTCCTTATATTGTGTTTTTGCAAAAACTCAATTCAGACACAGATATATCAATTTAATATTTCTATAGTCCTTAAAAAGTAACTAGTGTATAACTGCATTTTAGCATTTATAAAGTTGTAATTTATATGACAACAGAAATTAAAAGGCACATGGATATAACTCTGTATTTTTTATTAAGCATATCTATAACAAGTGTGCTCCAAAAACATCCACAAACTCACATTTAGAGGATTTAAAATGCACAGCTTCTCACTTCTGCTCATTTTTATGACATTATATTCCAAAGTGGACTGAATGTTTTTAAGTCTACTCAAGTAAGTTACATTTTCAAGTATCTGTACTTTACTTTGAAATAAATCTACTTGACTACACCCTAAAGCATAATATTATAAATCACTACATTTCATTTCATTTAACCTTTAAGTCTTAGTTTAACTCAAGTAAAAGGTTTGAAAAAGTTTAAAGTAATTTTTATGTAGGCCTAGTATTCAAGGTAAAAAAATTATATTGTAAATGGGGGAAGGAGACACCATACTAACTTCTTGGTGGATCTTTAACTCACAAGCTATAGTGCTATTGTGTTATATTGAACATATTGCCATCAAAAATATGAACTGAATTCTAAAAGCCAATGAGGAGGTTGCGTGCTTTTAGTAGACGTTTCTGGCGACTAATTATGGTTTCCCGCTTCTGACCGATGTCGTGGTCTTCTTTAAGCAGGTCATCAACAGCATCCTTCTCCTGCAGCAACTGCAACATGTTTCTCTGCAGCTCGGCCGCAGCCTCTTGGAGAAGCTGGTAACGGATCACCATTGGGATCTGGTCAGCTAGACGGTTGCTCGCAATCTGATGAGGCAGATAACACAGCGTCAGCTAAAAACAGCAATTAAATCTGAGCTTCAGATAACAGAAACCCCATGTAAGCACACTTACAGAGTAGTAGGACTTGATGTGGAGCTTCATCTCATGTAAGGTGGCGTGATTGTCTGTTCTAACTATTGGTATTCCGAAACCCGATCCAAAAGTTGAGGAAGCTGAAACTTGAGCAGTTGTAACTGAAAATGGTTGTTGAAGTTGTGCAGTTTGCTCTTCCTGCTTCACTTTCTCTTTTGTCTGTTGGAGGCTTTGACTATATGTGCCATCTTGACTGTAAACAATGAGTTCCATCTTGAACTGAGTCCTCAACATGGACTCGGCCAGCGAGTCTTTCTCCCGCTTGATGGCTTCAATGTTAGTCTTAAAACACACAAAAGATTTGTTATGAGACTAAAGTGATAAAATAATGGACATCTGTAAATCTAGTTTTGCTCAAAGTCACCGCTAAAAATGTAATTGAAATGCAGCCTCATGGTATATAAATGACTGCTTTTGTGTATCGCCATAACCTACCTTTGCTATTTTAAGAAGATTAGGGAATCCAATGAAGCTTTTTTGGGCCAGTTGGATAAATCTCTTTCTACCCATATCTATGTGAATACAAACACAATCTTAAGATTCATTTGTAACCTCTCCCATATAAGGTTAATTATCTGGTAAATTTAGTTTTGCTGAAAGGTACCAGGATAACTTGCATTGTAGGCTACTAAATGGCCAACAAGTATACAACACTGACCTGAGATGGCCTTAAGTGTTCTTAATGCAGGTTCCTCTAATGTCTTGATCTGTTCTCTGACCAGCTTCTCAAAGGTCTTGTAATTGATGAAGCCTGGAAGCTCTCTCCCTCGATACTTGGCTTCGAAGTTATCAACTTCTCTCTCAATCTTCTTGTTGACTGCAAAGGAATGTTGAATATTTGCAGAGAAATAAATTACAATACACACATCTCAATTATGATTTTCAGGTTGGTTAAATGTGTTGTTTATTCAAATTCTGATTAATTACTGAATATCTTTTTCATGATTTTTTGTATCATCCAAAGTAATATACCAAACTGTGACTCTATGAGCGTTCAAATCTTATTAGAGTACATAACATAAACTATAACTAGACACCTGCTAACTATAGGCTATTACTCTTAACACTTACTTGGCATTGTCATTTGTTGTCAAAAGGAACAGTAGCAAGATCAATTTATTTTATTTTAACTTGACAATTTAACTCTGAATAACAAGAGTCGGGATAAAGAGAAAGTTTCAAGCAGGTCACACTTTTTGAGGTGGACTGTATAATTTTGGTAACACTTTATGCTGTGTTAATACTTTATCTTTATTTATTAACACAGCATTAAAAGAAGACTCACAGTTATCTCCTGAATTGTCCAAGAAGAACTTCCATTGTGCAAATTCCTCCCGAAGCTCTTGGAAAATCATGAGGTCTGAATTACATTTAACCTCTTCCCCGGTGGTCAGGTTAAACGTATCCTGAGTGAAAGCTGTCACTTTCTGAATTCAGTGATGAGATGAGTAAAACACATTAGACTGATTTAAACGATTCTTTAATATATACAGACACTAATACTGTGTACTTTGCTATAGTTTCTCAGTGAGTTTAGAATGAGAAAGCTGAGTTTACAATCTTGTTTGCTTGTGTTTTAAGTCGAAGTTGCTCCTGGATCTGGACCTGACATAAAACTTCCTAAAGAGTACATGTCTAACTACACAGTCTTCAAAATGATTGCCTGACATTTGAAAAAATATGGTTCCCGAAGGTGGATCTCTGTGAGCAAGACTGACCGGCCCTGGGCAAACTAACATGTTCATGACAATACTCACATCAATGAGAAAGCTGAGTCGTTCTAAAGGGTCTGATGGTGGTCCGGTGCCGTACGCCTCCAGTTCCTTCTGTGTCTGAGCTAGCTTAGCCTCGATTTGTTCTTCTAACCGTGGCATGGATTTCTACATAAAAAAATTAACCACCGGAGAATGAGCCGTGTTTAATCTGAGACTCAAAATCTATCTGTTTTGCTAAAAATTATTTCACCTCTATATGATGAACTAACTCAATTGTTAGTTTCTCGGCCAACTTGGGAATAGTTGCAAAGCCTTCATTATACAGTGTGCTGTAAAACACACACACACACATTGAGTGATCTGTAATTGGATGTTTTGCACAATAAGGCTTTACAGGAATAGTACGTCTGATAACATTACCATACCATGCAAACTGCTTTGGGTTCTAAATTTGCATGTCTGTACAAAAACAGGTTTTCCAAAGTGCAAATGTTTTGACATCACTGTTCTGGAATATATAGCAAATGTTTTTACCCACTTGAAATGAGGATGGTCTTTAAAAAAGGCCTTCTCTGTGTCTGTTGCCTCATTGAGAGTGACATGATCCATAATCTCTTTCTGTCCCCTGCACCTGACGATCATGTAGCCTTTAGTAAGATGAATGACCTCATTGTGTACCACGTCCACCACTGTCTGCTCAGTGCCTTTATCCACCAGGTCTGGCTTTGTTAGGATGCCTGTTGGTTGACATCAATCAGAATACACATGACAAGATCTGGTTCAATCTATTATATGCATTACGCACCTAAAGTCCTCCCGCCTTCAGGGTCCTCGTTCTGTGCCATCTGTAACGCTTCTGTTGTAGCGATGTCGACGTTACATGGCACCACAACAAGGTTGATTGTTTCTTGCTTTGTAACAAAACTCTTGATCAGTCTTTTGATCTGTAATACATTGATAATTAAGGTAGTTAACCCGTGGCATACAGTAAGCCACTAAAAGTGCTTACTGCACTAGTCTGCATAAAAAGTATGGTAAATATATAACATATATAACACAACAGACAGGTCTTTAATTAAGTCTTTAATTAAACTAGCATGAGATAGTTTAATCTACCTGCTCTCCAATATTCTCAGGTTGACCCTTGACTGCCACTCGTGCGATCCCGGGCAGGTCAATGAGTGTGAGGTCAGGAACATTTGGAGAGGTGATCTGAAGACTGATGAGATCCGCACTAATACTAACCCCTGGGCCAGCTATCTTATCCTGGGCTACAAACAAATGCAAGATTGTATATTTTATATATCAATATTATAATTTTATACTTGTAAGATTTACATGGAATCTTTTCTGTTAGTGCACTGCATGCTTTTAAAACACTGAGACGAAACATCCACCTTCACGGATCTTTTTCTCCACATCCTCTGGGTCATCAATATCTTCACTATAATCTTGATAACTGATCTGTCCATGCCATCCTTTCTCCTTCGTCCTTATCATCTTGAGCTCAAGTGGGCATCTTGTGACAATGCCTGAACCAAACAGCATTTGAAGAAAACATGCCATTGCAGTTAAAAGGGCTATGGTAATAATGTGCAGTAGTTATGGCCTACTTCAATAAATATCTAAAATATCCAAAAACTTGACATAGCTATATATTATATATTTTATAAAACAAAATATGTTTTTAGTTAAGGTTTTAGGTTGTTTTAAAGAATGCCATAATGCACAGTATTACCTTAGCCCTTACAAAAAACAACAACTGGGCTGAAAACAAATATATATGCTAAATTAGTAAATGTAAATATAAAAAAAATTATGTAATATAAAATATTATACGTTAAATTGCCTAATACATTTCCATATATTGGAACCAATATAGCTTCTGTTTTTCAATGTTAGCATCAATTCTTTAGTATTCAGGTCAAGGTCAAGGTTTATTTATATAGCACCTTAAAACAACACAAGTTTTGACCAAAGTGCTTCACAAGCAGTAGCAAAAACATACATAATAAAAACAAATCACACCAAGTATTATTATCTCATAGCAAATATATGTAAATTATAAATAAATATCAATAAATTGTCATATAAAAATATAAAAAGGTAGAATTCTATTTATTTATATATTATTTTATTTGAAGTGGTTTAAATACTGACAGTAAATATATAGAAAGACATCTTTTTTTTTGCGCAACGGACAATATGTGCTCACCACTGCCTCTGGGTAAAGCTACCCCTGATAACGCCTCCAGAACAGAGCTTTTCCCCGAGCTTTGGTCTCCTATGACGGCGATGGCAGGTAGCGCCAGGTCCTTCTCGACTCCCAATGATCGTAAGTTGTCAATAATATCGATGCAAGGACGAATTTTTTCCTCATAATGCTGACTGAACGTGTAACTTTTCTCCATCCTTAAACAACGACAAAAAAGCAAGGTAACAAGCAGTTAGATCGGAGGGATGACGAGGCTGAATCCAGCTTCTTATTCGCAGCTTCGTATTGACGCTATCCGCTCCACCTTAAAAGACGCGACTCTTTAATTTTCCGGTTTCTTGTTCACGCTCAGTTTAGGGACCGTCTAGATTTTCTCTTATTCGCTTTTTTTGCTTTTGTGTCTAAAAAAGAGCAATGAACAGTTTCTAAATATTGATAACACTGTGTGTGTGTGTGTGTGCGTGTTTGCCTTTGTGTCTAAAAAAGAGCAATGAACAGTTTCTAAATATTAATAACACTGTCTGTGTGTGTGTGTGTGTGCGTGCGTGCGTGCGTGCCTCGATTTTCTCTTTTTAGCTTTTTTTGCTTTTGTGTCTAGAAAAGAGCAATGAACAGTTTCTAAATATTAATAACACTGTGCGTGCGTGCGTGGAGAGAGGTTGCTCTGCTGGCTGTCTGGTGCAGGCATAACAAGCCTGAGCTGAATGCCCTTTGAGATGATAGTGGACTTCATGAGGAACCCTCATCACTCCCTCCCCTTACTATTCTCAATATCACTTTGGCTGAACAGATTAAATTATGTTTATGTTTGTAAAATGCACAGTATGAACCGTTTAATATGCAGTATTAACTGCAGTAATTAACTTATCCTCTTACATCTTATGTATTTATATGCTATGCATTTATGTTTTTTTCCTATTGTTTTTTGTTTGTCCATGTGTACAGTTGGCAAATAAAGCTCGTTGTGATTCTGGTTTATAGTTATTATAGTTATACAAAGACAAAACGATATGACAACAGTTCAATTTACCATTCAATATACTAGTTATTGATTACATATGGTGATCTTGGCTAATTACATGCACTAATTACTTTACATTAAAATACAGGTTGACTTTTCTACTCCAGCATTTTTAAGTTATGGATCCATGATGTTGGCATGTGTCAATACTGTTCAGTGAGACATTGCACTTATGGCCCATTTTGAGGGGCTTTATCTCAGTTGTCTTTGAGGGTGCTTTAAAAATGTCAAAGGTAGGTTATACCCAGTGTCCTTGGCTACCACCATGCAGAAAAGCAAACAGTTTTACTGTCGTGATTCTGCCTCGTCGTGTCATGTCTTTCTTGATCTTGTGGTAGAATCACGGCAGGATCCCTTGTTATGTGTGGAGAGAGTCATTTTGACCCTTTCGGCCTTCGATACTCTCTCCGGTCCTTGTCTGTGTTCCCGCCCTTTTGTATCTCGTTATTGGTTGTTTATTAGTTCATGCCCCACACCTGTTCCCCTTTGATTTGTCCCTCTATTTAATGCCCCTGTGTTCTCTGTCTGTTGTCGGATCATTGTACTGTTATGTTGCACTGTGTCGTGTGGGTGAGTTCTTGTCTTGTCAGGTAGTCTAGTTTGAAGTGTTCTTTTGTGATGTGTTATTAGTTTAGTCTTGTCAGTTTAGTTAGTCTTGTTCTTGTTCCGCTGTTTTGTTGTTTACCCCCACGTGGGTCTTTGTTTTGTATTTTGTCTTTGTTATTAAATGTCATGTTAACCCCTTAACCGCTGTCTGCATTTGGGTCCACTCTCCTTGTCTCCGTGTCTCACCCTGAGAATCATGACATTTACTGTAGCATTTTAAAGTTATGGACCCATGAAGTTGGCATGCGTGTCAATACACGTCAATGGGTCAGTGCACTTATGGGCCACTTTGAGGTGCTACATCTCAAATACCCTTAAGGTTGCGTTGACAGTTTCACATTGGGCTTATACCCAGTGTCCTTGACTACCACCTAGCCCAAAAGCAGACATTTTTACTGTAGCGTTTTAAAGTTATGGACCCATGAAGTTGGCATACGTGTCAATACACTTCAATGGGTCAGTGCACTTATGGGCCAATTCCAGTTGATATATCTCAAGAACCCTTAAGGGTGCGTTGAAACTTTCATATTGGGCTTATACCCAGTGTCCTTGACTACCAACGCACCCTTAAGGGTTATTGAGATGTAGCAGCTTAAATTTGCCCCTAAGTGCACTGACCCATTGACGTGTATTGACACGCATGCCAACTTCATGGGTCCATAACTTTACATTTATGCATTTGGCAGACTTTAAAATTTGGCAGACTTTAAAAAAAACTTTAAAATGCTACAGTAAAACTGTTTGCCTTTCTGCGTGGTGGTAGCCAAGGACACTGGGTATAACCTACCTTTGACATTTTTAAAGCACCCTCAAAGACAACTGAGATAAAGCCCCTCAAAATGGGCCATAAGTGCAATGTCTCATTGAACAGTATTGACACATATGCCAACTTCATGGATCCATAACTTAAAAATGCTGGAGTAGAAATGTCAACCTGTATTTTAATGTAAAGTAATTAGTGCATGTAATTAGCCAAGATCACCATATGTAATCAATAACTAGTATATTGAATGGTAAATTGAACTGTTGTCATATCGTTTTGTCTTTGTATAACTATAATAACTATAAACCAGAATCACAACGAGCTTTATTTGCCAACTGTACACACGGACAAACAAAAAACAATAGGAAAAAAACAAAAACATAAATGCATAGCATATAAATACATAAGATGTAAGAGGATAAGTTAATTACTGCAGTTAATACTGCATATTAAACGGTTCATACTGTGCATTTTACAAACATAAACATAATTTAATCTGTTCAGCCAAAGTGATATTGAGAATAGTAAGGGGAGGGAGTGATGAGGGTTCCTCATGAAGTCCACTATCATCTCAAAGGGCATTCAGCTCAGGCTTGTTATGCCTGCACCAGACAGCCAGCAGAGCAACCTCTCTCCACGCACGCACGCACAGTGTTATTAATATTTAGAAACTGTTCATTGCTCTTTTCTAGACACAAAAGCAAAAAAAGCTAAAAAGAGAAAATCGAGGCACGCACGCACGCACGCACAAACACGCACGCGCGCACGCACGCACACACACACACACGCACACACACACACACACACACAGTGTTATCAATATTTAGAAACTGTTCATTGCTCTTTTTTAGACACAAAAGCAAAAAAAGCGAATAAGAGAAAATCTAGACGGTCCCTAAACTGAGCGTGAACAAGAAACCGGAAAATTAAGGAGTCGCGTCTTTTAAGGTGGAGCGGATAGCGTCAATACGAAGCTGCGAATAAGAAGCTGGATTCAGCCTCGTGGAGGGATGATGTATCCACCCGTGCGTTGGCAAGTATTTCCTGGAACGACAAAGTTTCGTTTCTTCCATTATGCACGACTGCACTGAGCGGATAAAGTAGCCTATGAAAGGTCTTTATTTGGGTGTGGTGTAATATGATGTGTGGGAGACCGGGTAGACTACTTTAACTATGAAGGTATTTTATAGTGCAAAACTACTGAGTGAGCACCTGTGGGTGTGGAATTTGTAGTTGTAGAGGTATGCCACACATGTGTATCAGTAGCCTACATTTGAAGTTGCAAACTTATAGATTTTTTTCTCTCCCGCAAACACAATATAACAGTTACACCTTCTTGAATCCTTCAGTGCAAGTGCACAAATCCAATTCTACAAATCACAAACTGAGATACTCGTGCACTCACATTTTTTGCTACAAATGCTTTAGTAAATATGGTGCAAAACAAATTCACACACCTGCACCAAAAGACGTGCGTTCACAGACGAGTTTTGCACATCCGCAAACAGTATGTGAATTCGTGCAATGAGAGTTGAATGCTTGTCAAATATTTTCTCACAAATTAAAGGTTTTATTCTTGCACATTGTTCTAGCACAAACACAAGAACATAACTACAACTGCTTGAATCTGCTTCTGCGAGTCTGTGACACAAGTTCGCACACACTCTCATTTTGCACCACATATCTGTGTGATATATGGTGCAAAAGCGATTTGTGCATCTGCAGCCAAACGAGCTCGTTTTGGCGGCCAGCAGATGGCGCCCTATGACGTTGGGGGAAAAGTCAGCGAGCGAGCGAGCATCATCAGTGCTGGCGCCAAAGAAGGTATGCTCCTTGCGTTATTCTTTCTTTTTCTCCGACATCACCAATCGTAATACAATATACTTGTTTAGTTTAAGTATTTTTTCACGAAAGAGGTAATGTTATGTAACGGTAGCCTAAGTTACCTGCCCCGTTAAGTTAGCTAAATTCAATCGTCTTCTATTAAATTACACTATCAATTTAAAATATTTATTTTTATTATATTTACTCTTCTGCTTTACTTTCTAGGAAAGTGACAGACCAGGGTGCCGGTGAGTAAAAGTTTTGTTTTACTCTACAAATACAAATTCCACACTCACAGGTGCTCAGTAGTTTTGCATCAAAAATACCTTCACATTTAACACAGCTTTTAATGTACGTACTAGTTTACAGCACCGGATAACCCAGGTGTTATTAAAATAGCAGAGGCCCATTTGGTCTAACAATAGCCTTATATTTTCTCATTTCATTTTTTATTTGGTTAAGTAACGTATTTGAGACGCAAGACTGCACGAGTTGCCCTTCAGTTAACGCATCTGTCTGTGTCTCGTCAGACATTAGGGAACTCGTTTCTTGCAACAAAATTAGATCCAAGTTCGCTGTAGAATAGACGTAAACTAAATTACGCGGTTCTTGCAAAGATATATTAGGATGCAAACTTTAGTTAGGCTACTGATCTTTTTTAATCTAACATTACCTAATTTTTCAATGTACTTAGTTACAGTACTTAAGTATCTTTTTGGCTACTTTGTAGTTGTACTGAGTATTAAAGATATTAGCAACTTTGACTCTCTACTTGACTACATTTTTGAACAAGTATATGTACTCTTTACTCCACTACATTTGTATTATGTAGAATTACACATTACATTTTGCATGACACCTCTTTTTTTGCAGGAGTTTATTTTTGCTACAGAAAGGCATTGGAGGTACTTTATCTTGTGGATTTTGTCCTAAATTACTAAAACTTGTCAACATGGCTTCTTTATGTGAATACGAATACGTTATCAGGTAGTTGTCAATCGCTGGCTGTTTATATGTGAAATGAGGACATGACTGCAGCTGGCGATTAGGCCAAAACCAGCATGTCCAGTGCAAAAAGGCTTTGACCTTTTAATTTTACTTAACATTATTTTATTTATCTGTTATAGTGAAGAGACCTTTTTGAAGGAGTTTGGTTTACTTATGAGCACTTGAGCTTAAATGAGACTTGGGTGTTTGTAATAGACGTAGGTTACTGTGTCCTCGACCATGATTTGTTTAAATTTTTAGGTGTTTAAACTCAACTGTCAAGTTTACACTATAAACAAACTCAAAACATATTTTTGTTTATTAAAAATAATAGAAATGTCTCAGAATGACCCAGGTCTTAAGCCACAAGGTTATTTTTTGCAATCTTAGGATAATATCACAAACATGAGCTTCCTGTGAGCTATTTCCTGTCATGGCACATTTCCCAAAATGACCACTAGGACTCTCCAAAACACCACTTGTTACCCATGTGGTACTCAATGGTAGAAAAGGTCATATAGATTTATTTGCTTATATCTGTTATGCGTTTAGGCTGCCGAAAGTATTTATCTACAAACCTTTTTTGTTCAATTTTAATACATAATGACATTAATTAATGTATTTTTAACAATTGCAACAATCGTTTCAATGGTCCAGATGGATAGGCCTACTTCTTGTGTTACAGTTTTGATCAACAATCTTTGATAGCAACATAGAATGTTCTGTTTACACAAATTAATGAATTGACTTATCTTACTTTTTTACATTTATCAGAAGATTTTGTAAATTGGATTGATACAGTGCATTAAAAGATTGCTTCACTAGCAAAAATATCCAGTAGAGGGGGATGTTTATCCAACAGTTTGTTGGATGAACAGAAGAACGCTGACAAAGTCTGAAATTCTGTATTATTTTTGATTACTTAGTTACAAAAGACAGAAAAAAGGTTTATAATAGATTCAAAATAAGCTTATTTTCTTATTCCTGGAAGTAAAATGTAAAAACCTGTCAATGTTAATGTTAAGTTAAATTGTTTAATGTGAATTAATGTACCGTACCCACAAAACCAAATGTATTTACTTTCATCTTACAAATGACTTATTTACCTTTATTGTAACACTGCATATTAAAAACATCTTGCCAAAACTTACAACAAAAAACATAAATTTAATTTGTGTAATTTATTTAATGCAAGCACTACATTGGCTGTAAAGTTATTGTAGTTTTTAATGGGCCATTCACAGTTTACTTATTCTAAGGACTGGGCTACTCGGATTCAATAAATGTTATTATAAATAATCAAATGTTAAAAATGTGTATTCTTTCCCATTACATCTGAGGTGTTGAGAAGCACTATGTGGATGATGTCATTCTCACAGCTTACCCAGACTTCATGCCTGTATGCATACTAAAAGTCAGGCAGATGGGATGAAAACTATACCTCTTTTGAGAAGTCTCTTATGTTGAGTTTCTAAAAAGGGTTGGAATGTTTAAACATGTTTTGAGATATTGCATTTTCATTTTTCTCATGTTTGATGATGATCAACAATATATTTAAAGTACATCTATATTCATTTTAGTACAATATCCTTCGGTATTCTGTAAGTGAATAAAACCATTATACTGTATTCTGTTTTGATCTTTTTCTAGGTTAATATTGACTAACATTTCCATTGTTGTTGTTATAATTCCTAACTCTATCTATGGCACAAAATACCCAATAGAAAATATTGCAGTATTGTCAAGTTAAATTTGACAGGATGAAATTTTAAAGTAAACTATCTGTTGTGTATCAAAACTACATTATACAGATTTAAAGGTTCAATTAGTTTCTTCGATTTTAACACAGGCTAAATATCAAAAGCATTACACTTAAAGTATTAGACACTGACGGTTTTCAAACATCATAGTACAACCACTTGTATTCTGTCGCTTATTCAGTCATTTCATACTCCCATCAGAACTTTTAAAGTGATGGAGAAAAAAAAGAGCACTTTTCAGGGTCAGACTGTGTCCTTTCTGACTGAAGGGCCAAAAAGGACATATTCTAAATGTGATGCACTGTATATCGAATGCATTTATAAACACAGGGCATAAAGGATGATGATGCATTAAAAGTTTAATAGTTTTAACGCTGTAACACACAAATACAATTACGACAATATTTGAAACGAAGAAAAAGGCTGCTGATGTTTTGTAATAGTATAAAAAGTGCAGATTTTTTCCTTTTGTTTTTACCGTGAGCCTCTACCAAATGGTTGTAATAGCCTTCAACGTTAACTGAGTGTTCATTGTATCATTAAGATAAAAATGGCAAATTAAAAGATGGAGATTCATGTAAATGTAAATGTAAATGCAGAATTCCCGGTGCTTCCAAATAAATTATATACTTACACATCAAAGATAAGTAGTTAATGACAAGCAAAACCCATTAAACATATTGTGTCAAAAAAATTGCCTTATTTAATATTTTGTGACGAAAATACAGCAAACAAGTGGTTGTGATGCCTCAGTCAGGTTGAGTTCAGAACAATAACACGTTTAAACAGGATATATCATAACTCAAAATGTGCTTAAGCACGCTGAGTAGCATGTGATGACTGTTATTACTTGTATCTTTTCCCATGCAGATGATCCCCCACACACATACACATCTTCCCCTCATTGAGACAAACTTCCTTCCTCTCCCAAATGCTCCACCACGAAGAGCCACCC
This sequence comes from Triplophysa rosa, assembly GCF_024868665.1. Classification (NCBI taxonomy): domain Eukaryota; kingdom Metazoa; phylum Chordata; class Actinopteri; order Cypriniformes; family Nemacheilidae; genus Triplophysa; species Triplophysa rosa. The sequence continues at coordinate 4,626,271 of NC_079893.1, forward strand.
ACTTTAAAAAAATGCATTAGGCACTTGTTTATAGAGGCCGGGACAGAGCCGAGGCTGCACTGGATCACATGTCGCGTGCTGTAGATATTTGACAATCTGTGCTGCGGGAAAAAAATCGCTAATTAAAAAGCCTAACAAAGAGATTCCCAATGTCTAGTTCAAAGTTAATATAAAAAAAGGTGAAATCAACTTTGACAATAGAATGAACGCTGGTCCGAGCATCTGGCCCTCCTCAAGGGACATTTTTATCATCAATTATGTCAGCCCAATCAGGGCCGAGTTTGATGAACACCAGCAGTGTTGTTTTTCCTTTGTTTTTCTTTCGTTCTCAAAGCAAAATATAATGAATGAAACTTTTTATAACCTTTGTCACTGACTGGAAAATATTCGAGAAAATACATCCATTTTTTATGTTTTCGTGTGCAGGGTCGACTTACTTGCCAAGTAGTGCATGTGCATGTTTTTCTATTCCCTTTTTGTAGTTGTTATTTTTACATGAATATACGTATAATCTTTAAAGTAATGTTGGCAATAATACATCTGTTGCAGTTCCCACAATCCATTAAAAGAGCAAACACTGAGACAGTTTACTGTAGCATGTCCCATCCCACGTACTTATTTTCAGCGCAGTCGCTGACTGCATTTGAGTGAAGGTCCCTCGGTTGCCAGGTCTCATAGATGCTGGCAAGCTGAAAATGGGCGACATGACATAGCCCAGGAAGCATGAAACAGTCTCGCCCACGCGCTCCTGCTTGATGTTGCCCACAGAGACCGGCTCTCCATATTGTCCTTCATGTTCAGACTTGTATACCTTTAAGCTAAAACATCTTCCCCAATTTATGCATTTGTTAGGTAACTTTGTCAAAATCCTCTTTAGCGAGATCACCACTTTTGGCATGATGATGTCTGGACCATTTTTACCTTTTTAAAATTGTATTAACCACACTTTTTTTGAGGAATGTAGAAAAACGAATTGTTTTTGGCTGCGTTATATTTGCAATACCGTTCTGTCATGTGATTTATGCCATGAATATGTAAAGTCGTACATTAAAAGAATTCTCTGCAGATTAATCACTGTTATACTGTCATAAGTCATTTGCTATAACAACTGCCAGTTTGCTTATGTTGCTGTCTGTGCTGTACCATTGGACGGTCTCATATTGCATGGCGAAGAACAGATGTGTTCTGCTTTGCTAAAACTGTTACCCTACAGCGTCTGAAGGAGTTTTTATTCCATATAAAACAGTTTGGGTTTAAAGTACCGAAAATTGGTCCTTTTTTGTATTTTCCGTAATGAATATGTTCTGTTCCTCAGGAAACTTGAGAAAGGCACTCTGACATCAGCCATTTTTTTAAAGAAACTTTTGAAACATGCAATGAAAATTGAATTAAAATAAAACTTTAGACTGCTAATAGTTTTAAAACCTTATGTTATAGTTTACCCAAAAATGAAAATTCGGTCATCATTTACTCACCCTCTTGTCATTTCAAACCTTTATGACTTTCTTTCTTCCACAGAACACAAAAGAAGATATTTTGAAGAAAGTGGGTAAGCGAACAGCACTGGCACACATTCACTTTTATTGTATGGGCACAAAACCAATGCAAGTGAATGGGGGCCAGTTAACAACATACTTCAAAATATCTTCTTTTGTGTTCTGCAGAAGAAAGAAAGTCATACGGGTTTGAAATGACAAGAGGGTGAGTAAATGATGACAGCATTTTTATTTTTGGGTGACTATCCCTTTAAATTCACATTTCTTGAATGATCTATTATTTTGTTACCTCTTCGTAAAATAAAGAACCTTTATCTACAACAAATAACCTTTTTTAAACAGTAAAAGGGCTTCGGATGTTAAAGGGACAGTTCACCCCAAAATTAAAATTCTATCCTCATTTACTCACCCTCAGGTTGTTACAAATCTGTGTAAATGTCTTTGTTCTGTTGAACAAAAAAAAGATATTTGGAAGAATTTGAGCAATTTTCAGTTCTGTGACATCATCGACTACCATAGTAGAAAAAAAAAATGTATATTTTTTATTCTGTTAAACACAAAATTAGATATTTTGAAGAATTTAGGAAAACAAACCGTTTTGGGGCACCTATGATTTACCATTTCATTTTTCCTACTATGGTTGTCAATGATGTTCCAGAACTGAAAATTGCTAACATTCTTCCAAATATCTTTCTCTGTGTTCATCAGAACAAAGTCATTTATACAGGTATGAAATAACATGAGGGTGAGTAAAGGATGACAGAATTTTCATTTTTGGGTGAACTATCCCTTTAATTGTTCTTTCAGGAACAAAAAAAGGTTCTTCTATGGCACCGTAGGGCATAGTCCTTCCTATTCCTTCAGTACAAATGACCTTTTTTTGACAAAAACGATGTTGAAGGTTCTAAGAAAGAACCTATCAAGAACGTTTTAGAGCAATTTTCTTTATGTATATAGTTTTTTCATATATGAGTGACCAATACAATGGAAAAGATCAAACAAAAAGCATTTATTCTACCCATCTCTCAGTGAAGTGATTTAACATATTTGATTTATTTAACTCTTCTAAAAAGGTATTTAAATATTATTTGACATGTCTGTCAGTAAGGTGATTTGACATCAAACAGTTATCAATTTAAACAACCCGCTCATTGCATGCAAACCCATTAGCGTGAATAATGAAGACAAGGCTTTTCCGTGTTTAATAAGCACAATGGCCTGCATGTTTACACCGCATTTGTTTTTCCCAACAAAGTTTGTAAATGGTACTAAATCACAAACGTCTGCCACGTCAAGGCTATTTGGCGCATGTGGCAATCACCTGTTTACCGAGTACCGCTCAAACCCATTTAACCAGTGTTTGTGTTTGTGAGACCTTTGTACGACACACCGAAGAAAAAATATTTTCTCTCACATGAGAACCCTCCAAAGGTTTGGCCGCTTGCCGGCGGTTTGATTTGTGTACCGTGTAATAGTCCACAGCGAGATTGACAAATTCCCTCTGCCCGTCCTGGCTCTGTATTAAACACAATGCAGAATGGGGCAGGACTTCCTCTATTGTCTGAGCCTGGGTGTGGACCAAAGCTCTCCGTCGCCACATTGTGCCTCTTTTCCTCTCGTCCCACTCTGACTTAAGGAACAGAAGGGACTGCACCAGAATAAGAGTTCTGGTCCTCCCCCCGACACACTTATTTATGGACAATGTTTTTGTTTTTAAAGTGAATTAAGTAACACAAATTGATAAGCTGCTGTGGAGAGAAAGCACTGATTCATATCTGAGCCGGTGACTATCAAGTTTAGAGATTTACTTATTTCAAGATCCACCCACACCTCCAGGCCTCATACAAATAGAGAAAAGTCATCGCATTGATTTACATTTTGAAATAGAATCTCATTAGAAATAGAGCAAGCCGAAGTTGGTCAGATGCTCAGCCAATATAAAAAATGTCTCTGTAACACAAGCTGGGAAAGATGAGAATTTTACTGCAAATATTTTTGATAGCTTACAATGAAAGTTCATGACTCCATATGTATATAGCCCATATGACTTGTGCTCTACATGCCAAATGTTTAAGTTTTTATAGGCCATCAACCGTATAGAAAAAACACACAACGTGCTATTTCAAATATGTGTAATTGAGAATGAGACTTGAGAGCTACAGCGATGGAAATGTTTTTATTGAATAATAACTTAAGTTAGGAACAGAACAGGACGAAGGAAAAGTTTCTGTCCCTTTTGGGTATATTTAGCTGTGGTCATCATGAATTGTTGTTGTATGGAAAAGAGCTGCATACTTTAAAAAGACATTTTACATCTCGTAAGAAATCCCCATGTAAAACCATAGCATATGGGTTTGGATGGACATCAAGGTAAGGAAATAATGACATAGTTTTTCCTAATTATTTAATAGCTTGTTAATTGGTGAATCAATCACTCACAAATGTAGAAAGGTCGGTTTCTTTCATTTACAAGGTGTGAATCATTTACAAGGTTCCTTGTTTACTTCCCCAGCATGTAATGTCACACACTGCTGTGTTTTTTTAGTTTGTATTAATTCTGAAAATAACTATGGTAATTGTAAACATATTTTTTGGATTACTTGATTTTGATTGTACAGTTACAACCTTCTGAGGTTCTTGTCTTCACATGCTCCCGGAATTATGGGAAATAAGAGTTTCCTACATTAGTAAAATTGCACATGAATGCCCTTTGATGTCGTGTTTACTGGGACGTTGGGAAATAATTTTGATACCCATATTTCTGAGATGGGCGAGCCTTAAACTTTAAACATGGTGGATGGGAGAAGGATTTTCTGCTTTATTCGTTTTTTCTGCAACATATTATTTTCATATAAATAATCATAACAGTCAAAATATCATGTATTTCATCACCAATATTCCAGAATGGTCATCAAGCTGACTATCTGGATGCGGTAAAACTATACAATTGGATTAGGATGCATAGTTGAAAACTATTACCATAGGCGGGTTCATCGGACTGGCCCGAAGTTCACTTTTGGTCTGTATTTGGTTAGAACATAATCATTTCTTTTATATTTAATTCATATTTAATTCATATGAATTGATATGACTATTCTATTAAGTGTTTTAAATTAAATTAAAACTACTCGACAGTTATTTATTTTTTGCAGAGGTCTACCGGAAGTTAAGTTTGGGCCACATAATGTTTGTTTATGTTGTTGGCGCTGAAACCGTCAATAACATTTTCCCAAGACACATGCAATCAACCTGGTGTCTGCCATTCTTTCCAACAACTAAGTACCTGAACACAACCAGCTCGTAATTTTGACTTCATGTGTGGGAATTATCAAATTTTCTGATAGCATGTGAAGTCTTTATTCTATGAAAACGCACCGCTCGTCTGGGTACAGCGGGTCATCTTGACCGGTACTATTTAATGCATCACTCAGTTTAAATTTGTTACAAATGAGATCACCTTGTTGGGTTTTATTGTGCAATAACACTTTATTTACAATATCCCTTACTCTTTTTAAAGTAACCAAGTTTTGGGGTTTTATTTGTAGTAAAATCATAGTAACCACTAATTTAGTAAGGTCCCACCACAATAACCATAGTCTAACCATGGTATTCGTAGTAAAACTTTGGTCATACAAACGGTGATCAATCTGACAAAAAACATGGTTACACTAAAATAAACTACTATTTTACTATAATAGAACCACAGTTAACTTTCCTAAGGGTTGTGAGAGAGTGTGCGTGTGCTATTTGTTTGCATGTGAACACTGTTTATGTTCTGTCGCAGCACATCACCACTGTAATCTGTATTCAAATGTGAGGTCAAAGGGGCAGTTGTGCTTTGGGGCAACATCTCTTTCAAACCGCTGAGTTATAGCGCCGGTCCATTAGCAGAATCCGGCTAATGCAGTCTTGAAATAATACAGCCAGTTACTCCTCTGGGGGTAATCCCATTTTTTCCCCGTTCCCTCTATGCACACCTCACAATATGACAAACGTCGCACAGACTTCTCTGATTTTCCGGGGGCAAATAAAAACAATCGAGAATGCCACCGCGCCACACATTTGACACAGTCGGGCCCAAAAGCGGCCACCTGACAACGCACATTATCTCATCCGTGTCTCCTGTGATGTTCTGACACGCGATCGCGCGCACGCACTCTGAAAAGACTAAAAAGCCGTAACGGATGGGAACTCACAGGCACATTGTCAGGCCTGTCATGGGTTGAAACAGGGTTGAAATAAACCATCAGGAACTGAGACAAACACAGCGCACTGTAATTTATGGCCGCAACGGTGAAAGCTGACTGGCTAGTCAAAGTGTAGCGGGCAGGGAAAACACAAGCTGCGAAAAGCGTTTAATAACTTTCACTCCCCGGCTGTTTGGAGACTGCGCCCGTGACAGTGAAATGTTTTGTTAACCCTTTTTAGCAAACGGAACAGTCTGAAACGATTTTTGTGACTTATAATTATATATTTTTGCAGATATACACCAGCCATTTTTCTCTGACATGTTGAGAATGTCCCCCCATACAAAATATACATTCGGCATGATTAAATTGGAACCTTCTGGGCAATGAAACGGTCCCCTCACGGCAGGCCTGGAAATTCATTTACGTATATGGCTCAACATGTACTATTGCCACACAAGTGGAAAAGGTATGTGAATGTGAATGCAAGTGCATGAGAGAGAGAGAGAGAGAGAGACAATAAGGAAAGTGCCATAGGCCTACTGCCTACTTAGTATGTGAAACAGTATAAACTACAAAAAATAGTTTCAAGCCATAGCAGGTCATGAATTGCATGTTTTAGATTTCGGAAATAAATCAGCTGTTATGCAATTTAATCTAATTCTATGTCAAACGTTGCGAGTGTGATTAAATAATCATAAAATATACAAATGTATGATATTACAGGTGATGTTCTTCCAGGTCATTTGTCTCATTGGAAATAAAAAGTAAATGGGACGCAGTAGCACAAATACAGTTTGGTGTCCGTATTTTCTAAAATTATCCAAGTCTGAAAACCTAGCCTGGCCATCATAATGGTTTTATTCAACAATTAAAATTATTGCTGACCTAAGTTTATTGATAACTAAAAACATTGAACCCGTTTCAAGTGTTGATGGATAGTTTATTTATTATTTGCGATCATCACTTATGCTTTAAAATAAATAAATAAAAATATCTACTCAATTTAGAAGTTAATGTAATTATGCAAACATTTGTTTAAAAATAAACAAAATTAAGTTATTAAGCAAGTATAAAACATGTTCAAAAATTTTTGGCAGATTACCATTTGTATCACCACAGTTTCAGTACAAATACCACGGTCAAAATGGGTATTGTGGTGATACTAGATTTTTGGTTACTTTGTTTCAACTACATATATAAATAATAACCATGGTTAATTTTTGTGAAGGAGGTTTGCAAAGGGACAGTTCACTCGGAATGTTTATCATTTACTCACCCTCTTGTCATTCCAAACCTGTATGATTATATTTTTTCTGCAGAACACAAAAGAAGATATTTAGAAGAATGTTGGTAACAAAACAATATTGGCCCCATTAACTTCCATTGTATGAACACAAAACTATTGAGACATTTCTCAAATTGTCTTTTTTCATATACAGGTTTTGAACGCCTGACGGTGAATAAATGATGGCAGAATTTTCATTTTCGGAAGAACTGTCACTTGAATGACAAACCATTATATGCTAATGTAGTTTCTGTATTCCTAACAACATCATATTTGTAAAAGCATTTATAGCAATAATAAGCAATATACACGCACACGTACACGTACACATTAGAGAATGTTATACAGAGTACCAGTGTTGTGGCATGATGTCATTTCAGCATTGGTGCATTTACTTTGTCCCTTCCCCCACCAGTCACATGAAATTATGTTTTATATTTTTTTCCCAGTCTCTCTCTCTCTCTCTCTCTGGCACACACACACACTCACTGGCTCTTTCTCGTCATTGCACTTTATTCGCATTTTCTTTCGGTATCTCGCAAATGTCTTGACTTTTGTTTCCCAAAGCTGTCACAGTGTGTTTGGAGACGTATGTGTCTTTTAGCTTTCTGTTGCTAAAAAGCTCTTGTGTTGCATTTCGGAGCAGCTCTGTTGGTAAAAAGCCCCCCCAGGACCAAGTCTACTGCTGGGTCTCCTGATGGCGGCACATGAAGCGCTCTCAGCCTTGGGCAAACCTAACGGGGGACCTAAATATGTGCCAGTGCAAGTCCACTGTTGTGTGGACACGCCCTGCCAGCAATCGACCTATGCCCCCAATGCCTTGTGGGTATGACTGGGAAAACAAGACTAGGAGAGCGTAGCCTGTGGGAAACACAACATACTTGGATGATTAAGCCTTTTGAACCCGTGAAAAAGGAGTACCAGTGTATTACCGTACAGATTTAAAATAAAAAAACATGGTGGAACTTTGTTTAAAACTGCCAGACAAACAACTCGAGTTGGTTCAGGTGTGTACTTTGCAGGACCTTTATGAGCAAGACTGGACATCTTTGCCTTAATTAAAAATTCATAGCATTTTCTAGTCCTCTATGGATTGACAGGATATATCGGCCCTAATCATCGGCTGTTTTTATCGACCGATACCGATTACTGGCCGAAATATTGGTGCATCACTCCTGCAAACCATAACATTTGCTTCTTTATCGCCATCTCTGTTTAAAACAAAACTGCAGGTTACGTAACGTACGTTAACATACTTACGTACGTTACAATACTTTTGCGTATAATTCACCCAAAAATGGTCATTTTTATTCCTTCTGAAAGTCTATGGGGAGCATTTTTTGGGTGAACTATTCCTTTAAAGTCAAACGACGTCAAACTGACATGTCCAGCAAAATCGGACGCTACAGCTCAACTTCTAAATCATTCTTATAAGCTTATCATAGTGAATCGGTAAGAGACAGCTTGCACCCTGACGTGTAAGTGCAAAATGTTTCATATTTCATGTATACTTTGACAGAACTTTCCCAGTGACAAGCGAAAGAGACCAATTTTACACCAGTTTATTCTTTCTGACCACTAAATGCCACTTGGGACACTTAAACAATACTTTCCAAGAGTCCAAAAGTGAAAAAAGCACCTCTCACCGCGATAACATCAGACCTGTAAAGTCGGCATGATCATTATCACTGAACATAAACCGTTCTGCAGAGAACCAAAGAATAACCCGGAACATTTCCACATTTTCCATTTAGCGTGAATGATGCTTGTTAGCGTATGACTTAGTGTTTGGTTTGGTTCTCGCAAAGTTTAGGAATTAAGGATAGACTCGGCTTTAATCCCACAATGCATTCCATTAAACTTTCAATCACCGGTGTATTTATTAGAGTAAATGATTAACAAAGTCAAATGTGACTCTTAGATTTATGTTAGTACTTAGAAATATAGACGTGATTATTTGTACTAATTGGATAAATATCTTGGCGTGTCGCTCAGTAAGCGTGTGTGAAGTGTGTGCGGTGTAGGCTGTGGTGCTCTGTGATTCATGGTTTCCTCAGACACAACAGCACTGGTCTCTCTTTCAAAACAAACACAGAAGCTTTAGGATTTAAACAAAGTAAAGACGGTGGTTGTGGCCACGCTGGGAAAATATTTTTCCCAAGTCTTTGCGGAATCGAAAGAGAAGGGGAATCTTGTGATGACCAAAAGTCATTTGTTGTTCGTTTGATGAATAATGATTGGGATTAATGATAATTATATTTATGAGTTAATAGACTAGGCCTACATATTTGATTTCCTTTTTCTTTAAAGCCAACAAATAATCATTCCTAGGGCATTCCTTTTTTCCTAAGTCAGGTTGTCAACATGTAATCCCTTTTGAGACAACTTTCTGTTTCCAGTGATGTCACCAGACCCTTGTTTTTCAGCTTCACCCCTCCAGCCACGTGCATTCTTCTGTGCATCACTTTTACTTGGAAATGCAGTACGTTATGGGAGTCAAATGGCTTGAGAATGCCATTACATGTTGACTACACTGGGGTAATTCAATTAAAAATGTAAATGTTTCCATTCTTTACTCACCCTCATGTCGTTTCAAACCCTGTCGTTCCATACAATAAAAGTGAATGGGGCCCAGGGACAGATGCTGGTCACCATTGGCATTCATTGCCTGTTAAGGAAAGCAGCTGGACACAGTCTGTTAGAGACCATTCGTGTTGCATGCAATAATGAAAGTCAAACGTGGTTTGTAATGAATTTAGAGTGAGTACATTTTTAGGCGAACTATTATTACCGCACAATTTACAGCCGTGGAAAAAAGAGGCCACTCCAGTTTTGGCTTTAATCAGCACTTCTGCATGTATTGTGGTCATTTCAGTCCAGTGTCTGTTGAATCTCAACAGAAACAAATATCAAGAATGACAGTCACCCAACAGCAATGTGAAAAAGACGGAGAGAAAGCTTATTCCATATTCATTTTTTTTACGGATTCTAAAAACACATGTAAAACCATTAGTATTGTGTCGTTTAAAAATGAATATGAACTTGTTTTCTTTGAAGCATTCAAGAGCGGCAAACATCGCACCTTTTTGGCATTTTGACACATTGGTCCCGTTTCAATTTTGCTAATAAATGCAATTTAGAAAAATTGAAAATTGTTTTGGAGGGATCTATTGAATAAGCACATACAAACTCAGCATTCAAAAATGTCAGTTTGACGACATTCGACTTTAACAAAGATAAGGAAAAGTAAAGTAACCTGCAATTGTATGTTTCAAACAGAGATGGCGATAGAGAGGCAACCTGTGATAATACACCAGAATATCTAATAAAAAGACTAAGAATCTGTTCTGATAGTCAATGATGTTCAAATCCTCTGAAAACATTTTAAAACATCTAGAATAGAATCTCCTTTTCGAATGCCAAAGCTGATTGTGTTTATTTTCATAACTATAACGCTAAATATAACAATTATAATCCAGACTACCTAAATCCCTAATATGTCCAAATCCACCATATTCCGCTGAAACCTCGTAATCCCTCCAAGAGCTACGCTCTCACCTGCTCTATATGCATTGTGTCAATTCATTTCAATTATTCATCATCGTTGATTCTCTAGAGATGTCAGGAGCTGGAATGATCAGTCCGATGTCAAGCAAATGTGGGACGGATGCTCTGATGTTTCCTGGAAGACGCATGTTTACCGTAGCGTTAACACGCTCTCCTCTCCAGCTCGCTTCCCCGGGCACACACGGAGACTTCGTCACATTGCAACGTGTGGCAGATTGGGTGAACTAATTCAGGATTAATTGCATGCTTGTTACAACAGGGCGCCCATATGGCCTCAAGCTCACTGGAGTGTCACTTTTGTGTCAAATCGCACATTTGCTCGAGGAAGAAGAAGCAGGATGGGGGAGGTTATTGGTAAACTGCGTCGTGTTCCTCGATTCTGTCGAATCCGCAGAAACGTCCAAATCCCGCTGGCGTATTGTCGACGGATCTTCCTGAATTGCCAGCGACGGTTGAAGAGAACGTGATTGAGCGTTATTCTCCAGAAAGAATGGCTCTCGATGAGGAGCGAGAGGTTACATTGTGTATTCAATCAGAAATCTAAGACATCGAGATGAGGGAATTCATGAGCATGTGAAAAGCACGGTGGAAGCCATTTAGGCTTGTTTGGAGTCAATGTCGCACAGATGTTCAGGATGGGATCCATTCCTCGGCAGTAGAAAGCTATTAGTATCAAAAGGTCCCCAAATGCTTGTTAGTCGTGATCTGATTCAAAGTTTGGGGAAGAACGCAAGCGAGGTTCAGATTCGCTCAAGAACACATTTTTGTTTCGAAATGCCTCATTGATGATCAGTTATGGCTTTTAGCAAAAGAACAACATGAGAAAATCGATCCTTATTATTGCTTTCACAGTTCCTCTTGGAGTGAAATATCCGCCGGCCGTTCAAGGGTTTGCAAATGCCTGTGAATGATCCAAAAACGGAAGGCTCATTTTACTCATTGTTTTGACAATTCTAAATTTATATTGTGACATTTTGCTCATAGTGTATTGGGTATGACATTTGAATCAGAACGGAGACAATAAAGTCTTTTTTTGGCAGTGACCTACCGAGTATAAGAGGACGTGAGTTCCAAGCTCTGGTCAGCAAACCTCTCCATTCTTTCCCCTCTACCTGTCACAACAACGAAACATCAACTTTCCCAACTACACTTGGAAACTGGTAAAATACTCCGATGAAAAACTGTACAGTGATCATTTGCTACAGATGTCGACGTAGCAGATTCTATAGTCCATATGCTAGCTTTTAGCATCAAAACGTCACCCCAGCTGTCTCTTAAATTCAATTAAAAAGTGGCCAACAAAAGGTTCGCAGTGCTGTCAAAGCAAATGTTCAAGGGTGTGTGTTCTTTTGTTGCTCACACAGAACCAATTAGAGGTGCTTCAGTCGAAGTGTGAAATCCACTACCAAGAGAGATTTACTGAGCAAGTGACTGCAGACGAACCAGTTGGCTGAGAGGCTGGAAGGGAAGGTGGCAGGCGGACTGTTTGTGATGTCCCGTAAGGCTCTCACAGCGTGTTTGGCTTTCGCCTATTTCCCTGCAAACATTTCACACTTATCTACAAATCTAGTCTCTCTGTTCAGGTTTGATCTTGGAGAATTTGATGTCGTTTTTATTCTTCTTCAATAATTACACTTAAAAACTGAATGTTTTCTTTTTAACATTGAATTGTTTAACATTATAACAATAATAGTTTACTTTGGAATAGAATGTAGACTCTTTTTCTATCATGCCAATAAAGCTATTTGAATCTGAAATCTAGCACTTTATTGTTAGCGCTTATACAAGTTATATATATGTTATCTATTACATATTGTATATATATATACGGTATATATTTATTATATAATTATATATAATATGATATCACTCATAATTAATCTTTACGAATTTATAAATTTACTAATTTACATGAATTCGTAAAATTCACACGCACGCACAATATGATATAATAACTAACTATAACTAACTTATAACTAGGGATGGGTATCGTTAAGATTTTAACGATATTGTTACCGATATCGATACTGCTTATCGATACCGGTACTTATCAATACTGTTATTGATACTACGCTCTATAATTTGATGCAAAAACACATGATGTGACAAGATGTTAAACATTTTAAGTTTCTTTATTACAGCTGAGCTTTAGAACGGCAGTTTACAAATACTTCTGAGCAAATAGAAAATGCCACATAACAAAACGTGTGTGTGTTCCTTAGCATACCACTTACGGCACTTAGCATGTGCATAGTAGCACATCTTAATGTAATTCAACATATTTACTGGCTAGTAGACCGTATTTCTTTTTTCCTTTCTGGTTTTAGGTCTACATAAATTTAAGTACTATTAGTATAATAAAGTAATATTTTTTTTAATTATATGTACTATTTTTTATAATTTTACTAGCACATTTACTTCAATTTACTGTAGTAAATATACTCCGTGGCCGAATTATTAAAAACAATGTTATAACTTGTTTTATAACTTATAACTAACTCAAATAAAGGACTTTTATTTTGACGGGTTTCCGCAAAGGGGTGTTTGACGGAAGCTTCCTCGTTGTGAAACGCGGATGCTAAAAGCTCCACAAGTGCAACCATGCCACTCTTTCACTCATAAACACGCAAAACAAACAGATTACAAATACATCGCGGAAATCATATGACCCTAGATATCACACATACGTCGCGCAAACTTCAGCCATTCGGACATAATTCAGGGATGGAAAATGACAGGCAGCAGCCTCTAATTCGCCATTTAACACGAATAACGTACACAGAGATAAAACAACGCAAGTATCGATAACAGTATCGTTTGTCATGAAGCTTATCGACACTCTGGTATCGACCCAATTATTTACCGGTTCTCGGTACCCATCCCTACTTATAACTATATGATATCGCAACTAATTTACATAAATTCCTAAAATGACATTCGAACACATTTCGTACAATCTGCATTCGCCCCAGTGCCGTTTGTGTTTAGTGGTGGACCTTCATGCTTGCTTCGTTTCAAATTATCTTACATTTTTGTACGATTCACATCGAACAAATTCTTACGAAACTGCCACCTTGTAAAATAGATTCATTTTCACGTGAGATAAGGCTGGTATATTTAATGTTATTATCTATGGTATGACAATGTAAAGACTCTTTTACCAACACAATCGTAACTGTTTTGCGAGGCGGCTGATATGTATAAATGTGTTTGATCTCATTCGTACGTTTTGGTGCGATTTCGTGCCAGTGACAGGTTTAGGGGTGTTTTTCTACTAATCTTACTTTTTGTACGATTCACATACGAATTTGTCACTAAATTGTGTTGGAAAAAGAATAGTATTTTCATTGCCTAATCCTGGATAAGAAAATTAAATATTCCAGCTTGATTTTATATGAAAATGTTACTGTTTTATGAGGTGGCAATTTCGTATACATTTGTGCGATGTGAATCGTACAAAAACGTATGAATATTTGTACGTACAAATATTCGAATCAAGATATTCGAGAGAGAGAGATGGATGGATGGATGGATGGATAGATAGCAAATGTCAGATTGCTTGAGCAAATGTCAGATTGTTTCCCTGGCGATCTGATTACACATTCATCCCCTCACACTTCTCATTCTTTTCTTTCTTTTCATAATGATCTGTAACTAAATGCAATCAGATGGCATTTAATCCTTGTTTTGTCCAAGGCTCAGGCGGGGTAGGGGGTCAAGGTTCATCCACGAGGGGCTGAACTTTTCTAATTGTTCCCCCAGAATGAGGTCTACATCTCTTTTAAATCGCTTTCATTGAGTCACGTTTTGAAATCGGCGCTTTGACTGTTTTGCAAAGACTAAATTACGACTCTAAAGAATGAGAGCGGCAGATACTTAAAATGTAAAAGAAGGCCCCCAGACAGGGATGTCACGCCAGAACTTGGCAGAAGGGGAACTCCACACCCCGGGGCCAAAGTCTTTCTAGCGCCAAGCAAACGACAGACAACGGCACATCTGGCCATCAGCGTACGCTCCTTTGAGACAATTGAGGATTTGCTTTTGCTGGAACAAATGTTGAGGCATTGGCAATTTTCACACACTGGTTGCTATAGTGCCTGACTTTTCAGAACACACAGGACCTTTGAGGGAAAACGAATTCTCTGACCTTGAGTCTCTATTGGTTAGATGTGCCGGCAAGACGGGGAGATTTAATCATGCTTTTAACCCCCCTGCCCCACGTGTTACGTTTTGAAGTCATTCCCAAAGAAAAACAGGAGCGTTTTAAATGTTTAAACGTCGGGATGCGTAACGCCGTGCCGGGTATGATAGGGCACCAGTAAGAGAGCGAGAAATAAGACTGTCTGAGGTGACACCGGGGCTCCGTGGGATTGTTAGTCATCTGCTGGGATTTGGAAGGTGTCGGGGGGGATGGGGGGGCCTCCACGCTTTCGTTCTCCATTACTTTAATTGTTTCCAAACCGTTTGGCCTTGAACGCGCACCAGTCTATACTCAACGCACATGCTTCAGCCACACTTAACATTCCTCGGCGCGCAAGCCCTTAATCTTTCCTCCACTTTCCCTGTCATTTGAACGTGAGGAGGGTGATATATGGCGTTGAGAGACGCACCGAAACGTCAAGAGGATCTTTGAAGGCTTCATCCGCGGGCGCTTTGTCTGCGGCACTGACAGATTGCTTTTGGTTTGTTATTTCTTCGTTTATTCGCAACTTATTGCGATGCGATGTCATTTCAGAAAATTGCATTTCGTGCGGCACTTTATATATCAAACTACAGCTGGATATGGGTTTTACATTTATAGACTCCTATTCAATTGCAAGGTAAAATGGCTGGCTGGAACACTGAATGGATCTAAATGATTTCCTAATCATCTTTTATCGTATTGAGAAAAATCTAATGCTATAGTACGCAAGGCCGCCGATATTGAAAGAATCCATTTCTGCGCATTACTTCAATATAATACTGATGCTATTGCAGCGCAGGTCTGTACACAAGGCATCTTGGGTAATTTATGTCCCAAGGTCTTAAACTAACACAGGTTGAGCGACCTCATGTAGTTAAAGGAATTCAAACCTGTGTACAGTAGGATATTCAAACAGGTCCATTTAGACAGGTCAGAAATGATCTATGACTCTCCGCCAAAGTAAAAACATACTCTAGCCTCACCCTCCCTTCTTTTCCCACCCTGCATGACAGATGTGTCTCCCCCCACCCCGACAACCCCCCCACAACACACACAACACACACACACCAGCCCCCATTTTCCTTCACTGGTCCTTTAGTTTTGCCTACAGGCTCTGGTAAGGAGGAAATGTGCCTGCCACATGATATCTTGATTCTTCCCCAAAAGTTTCCCATTTCCTGCCAGTTTTGAGTCACACGTTTGTAAAGGAGCACCACACAATCCCCCGCTACGGTGCAAGGCATTGTGGTCTGTGAGCAATAGCTCTTAAATTTCGAAGCAGCTGTAAATGCGTTCGGAGCAGCAGGAAATAAAATCTTTTGTCATTTCTGGTCCAGATGTACCCGCTCTTCCGCGTGCGCGACTTCGCTGATTTAATGGAGCATTGTGTGTCGCGGGTGATGTAATTCCAAGTCATTGTGAATAGCTCTTAGGTGACGAGCGTGAAACAAAACCTCTTCAGAAGTCTTCCACGCTTTGGCGTAGCGGCGCAGTATTTAAAATGCATTGGGTACATTGGATTTACTCAAACTGCTAGTTTCAATTTCCTCTTTTCAGACCACAGTCGGGAAACGTCTACAAACTATAATCAATACGGGCTTTTAAATGGCATGTGATACAATTTAACGTGACAGACGAACGCTTTTTGACACATTACGTTCTTGAAATTCACTACATTTTGGAAAACTGAAATGACACACCCGTAGGAAAGAAGAATCGGAGGAAATGTTTTCAGCATCTCAGTTACTTCTCCTATACATCAGAGAGGTTAAATGGAGAGCAAATGGACAGTTTTGCTTAGGTCTCCCATCTCAGATGTTCTCTTGAGAGAGTCACAAATGTCTCATGGGAGTTTTAGAAGAGATCTCAATGTTGTCTCAAACTAAGCTCAAATTTGCAGTCTGCAATTGAAAGTCATTTTTGAAGATCTCAAAAATTAAAGGGATAAAGGGATATCTCATCCAAAAATGACAATTCTGTCACCATTTACTTCTCACGTTGTTCCAAACCTATATATATTTCTTTGTTCTGCTGAACACAAAGGAAGATATTTGGAAGAATGTTTGTAACCAAACAGATCTCATCTCCCATTTACTGCCATAGTAGGGAAAATAAATACTATGGGAGTCAGTGTTTGGTTACTGACATTCTTACAAATATCTTCCTTTGTATTTAGCAGAACTAAGAAATGTATACAGGTTCGGAACAATGTGAGGAGTAAATGATGACAAAATTGTCATTTTTGGGTGAACTATCCCTTTAGACATTTCTCAGGGAATTTACCTTTATGTACCTTCATTTTACACCTTTATTCTCTTCGTGTCTCATCTCATCGCCTAAATGTTTTTAGGAGAACACCTGAGACAAAGTTGATACTTAAATGAAACACAACTCTATTAAATATCCTGAGCTAGAAAGAGCAACATCTGAGAACTTTTCCTCTGGGCAACACTTGTTAATCTGCAGAAACAGCAATGAATGTTGGACGGTGATCTCAAATGGACCAAAAAATCGGCCCTGGCCAAAACCGCGGTCTGTCACTACAAACCTTTTCAAAACAAACACATAAAAGTTTCCAAGCTTCGACTTTATTCCCCCTTGAAAGATAGCTTTTGTAAACTATGCTTATTGTTGGCTTCGACAAAATGTTAAATCCTCTCTCATTTGTAAGTCGCTTTGGATAAAAGCGTTTTTATCCAAAGCGTTCCCATTTGCGCTTTGGATAAAAGTGTCTGCTAAACAAATATAAGTTAGATCCATAAACCTCACCCGCAAACTGAGATTTGGGTTTCATTTATTTTGTAGATAGATCATACTCGTGCAAAACTCCCAGAAACGAAAAAAAATCCAGGATGTATTATATATTTTTTCTAAAATGACCATCATTCCTGTAATGACAGAGCTGTTTCTTTTGGCTATTAGTGATAGGCAGTTGGCTTGACTTTGAGATTTATAACCCCATTGTTCTGTTTCTCCATAACAAAAACACACCGTTTCCTGTGTTTCTCTACCCATGCTCCGCGTCCAGGGGTGGAATATTGTTTGTAACGCAAGAGGGTAAAAAAGAGGCGCAGATAATGTGCTGTGCAAGGTTAGAGGTCCTTATCTGACTCTGTGAGTCTTCGAGAAAAGAGCAAACGCAAACGTGTGGGAGCGTGTGAGTGTAGTTAGGATCGTGTGAGACAGTAAAGTGTGTGTCGGGGTCACGAGGTGCGAGCGCTGCTTTTGAAATGTAACACATTACTCCCCGCTGTGGGAGAGGTCCGAGTGTCTCGGTGACCCGATGCGTCATTTGGCCGCTAAACCGAGCGGTATGGGCTTCCTGTGTGTCCGAGGGGATTAAAAAGACCGGCTGATCGGACAGTCTGATTTCAGGCGGTCTGATGTTTTGTCAGGTCACCTGAAAATGTGTTTCGTGTGGTAACCTCGAAATGAACCGGTTTAAGTCAAATTTGACTGAATCAATCTGATTACATTGGGTAACAAAAATTTTGTAAGAAAGGTCATCAAAAATAAATCAAAGTCATCAAAATACTTCTAATAATGTAATAAAAAAATGGTTTAGTCAGGAAAAAGTCAGGTTTTTTAAGCAGTGCTATAGTGGCTTCAGTCAATATTTGTATTTATATACACAGTACACTACCATTTCGAAAGTTTAGGGTCCATTATTTATTATTTATAGTTAACACATTCCAGGATAATTGTAAACGCTATTTCAAAACGATGAAATAACCCAAACGTAGGTTTGGAAATCATACTGTGACCAAAAAAAATCCTAAATCATTTTTTTTGTTAAATCAAGCAGTTTCTTGAGGACGCACCCTGAGATGCTTACTTAAAAGTAAGTTCCCATCTATTGGTTGTATTTTCTCATTATTTCTTATTCTTTTCAAAAACATTTTTTATACAATTTTATGTATTTTGATAGATGCTTTTATCTGAAGCGACTTATCGTGCATTCATTTCATGCATTTTTCCTGGGAATCTAACCAAACATTTCCGCAACACTCTTCCAGTTGTACAACAAAAACACTACAATTTGTTTCGTATTGTAAGAAATTAATATATTGGCACAATTTTTCTCCACACAAGTAATTTTATACATCCAGGCCGAGAGCCTTCAGATCAAAAGGTTTTTAAGATGATGAAAAACGTTTTAGTTTAGTTTAGATGCGAAAACCAGAGCTGATGACGAAGACTCCAATTCTATCACTGATTGGGTTTAGTGAATCTATCAGACCTCTTTTGCGGCATGACAGTTTGATTTATCGTTTACAATCCTGATTGCGTCGCGATTTTGGAACAACAATTTTGTGACAGTGATGCTATTTGAAATGTTACAAATCGAGTCAAGCCACATCTGCGATTTGAGTTTCGAGGCCACAGTTTATTTCAACAATAGAAAACAACTTTGTGTACTTTTCATTCGTTCATTCATTCATCCACAAAAAAGTCTTGAAAGAGCAGCACCAGCGACCGCGGTGAATCGTTTCGTTTAACCTTGTCAGCCATCTGGAATGTGACATTTTTCCTCAAAACACTATCATCTAGAATCAACAAACAAGTCTAACAATGGCAAGATTTGAAAAAAACGAACATGTTGATCATGTGTTCGCAATATCGGTGTGTAACTGCAATAAGAAGCTTCTGGTTTAATCAAGTGATTTTTTTTAAAGAGACAGCGTTCGTATTGTGGAAAATTGGCGAACGGTATTTCAATACGTACAAAAACATAACTTAAAGCATAATTTAAATGCCAGGGTATTGTATTTACATTAACAAGTCAACAAAGGGACTTTCTTCATGTTGAGCTTCGGTTTTGTTTGTTTGTTGCTGTGAATAAATGTTTAAAAAGTCATGAGCCAAAGAAGAACCACATGCGTTTTGAGGACCACACGGGCAAACGCTTGGTTGAAACTGCATGAGGGCTGGAAAAACACTGATAAGGAATACGCATCCGACAGGCCATCTTTGGGATGCAATCGGACTTTTATTGGATTGACAGAAACGTACTGAACGTTTTCAAGGTAAAAGAACCGAGTTGACTTCCTGTCCAGTTTTATTCTGAACTATGAGTTACGAAACATAAAAACAAACCAAAACAATAAATTAAAAATCGTTCATAACATAATGAGACTCCTCGGTGTCCTCGCTCTTCACGTACTGCTCGGTTTCATCTTGTCTGAGATTTTCTGAAGCACTGCTCATTCATCTGCGACATCGCTCAAGTTTTTAAAAGTCACTCAGTTTTCTCAGATCCACATTTAAGAAGAACAAATTTCCACTTAATCCAGAACGAAGCCTTGAAACCAACAAGTTCGTCTCGCACTTCAAGCGCTGAACAAATCGGGCATCGCAAAACAGACGTCCATCGTTCACTGTTCAGCTTTTCACCCGACGCTGTTCTGCGTCCTCCGATCATTTACAATGTCACGTCAAACTTTATAGTAAATATTTGCAGGGTTTTGCGGTGGCATCTCCTGGACGATGTAGACGGGGTGACCGTAGTCACCGCTGACCTTCTCGTAGTGAGGACAGTACATGCTTCCAGAGGTCCGCAGGGGAAAGATGATGTCGCTCGGCTCGGAGCCGTTGTTGTTGCTTCCTCCGCTGGCCCCGCTGCCGCGTTTGGGCAACGTGTTTAACGGTAACGGGCCTGAGCATTGTGCGGAGTGTTTCTGATGCCGCCGATGAAGGAGCGCAACCAGAGCGACGATGATGACGATGAAGATCACGGCACCAGATGCTACGCCGGCAAACAAAGCCACATCCGAACCGGCGGACCCCACGGACTCCCCGCTCTTGCCCCCGGCCTCCCCATTAGGTACTGAGTCTGGACAAGGAGAGAGATGTGAGTTTATGTTTACTTGTTTTTTGTTTATTACAGTGGTTTAAAGTAAAGTTATTTCAGTTATAGGTGATTTTCATCAATGGGTGATCTAAGCAAACAAGACCAAACTAAACTTTTGTTGAAACGTTTATTAAATAGCATCAGTAATTTAATAAAAAATGTGAACATTACACTTCTAAAATGTGTTTTGCAATTCGTTGATTTCTAAAATACAATAACTTTTGTCATTAGGTCCAAACTGTGAACATAAATAAATATTTATATATATTTGGCAGTCATGTTGAGACAAACTGAACCGTGATGTATACCATAGTCATTCCGGCAATGTGTTCTGACAGTTTACTTTTGAGGTTTTGCTTACAGTTATTTCTTATTATTTTGGGGGATTTGAGGGTAAAATGTGTGTTTCCAAACACACTGTCACATACCAACTTTGCTGACGACATCATTTTCTTTGCTAAAGTTGTTTTGGTCCTCACTGTCTGGGTATTTTGGGGGATGTCTCGTGGGATAGTTTTTCGCCGAGTATGAATCTGTTGGACCTGAAAACAAATAAATAATAAACCATTAACAAAAAGGACACTAAACATTCTAGTGCACGCCAGTACGTGTTAAGCAAAACCAAAAACCAGTCCGAACTTAATATCAGACCACCCTCGCATCTTTTTGGCTTCTAGGTATAATGCCGCAGGATTTGAGAGCGAATTTAATGAATTGGCTTAAAGCTGCTTCCATCTCCCCACAAGCCCGAAAAAGGGACAGCTGGCATAGCCATAGGAAACAAGCTCACATGACATTTCAATTACACGCTGAGACACACGAGCGTGGACATCCTCTGCTGAAGCGGTCCACGGTTTGGCCGTTATGGCAGGAAAGATCTTCATCATTGCATTGAAGCAGGTGTGCGTATGGAGGATGACGGTGCGGGTGGTACTTACTCTGTCCAACTCTCAGAGTCAGCTTCATGGATTTGGTCTTGCAAACGCCCCCATCATGGTTGTCCAGTCCTCCCAGGGTACTGTTTGATGTGGCTGTGGGGAAAGAGAATGAAAAAAGAAAGACTGAATTAGCCATGTGATCATTTTATTCAAGCAAACGCAAAGATTTTCCAGATTCATTTTATGAAGAAACATGTTAAAAACTTCACATTTCACCTTAAAATGAATAAGAAATAAAAATAAATGATTCCACTTAAAGATAATTATATATGTTTTAAAACTGTAATAGAATTGAAAGAGATTCTGTTACAATGCAAAGAAATAGAAAAACTAGGGCTTCAAGATATATGGAATTTAACAAAATAACTCCAATGTGCATATCGCAATGGTTTGCAATAACAAAATAATTGAATACTTGACACTTTAAGTTGTGTATAGTCAAAGTTTTAGGTTGATGCCGAGAAACTGGCGACACAGAAAGAGTCATGCTTTTCCTAAAAAGAATGTGAAACGTGTGTCGGTTTGATAATTTTTTTTAAATATATTTTTTGACACGATTGAAGAATGTGATCTGAATGTTGCTTTTGTGAGATTCACCCAACTCGAAGCATAACACTTTTTTAAAAATAAAAAACACTGTCAATCTTGCCAATATTATCGTAAATCCCATCACAACTCCTCATTCTCCAGTTCATTTCGCGTGCACTCTTTCGCGTGTGGATGTGCAGTATTTGGCAATATAAGGTTTAGCAGCGCTAAGTGAGTTAGTTTATGACCGGGTCAACTTTCCATACGTGTACACACGGGTGCTTTAAATCCTTTAAAGTGCTCCTCGAGGACATTTGCGTCACGTGTTCAGCAGTCGCTCTAACAGTGTGCATTGTGTGCGAGCATGCAGATGTTAAAGGTTCAGCTTGCTCGCACGGAGAGAAAAATCACCGTTTTGCAGCCCCTCAAAGCTTCTTAACAGCTTGCGTTTGTTGCTGGCAAATCCTCAAGAAAATCATTAAGAAAACGGGACGCTAATTCACGAAAAACCACATACTGTGAATAATAAACCCAGGCGTGATCACGCAGGTTCCAACTTTAGAGAAACTAAGCACATTAGTGACGTCTTTTCACATCGTAATCACGGAATATCAAGGATTTGCTTTTGCCGTCAATCCGCGGACGGCATAGTGGCCCGCTGGACGATTTAAAGACCATTGTGCCTGCGCACACACGCTGTTCTCTCTGATAGCCGAGCTAAAGAATTCCATTGGCCGTAATCTCCCTTTCACCGCCAGGATTAAGACCAATCCCACACAAACAAATGGACTTCCCCTCCAAACTGCTCAGGGCACGTAAAGAATAGTGTGGGGATGGGCAGAGGGAGAAAGCCAGCGAGAGAGAACGATCTAAAGAGGAGAGAGAGAAAGAGAGAGGCTGAAAGATGCAGAGAGCGCAGGCTTTTTCCCAACATGTCCCAATTCCCTACAACCGTTGCCACATTTGTGTGCAGCGGCCCCTCTAGATGTGACCCGACTCCCAGGCTTGAATGAAGCCCGCTCATTTCCTAACCACAACAAGCACACTCAGTGCCCCGGGCCAGCGCAGCTCACCCAGTCACGGAGACGGGAACAAAGTAACAGAGTGGAGGTGGATAATTGTAGATACATACAATAACATAATTGTAGGATCCAGGCAGTAGGTTTCAGGTTATTTTTAGCTTTAGAAGACATTATATCTCAAAGCATTTAACTGTTTTGGTGATCATGTTTTAACCACACATCCTGTTTGCAGATGTATGCTCTTGGCATTTGAACAAATGCTAAATACTTTCTCCAATGGTCCAACAATATGTAACACAATCGCAATATGTGTATATTTACTCAAACTGAAAATAATCGTACAATCTCTAGTTCTACTAGTATCTACAAACTGATACCAAAATGCCTTTTTTCACCCTTTAACACTTATACAAGACTTTCCAAAAAGGAGCAAAAACGTTTGTCCTCTTGGTCTCATTTTGTCAACTGTCGCATACATCATAGTTACACGCACGCATTTTGACACGCACATACACGCGAGGGGCGCAGTCATGGAGGTAAGTCTCTTTAGAATCATTTAGGTCAGATATCCACGTCCCTCGGGCTACGGGCCAAGCTGTCTTTAAAAATCACATCAAACCGATCCATACTGGCAAGGATTGAGGGATTTGGAGCGTGCAAATCTTAAAATCACATAAACGGCCATTAAGGAATGTGCCAACTGAAAAAGGGCCTGAGATCAACACACGATAAAACTGAACGATACACCCATTCGTGGTCAACTGATCTTAATAACATCCAGCTAGAGGGCCAGCGAATGAACAGCCTTCGAACAATGGAGAGCTTGGCCTAATCCACCGAAATGAAAGGGAACAAATAACAGACCTTAAAGCTGGAAAACTTGGTTTGTTTTGTTGCTATAAAAAAATGAACGCAAAATAAGTTATCGAGCAAGTACATAAAAACACGATTTAAAATTTGAGCTGTCGGGTACGTTTTCCAGAGAAATGTCAGTTTGACGTTAGTTTGACATCATTTTGCGTAAATCCTCGAAAGCTAGGAAATCTGTTTTGTTGTTATAAAGAATGAACACAAAATAAGTTATTGAGCAAGTAAATAAAAACACGATTTAAAATTTGAGCTGTCGGGTACGTTTTCGAGAGAAATGTCAGTTTGACGTTAGTTTGACATCATTTTGCGTAAATCCTCGAAAGCTAGGAAAAATGACCTGCATTTAAATGTTTTAAACAATGATGGCGATAGAGAGACGAAGGTTACAGATTGCAGCTTTAACAGAGTTATTTGACAAATGTAATTCATAAATTTGAGTTTAAAAACGTACTTAAAACTGATTTGTAAACTGATTAAACACTACGCACTAACAAAGACATCTTGTGTAGAAAATAATCTCACCAGGGGACTGAATATGTTAAATAGTAAATAAAACTTGATTTGTTAACAAGACCACATGTCCCCTGCCCAGACAAACACGGGAAAAAGATATCTTTGGAGACGATTGTTGGATGCTAAAATTCCCAGGGGTGGGATCGGCTTTACATTTCGACTTATTCAATTCAGCTTTACGAGCGACAAGAGAGGTAAGAAAAGCGATGGTGAATCAGCACTTGAGATAGATAACTTACAGATGATGTGATAGTCTTTCCCTTTCAGAAACTCCAGGCCCCACAGGTTGGGACTGAACTCTTGAAACTTGAAGGTGAACTTCACGTCCTGGTCGGGCTTGTCACAGTTGAGCAGCGCCATGTCGCCCTTAGCGACCCGACAGCTCTCCAGTTGCTCTTTGGTAACAAGATAGACCCGGAAGTATTCGATGTTCGTCTGCTCAGCGGTGCCTGTCTTGATTCGCGGACACACAATGTCCATTTTGTCCCCGATCTGGGGGTACAGCACTAAACCCTTTCCTGGGACGAACCTAAAACGAAAAAAACAAGGTAAACGGTATTAGTGTTATTGTCATTTGCATTGTTCGTAAAATGCATCATTGATGATTTCCAGTAATACAACATACAAAACGTATTCAATATCTTCAGTATATCAAGAAATGAATTAGTTGACGTAAAACAGTTTGACTTTATAGCTTTATAAACCTCATATACAAGATCAGGTCAATTCTGCAAAAAGGTCTTTGGCCTAGCAATAAACACATTACGTCGCAGAACCAATTGAGAACAATAGCCAGAAAACTTTTGTTAAATTACACAAGGAAACTCGGGCCGCTCCTCTCCCTCCCTGCATTGTAAAACAAGCAATCAACAGAAATGGAACGAGACAAGCAATTTCCTTTGGCTAATATTCAGAGCCGAGCGAAAATGCATGTAAATCATCAGGATATCGGGACCTTGGCTTACACTTGATTTGCTTTCGTTTTGACTAATGTCTTTAGCTTTCCAGATGTCTTTTTTCCATTTCCATTGCATACCTTTCTTTCAAAACTCTTTGTGCAATTAATAAATCGGCTGTTTAACTGCTGCCCTTGTTGTTAAATCTTTATAGATCTTCATTACTCAGTTAAGATCCAATTATTATGGCAAATTCATAGATTATGCCGACTTCACGTTATAATCCATACACTCCATATTATGTTGTAAATACGTTTAAATGCATTGGATTTATTTGTAGAATCATTTTAACGAAAGTACCATAAAAACGTTTTCATGCTCCCTATCGTTGAATAATAGAGTCACTTTCTACCTCGCCTTCTCATAAAGTCATTAAAAGCCAGAAAGAAAGAGACCCTCGAGGTTCTGCTGGGGGTCCTAAGAAGACAGGAAGCTTAGTGCCCCTCCTCCAACCCCATGCCCCCCCCCCCCACAGTACCAACTTCTGTGTGGCTATTGCAAAGAACAAACCGAGTTGGGGGTTGGACCGTGCCTTCATCCCAGAACACCTTTTGTCTCTGAAGCCCTGTGACAAAGATTACCCACTGAGCTACTGGAACTCATGAAAACCGATTACAACCTGAAGCAAAGCCCCGGTACACTGGAGCTTAGCATCTTAAAAGAACGTCATCCTGCATTTAAACAAAACTGATCTTTCTGAATGCTGACCCGTGAATGGGAAGATGCAACCCCAGGCAACACGTTTCACTTCAGCAACCGGTTATTGGTGTAAAACATGTGAGGGAATTTACAACAAAATGTGAAATGAAAGTCATAATGGTTGGATAATACTGACTTAAGTCCTAAATAATGAATGACAATAATGTCAAAGAAGTGTTTCGGGTTAATTTAACAAATGGCAAGTTATCACCATGTTTAGACCACCTAATGACAAGAAAGAGAATATGTAGACAGCTGTTAGCTGTTTGAGTCTGCAAAAGTAGCACTTGTCTTAGTTAAGTGCCTTTCACTTTCTTGAGTACAGTGAACTCTCTACGCAGAGAGGTGCACTGTGGGACTTAAGCATAATTGTGGAAAGACCTTGGACACCCATTTACTTAAACACTTCACACTGAAAACAGAAACCCGGCCAGAAAATCTCTCTATGGCAGTCAGTCAAAAGCTATAATGCACTCTTCGATTTCCATTTCTCGACTTACAATCAGTTCTCTAACTTAAAAAGGTAGCCTCCAGATGTTAGGTCTACAGTATATAGCGGGTTGCTCACATTGAAGGACAAGTTCATTCTACAGCCTTTTTCAGGGTTCTTGAAGTTTTGAAGACACTGTGCATCCTCACCAAATTATTTTTATGCACTTCATTGCATTAACCTGGGATTTGTCATAGGGTGCACAAAGCATTGAATTTTGTAAATACACATAAGAAAACGCGTAGAAAGATTTACTTTAATCCGGTTTCGTAAAACATTTGAAGGTCCCAGAGTAACCCAAGCTGACCTTTTTACAGGGATGTGAATAAAGTTTTCACAAATAAATATTGTGTTCTAAACCAATGACGCGAGTGCTGCACCGTCTGAAGCATCATAGTATCTAATACCCAGCGGTTTGGAAAGGTGGGTGGTCTTTCACCAAAGTGACACGGATCATTTTCTTAGTGGTCTGTCTTGGGTTTATGTCAATGAAATCAAGGGGGAAATCAACAAATGTAAAATGGCATGTACTTACTTGGTGTTCGACGTATTCCAGTATATCGATTCTAATACTGCAGACCGTGCCATTCTGACTCGACAAAGCACTACGAAAAGTGCAAATAAATAACTCCACATAGTTGTATCCATGGCGGTGCAAAACGAGTCCACCGGTAAAAATCTGATTTTATAACCGGGGTGTCTCTACAAGTGAGAGATCCACAGGCACAAATCGGTCACTTGCGTGAGAAGAATCCGATGCGTAAAGCGCTCTCATTTGTTGAAAACCTATGCGATTTCTAAACGACGGCTTTATAAAATGAACAATTTGCCAAAATCCCCTAATATATTAGATTGTGACACGCTACAGGAGGAATTTGCCGCGATAATCCATGCAATAAGATTATTTGGATTAAAATGTTTTAAGGCATCCTTTGCGTAAAAGCGCAAACGGACATTCCTACAAATGCAGAAGAAATACTAAGCAGCGCAGGATCCTTGGACAGGCAGCATCGCAGTCTGAAACTCAGATGTAGTATAGAGGCAGGATCAGTGCTTCGCCTGTTCTTCGTCTTTGCATTCAACTCTGCCAGTCTTGAAGTGTCCTCAAGACGTGCTCGGAGACTTTGGACAACCCAGCGTTGCCGTTAGACCCCGCCCACGTGACTCTCGATTGGCTGGCGCGAATGACTGACACTTTGCCGAACTGAAGGAGAATAACAATCAGTTGGAAATGTTTGGAAAGTTTACTTGAGACCTGACTATTTTAATTTATGAATCGTTTATTTATCAAATATCTTGGTATACGCATAGACTGTATTATGGTACACGTTATGGAATCCGTTTTAAATTAAAAAAAAAAATCACACAAGTTCTAAGGGATGGTTATAATGGGAATTGTATTGGTTTAAGTGCAAAATGTTATGGTCTCTTACTGGTAATATGTTGGGTTCTGGCGGGACGTTATCTGGCGGATGGAAACCAACAGAAAACGATTAAATCCCACTGGAATAAGACCTAAACACAACACAAAGGAATTTAGTAAATTTAATAAAACAGTAATGGTATCTGCAACAAAAAACACTAGAATTGCTTGTTTTTTTCTACAGGAATAGTGCGTCTTGGTTAGGTTTTGCATGCAAAAATATAATTCAAAACGCATATATGCGACGTTGTGCGTTTTGCAATAAAATAAACTAATCTTTTATTTGAATATAAACCTGTATGTAAGACTGTAAGAACTCACCCCAAGACTGTAATCCGCTTAGTCGTGTAAGCCTTAAAAAGTCTTATAAATCTGCATTATTCACACGCGTTTCGCCATCCGTTAAATGTCCAAAAAACGCCTTTCCAAAATGTGCATTTTTACTTCAGAGATTAGATAAATATTTCGAAAACAAATCGACTCCACATTTGGTCGATGGCACAGCTTGTTTATTCAACAGTGTGTTTGGACAGTAATCAAAGGGTAAAGCTAACAGGTTAGAGATAATTGGATGATAAGGTGCGAGCGCATTTGCGCTTTCATCGTCTGGTCTGCGCTCGTGCGCGAAACTGGTGTGTATTTGCGCCGTTGGATTTGCGTCAAATTAAGAGAGGTGTTAAAAAAAGACATCAATTATACTGCGGACTGGAAGCATTTAGGTGATTGTAACATCCTGTAAACAAAATGTTACACTTAGTAATGTTATTACGACCAGTTTTACCCCTATGAAAATCAACCATGACTTTACTACAGTACCCATTACTTAACTTTGTTATTAGAAAATTAACCACAAATTTATGGTCTCACTTCAATAAATATGTTGTTTGTTAAAATAATTAGGCTTATGCAAAACAATTAAACTATAACAAAAAGTTGGTAACTTACTACACTTTTACTGTTATAAAACCATGGTTAATTTCCCTAAGAATAGATTTACGCTGTGTCCCAATTCACCAATTCACCTACCTATATTGTGCCCTTAAAAGTCTGTACTTTCTTAGGGGAAAGTATATACATTCAAGTGTGTAGCAAGAGTATTCAACTAATGGGACACACAATCATCAAAATACAACTCCTTGTGTGAGCTTGTTCACTAATTTCATACTCATTCATTCATTATTTATTTCTAAAGCACATTTAAAAACAACCAGGGTTGTTTTTGTTGCATTTAGGGTACTAAATTAGGATACTACAATTTCTGTCATATACAAATATGAATTGGGACACCGGGTTCATGTCAAACAGAACATCTAAATATTTGCATACACATTACCCATTTTTTATATTACAGGTATGCTAAACTTAAGTGAATAAAAACACAATTGTTTGTTAAAACAGACAGATATCAGATACAGGACACATTGATGGATTTATTGGAGATCTCTGGCATATTTGTGATAACCGGGGTCAAACATTTAACCTTAAACAAATCCTGTACATTCTTCAACTCATTCTTTTCTAAAAGCATCGTGCTGTCATGCAACACCCGGGTACCTTTTATTACATCCTCAATCTTATACATAGTGAATGTACAACTATTAAATGTTAAACGATAAAAAGAGGTCACTGTTTGTGTTATAGTTACCATTTAGTTCCAAGAGGACTTTGCAATACAGGAACACAGACTTCAAGATCAGGGCACCACCCTGACCATTTCCCATTCTAAGTACATTATACTATGAACAAACTATTAAAAAAATAAAAATACTTTGATCGAATCGGTCAGGAAAATCAACTCTGGTCTTAAAATGGTGAGACAAGAAACCATAATGCACATTTGGACGAGACAGCAGGTCAGGCCGGTCCTTATTTTGTCCCAATCGTGCAATGAACCAAAAGCACATGTGGTGGACGATCGGAGGTTACCTAGTCAAGAGTCAGTAACAGAAACCAGACAGGTAAAATGGGAAAGAAATTGAAGGGCACATGACAAACTCTATTGTTCCCGTTGTTCTGTGAATTCGAAACACACCACATGAGACCTACGAAGAGGAACTTCCGCGGTACAAATCCCTTGCGTGAAGAGGCGGTCTGGAGAAAGTCTGGAGAAAGCACATTGTTTCCATCACTCCGAGGCCTTGAGAGAAAAAGACAGTTTGGGTCTGGACTTTCCTTTCCCTAAAATCATCTTCTGTTCCTCTTTCTGCTGTCTCTGTCGTTCCTGCTCCAGCTTCATACGCTCCTCGTGGATCTTCCTCTGCTCTTCCACAATTCGTAGCTGATCTTCTGCCTAAAGGACAAAGATGAGGAGAGTCTGTTAGGAGGATCACTAATATTTAATGCTTTGAAATATTCATCAGTCTCACCGTCTCTGAAACATTCAGCTATCAAGAAACAAAGTTGCAGCCAACACTACACATATAAAAGATTACAAAGTCAAACCTGCTTTACACAAGAGATGACCGCAAGACCAAAATAATGTACGGTTAGAAACTAAAATGTTTAAGGTGCTTGAAAAAATATGAAGAAAAATACTAAGAATACTGAGGGAAAGAGAAACATTCACGCGTAATAGCCTCTTCTCACAAGGACAAGACGACAGATTCAATTGTAAACGAGAATTTTCTCACATAGATTATATTCTTGAACGTGACTCTTAATTAATAAATTGTTTATGTTGGTCAATAATTAATATGAAATACTAAAATGTGAATTAGTAATTAATTAACCTCATACATACACATTTGCAATAACTTCAAACATGTTCAAACTATTAATACAGTTTCCATCTCATTCACGACTACAACTAGCAGAAAAACAGTTTTTTTTGTGGTCACCTAATCCATTTTCTTTAAGATAAAATGGTGCTACTACAAATATCGTTGTTCTGTTTGTGTACAGAAGAGATTAAGGGTCAAAGTCATATGGTTAATATATTGAGACCTTCTCTTTTCTTTATTAGCATAAATGGCACACTACATTTATATTTATGCACTTTACATTTATATCTATGAATTTAACATATGTTCTTTCTTATCCAACGCAACTGTCCTCAATCAGTTAAAGGTGCGGTTTGTAACTTTTTTGCAGTAAATATCCAAAAACCACTAGGCCAGTGTTGTATATTTTGTTCAGTTGAGTACTAACAATATCTCCAATGTTTCCAAGTATTTGTAAATCGTGAGAAAATCGTCATTTTAACCAGTGGCACGGGCCGTGTCAATGACGTCATATCCACGTTACCAAAAACACTAGATGGAAAGCCTGCAACCTTCAGCGGAATGCAGGAAAGGAGACTAGAGGCTGTTATATGATTGGCTGAGGTGCCTCACGTGATTCGTGCAAGCCGTTATGCCTTTCCAGACCTTGCATCTCCCTAGAAACACAGTCCCTGCGGCGTTACCCCTCGGTTTCCGATTTTACTGTCGTAGAAACCATGACAACGCAGTCTCGTGGACAAATGTGAACGTATTAGCAAAGAGTATAGATACCAAGAGGCGAAACTCTGGTGCTTTTTGGGAAACAGCACGGCCGCCATTTTGTGGTGAAAATGCTTTATAACTGACATGGTTTCAAGCGAGCCAAGGATTTTGTCATCATGTATTATCATCATTGAGGTTGAATTTCAGCTTTAATGTTTTTTTTTTAACAAAGGAGCTGATATTGCCATCGCGACAGCAATAAGCAGAGTCGCTTTCACCCCAAAATGGTGGAAACCGCAGGGCGCTGGTGTTGCAATGGAACGTTCTATTGAGTTTCGCCTCTTGGCATCTATACTCTTTGGTATTAGTTTGTAGCGTCTATCAAGCGACTATCTTGTTTTGCGCAGTCGTTATGGAGCACGATTATTCTTTACTGTATATCAGACACACTGATCTTGCTTGTGTTCTACTAGACAAGAGAGCATTTGTTTCGATTCCTTTACCTTTACTGATTCCTTTATATGTTTTACTAATTTTATGAATACATCTAATTCATTATAATGAAATAAAACCATGTCATCAAACGCAAAACGTTTAAACCTTTATTACTTTACATCATCCATAAACGTGCGCCCTCTAGTGGCGGATTTTACCAACTGCGCCTTTAATCGGTTTGTGTGAACCTATGACCTTGCCAATGCTAGTACAATGTTCTACCAACCGTACTACAGAAACCTATGCATGGTATGTGCAAAGGTACGTAAAAGTTGTCATATTACATTGACTTCTCGCCTTCAATGTATCATACTGTGATTTTTGGATTATGTTAATGATTACACACATCTTTTAGTCTTTGACCTGGAAAACATTCTTGTTGACCTCGAGTCATTACATTTCTTCCCTAGTTTCAGCCTTCCTTGCTAGCCAGCTCAACCTAGGAATAGTTTCATAACAGTGCTAAAGCCCAGGAACTTAAATTTCCACCACTAGTTCTGCACAGAAGATCACAGAAAAGACATACGTGTTTATTTTTAAATGTAACTAACATTATAATTAAAGGTGCTGTGTGTAATTTTTTAGAGGATCTATTGACAGAAATGCAATATAATATACATAACTATGTCTTCAGAGGTGTTTAAAGACCTTACATAATGAAGCGTTATGTTCTTATTATCTTAGAATGAGCTATTTCTATCTACATACACTGCGGGTCCCCATGCACGTAATTCGCCATGTTTTTTTACAGTAGCCTTAAAAGGACAAACTGCTCTACAGAGCGTTTCCTAAATACGTTCTCTCCTTCAGCAAAGTGTGTCAGCCACCGTGGTGCTTCGAAAGGGGGGTGGAGTGAGCCATTGGTTGCAATTCGCAAACTCACCACTAGATGCAGCTACATTTCAATCACTGGACCTTTAAAGTTATAATTAATAAACATACCAGTTTTGCTTGAGCGTCTGCTATCTTGCGGTTGTTCTCCACCAGAATCTTCTCCAGTTCTTCTCGTTTTGACTTCTCTTCCTCCTGCGAAGATACAAAGATTCAATGGGGTTGTAATAAGAAAAATCACGATGAGTGCAGTACAGTTATACAGTACAACATGAGAAACATACAAATGAAGAAATAATAAATATACAGCCGCTCACCAGGAATGGATAAACCTACAGTAAACTTGTCCTTCACTGACGAATATATGGAGTTCCTAAAGGAGTCAGCGTCAAAACGGAAATCTTTCGTCTTTTTAAATGCAAAACATACACCCGTCAGGAATAGAGACACTGACCTGTGCATCTGATATTTCTCTACTCACAAATGATTCGTCATCTTAGCGGTCAGCCGAGGCACAGAAGCGTGAACAACTTTCATCACTTCTATTCACAAGCAACCGAGAGGGGTAGTGAAGTGTAGGCAACTACATAGACTTACATTAGCAACAAAGGCTCATGGGAGTGAAGGTGTTGTGCGTGTGCTCTTTTCGCTGAACGTCATACCAACCAAAGAGAGGTTTGCAGTCAAACGTTGGTCACAGTTATGTTGAACGTTTTACTTACTGCAGTATGTTCATTTTTGCCTGAAGTATTCCTCACAGAGTTAGGGACGATTCCAACATAACTGGCGTTAGTTCACGTACCTCACGGGCCTTCTGAGCGGCAAACTCTGCATGTCTCTGTCTCTCCAGCTCTTCCAGCAACTGCTTCTCCATGATGCGTTTGGCTTCCTCCACCCGTCGCAACACTTCCCTCTCGATCTCGTCCTTGCGTTTCTCCAGTTCCTCCTCCACACGTTTGGCCACCAGCTCCTCCACACGACGCGCCGTCTCCTCTTCTATCAGCCTCTCTTCTATCTCCTGCTGTCGGCTGAGCAAGGAGATCATAGGGTTGTTTCATTAAGTACCGGTTACTTACATTTCACTTAATGGTTACCTGACTGTGGCATTAATGTTGTGTTAATCAAAAGTACCACAGCAGAGCAACTTAAGCACAACATTTCACCCTATTAGTGGTTGAACGATTCTGAGACATTTTGACACGTAAAAGACTAAAAATGGCTGCTTTAAACACACGGACACCTGCAGAATGACCACTAATGTCCCTTGGGAAGATGAACTAAGAAACACTATAATGTTTTGGCTCAGTGACATATATCACATCTGTGACAGCAAAATTCATCTAACAATCTATGCTCACTTACATTCTCCTCTGCCTCTCCATTTCGGCTTTCTTTTCTTCCTCCTCTTTCTTCTGCTTCTCATCCACAGCGCTCCTCTTACTCAACGCCCTGCCGAACATGTCGATCCTCTCGGGCGGAGACGCGGCTCGTTCCCGCTCCCGACGAGACGTGGCCGTGGTCGATTT
The DNA here is from genome assembly GCF_024868665.1 of Triplophysa rosa. Lineage (NCBI taxonomy): Eukaryota > Metazoa > Chordata > Actinopteri > Cypriniformes > Nemacheilidae > Triplophysa > Triplophysa rosa. Next base: position 4,660,556 of record NC_079893.1, read on the forward strand.
GGACCGAGAGCGCGACTCTCTCCTCCGGTTGCGTTTGGAGTCTCGGGACTTCGAGCGTTTCTTCTTGTCTTTGTCCCGGGATCGAGAGCGGCTGCGCTTTTTGTTGTGTTTGCTGCTTTTGGAGTGCTTGGATCGCGACGAGCTGCGACTCCGCGAACGACCCATTTTAAACGCCGGTTCGGTATCGGTAGTGATCGGGAGCTGCTCTCAATGAAGACTTTAATCGCATAGGATGGATGAGTGACTACCGAGGCTTCGCGCAATCAATTGGTCTTCCAAACAAACCTGGAATCGCGCGCTTACGGAATCAAACCAGACTGCATGGCAATGTGGTGCTGAAGATTACGTTCTTATTTATAAGATGGTTATTTGAGACCAACAAGAACGTTTAAACGTACAATTAATCTAGTGTAGTTAAAAAGCAAGATGGAGGAAAACTGATTTTACATCCCAGAATGCAACTTGCTAGTTTTTCGTCTCGTGGTGTGACGTAATTCTGTACCTTTGATTACTGCCCCCAACTGGTTTGGAGCGCAACTACTTGAAATATGTAGGCCTCGCTGCGTTTTCATTTAACTTACAATTAAAGTAACATTTTAAGCATATTTAGTGTTAATAAAATGACGTATATGGGGTGAAATAATGTAATTTAAATGTTTGTGATTTCTGGTGTATAAAATGATGCTTTTTTTAAATGCTTGTGTTATTATGCTTTTTAAAATGATCGTATTTCATATTACAGGCTAATATGACAGGCACTTTATAAAGTCTGTATGTATCTTGAAAAATAACCAAACCTAGAGGCCGTGCCGTGGGGGGAAAAATCTAAAATTTACAGTGTCGAAAATAAAAGTTACAATTTAAATATTTTAAAATTAACGGGTCTTTAATGTCTCTGTTCTCATTCCTTACTGTGGGTTTCTATCAAAAACATACAACTACAGTGACACCTGTTGGTCAAATAAAGCAAGTGCACAACATTACCCAAGCATTAATGGAATCGATCACTCGATCACAAAAATAAATATTCTGTCGCCATTTATTCACCCTCATCATTCGTTTAAAACATGTATATGACTCTCAGTTGAGCATAAAATAAGATATTTTGAGGAATATCTCCGTGGTTCTCTAATAATTCAACATTTGGAAATACATTTAAAGTCACAGGTGGGCAGAGAACATAAAAGCATTACGTGATGTCGTCATTAAGCAGATACAAAAAGTTTTATATTGGATGAAGGACACCGCTGTAATCCTTTTTTCGGGTTACAAAAAATGTAACCGTCAGATCACTCCCTTGACCACAAGGTGGCGCCAGATGATCATTAAAAACCTACAGAACATATTAAAGGTCTGAAAGCGGTCGGAACTTGTGTTTGTTCAGTTTATCGTACTGCTATGTTTTTGCTTTTAAACTGAGCACTTGGAGTTATAGTAAGTCATCATATCGGTTGCACCTGCAGCTGAGTTTTCATGCTGCAACGCTACAAATTGTTAAAATATTTTTAGTAATGTACTTTTTCGTTATTCGTTTTTTTTAACCATCCCTTTTTTATTTATTTACTTTCATTTACTTTATCTTTTAATTAGTCCTCAGCAAGTAATCCCTTAAATGATCTATTTTACCTGGCCAATGTAATTTATTATCTGGCTACTTGAGCTTTTCCTGTCGTGCGCAGAATATCCACGAGGAGGCGTTCGTGTATTTGAAGAAAATAAAACTGCTAAATGGGGTGGGGGAGTACTTACGACAACTTTTGACTATACAGCAGGGTTTTACCTCTGTTTTATCCACATAGGTTACACTAAAGATTAAAATGTAGCTATATATTTAGTAGCGATTATTTACACGTGTAGCCTAGCTTTATAAAGAGAGGTCCACAGTGAAAAATACAAAAATATAATAATAAGTAAACATCTGGTTAAATCAAGTTATTAATTTTCTTTCATAACTTGATTTAAGTAATATTTCTTAAAATAATAATAATTTATATATTTTTACTTTACATAAATCAGATTGTATGTTTGTAAAGCTATTTACTTTTTTTTGCAGTGTCAGATATAGTTGTTGTAGAACCAATTTAATATAGCTTAACAATAAAATTCGTTACACACCGAGATGACTTATTAGAGATCGTGTTAAATATCATTTGATATTAGTTTTGTTGAACCAGTTTCTAAACAGCAGGTGCTGAACTTTGCCTTTAATTTTTTATGGTAAGGAAACACAAAAGCAACATTTCTTGATAGCCGTTAACACGTACTAAACTTATCCAACAGAAGACCATGCAAATCGTAACATCACGTATTTATATGGCTGCTTATTTAAAACATGTTTCTGAACATTTTGCAAGGCAATACAGTGCTCATATTAAATCATTAAGATGAATATTTATTTATAAGAACGTATAAAAACAACTTCTTGAAAAGCTTTTAAAGAAAAATGTCATCTTAAAGAAATATTTGATCTCATCATACGGCTTACAAGAAAAAGGCTATTAATATTTCGACTCATTTCGTTTTGGAGTTTTAAGCTATAACAAACCTCACATATAAGCCAGCTTCAGGTTTTTGTCTCTCACACCTTTTAGTTTTACAAAAATGTATGAATAGAATAAGAATGGTGTCATTATGTAAAATCTAATAGTTGTGGTTAGCCATCTTTGTTGACTTGACAGGTGTTAAAGTTGACTTATTAACTCCAGGATAAATTACCTGAGTCAGCTGGTTACAACTTGTTCGTTGCAACAGTGAAATCTGGTTAAACACTGCGTGGAAATGTCCGTTAGCGAATATTTCTCCTTAAATTGGTTACACGTTTTGTTAGTCTGCTCATATGGATTTAGTTTGTATTATGCTGTGCACTTTCAATTATACAATGTAAAAATGACAAAAACAGTCTTTGACTGTACGTGTTAATTGAAATAGTGAACGCGACTGGCAGTGTTTCACACTAATTCATTTTGTGTGACAAGCTTTACAGCAGTGTATTTTCATATTAATGAAGAAAATTTACGCTTATAGCTAATTGGCTGCAAAAGCCCAACTACTGTTTAAAGCAATCCATAAAACACACCTGAGATGGAAATGGGTTGAAATTCAATGAAGATTAGTGAGACAATCATACACAGGCTAAGCCATTACCTGTCCAAATGCCTGAGGGGGAAATGCGCTTTCAAACGCGTATTGCTAATCACAGGTGTCGTGCCCTTTCCCCATTTTTATATATTGAATGTGATGGTGTTTATCCACTAATATCCCATTGTGCCGTGTACTCCACTCTGTCAGGTTCTCGCCTATTTTATGTAAGGTAATTAAATATCCCATGCGCTACCGTCGCAACAGAGCTATCCGCGACTGAACGATATTTCAAGCTGTCCGTGATGAAATTAAAATAGTTACAACTTCGATTTTTACATGATTTTCGGGACATTTGGAGAAGGGCGTGCGTATTACATTCAATAATACGAGGTGCGGCCCGTTGGCACATTCATCATTCCATTACTGTACCCAATCCAGGTCCGATACGTGAAGGGTAAAATGAATTACCGACGTTAAGTCGTCAATAAAGTCATTTCGGTAAATGGTGTCTCGGATGACTCCGGCATTATTCAACGGGCTTTATCAGCACTGGGGAAATTACGTCGCCTCTGCACCTCGTGTAATACGGCCCTGCTTACCTTGATAAAGCGACCTGCCAGCGGCTAGTGACAGTGCTTTTGACCGCCTTTTATTCACTCGCTAGTGATGAACGCCAAGCTGATCAGGCGGAATGGGCGCTAATTAAAACCTATAAATTATCCTTTGCAGGCCCTCTCAAGACGTCGCATGCGCCCGAGATAAGAGCTGGAGTGCTAATTTACCGCCTGAAAAGGAGCGTGCCTCACAATGGCTACTTGGCTCAAATAGCATATTGATAGTGTCCTAATTAGAAATTTATTAAGTACCCACTCGAGCTCTTCGAATAAAGATTTCAAGCCGACTTGTTTTATATGAGTAAATGCTGCGTGCACTAAAGCACGTTTTTGGGCTAATTATTATTATTACAAACGTTTTGTGTGCGCTCGTCCTAATTTCTGGGTCTGTTTTTTTCCAGTCATAATTGGTGAAAAGGAATTGTAACCTTTGCTTGAGTCATTTTGGGTGTTTTTGCTACGACGATGACGTTCAAACAATTAGTTAAACAACATTCGTCTCTCCTGCGCAGCATCTGAAGGCCGTGCAGAGACAAGAAAATCGAGAGACAGAAAATAGAGTAAACCAATTTTGTGGTAATGTGGCTCTCGTTGGTTATTAGATCACTGTATTATTTAAGAACAACAAAAGAACAAAAGTCTGCTTTTTGATTTTTGTATTGTTACGGCAATGTCAAGGTTGGAGGAAAATGCTGAAAACAAGCATCCACTAACGCTGTTACATACTTACTGTTTTTATCACCTGTTATATAGTTTTGTTAAATATTCCATTTCATTTCTTTTTGTTAGGTAACCTTTACTGTTATACATAATCTATTGTGTTTGCTAAATATTCTATTCTATCCAATTCTTCTATTCTATTCTCGTTTAGTTATAAAACACACAGCAATTCCAATAACAGGCATGACTATTTGAAATTCCACTGTATTGAAAACATTATGTTTCTAGACGACATGGTAGTTTCAATTATGCCAAGAGAATTGATCATTTAATTTCAATTGAATCCTCGCCTCTATTTTGCTGTCTTTTACTCTGCTTGTTTCCCACTATATACACTATAATCTTAGAAAAGAAGTATTCTCGACATTATAACGTTTATCTTAGGCAAAAATGTCCTTTGGCTGCAATGTCAGGTGTTCTTTGTCAAAATACCACGCAGATCCAGAAACATCCAGCCCTCATTAGACTGTATTTAATGTTCGCCAGCTTATTTGGTGTTGGAAATATGTGGTATTCTTCATTTGCATAAGATCGTAAAATTCTATTGGACATCCTCTGCCTGTGACATTGAGGATGTTGGCAGTCCATTGGTTCATTGCACGTGTGTCTTACTCACGTGCTTCCGGTCGAGGAAAAAAGTATGCGAGGGGCACAGTGATTTTAGAAAGAGTTTGGGAAGCGCGAGCTGTCACACGGGGCGGCGAGTCTGGGATCGCGGAGCATCGCGCGATGTATCGTCTGACGTGAACAACGGGCTTTTGACACTTGAAACGCCTCGATCGCGGAAAACATTCCGATGGTATGACAGTCGGTTTTCATAAGGTATTTCGTATACCTTTTAAAATAACCTTATAGACTGTGTTCTTGTTTGTCGTCATTATCCGTATACCGCGCGTTGCAACAAGTGGATTTTCGGTGCGCAAAACGCGATCCGGTTGTCTCAGTCATGGAGGATCAAAACAGTCGTGATTCGACCGAGTCCGAGAGCGTGTCTCTATCACCCAATATACCATCTCCTCCGATTTTACCTCACCAGGCAGCGCAGCAGGTCCACAGAACCACGAACTTTTTCATCGACAATATCCTAAGGCCAGACTTTGGTTGCAAGAAAGATCTTGGGAATAGAGACCGGGCGCAAACCTCGGGTCGGGAGAACGTTAACCCTATGGTGATAAGGCCGTCGCTTAATAGCAACCTTTGCCAGGATTCAAACTGTAGCAGTGACAGCACTTCTTCGTCCTCGTCGTCTTCGCCATCCTCAAAGCAGGCTCCGTCAAAGCTTGTCGAAGGAAATGGAACTAGCACGCAAAGGTACGCGGAGAATACGACGGTAATGGTGGTGAACGCTAACAGTGGGACTCCGCCAAATAAAGAATCCCAGCCTTTACTCTGGCCTGCCTGGGTGTACTGCACCAGGTACTCGGACAGACCTTCATCTGGTAAGGCGCTAGTTTCTTAATTTAATTGTATGGCCAGTATGTTCAGTTTGACACATTGGTAGGCTATAGGCTACTGCACATTTAAAACTTTTCGAAGGCGCATCGTGGTATGCCACTCTATAATTTGGCACATTTTTTGGTAATGCACCTCGTCTTTTTTCATTTCGAAACATGAGCGGATAATTGTCTCGGCCGTAGACTTAACGGAAAGCAAACTTCTTAACATAATTCATTTCTGATGGAAAAAAATAATGTAGAGCCATTGTTGGGCGCGCAAACATTTGAACCTTTGCGTAATTCCGTACGAGCTTTGACTTCAGGCTAATTGTGCAAATAATGACACTAAAACAATAATAAACCAAATAGTGATAATAATAATAATAATTATTATTATTATTATTAAAACTAGCACAGTACTGGTATTATAGTTAAAAGGATCTAATGTATCATTCACTTTTTGGCGTTGTGGCTTGTTGTTGTAGCCTCATCATTATGTATATTATTTTTATACTCTTACTTTATCAGTTTATTCGTGTTTATGTAATTTCGTATTTGTATTTTTATTCAGCACTTGATTAAGGAAAAAGACAAAACGCGAAGTCTGGCTGTGGCGTCATCATGACGTTATTCGTTATGCTGTTTGCAGTCACTAATGAGCATAGCATAGTTGCAGGTCTTTTCATGGTCATATTTTTAAAAGGGCAAAATTAGATTATTTCTTAGATTAGATGATGTTGCCAATTCCCCCTATGTAAATATCCTAAAGTCACTATTAACACGTGCTGTTTTTACCTGATCCCATTCAACCCACTATACTTTAAGGCCAGTCAGGAAAAGTCAGACGTATTAAATAATTTATTTGACTTCAATAAAACCTGTTAATTCAGATTGGTCGTTTGAAGTGTATTTTAGGCTAACAGACACACTTTGTACAGTGCACACCTGACATAAAGTCAGCTGGGGTGTTGGAAAAGATGCTTTGATTGACTTCACTGATTGACTTACTGATTGAGCTATCAGACACTGGACTTTCACAGACAGCAAGCAGAATTTCGATCAACCGAGTTCAGTTTCCTGAAGGGAAGACGTTCTCTTGTTCTCTTCAGTCCATGATTGTTAATGCAGATTTTTTTTGACGTGCGTGTGATATATTTGCTTAACATAAATGTACTAGTATTTAGTATTTATACCATGCACGTGCAACTGCAAGTGCACGGTTGTCACACGAGCTGCATTATGAACTGTTAGCAATGGAGCAAAGCGAAAGTCAATGTACAAAAGGTAATGTGATAATGGTTGGATAATTTGTACATATAACATTTTTGTATGACATAAAAATACGTATGTTTAGATGCGTAAAACTAGGATTTATTTGTTTTGTTTTCTCGCTTATATTTAGCCATTACTCTGCATGCTTTAATAAATCATAACACGTTATCTTAACATTTGTCTTTTAGATAAAACCAAGTTTATGTAATTTAAAAGCATTAACAATTAAATGTTGTATCAAATCTAACTTTATCACTTCTGTATTGCATCAGCATATATTTCTTAATATAATCAAATGCATGCATGTTTTATAGTAAGGAGGCTATGTAACAGCAGATGCTGACTGATCTATCGATTTCTTCCTGTGTGACTGACAGTAACGAGGTGATTTTAAACTAGATACTCATGTTGGTGAAGCGGTGAAATGCTGGTGTGTAGGCATGTTGTCACTAGTGTCTTGGACACTACCATGAATATGTAACGCACAGCAATCCTGTCAGAGATGAGTCTGGACGCTGTATGCTTGCTTAAAAATGAATAAGAGCTTTTTTTGAGAATAAGCAGACCCAGACAAAGCCCCATTCGGCTCACCCGCTATATTCGGTGGGTGTGACCTCAAGAGATAATCGAGGACTGAGGCCTAGTTTTCTGTTAAGCAGGAGCATAAGAGCCCACGATTTGCTAAGGAATAAATGATGTAAACATTTTAAGCAACTTAAATATCTTAAAGAGGGTTCTTTTTATCAAAGCACCACAATGTCTTTCTATGACAAAAAAAATCATTATTTACTTAATTATTTATTATATCTACTATTGTAAACTGTACGAATTGTAGCATACTACAATATATTAATTATATATTTACTATACTATAGTGTAGTAAAATTACTGCAGCATACAAAAGTATTCTTTAATATGAACTAGCAAAGTTATTAGGTATACTATAGTATTTACTAGTAAGGTTAAAAAACAAAGTTTACAATAGTAAATACTACAGTATAATTTTGAAGCATTTACCCCCCCCAAAAACGAAATATTTTTTTACCATTTTAATATTTTGTTTTCCAGCCTTGTGTAAATGTCACGCAACCCACCCCGATTTACCATGGTTTAACTAACCATAATATATGTAGTAAAAGGTAATGCAATTAATTAAAAAAGATGGTTACTATAGACTTTTACAAGAACCATGGTCATTTTTAGCATATATGTATTTAAAATACACGTGTGTGTGATCAATGGGAAATTATTCTCATTTCAAACACGTTTACTATTGCTTATTCATCAATGTTAGAGAGCGCTGCATGATGCATTGCAGTATTAATTCTGATTTAAAGAACCGCGGACAAAGTGCAGGGACAGGCCCTGATGCGTTAACATCGCATTAATCGTTTTACTCAATCTGTCAAGGTTATTGCGTAAAAGGCGTTCTCTGTCGGATCAGGTGTGCATATCAGGTGTTCGTATTGCTTCATGATATTTATGTCTTCGTTTTATTGTTGTTTCTACACTAGGCCCAAGGACACGAAAATTGAAAAAGAAGAAAAGCGAAAAGGAAGACAAGCGACCGAGAACCGCTTTCACGGCCGAGCAGCTACAGAGACTGAAAGCCGAGTTTCAGGCCAATCGGTACATAACGGAGCAGCGGAGACAGTCGCTGGCCCAGGAACTTAACCTCAACGAATCGCAAATCAAAATCTGGTTCCAAAACAAGAGGGCCAAAATCAAAAAGGCTACTGGTTATAAGAACGGCCTCGCTCTTCAGCTCATGGCTCAAGGACTCTACAACCATTCCACGACCACAGTTCAAGATGAAAATAATGAAAGCGAGTGAAAAACGGCCCGGTTTCTATTTTAAAATGGGCCACGGACGCTGATCTGAGAAGTGATTTTTTTTGTTCTTTCATATTTTGTATGAATCAAATGAAAAGGAGATTCTTCGAATTCTGCGAATTGAAGATGCGCTATTTAAACACATTTCTGTTTATTAAACGTATATGGACATGCATCTAAATACAAACACTATGAAAATTTATATATAGCCAATACTGTAAGATGTGTATATTTAATTACAGGCAAGGGGATGTCTATATTGCTCCTTACCTGCTGAATATTTCTAACGTTTCTCTCCTTCCCCAATGTGGTTGCTCACCGTTCCAGTAGGCCTAGTGTCAGGCTTGTTAGTTTTTGTGATAGCCCTGTCTCTTAAACCCCGTATCTCACAGTTCTTCAAATGCGTGACTGAACCAACGCTTCAAGCCAAAGATTTTAATATGTTCAGATTATGTTGTCTGAAATAAAAAGGTAGAATATGCCATTGTTTTTTTCCTAGTCTACAAACTCTCAGCATATAATTACTTAATCTGTAGCTATTTAAACGCTACGATGGCTTGTCGTTCTCTCAACCCCCTAAGAGATTTTTTAAAATAAATGTATTACAAAACAATTTCTACGCTACAGTTACTCTATTTTTAAATGAGACATTTGGATTGTGATTACACTTTAAATGCGAAATATGCTTTGCGTGGCCTATATATACAAATAAAATGTTATTATTTTACGACACCTGGTATTATGATGAAAGAATTCTTAGAATCAGATTCTTTTATCTTCACATTAATTATCAGATCTAGAATGTACTCTTTTGTTTAGAAATAATATAAAGATACGGTCCTCCGGTATACGGGCATTTTTGAAAACTATTAATATTATTAATAAAAATGGCTATTAAAAAAAAGAAATTCTTTGCAGTATTACGTGTTTTGAAATTAGTTTTTTCTACTTATTATTCAATCATGTCTGAGAGTATAACAAATTCCCAAAATAATACCTTGACTGCACAAGCATTCGTTTTCTATGACGCCAGCTATTGAATTAAGGCAAATAATTATGGTAGAGGCTCGTACATATATTAATCTTATTGTTGTGAATATTATAATTAATTTAATATAAGACGAGATAAAATGTGGCGTTTGCACGAATCACGGAGTCAGTAGCTACTTGACGGACAGGGTTTAGAATTTTACAGGCGTCAAAACATGTATACCTTCAAAATTTGAATTAACACATCTCGTGTTTAATTACAAATAATTTTAATAGACTTGAGTGAATGTTAACAACAAGCCATGAAAATAGTTTTCTCATATTGCCGCCACACGTATTACTGACGCCCAGCGATGACAGCAGTGGTGCAAAGAGACGATCACAGCCTTTGCTAAGCCTACTGATAGAAGTGTCTTTTTGCAGTGTGTGTGTGTGGAGGCCGTGTCTAGGGATCAAAGTGCAGATTTAGGAAACTTTCCCAGCGGGGTTAAAAGGTCAAGTTAAGCAATCAAAACAAAACCAGGGGTATTCTTGAACACTCCGTCGCTCCGCATATTTAATTATTGTTTTAACACAACACATGTTTTAAAACATTAAGGCCAACGCAAGCAATAAAGGGATTTTCAATAATAGTTGTTGTCATAATCTAAATTGTGAACATTCTTATTAACGTATTTGTAGGAATATCCCTATCGCCATTAAAACTTTGCAATTTAATACCAGTGTTTTAAATGCGTAACTATTACAAGAAAAATACTAGATTGTTAAGATCACATTATAGGGGCTTATTTAATAACACATTATTGTGTTATTTATATTTTATGCATTTATATTTAGAAATGTGTGGACAACGGTCTTAGAGGCATTAATATAGCATTAATAGAAAATGCGCTCATGCGGATTTTGTTTAAACGAGACTATAGGCCTGCGTCTATTTAAATTACAACATTTTGTTGGGGGTTGTTATTATTTTAGGTAATCCTTTTTGTGTTTACCATATAGATATAAAAATGAATTATAAATCAATCAGAAAGTGTCAGTTAACAAATAAAAAAGAAAATTATCTCTCATTAGACAATCGAAAATAAAAGAAAAAGTATTTGCAGCTCAACACTCGGATTTCATTGCTATAGGATTTAATCCTCAAACCTTTTTTCATCCTCACCGGTTATACTTAAACTTGCTTGAAAATAGTTTCAGGCACGACTGATAGTTTAAAAATCGAGTTCTTAAATATTAACAATTTCTACACGCTGTTAATGATGTGAGGTTTGTGTGTGAGCTTAATGTTGTCAAAAGCCTGGATGAAATGGATGAGAACCTGTTTAGTGCATAGTGATAGTGTGCTTTTTTCATTATAGCGTATATTTTGCAAAGAAAATATGGGAAGATTACATTCATTTCAACAAAATCTAATTACATAAATGTTAAAATGACAAATGTAAATATAGGCTACTGTGTATTCTTACTATAAAGAAAAACACGGATCACTATGACGTAAAATTATTTCAATTAATAAATATACCGTCATTCCCTGTGGAATGTGGTTTTGTCACCCGTAGGCAGCTTTTATGTTTAATTATTCGAACTGCTGCGTATTCAGTGGATTTAATAAGCACACTCACATACAGAGCACCATACACCTGTACATTAAATATTAATTGGCATAAACCGCTTGACATTACTTATTTAAACAGATGAGGACAAAGGGATTATTTCATTACAATTAGTCCAACATTTATTATATGAAATTAATTTGCTTTCGTATGGACGAGCCAATCCCTCGTGTTTTCTTGTCGCGTGGCAACCTGTAAATTTAATAAAAGCCTGCAATAATGGCGTTATAGGGCTTTTTAAAACATTCATCTTGAGGTGTTGATGCGGGCGTCCCAGTTGTATAATAAAGGACAAATCGGATATGCAAACAAGAAACTTTAATACGAAAAGCAACAACAAAACGTGATATTTAATGTGCTGTTTTATATTTTATTTACGGAGCATTTCCATCAATATGGCGCTATAAATATGGTGGAGTAAATATGTAGTAAAATGCATGAATGCATATAATTTTCAGGGCAAATAACATTTTACGACACAAAAGAAAAGTGAATGTTTTATTTCAGGTTGGTTGGAATAATTGCGTCCATAAGGATTAATTGTTTATTTTTGTATTGATCTTGATAGGGTTCATATAAATATGTTATTATATGATAAAAATATGTTACAATAGGATACATTTATCAATACACATAAAATCTATCGGAACAACGTCGCTGCTTGACATTATGCCATCTCCCTGCAAAAAAACAAACACATATCAAACCCAAAACGGCCCACAATCCGTTCAGCAGGTGCATCAGTAAAGCAAAACACAGCTGTGACCGGCGCGTGCTCAGTACACTGTGCCCTACAGCTACCATACAACATATTTAATATATATGCAAATGAAAGCAATAAAAGAATATATGTAAATTGCCTACGTTTAAGCAGGGCTGTGAACGAAATACCACAAACTTACAAGGTAGGCCTACTTATAAAGGTGTGTGAACTACACTCCCCTTTTAATGAAAAAAGAGGAAGAGAGAACCTGATTTCATTTCCCAAGTGGTGCACTTCAGAGAAAGTTAAAAGGCGAAGGCCGTGACAGCGAGGGTGGGGACAGAAAAAGTTTGCAGCAAATTTCACAGCCTCGCTTGGTTGTCTTCGTTTGTGCCCTCGCTGACCAGAGGCATATGTGCACCATTGATCAAAGCACAGCGGAAGAGGCCAGTGACCCTGAATGGGACTAAAGGATGCAAATATAGGAACTAAGTGATTGGTAATCCTATTAGAACATGCTGTGGGTGGGGGCCAGCGGTTCGAGGGCTATTCGCGTCACAACACTGCCAGCCACCGATGCGTATTGCATACGCATAGACAACATGTGCTTCCGTGCACGCGTGCAGAGGCATGGACGCTTATCACAACCCTGCACTGTCATACTGCTTAACTGATTTAATTCCTACGACTTTACTTTAGTTCAGGGACCATGCATTTCCGAGAGGAGTCACGCATTTATAAAATAAAGCAAATCAGAAATAAGTACAATTCATTTTTGAATACAAACACATACAAATAAAATCTAAATACAGTATACAAGTGATTTTGTGGATTTTATCACTACCGGACAATTTGGAGCAGAATGGGGAAACGCTCTGCAGTGTTGTCCAAGAAGTTTCTTTGTGAGGTTAAACGTCATGGTCTTCTCTCGTTCTCAGAGCAGGCCTTCAAAATCCATGTCCTATTCTAAACCTGTTCCCTCCCTTCCTTCAAGGTCCACATCACTTGAGATTTTGGTGTTGAAAAAGTGTGACAAATGTATACAGAAGCAATACTGGTGGGGCTATCCAACAAAGGGTGGCATTGAATGTCAACCACCCAATGCGCCAGGGTAGGCATTAGGACCACTGGGAGGGCAGCCACCAATGTGGAGCAGAGAAATGAACATTACACGCTGGATACCACCGAATATCTCCACACACCCCCAACTGGTCAGCTGCACAAAGACAGCCATATACACTGCTGCAGCAAGCAAAATAAATAATACTGTAATATACAAAAGATAAAATCTGATAACGGATGCACAGCTTGATCTCCGTTCCTGATTCAACCATTGCTTAATATCTAATAACAAAAAATCTTGTCGCTGGAGAAATGTATAATGGGTGCTTTTGTCTACCCTATTATTACGGGGTCCTATTATTTGGTCCTTATTTCCTATTACGCTGCATGCAATATTTGTGAAATAACCAAAAATATGCGTTTTAATAATGCATGATTATTATTTGTTTCAATTTATATTATATTATAAATACAATATTATTATTATCATTACAAATAAACCACAAATAGCCTAAACTGCATGTCTCCCGGCAAGCACGGACTTTGGCCTACGCGTAAAGGCTTCGAAAATTGGCGAATATTCAAAATTCACACAAATCTTTACAAGTTCTACAGTAATTGTTTTACAATTGAGAAGACTCGTAACTCTTAACGTCTGCGATAAAAAAATATTTATCCTACAGATATTTCAGATAATGTAATTTTTTCTATTTATTCAGTAGGCCTAAATATACATGTTACGTTCAATAAACTGCTTACAAGTTAATGTTGTAATTTATCGATTAGTATCTGGACTGAAATTTTTGGACGTATTGTCAGTTCTGCGTTTAGAATCGAAAGTGAAAAATTGCGATAGCGCGCGGCCAAGATCCCACCAAGACACTTAGGTCCTAAAAGTTATGCAACCCATTTTGAGCTATAAGTGTGGATTACCTCGTTACAGAAAAATATTTTATTAATGTTGTTGCTATCTTTATGGGGGGAAACATTTTCATTCTAATAGCGTCACACAGCAAAAAACACATCTGCCGTTATGAAATAATTGCAGGCAGTCCTATAGATTTCAGCGCGTGCTATAAACTACTTCGGGTTTGCAGTGATCCACGACATCCTGTTCAATAACCCATGTAACCTACTGTTAGCCTAATCTGAGGGATATCCGATGCCGCAGTCAAAACTTTTCCATAAACAAATTGTTCGTTTTCTCGCACCATTATAAACGGAATATGTGCTAGGAAGAGGAGTTGACAAGAATTATAATTACAAACAGAAGGGGCCCTATCGCGGGACAGCAGTGGGTGTTCACTCCGTCCACAATGGCATCTGCTGCGCAGATTTTTCAGGGCCCGTCCCTGTCAGGGCGCTTTTTTATATAATGAAGGTATACGCGCAAAAAGAACAAAGAGGGAGACACCTGGCTTCATCATATGCGATGGGTGGTCAAGAGCCTCTCACATGTGGTATTACTTAAGCGTCTCCTGCAGCAGACGCACACGGACAGACTGGGCCTTCCGCGATGCGCGCTCTCGCATTAGCGGCTTCGCTTTCACCGGCGGCCTTGCACTTCAAAAGCCGGGAAAATCTCGAAATCTCCTCCTCGGTCTCTCATCGCCGGCTGTACAGTCCCGAGGTGGCGAGAGGTGAGCCGGAGAGCAGTTCGTCATATTCAATTAGCGCACGGCTGTCACGGCATCTCCAAACCGGCCCTGATGTCATTCCCCAGGAGAGAGGATGAACGATTGTCCCACCGTTGAGATGAGCAGATTCTGGGAAACAAATAAGAATAGAGCACTACAGACTTAACGACAGTGTTACAGAAAGGGATACTAAAGCAAGAAAAGCAAATGTTTTACATGGGATGCACACTTCAGTTTGTGCATGAAATCGATTAATTATTTCCATAAAATTATACAGTTGAAATGAAAAAGCTATTTAAAACAATTCACTTAAGCACATTTAAATGCTTTTTAAATGGACAAATTCTCTATTTCAAATAACATATTATCAACTCATAGCAGGCGTAACAATAAACTCTGCATTAAATAGTTTGCATTAATGTCTAAATGTGTTGCCATTTTAATTATTGCTATTAGATATATTAATGACATTACAATTATGGCTGATTTTGTAGGTCAAAGGTCATGCAGGTTAGCTTTTGCTAATGGCACAAGTTTCTTTATGTCCTTGCCTGTTGTTTATCATTTACTTAAGGCTCTTGGCTTTTGCTTAGTAGTAAAAACTGTTAAAAGTGGAAAACGCAGGAAAACGCAGGTCAACGCATCTTTTTGTATCATAAGCCCATAAAGTCCTGTTGAGGGGCTACTTTTCCCTCACCTAAAATCCGTATGATAATCTGTTATGGCACCAGCCCGTTCCACAGCTTCATGATTTACGGTTTTGCATCAGCCCTTAGCCCTCCTGCACAGCGAAGTTAAATGACCCGAAAATAACATTAATATGTACCAGGGCCTGATGGAGTACCGTACAGGAGGGGTGGTCTGCGGCGTCGGCTTTCACCCATAGGAATATAAACTTGAGCGTCTGAATGGGTCATAGGGCGATGTCAGCCGAAGCGCAAAGTCGACAGAAGAGATGAGAGGTGGAAAGCCATCAACCAGTGTAATAATGATCTCATTTTAAATACAAAAACAAACAGTTGAATGAACAATTGGATGATGATTATAAAACTCAATATCAAAACTCCCTATTATTGACAGAGATTCATACATTTAAATAAAAATATAGAATGTATAAACATAGACTATGCAGTTTTCTTAAAAGTAACAGTTTTCCAGGCTATAATTACATAATTTGGGGTAGGGGTGACTTTCAACTTCAAATGAACAAATGAAGAATACAAATACAGCAAAAGAATAAATGATTAAATAAAAATAACACATTATCTTTCACCACATCAGCTGACTTAAGCCATATTTACACTGCAAATGTGGCACAGAAGGTGCATCTGCGTGCATATTGGCTGGCTTTTATACAGCACTGCCATTACACAGTGCCTGCTCAAATTTGGAGTAAAGACAACTTCAGTAAGTCTCACTTATTTATTGTTTGAAACATAACAGATAATGTAAACATAAAAAAGGAGTCAAAAAGTGACAAGAGACAAAAAGTGAATGTATAAAAAGTTATTAAGCAAAGTATTTATTTTATATTGTACTTTAAATATTTTATGAATATTAGTTGAATCTTGAGAACATACATTATGTTTACTTAAAAAATGTAACAAATCAAATATTTTTCATTTATAATATTTATCAATATCATATTTATAAGTGTTGGAGTAGCGTTGTTTACGTCTTCCAAAGTGGTATAAAAAGCATTTCCCGTCCTTACAGGGACTGTAAACATTAAACTGGGATCTTGCTTAAAAATTTGAGCTAATGTCTCGTTCAAGGTCCGATCAGCATCCTTTCAGTTACCACTACACTACATGACATCACTCACTCACTCAATTTCCAGGTTTGCATAGCATTAAGCGTGAAGAAGCTCTTACACACACAGCCGGCGAGTTGTGTGGTCCGAAGGGTACTATCCCATTCCTCTCTCTTTGTCTTGTGTGTAAGCTCACTCTGTGTCTGGCAAAAAAAAAACACACATTATAGAAACAACTGTTCAGTGCGAGTAAATCATTTTATGGATGTTCAGGAAGTTTGCATAGGGATCAGGGTGGGATGGCTGGCTGGGCTAGCACAGAGTGGGTAATACGCAGGAATGCATAAAGGTTTATCAGACTTAAGGCAGATCTGTCCCATGAAAACAGGTGCCGGGGAAGGAGACACCTGTAGTCCACCCCTGAAAAAGTCCTATTCGGGCACATTATTTTAAAAGTTAAAGGTGCTGTGTGTAATTTTTTGGAGGATCTATCAACAGAAATGCAATATAATATACATTACTATGTCTTCAGAGGTGTATAAAGAGCTTACATAATGAAGTGTTATGTTTTTATTACCTTAGAATGAGCTATCTCTATCTACACACAGCGCGGGTCCCCATGGAATTCGCCATGTTGTTTCTACAGTAGCCCTAAAGGGACAAACTGCTCTACAGAGCGTGTTTCGTAAATATGTTATCTGCTTCGGCAAAAATGGGAGGGGTGGAGTGAACCGTTGGTTGCAATTCACAAACTCACTGTTAGATGCCCCTAAATTTCATACATTGGACCTTTAAGAGCACAAACTTTTTTACCTTTTATGGGAAATGAATACATAAAAACATATTAAAACCAAACATTGTAAACGTTAACATTAGAACTAACATGAACAAACAATGAAAAATCGTATTTGTTAAACTTTGACAACGATTTATAAATACTGTAAAACGTGTTAAGATGTTACTGAAGAAATTGCACTGATTTTTTTTACATTGTGAGGCCATTTTTGTTCCTATTTTATACTATCGGTCAAACCAGCATGTGCTCTCATACACAAACATATATGTACATTCAAACATGAAATTCATTACACCAATGTTCACATTTAGTCTTATATCTACATTGACTGTCTGTCTTTAGATCCTTTCTACATGTATTTGTTGATTTTTATCTAAAATGTAAAGCATCTTTAATTATGCTTCTGTGATAAAGACTCAAGCTTAATGTTCTGTGGTGCATAAAGAAGTCAAAATGATGGGTTAAAAACATGTTTCTATAGAGCGGCCGCAGATGTCTATGAAAAAAGAGATCCTGACACACACAGCTGCTGACCAAATCTGCCTCGAATCAACGGACTAACTGTGTGACACACACTTCACACATTCCTTTCAAAGTCACTCTTTTGCAAGTAAACACAGCTCGATAAGAAAAAACAAGTGCATTTATTTTTTTGCGGGGGGCGGATTACAGGGGGGATTTCATTCTCCTTTTAAAAAAGCTCTTGAGGATGAGCGTGGAAAAGCGTACGGAGGAGCCCGGATGTCAGTATTCTCTCATGCCCAGAACAGAACGGACCTCCAGGCAGCGTGACATTGCTCCATCAGTCTGTGTTTAAAGAGCAGTGTGTGTCCGCAGTGCAGTATGTTAACAGGTTTTCCGCTCATTCTCAGCCTCAAGCGCACAAAAAACCCACACGACTTTGAGTTTCTATCGTTTTTACGTACTTATACACACTGTACGCACACATCTACTCACATGTGTCTCGCTGTCTCGTTTTGTACCTGGAGCTAAAGTAACTTCAAATTACTTTTCACCCATGACTATATTAGTACCTCAATTTGAGAGCAAATGTATACATATCTGTACCTAATGCAGTGTGTCCCACAGGATTTTGAGAGACTGTGGCGCTGATGACGTCACACGCTAATTAGCATATTTGTGATATAATAAAGCTGATAAATTATAAATTGTTTAGTCTGGTTGAACGATTTCTGTCTCGAGACCTGTTAGACTTGCGGCTGTTGAAACACTTTTCTGGGTTGCACTGGAAGAACATCTATAATTTGTTTATTTCATAAACATTATGCCAGAAAAGTTTAAGTTAAAGAATCTTTAACTGGTGTAAAGTAGGCTTGGATTTTCTGAAAAAAAAGAGAACTAAATTTGACCATGTTTACTGTAGTCAGCGTTTTAAAATTAAAGCAGTTGTCTACTTTCTGCCTTTTGTTCCAGGCTCAGAAAAATGTATATTCATATTGAGATACTGTATATCAGCCAATTTACAGGTTATCAGCTTCCATTGTTAATGAATTATTTGTTATAGTTATCAGCAAGAATGTACATATCGCATCCCTGATATACTGTCTCACATTATACAGGCAAAAAAGTCTTTATGAAATATGCAAAAAATCTATAAACTACAAAATGATTTAGAATTAGAATTTTAAAGTTTTACTTAACTTATTTATTATTACATAATGAATTTATAGTCTGTTTAATATTTGACCTGTGTTTCTCTCTCCTTTATCTTAAATGTGTGCTTCTCCCACTGTGCGCGTCCGTGTGTGTGTTAATACGTGTGTATTTTGTGTGTGTGGAGTTGTGAGTCCGTGTTTTGAATGTGGGTGTGTTTTCACCTTTTTTTGTTTTTACTTGTATAACTTGAAATGTTTTGCTTATAGTCAAAATGTTTCATGTACAGCTTTGTAACAATGAAAATTGTAAAACGCGCTATATAAATAAAGCTTAATTGTTGAAAACCTTTTAGTTAATTTGTACAATGCTAATTGTATTGTCATAAATGAAATATTGAAGCTGTTTGTACTGATGCAGGGCATAATGCATTGCAACAGCAAACCAGAAATAGTTGATATGGAGGTTGAATGGTGATGCCTTAAGATCTTAACATTCCTAAATTCTTCACAAACTCATTTTTTCTAACAGGATCATTTACCAAAGTGTGTTCCCTATATTTCTCAGGTAATGAGCCGATCATATTATGCCGGCCTTATTTACAAGCTCTAAATGCTTTAATGGGTTCGGCCGACCAACTGGTTTTCCATTAGCGTAAAGATTAGGCAACAGGTCGATCCTACTCTTATTAGCCATTACCCTCAAGTCATTAACTCCAACAGTCGATCACTACGGTTAAGAGTTCAAGTAAACACAAACCATCTTGTACTGAAGAATCTTAATTAGTTAACACTTACAACATACTAAAAACATCACCACAAGACGGATATTGTTTAAAATCACCTTGCAGTATTTTATAGTTTGCCTGTGTGATCTAATAAAGATGTTATCACAGAGCATAAAAACTGTTCTTATCCCCAAAAATATAATGCACACAATTGTGGTTCTGTTAATTTGACAGATGTTTTAGAGACACGCTTGTGACAAAGTCGGTCTGTGAACATTTAGTCTCGGATCAAATGCAGGAAAATGATGATGAAATACCTGTCTGGTATATTTTTCCACGTAAAAGTTATTCTGTCATTTACCCTGCAGCTTACTGAGCAAACATGCGCGATGCCTGAACGCTTCGGCACGTAATACGATACAAACAAACGCATAAACAGATTAAATAGAATGAGCCGTACGCTCGGGACGCTCCTGAGAGATACCGTAAGGCTGCAAACCTGCCTGAGAATATTTGCAAAGGTAAACCCAGAGGAATAAAAGCAGCGACGTGGGAGATGGTGGAAAAAAATCGACGTGACGCAAAAAAAAACAATGTGGGGTCTGGATACACAGATGTTCAGAGACACTTACACAGACTCGGGGGCGTTCAGAAACCCCCAAACAGATGTGAATACACACCACATCATTTCACGAAAACTGACTCTACCCACTCGACGTGAACCGACGGGTGGCCGTCCACTCGAGCGCTTAAAACCACATATTATTTCCCGACACTGAAAATGAATTTACGCGTTACATCATCGATTTGTTGTGGACGGAGCTGAAAGAACGACGTCTTTAACGTTCTTTTAAAGTGGCTTTTCTTTCTAACCATTTTGTAGTAAATAACACAAAATGCTTTAGATCAGAAATTGATCACTAGTGATTTTTCAAAACAAACAGTTATTCAAATAAATCAAATGTTAACCCTCAGACAAAACATGTCCATAAGCTTGTCGCTTAGATTTGATGTTTCAGCGTATCTGTTGCATCTGCCGCATGCAGATTCACATCTAATGTGCGTTCACACGTGATGTCTGAAGTCTGTCTGAGAGAGAGTGTGTGAATATCGGTTCGCCTCACAATGACTGTGTGTCTGTGTGGCATGAAGATACATCTGCATCACTTTAACCCATCGGGAGAGTTTCTCAGCAAGTAGCTGCGCTTTCAGCCCCGGGTCGGCACAAATCATCTGGACAGCCCGAAGCGTGAAATCTCTCCAGGCCTCTGCTCCAACACTCTCTGCCCTCAGCAGGACTGGATCAACATCTCTCCCCTGGATTCTGTTGCCTGTTTTTGGTTTTGTTTTACAAGTTGTACCAAAAAATAAGTTGCCCCATCATCTGGTCCAAAATCTCTAGAGGAATGGTTCACTTGGTTAATATGTTACGACTTATCGTATAGTTATTCAAATTAAAAGCAGACACGATGAAAATTAGTATACACCTGCATGAAGCACAATCTGGAAATTCATGGAACTAAACAACAGAGTTGGACGATATACCTAAAATTTGATATCCTGATACCTTTCAAAATTTGGACAATACTCAATATACATCTTGATACATTTGCTTTTGCGCTAGAATAATATAACAAGTGATTTTCACTTGCCTTAATGAAGTTTAGAGGAAAAATAAAGTAAAAATTTAGACCTAGTGAAAAAAAAAAACACATTGCTTGCTTGAAGCAATGCTTGAAGTGATGAGAGATTGGTTATTGGTTTCTGTTCTTTGTCATGATTTTCTTCTTGCACACATTGCAAACCATAGAATTTTGTGTAGTGTATTTTGTCTGAAAACCAAATAAAATGCAACCAAACAAGAACGAGTGAATTTTCTGTTGTTATTCTGATAATGACAAGTTACATTTTGTGCGGAGTTGCTTATTGGTACTGTCTTTGACAAATTCATTTACATATTTTAAAAATAAACAATATTTTAGGGCTGTCAAATGATTAATCGCATCCAGAATAAAAGTTTGTGTTTACATAACATGTCTATGTGCTGTGCATATTATTTTGTAGTTATACACAAAAAAAACATACACATGTGTATATATATTTAGGAAATATTTAGAAGTATTTTGTTTATATTTACAAATAATTGAAATTATATAAACGGTTATACGTTAAACGTTTTATATTTTTCTTAAATATATCATGTATGTGTATGTTTATAAATACAAAATTAATATGCACAGTACACAGACATAGTATGTAAATGCAAGCTTTTTTCTGGATGTGATTAATCACGATTAATTGCTTGACAGCCCTACAACATTTACAATATTCTATAATTTTATGTCTTCTCAATAATATCTATTTGATAAAGCTATCGCCCAGCACTACTATCCAAATTTTGTTTCCAACCTGCTCAATTATTGTGCATTTATAATATTTTTTTAATGATTTTTTACTACAGTAGATGCTCTATTAAAGCTACAAACTCAAATTTGCAGCAACCATACAAACAAGCAGACATTCTCTTGAGCACGCTATGAAGTAAACTATCATCCGAGAAGTAGGTTTATTTTTGAGCATGATCGCACAACGCTCCACTCCCAAAAGACGGGTTCACTGTCCTATCAAACTCTGACACCTTGAGCCACAACGCACAGTGAGCAAAAGTAATCAATTACTTTAAAGCATTTAATCCTCTCATAATCCAGGGTGTTAGTGTGGTATTAGTCTCCGCAGCAGTGACTAGACATTTCTGCTCCCCAGGGTCTCCTTCCATTGACATCATCTACTTTAACGTCCCCTAAAATCTCACTGGAGACCAGTGTGAAGCCTATCTTTGGGTCAGCGGGTCAAAGGTCTAGCAGGAGCGCAAATGATGACAAACTGAATCTGACTGACAGCATTAGGAAGCCAGACGACAAAAAGCTTTGTGTCAGTACTGTAAGATACAAAAAAGTATCTATTATTGTAGCATTAAAATTGAGCAACGTTTGCAATGTTTGACTTTGTTTATTGTTATTAACAATATATATAAAAATGCTATTTAGTTTTAGTTTCTAGGGCAACGATCAGCACAGGAGTGGTATTAAGGCTAGGGAAAAAACTAGGGCTGTCAAACGATTAATAGTTTCCACAATAAAAGTTTGTGTTTACATAATGTATATCTGTGTACTGTGCATATTAATTTTGCATTTATAAACACATACATGTATACATATGTAGGAAATATTTACATATATTTATTTATATTTTGCAACAATTTAAATTATATAAACGTTTATTAATTTGTATACTTTATATTTTTCTGAAAAACATGCATGTATGTAAATGTTTGTATAATACAAAATTAATATACACAATACACAGACACATATTATGTAAACACAAACGTTACTTCTGGATGCGATTAATCGCGATTAATCGTTTGACAGCCCTAGTTTTTTACTAGTCTTCCTGTGCTGATTGTTAGCTCTAAAGGCAAAATAATAAATGTTAGATTTGCAAATCACAGGAAATAACCGTCTGCTATCTTGGCACTTAAAGATGCACTCATCTTAGATTGAAATAGCATCACATTTTATAATTCACACGATGATATGCTGTGGAAAAAGAACGTGCCCCCTCCTAAAAAAAGTCACTTCAACTTGGGCGACGCTACGATGATGGCTAAATGTGGTGACAATATGATGGCGCTGCTGAAAAGAAACACCGCAGGAAAAAAAAAGTTTGAAACAAAACCCACCTTCAATAACTTCATACGTTTACTCACAGGGAATCCGTGCGGCTACCAGCGTTCCCCCTGATTGAGACAGTGCTATCTTTGGCTATTGGGATAGATGGCTTGATGTCCTAATGGAACACAGGTGTGTGTTTGTGTTCGCGTTCGGGCCCCACTGAGAAGGGTGAAAAGTTGAACCACATGGGCAGAACTGATAATGAGGAGACTATAAAGCTTCGGCTCTTCGGAAAAAGAGATATGTACGAGAGCGCTGTCATTTCATACGTATAATTTGTGTCGAGACGGTAAATTGAAGAGCGTGTCATTTTTGCAAGTTATGTCATTTTAAATTTGTTATGAGCTAACGGACGATTGATACGCATGTATGCTGAATTCAAGACGCACATGTTTGGTGTCACTCAACTGTAGGCATATAAAATCAGTTAAAGTTTAAGACAAACAGATAGTTAAGCCAGGCACCCAATGCCAATTTTCTCAAAACTTGCTCCAATGCCATCTTAATAATGCAAAGACATCTTTTTGCCAGACATAAAAAATGTAACCACAATGGCCTCCCAACTGCAAACATCGACTCACATTTGGGGCGGGATCAACTGTTTGGCTAAGTAATGGCAGACAGGGGTATTTGGAACATGTTTTGAAAACAGTCATTTCAATTTTGCACTTCCATTCGATGATGCAAGAGGCACAGAAATTACGCAATTGACCTTTAACGCAATGATGAAAAAAGGTTAAATTATCCTCTGAATATGCTCATTGCATGGTTATTGCAAAATACTAACTTTCTGACCTATGAAAAGTTCTGGGTCTACGATCTTTGGTTAGTGTTTCAATTTCACATTTGTCACTTCATCATCTGTTAACAAACAAGGCTAAGCATCTCTTGATGTGGAACAAAGACCCCAGACAAATTCAAAATCGACCCCAGACAAATTCAAAATCAACCCTGTGACGTTTCCGGCTTGTTAACCACTGTGTCGCAAATCGCTTAAAATGGTAGAACAGGCATGAGCACTTTACAGAGCTTTATAAAACGAAACTGGAAAGAATTTATACCATTTATACCAAGAACCATTTATAAGTTCCAAACGTGTTAACATTCACACACTTACGTATGCGCATATACAATTTAGACAATAGTTTTAAATGAGTGCGCATGTATTTCAATTTCTGTATTTCATAACTTTTTGTATTTTCTGCCAGACACTTGTTTCCATTTAATTGAGGTATATAATCTTAAAATCAAATAAATTCTAAAATAAATCCTGCAATATTCAAAGGAGAGGAGGCCATTGTGTGTTGTACTGCGTTCGTCCTTTCTAGTTTCTCTCCCAGCCAAAGAACCTTAAGACTGAGGAACTGTGAAGGGCATTACCACACTGCATTCATCAGGGCAACTTACCAGTTCACACACACACATACACATGCATGCACACACACACACAAGCACACAGTTAATGAACTGGTGAGCGATGTTTACGAGGAATCACTTACTAGCCAGGCAGATCAGTACCAGATGCCTGCTGGCATACGAGCACGTGCTGGAGCCACACTGGCCACCGCTAGGATTCCTGCATATGAAAGACTGGAATGCCAAAGTGTTCCTGATCTCTTAGCCAGACAGTCCACATCTCTACGCTACACCTTACAGATTCACCTTAAAGGGACAGTTCACTTAAAACAAACACGTTAGGAAGTTCATGGAAGATTCTCATAGATGATGACAGATGCTTCAATATGACATTTCCTGTATGTAGCCATTTGGTTTACTAATAGTTTTGTATAGAGGGATAAAATTAAAACTTGTTATGTTACATATATAAACATATAATCATTCGATTATCTAACCACAAAATGTTTCGCTGGAGAAGTCATTACCAACAAGACTGAAAATGACTATTTAAGCTAGAAAGTAAATACATGAATTCTCTCATAATTTACTGACCCTTTAACATTTGTGAGAGAAAGCAATTAATATTTTGAGCTTATTTAGCAAAACTAAAATGTAAACGAACTGATGAGAATCAGAACCAGAAAGAGCTTTATTGCCAAGTGTGCTTGGACACACAAGGAATTTGTCTTAGTGACAGAAGCTTCCAGTGCACAGGTTAAAAATGTGACAAGTTTGGAACTCTTTGTTTACAATTTTGCTAAATATTAATTGCTTTCTACACACTAAAAAAATGGTGCTATATAGCTCTAAAAGTGGTTCTTTGCTCGTAATCATAGGGGAACCACTTTTAGTGCAATATTGAACCATATTTTGGTGGTTCTTCAGAGATACTTATATACCTATATAGCACCTCAGTCATCCAAAAGAACAGCCATATAGCACAATTTTGTTTTGAGTGTATATGACAAACGTATAGTTTCAATTCAGAACACATTACCCAATGGATGGAAGCATTTGGATTTAATGATAGATGTACTTTTTGGAGCTTCACCATTTCTTATATACCATATATAATGGGTTAATTTTAATTTGTGACTGAGGCCGTCATAAATTCATGCATGAAAGGGTTAAAAATTTGCATTTTTAATAGTTTAAATATACATTGTCCCAGCGTAATATGCAGAGACGACTAAAAGACAGCTATAAAAAACACTGTGTGTCTGTGGCACTATCAAAACATTTCTGTTTGAGAGTCAACACTCGCTCAACCAAGGGCACTAAGGGCATGACTAGCCAGGGGAAACATTCAACAAACCTAAACATCAAATAGGCCTTTTTTTAGGCCAATTGTGCAATTTTGCTTTTCCGTTTAGCAATGCTACAGCGCCACCAAAATTAAGTACACACTTCACCCTTAAATGACACTCAAGTCAAAGACAGACAGAGACACAATAGCCGATGTGTCATAGACGCTCGTACAAAAACGTAATGATCATGTTTGCTCGCATGTGTTTACAGTAACTTTAGAGATCGAAGATGAGCTGAAAGGAAATTATTATAAGCCTAAACCTCAGAATCTGTTTCGAATTACACTGGGAGCAATATCAGTCCAAACAGGCTGCCTCTCCCTGGGTTCACGACTTCCTTCCAAAACACGGCCAAGTCAGGATAAGAGAGAGGGCAAGTTTTCTTTTGACGTATGGGACATGGCAGTTATGCTAATTCAGGGTCCTCTGGCAGCCTCTTTGTCCTCTTTGAGGAATGCTTGGTTAAGGGAGAGATGGGAATCTGATGGTTGATAGGAGGACAAATGAAGTTTGAATATTTGATTAAGCGGTAGCTGATGCCGAAGGTTCGGTTTGCGAGTCAGCATCTTTTTACGTTCGGGTCGCTCAAACAAACAGAGATGTGTTGGAAAGCGTTGCAGGCATGTTGCCGCTGCACGTTACGGATAGACGTATTTTCATATAAAAACAACCAATATCAACTTTTACAACCTCTTTTCTTCCAGATAAAAAAAATACTTTTAATTTCCAGTTAAATAACTGTGAATGTTCAGTTTAGCTTATAGAGAGATTGAATGAACAGCTTAAACGTTTCCAAATTCACATGCGAGGATTCACAATGGAAACGTTTTCCACATCTATATGAAATGGGTAATGGTCCGTTATCTCATTTTGCTACCCCACATCATGGATCTGTGCTTTCAAAAGCAATATCAACAAGTAAAATTGCACAAGCCAAACATATCCTCATTCTTCCTGTACCGCTGAACATTATTACATGCAATAACAGTTTCCGCCTTTAGGACCCAATTTATGCCGCCTCATTACGAAAAGGAAGAACAGACCCTCATGCTGAAAACGCATGAACAGACAAATGCAGACGAATGTAAATTTGTACCCGGGTCGTCTGGTGCTCTGACTCGATCTCTACATCCCATACTCATATATACGGTCGGTACACATGCCTCATATTTAAGATTGGCAGGCTGAATTGCATGCACATGCTTAAAAGTCAACTTTGCTTAATTTGAGGACTCCTGAGTGTCAAGCCCCGCTACAGAATCGTGATCCCAACTCAGACTTGGTCAATGTCTTCATCGGCCCCTCAGGACAAACAAATTGTCTATATGAAAAGCAACAGCACTCTTGGGCACATCTGCTCATAGAGCCACTCTATTCTGAGCACAACTTAAAAAAACACACACACGGAAGAGAATAATAAGTGTGATGGAATTTGTGTCAGCCTGGCTCTGAAAAATAAGATATCATGTCTTTCGGCCGGCCTCGTGTCAGCCCTTTCGATTCGAACCCAAAAGCCTCATCATCACACAGTCTCCTAAAGGAGCCGGCCAGAGTCACGGGTTCAGCCAGAGTTCAGGTGTCTACCACCACTAAACAGATTTTACGTTCTCCATCAACATTCTTTACATCTGTCTGTCTGTATGTCTATCTATCTGTCTGTCTCACTGTTAATCATGTGTTTCATATGCTGTCTTATGCTGCCAAACGACTCAATATTGTCATAACACATTTCTCCACCGATAATAATAGCCGATTATTCAGAGTGATATCTGCCGATGCAGATTCTGAAGATTATTTGAATATTTCTTAACTTTCTGAATGTTATTAATTCATATAATGACTATAAATATTGAACATCCAACTGCTGATGTTTCTTAACATTTTCTATATATAAAGCTTCTTTTTTGATTGATAGGATATATCGACCTGATAATTGGCTATTATTAAACGATTGGCCGATAGTGTGAAAAAAGGCTTTTATCGACCGAAACGATTATTGCCTGATATATCGGCGCATCTCTAGTAACGGGATATGATTTATATCAATTTAATATATAGTCTGATACTGATAGTAACTAATAGTTGAACATTTGAAAATGCTGTACTGAAAGTATGGAGTCTATAGATCATCTTGAAAGAAATGTATTGAAGGCACAGATGCCTGCAAACAAAAAACACATTTCAGGAAAATATGTAGCAACTCTTAATACAATATATTACAAAACATGTGTGCCCTTGCATAGCTGAGTCAGTCAATCCCATTAGCACTTACTCGAGTTTTTTTTGCGTATACTTATGGTCTGTGGGCGTGTCTAATGCTGAGATGTGCCACGCCCCCAACTCAACATCACCGGGTGAGCAACGCTTTAATAGAGCCACAAACCACAATGTTTTGAAATAGTTTAAGGTCTCATTAAAGCTGAAATCCCGTAACCTTTTTTGGCAAAAAATGAATCAATTATGGAAGTACATTAAATTCATGTTTAAAAATGCCTCCTTAGCTCAATCACGACGGTAAGCCTATTATAATCAAACGAAATTTGACGTCAGTTTGATGTCATTTGACTTCTACACACAAAAAGATAAGCAATGTAACTTGCAGTTTTATGCTTCAAACAGAGATGGCGATATAGAGAAAAAGTTAAAGATTGCAGCTTGAAGTTAGGGAGAGGATAAAGTACTTTAACATAAAAAGCACATGTCAACTTTAACTCAAAGTATCCAAACAAATTATATAATTATGTCAAGATAAATAATACATGGCTCCAGTGATAAGCCACAATACAGTTTCATTTACACGGTAATGAGAAAGTAGAAATAAGAGATCCCAGACACTCAGCTGTACTCTTAACCATGGTAACCGCTCCTCCAGTGAGGTTTGGCGAGGTTGATTCTCAACAGCTCTCAAGTCGCTCTTACTCTGTCGAAAGCCACCACTGAGAATGCTCCATGCCTGAATTCCCGTTGCTCAATCCCTTGAACATGCTTTCAATTTTCATGAATCAAACACGTCATTAAAAGCAACATATCAACGTCCATATTGATGCTATTAAAGGGCAAAGACAAGAGAGGCTTTAATATTTGCTGAGGTCTGTCTCAGAAATAGATGAAGTCGCTTTCTCCTCTCTGCTACACATTACTGAGATAGATACGCTATGTTCGATGTCAGATCAAATAGACCACTGTAATACCTTACAACGCAGTACGCCAACATCTGCACGGTTGTGCACCCAGAAATGTTTGTTCAAAGCTATAGTTCGGCCTAAATTCCACAGCAGAGCTGGTTTAAATAGAAAGCGTGTTCATTTGTCTCAGGGCAAGTAGCAGTGTGCTTTTAAGAGACCAGTCAAATACAATCAATGTGCTTTTCCTGACTTCCCTTCCTCAAATTCATATGCGGTTCCAACGCGCAAGGTCATCTAAGCTTTTCTGTAGCTCAAGTGGTCGAGCAAGGCACTCGCGATGCCAAGGTCATGGGTCGATTCCCAGGAAAAGTACATGTTCATATTATGTAGAATGCTTTGGATAAAAGGGTCTGCCAAATTCATGCGTTAATGTATTTTCTAAGCTTTCCTCTAGCTGAAGTGGTATAGCGTGGTGCTTGCAACGGCAAGGTCATGGGTTCGATTCACAGGAAATTTACAAATTCATAGAAGATACACTACCCGTCAAAAGTTAAAACACTTATTCACTTTTTCATATTTTTCTGATTAGAACGATAAAATTGAACAAAGGGAACTTTGGGAATGATCTTGTAACTAAAAAAAGTCAAATGTTATATCTACAGCGTAGTCACCTTTCGCAGAAATACTTACTTATGGTTTCACCCTGAGATGCTAACCATGCATATTAAAGGAGTTTCCATCTATTCTGAGCTCTCATTCGAAAGTCATCCATTTAAAAAATTAGTTTAATAATGAAAAAAAAACATTTTTTGTCTACAAAATTCATTTCAGACATTTCAGAATCTTTCACATCAAAGGTTTTTTAAAGATACTAAGATATCTCTTGGAGTTCACTCAAGGGTTCTAAAACTGTTGACTGGTAGTTTATGTTTATGCTTTGAAGGAGAAATGAGGAAAATCATTGCAATAAATATTGTATCTATAAATATTATATCTAAAGAACCAAGTGTTTAACGAATGACAAACATTTTTGTGATTTATCCGTCTGACAGGCTAAAGTCCCCTGAGAACAATTTCAATTATTATTCAGCTATTTTGTATACTATTAAAAAACAACACGAGCAAATAAATGTTAATTCCTAATGCCATAATGAGTGTTAATTATTCTGCCTAATGCATTTTTTCCCCTTTTGCTTTTGATTTTTTCAACTGTCTGCATGGCTTTGTTTTCTCAGGGGCTGCAAGTTGGGAAAAAGACGTCTACTCTTTCAATCCCATATCTTCTGATTCATGCTGCACAATGAGGAAGATCTGGCTTCTATAAAGACATTGTATAAGATTACGGCTAAATCAGTCTTGTGGCTTTTCCTGGGAAAAACTTATGAAGTCCTAAAACTCTCTCAGTTATGAGCGGGCACAGCAGGTTCGGGGCTGAGAAACATAATACAAGCATCAACCATCCTCCAAATAATAATGTACTGTCAGTAAAGAATGATAACATGATAACTCATAGACGCTTCGCTGTAGCTTCCTGAGGAGCGCGACCTGAACTTTGCCCAGAAAATCATTTCTACAAATATGCATGAGTTTAATTCGTCTGCTGCACGTTATTTAATAACCTAAAAATGAAACTTCGGCTACTCGGTTGCACATCTGGTTTAGAATCCGTCAGACGCTGGCGTTCGGAGAATTCTTTTGTATTATGCAGAAGATGGAAAGAATTATTGAACGTTTCATGTAATGAAGAACTTTGCTGCCACTGTTAGTTTAAGTGAAATCAATTTTGCAGCTAGTGGGGTTCCAATTGGATGTAAGTTTTATCAATCACACGCCGCCACCAGATTTTCATTAAATGGAGTTTCGAAACAAAGAACTGGTGCGAATTCAGTGCATGCACTTAAATGAGAGGTGCATATATTTAGTCTACGACTCGAGGCGTTTGGTAAAAGGATAAAAAGACAGATCAAGGAGCCAAAATCAACAATTAAGCATCCTCTTGATCAATATGTCATTTCTGTTCATTGGGTTCGGGAGTCGGTCTTTGGTCAAAATGAACCTGGCATGACACTGAAAGTGTGGATTAGTTGGAGGGCCGCTGGAAGATATTGCAGGTGGTCTGCACGAAATATGTGACCGTCTTAAAACAGTAGTGTAAAACATGAAAGATATAACAACTATTTCATATGAGTTAGTACGAAGGGAATCATTCAAAAGCATTAGATTACTAGAAGCAAAACAAAGCTCCACCCCTAAACCTAGAAGTTACCAAAACATCCAAAATTCATATGAATTAGCAACCCCATAAAATAAGTTACATTTTTTTATTGTGTTTATATATGCGTATGTGATCCTGGACCACAAAACCAGTAATAAGGGTCTATTTTTGGAAATTGAGATTTATACTGAATAAATAAGCTTTCCATTGATGTATGGTTTGGGTGAGATACAACTGTTCGAAAATCTAGAATCTTGGGTGCAAAAAAATGAAATATTGAGAAAATCGCCTTTAAAGTTGTCCTTTAAAGGCGCTGTAGCAGGCCGTTGCTAAGAGGAAACAGGGTTGTATGCTCTCTTTTGGCTTACCGCTGTAATGACGTTGTGGAGAATAACGTAGATGAACCTAAAGCTGAAATTCTAATGCGGCATTCCATACAACTCGGAGTTCGGATATTATGTCGTAAAATATCCAACTTCCGACCTCAATACGTTCCAGCCAACCACGCGTCACATTCGCATGTTAACCGCGTGACGTCACTATGAGACGCCAAGAGAACGTAACAGCAGTCTATGTTATCGTTATATGGTATCTATTCAAACGTAGGCATTAACGTTCATGTTCATACACATGTAACATGTTGTAAAAAATAGTTTAAAGTTTGTTTACGGTTCACATAAGGTTGCGAAGGGTTAGACGCCATCTTGTCTGTGACGTCAAATGACGCTTCTCGCTGAGGTCGGGGTTGATCGATCTGCCCCCAGCTCAGAGGTCGGATAACCGACTTCGTTTGCCGCTCCAGACATTTACTTCCAGGATTGAGGTCGGCAATACCCGATATCCGAGTTGTCTGGAACGCTGCATAAGCTTTACATAGATACCAAACTTGAGTGGGTAATTCCCAAAGAGCGGGTAGCAGCGAGCGATGTTTGTAGGCGTGTTTCCAGCCATTTTTGTTCGCAATTTTGCTGCATCCACTCACAAAAACAGTGTTGATGATATATTTACAGCAGGAAATTTACAAAATATCTTAATGGAACATAATTTTTTACTTAATATGCTAATGTTTTTTGGCATAAAAGAAAAATGGATAATTTTGACCTATAAAATGTATTGTTGGATATTGCTACAAATAACCTGTGCTACTATTCAGGGACACTTTTTAAAATTGAGATGCATGCTAAAAAGTGTTAATAAACCTATAACCTATATTCATTTAACTGGAATGGTTGCCACTTACAGCAATGTTGTCATTGTAATATTTGTAATACTAAATCTGTAACACAAAAAAATCTATAACCGTTTTACACAACAAAGTCTTGTGTCATATATTGATTCCCCTACACGGCAAACAAAAAACAAGACAAATTCTAGGTGCCGTGACAACTGTAAAGTGGTATTTCATCAGTGAACCCAAGTCTAAACTTTTGTGAAACCTTAACGCTATTCATTTGTTGCCTTGCAAGCTCACGAAAATCCAGTTACATTTGTCTTGTTTTGGCTTCATGAACACGACTACAGCAACCGTGAGACTTACATATCATGTATAGGGTCTTCCCGAAAGTCATAAGTCAAAATGATCTCAGCGCGGAGGCCAGGCTTCGTTTTACCTGCTCCTTGAGACGTTCATTAGACGTGGATGTGGGGGTTCCCACTGCTTAGAGTGTCATTAATCAAAGCTCGCACAGAAGTGCTGGAGATCGGATCCACACTGTGGACACTAGACTACAGCTGGCAATGATCATCATACTGGATCCAGCTTAGCTCTGAGAGACGTAGAGTACCGTGATTCTGAGAGATTAGGAGACACTAGATATCTTTTCAACTCCTTGCTCGAAAACACAGGGCTGCTTTTGGATGCCAGATATAAAAGATTTATTCTGTCTGCAGAGGTGTTCTGTGTGTCTAACAAATAATATGTATACAGTACAGTGGCCCCCGAAAAGTATATAAACACCTACTTAAAATGTCTGCTTGTCATTGCATTACGGAAAAACAAAAATCAATAATAATCAGGGTTGTAATAATACGTTCATGATTTGAACCATTACACAATACACTCTACCCCAGCATTGGGTCAGAGAGGAAAAAAGTCACTAAATTAATCTAGAAAATATTTCTATTTGACCCAACAGTGGGTTAAAACAACCCAGAATTTTGGGTTAAAACAACCAAGCACGGGTTGATTTAATTGAAAATAACCAAGCATTTTTTTTTTAGAGTGAATCATATTGGGTGCAAGATATGAAAGCATTACGATATTTTAACAAAATTGTAAAAATTACATGGAAATTAGAATAACAGAATTATTGCCAAAATATTACTCATTAAAAATAACATTTTCATTTTTTCTTGTTATATAATTGAATCTAAGGTTTTTTCACCTTTTATTTCTGAACAATCTGAATGTAAATTTATAAAAACTGAACAGGAAAAACTCGATATAAGACAGGAATTACAAAAAAAAGACAAATAATTAAGAAAGCTAAACCCTAAGAGAGAACTTCTTGAAGCAGTAAAAGTACAAAATTAAAAAGAATATATATATATATATTGAAATGATATGCGTTATAAGAATAAACAGATGTCATAATCGTAGAAAAATCTCCATACAGTGTAGTTTTTGGTATTGTGATATACAGAGATGCAACATCACATTACACCACTATTAGTTACAATAAAAAATAAATCTAACCAGGCAGAACATTCCACAAAATTGAGCTTGTGTGGTTTAAAATGATAAAATAATAGAAATACTGTTCAATATTAAGACGTAAAGTATGTTGAGTAATATTGAGTACTCAATATGATCACCAGTAGAACAACATTATGCTGCGTTCAAGACACCTCGGATTCGGGATATTTCACCTACGTTTACTCGGTACGTTTAATTGCAAAAATGGCTAAGAATCTGAGAAAAAAACTACCATCATTTATTCGCAGGTGCCACAAGGTTTGGTATTTCCTTAGCTAATGAACTGACATTGATATACTTCTACAAAATGCCTTCTAATTAGGTTTTCTTTTCTTAACTCTACAAAAACATTAGTGGCACACTGAATGTTTTCTTTAGGTATGTGCGTATCGAGGGACAGTGAGACTGTGAGTCTCATCTCTCACCTTGTATCTAAATAGCACCAGTTGTCATGTCATAAGACCCTGATGTCACGATAATAAGGACACAGAACCGGCAAGGCTGTGTTCTGTCATCTTTCTACGAGAGTCATGGGTGGACAGTCTGCACTTGAGCTATGTGTGTGTGTGTTTAAGAAATAATGTAGTCAGCCGCAGTCATTATCGCAAAATAAATCTCGACAGGGACATCACTTCTTGTATCAGGGGTTTATTCTGCAATAATGACATCTGTACATTATTGCAAGGCTTTGTGTCTATTAATACATAAGTGCACATGCAATATTGATTTAAGTTGACGTTATTTTACTATGGGCTATGAAGAAAGTCATGCACCAGACTTCAGCACAGCTGTGTAAATTAGTTGCCTGGGAAACAGTCAAGGACATATTTTAGCAATAGTATTGTTCTAGAGAGCTGTGCAATAATTTTTTTTTTTTTTAAATGTTAAAAGAGATTACTGAACAGCTTTACAATAAAAATATTTGTAAGTTGGGATTCTTTCTTGTTCTTGCACAGCTTGCTAATTAATGTATGAATGTCCTGATATAGGTTTGAGATTAACAGGGAAGGTTTTACGACCCACAATGCCTTGCATTCTATTTCATTGAGCATACAAAACCAGAATAAATCATCACTCATCATTCTTGAAACCATCACCATTGAAACTATTAACTGATTTTTCTCTATTACTGTATATCCCCACGTTTTCTGTTTCACTTTACGAACACTGTTAGAAAAAACACGATAACGGCTTTGATCCAGTAACTTAAACTGCAGTGCTGAAGGACTTTTCTAGAATATGCTCCTCCACATCGCTGTCCCTAGATTAGTAAGGTTTTTCAGGCTCTCGGAGTCAAAAGGAGTTTACTTTCACATCTGCAAAACTTAAAGGCTCAGCGGCTGGCCAAAAATAAAGTTATGGGACTGGGCCTCTGGTGTGTAATGGTATCAGCTCAGCTGTAAGACAAATGTAAGCCTTCTCCTCCCTGGTACAGTGGAATATTTACATATTCATTAGTTGAACTGTCAGTGCGATGAAATTATGAATAAAGATATCTGGAAAACTGTCATAAGATTACCTGCAGTAGTAGAATTATTGATGCATTGATAACAGAAATAGTTTTTATTCAAATCACATGAAAGTTCAGACATTTTCATTATCTGTTTTGGGGATTTTCTACACACAACAAACTATTTAATATTTAATGAAATGGCCCACAATAACCCTTGGCTCACCCTGTTTTTGTTGATGTCCAAACACTGTATCTGCCTTACAATGTACAAATATTGTTATCTGAATTTATTTGAGAACTGACATCTCTAGTTTAGTGTAAGTGTATGTTGAACTAATTTGACACATTTAAAGGCGGCAAAAAATAAGCGCACACCTAAAAATATTAAGATAAGACAACAACTGGAATAGCATTACTAAAAACAAATATTACAACATGTGAGATTAAATAGTCTTTAAAAAATATAGAACAGTCTGACGTACACACCTAGAAACACATCTAGAGCATCTACGGTAAACAACAGCCAATCCCGTTACAGCTCATCTGCATATTAGGCCGCTCACCAGCCATGACTTCTTGAAACGTAACTAGGATAGTCGATTAACGAAATCAATTTTCTCATAAACATTCACATACGTTTTACTTATTACATATCGTTTGTATGCAACTTTAAACTATATGTAACATTATTTAAATAGGACCGCTCTACTACTATGTAAACGGACACCTGCCTACTCCACCTGCAAATGAACGCCAGCACTAAAATATCGCCATTTATCGCCTTCACTCTGTCATAACGCAGTGACAATCGTTGTTTTGTACAGTTTTACGTGAGTACGCTTGACATCCGTATATTTTGTAATAACAAATAAAACACTAACCTGTAAGTAAAGTTAGAATCGCGTGTGGTCAAACTTCAGTGTTGCTGTAGCGACTCATCCGATCCCTCGCAAAAGCGCCGTTCAGACACAGCGCCCTCTACAGGTTTGGCTCTATTATACTGAATATATACATGTATATGTAATTGAATAGTAAACAACTCTGACATAACATTCAAACACGCTGTGATAAGTTTTATTAAAAGCAAAAAAAGGCAAAACAATATAATACTATTTTAAATATACTACATATTTTACATTTTTTCATCTAAAAAAAACCTAAATGATGAATGAAACAGCTCTGCTGTTGTATGCATGTACGCATTCTCTACTGAGGAAGGAATAATCCTTTACCACTCTCATTTCAGGATCTGTGCAACCTTTGCATAAAGTCAATAATAAAATATAATGTAATTATGCTATTGTAATGCTCCTTCTGTCTCTCTCCTGCATGGAGCACTCCACCTCTCTATTTGAATAATGAATTATGCTCACATTAAAGTGGCAGGCCTGCGCTCTGGAGAAGTAAAAAGCTATTATCCAGTTGTCAGCTCTTCCTTGTATGACTCAAGAGAGATGAGGGAACACTGCTGACATAACACACATACATAGATACACAAAGAGGGCTCAATGAAAGTGTGAGTTTCAAACTAGCAGGCAGAATGGGACTGGATTTCCATAATAACAGTGTACGTCACTAAGGAAACAGTTTTTGCTTTCAAACTGATTCTATAAGATGCATTTAACTTTAAAGAGTATTGGGTGCTCAAGTCATTTTACATTGAAGCATTATCTGTGTCTTTCCTAAAATATATATTTTTATTTCTACGCATGTTTTGTGGAAACATAATTATAAATAAAAATACATTTGTTAAAAGTAGTATTAATTATTAATATAGGCCGTTACACGCACCAGCCTGACCCCCAGTTAACTTCCGGTTTGTGTTTGGCTAGTGTCTAATGATATAACTATTTATATTTAATTTATGTTAATATTAATTTGTATGATTATTTTATTGTATGATAATTGTATTAAAAAAAGAATTTTGATGTGTGTTCATTTTATTAAATGAACAATTTGTTGAATGGGTCCTGCAGTTTGGTTGCATTTAAAGAAACCATAGTACATTGACATCTTGCGGTTGAGCTTGAAATTCAAAATATTGGAGAGACAAGTTTAGTCATGTAACGGTTCTTCTCGGTTTCTTTTGTTATCAGAAATAATCCAGGCACTCTATTGTTTGTGAATGTGTACCGGAAATTAAGGTGGGGGGGGTCACAAAAGTGCGTGTGCGCAGTACGGTTTGTTTATGTTGGTAAGATGAAACCGTATATTAGGGCTGCTCGATTATGACAAAAAACATAATCACGATTATTTTGGCCAATATTGAGATCCCGATTATTTAACACGATTACTCATTAACTTTTAAAACAACATAGAAAATAAAAACTTGGCTTTTAAACTGTGAATTCAACTGAAAAATTCATGTAAAGAAATAGCACAGCTGAACCACTGTAAGGAAAGGGGTGCGCTGTGGATTTATACCACAAGAAAAGAGAGGATCCTTGCAAAATGGAATGTGGCACAATAATCGTTTTACCTCGATTATTTTGTTTTTGTAATTGTTGAAGCCAAAATTGACGATTACAATTAATTTTCGATTAATTGCACAGCCCTACCGTATATACAGCTTTTATTCATTGCATTGAATTGAAAGTCATGTTGTATATGTATGTGTGTACTTGACCACATGAGTAAATCCATTTTAATTGGAAAAGGAACAAAATCAGACATTAATGATCAGAATGCAGTTTCACAAATCTAAGCAATCTTATATTTTCTTTAAAGTTTTAGATGAGATTTCATAACCTCATGATGTGGTTTGCCAACATACTAATATTTTCAATATGCATTCTCATTCAAAGACAGAAATAAATAGCACAAGTAATACGTTGATTAAACATGATTGAGAACTCCATTAAGTCTCCTGAGCTATGCAAGAGCAACCACGGAGTGATAACATTTCCCTCTGGGTTACTGGTGATTTGAAGCCAGTAAATTCTATTCCAAGGATACAGACAGCAACATAATCTGGTTACATAGAGTAACTTTATTGGCGGTGTACAATAACTCAGGGTTTTCAGTTGCTGTAAATCTGTTTGCCATGCAGAACAAAATGTGCAGTACAGTTTTACATCTATTGAATGCAATCACCTATTCAGCCATGTTATATCAGTTTTTTGTTTCAAGTCATTTAATTCCTAATTATAACAAAGTTGGATCTTAGAACAGCTGTGTTTCTTAATATCTTCACATTTGTAAAATCAAATTTGTGCTGGAATTTCAAGAGTAGATGCTGAAAGAATTAAAGGAATTCTACGATAACTCCGCTTTAAGAGGCAGCTGGAATGCACTTCCGCCAAAATATCACAGCCGTGTGTACTTAGGAGACGCGTGCCTTCAAAAAGATGTCAAGAGGTCAGTGTCCTTTCAGAAATGCAGTCTGTTTGCCAATATGTTCAAAAACATGCTGAAAATCTGTTTCCTCCAGAGTATTGTTCACTCTTGGACAAATCCTGGCACTTCTCCAGCGTTCTGCTTAGCATTCAACACTGCTGGTGGTTAGAAAACCGTCCCAATCTGCTCGTCCCCTCTGTTACCGATACAACAGATCAATAACTGCTCCTCGGTGACATCACGCAGGCTGTTCATTGGGGGGAGGAGTGGGAATCGCTGCTGGTACTCGAAGCAAAAACAGGAAGATGTTTTGAACGGCTTATAGAAAGTCTGGGAAACAATATTTATAAACCGAGTAGAAGTGCACTTAAAAATGTGGTTATTTTTAACCCATAGTTGAGTCAATGTATTCATTTATTTATTATATCATATCATATTTATTTATTGATATAGTTTGCTAAGGCAAACATCATTATTATCTTTGCTAATACTTAGGAAGTATTTTGGAATCTACACAAACCCTTAATTCAAACTCTTATAACATTTTTTATGGATAAGAATGGTACCTAATGGTAACTGTCTA
The DNA here is from genome assembly GCF_024868665.1 of Triplophysa rosa. Lineage (NCBI taxonomy): Eukaryota > Metazoa > Chordata > Actinopteri > Cypriniformes > Nemacheilidae > Triplophysa > Triplophysa rosa. The sequence goes on from NC_079893.1 coordinate 4,700,256, forward strand.
GCGTTTTAAGAAGTGGCCAGACTTTTTGGGACTCAAAAACTACCATTCATTTAAAAAATGTTGGGTTATTTTCAACCCAGCGTTGGGTCAAAAATGGACAAACCCAACCGTTGGATTATGAGTTAACCAATGTTGGGTCAAATGTAAACCAACGGGTTTGTCCATTTTTGACCCAATGATGGGTCGAAATGACCCAACATTTGTAGTGTGTAGATTTACATGAACAATTCCATTGAATTACAATTCATACATAAATGCCAGAATTTTCTAGAGATTTAAGGTCAGGCTCTTTTACTGGGCAACCATCCTAGCAACTGCATGCAAAACCACATACATAGCAGTGTGTATTTTGCCCTGGTTACATTTTCTTCTTGTTTACAGGTCTACTTTCTTATGCTACACTCTTTGACGTCTCATAATTTTGAAAATGCGATGTATAAAATCCATTTTTAACTCACGGTACAACTTACTACTCAGCAGCCGACAGTATGAAATAGCTAGACAGGGACTGCAAAATATGGCTTGATAATGAGGATCCTATTTCAGCGCATAAAAGACCCTAACAAAAACGTGCCTCATTACAATACACTGCAAAGCTGGCACTCCACACAATCCAATTACAACATGCAAATGATGCTGGACTGTTTGAAAGGGGCCACAGATAGGCCTACCTTTATCGTAAGACACACACACACACACACACATTCTCACAGGTTCTGCCTCTCAGTTTTTTTTCTACGCTCTCACGCAGAGTAAGCCCCACTGTCATTATTGACACACTCCTACGGCCTAGGTTGTGTTAGCCAGGTGGTGAGAACAGGTGTTGCGTGAGCGTTGCCATTTGAACGCCGCTGCGCACTTGGCTCGCCACCAGTCAGCTGGAATGGTACCGCTGTTCCTCCCATGTTCGCATCTCTCCGCCTTATTGGCTGATTATGAGGGAGAACGTTTGGCGCCATGTTTGTGTCAACTGCAACAGCGACTCCTCCTCAGCCTCCCATGCGATACTTTTGTTTCGTTTAAGGGTTCGCATCACCGCCATGCATGGCGAGGCAAGCGGCTGACAGAGTATAGCGGACCACTTACGCTTTGGTGATGCCGCAATGAATGGTAATTTATACAAACAACGGCGGATCCAAGGAAAAGGCAGACTGAACACAAAGTAGGTGACAGAAGAGGAAAATGACTTTTAAATGAGAATTTATAAGCAAGTTGGAGACATGTGGGAGAGAAAAAGGTAGTGAATAAAAATGAGCTTAGTTTTTTGCTTTTTTTATTTATCCCAGTCATGTAAAACTTTATTTCTTAATACTAAATAGATGCGCATGACCATAAATTATGATTTATTGTGATAAAGATAAAAAGCATGAATAGTTCAACATAAAAAAATATTTGATCACCTTTACATGTCATTCCAAACTTGTATGACTTTCTTTATTCTGCAGAACACAAAAGAAGATATTTTGAAGAACGTGGATAACCAAACAACATTAACTTCCATTGTATTAACACAAAACGACATTGAGACATTTCTCAAAATATCTTCTTTTGTGTTCCACAGAAGAAAGAGTGTAAATAAATAAATGATGACAGATTTTTTGTTCTTTTGCCCCTTGGGGTTTGTTTATCGATTTTAAGCACACAAAGGTTGTCAAAAGTGACAAAAAGCATAGATGTACCAACGACAATACACCAATGTAAAGCAAACAACAACATAAACAAATCAACAGATCTCTCCCCATTTGCTGCCATAGTAGGAAAAGTAAATGCTATGGGAGTCAATGGGGGATGAGATCTGTTTGGTTACTGACATTCTTCCAAATATCTTCCTTTGTGTTTAGCAGAACAAAGAAATTTATCCAGGTTTGGAACAATCTGAGGGTGAGTAAATGATGACAGATTTTTTTATATTTTTGTGTGAACTTTCCCAAGTTTGCTGGTATTGAAGTTTTACATTCTTTTCAGTCTATTATAGTAAACTCAACCTGTTCATTATTCCTGTGTGATTGCAATTAACCATCTTTACCAATATAGTTTATCTTCTTGATATGTTACATAAATCTTTAACATCCTGAATACTGCTATTAAAAAAATAATAAATACATTTCAAAATGCAACAAGCTTACTGACCACACTAGACTGCACTGAACAAAAGGAATCAAATTTGACTGACAGCTCGTCCTCGCTCTGAATAGACCTCAGCTATATTCTACTGCTACATTCGCTCTGCGCCCCACCCCCTACATTATCATGGGCTGTCCCATCTTTATCTGCATATTCCCTCCCATCTATGCAAATGTTCCTCTCATTCACTTAATAGGGGTATTAATCTGATATCAGCCTCTTAAATACAGAGCATGAGTATGGCTGAGATGAATGAGTTTAATGGAAGTACACCAGCACATCAGCATATAAATGTGACAAAGCCCTAGACGGCAGATGATTTAGTGCTTTATATTTGGGTAATTATTTAGCTTTTTGACACCTTTTGCACTGAGAATCTTTTTTTGAAATCATACTATTGGATTATTATAGGATTCATCTTATTAGGTATCATTATTGATTATGTCCCAAAAATTGTATATGGAGAGGGCTAGCATACACGACCAAATGTGATGTCCGTTTCAATGATCGCCGTGTCCGTGAATGTCATATATTTTGTCCCATAAAATCCTTCTGGCACAGTATTTGTCGATGGTACCCATGCGCTAATGTCCATGTGCTCATCTGGAGTTTAATTGAAATACATGAGGGCGCAAATGTTCAGGACACATTGAAAGCAACCGGGGCAAGTGACACTAGACGAATTGGCAAAGTGGCGTTTGATTAATACGATACTTGACCCCCGGTAATTATGTCCTTTACAATAGACTGGTGACACCTATTAACCACAGTAATCACTTTTGCTGGTGCGCTGTGTCGGAGGAGCGCGACATATGGCCACCTTATTGAAATAGATGCTCCGGACGGAGAAGATGGGAGGCAAGGCAGCTCCCATGAATGTTTGCCTCATTCATGCAATCCCAGAGGAGAGATATCTGACAAAATGCACAATTATTTAGCCTTCTGCGAGCTTCATGGGAAACTGGAGCTGAATACTATTTGTAGAAGCGATGACATGGAGTTTGAAAGACAGGAAGTGACATCGCTAACCTTGGGATTCACTTGAAAGAAATGCGTGTCTTTGAGACCGTGAGGCAAAAGTTGAGGGATGTTTGTTCTTTTTGGAGGCAAAGCAAAATAGAACAAACAGCAAACCGAAGCCCACACATCTTGGAGTCTGACAGTTCTGAATTTTAATCACCCATAGTTTGATGTTTTATTAACTCAGTATGGCCTGAATTTATTTGGCATGGCTTTACAAACAGATTTGAATCTCTCTCTCTCTCTGAGACACACATACACATTTTGGCTTTACATATTTGATGATGATTTTCCATAGACATAATCACTTTAAAAAAAAAAACTCTTACAGATATTTCTGCAAAATAAAAAATAAAACTGTATGATTTCAAGACGTTTTCCTCATGGGGACCACAAAAATAATCTCCACATGGTCGGAAATGACTTGTTTTACTATCTTTGCAGGAATATTTGGGACCCCACACACAAACTGTCCTTTAATTAATGTCCATTTTTCGTAGGAAACAAAATCTTTGTTTAATCACAATTTGTACACAAGAAAAACCACCATGAGTTAAAAACAGGAAACTAAACAGACAAGTATTGTACTATTGAATACTAGTCTACTAGCACCCTGGGAGTCCTCTAGTATCCTTTACCAAGTTTCCTCACTTTTTGAGAGACTAGGGAGTGGTCGTCATGGCCAATCTCTGGTCATTCATTTGCAGGTAATGATTTTGGAACAGGGCTGTTAATGGGGCATTATGGGAGTCCCCGGTTCCCCTGACAGCTGATTAATGTCCACCGTGATGACATCAGCTCTGAGAGAAACTAGATAAAAGAACACTTGTATTGGACCGAACAGGATGATGAACGAGCGAGCATGCTAGCAACTCATCTCATTACAAACTACAGACTGCCGGCCATTTAGCTAATGTAGCGAGTCATTGTGTGTCCAGGGACCCCGGGCTGCAGGTTTGGAAATTAATGACACGGCAAACGTGCGATATGGAGTTTGACCCTCCATAATACGCAAGCATATAGGATTAACCTTGCCTTGTCAGACTCCGCTATTGTTATCCCGAACGCAGCGGCACAGTACACAAGCAGGGGGAAAGAGATATTTATACCAATGCCCATATACCTGGATTTAAGATTCATTTCATGGGCTGTGGCTAAGCCGCGGGGAAGGATTAAGAAGATAGTCTTTTCTCTAAGAGGTAGCGAAAATAAACCTCTCATTGAAAAGGTGAAAAAAACATCAGGCTGTTTATTTTAAGGCTTATTCTATAACGGATAGAGTTGGCTAAGGCTGATCAAAAAGAATATGGAGGTTCAATGAGGGAAAATTGTGCAGCGTCATCAGCGTTATGTAGGGAGACAAATATAATGGAAAATAAGTACACGTCTTAAACAACATCTAAAGCAGATATTGTCGCTGTCTTTGCAAAAGTTTGGATGTCCAAATTCGTTGTTTTTCAGGAAATTATAAAACACTGAACTTAAATTATTAAATGCTGTGTTGTCAAAGTTGACAGGCACTTTTTAATACTTTTTATTGGTTAGATATTTGTAAAACCCAGGGACAAACATAAAGGGTGCCTGAAAATAATGGATAAAAACCATGAAATATGGAGATACGAGGTTTCAGAAGGACATGAAATTACAGATGTTGGTAGACTCACGAGTCTTTACTATTAACCTGTGAAAACCTTTGCTCGCAAACACACAATCCTGTGCAGGGGTCAGAGGATGGAACATGGCATCAGCAATGGCAAGGTCATGGGATCAAATCCCAAAGAACACACATGCGGATAAAGTAAACACAAAGAAGTGTTGGCCAAACAAATAATTGTAAACGAGTAAATCTACCACAGGTTCAAGTCTAATTCCAATTTATTCAAAGTGTGGAAGAATTCAGCCGATGTGCTTCAAATGAACCTTAAAACCTCTTACGCTTACCATATACATGGGTCTGACCTTTCCGATGATAACCATGTTTTTGGCACATACTTAAATCCTTGGGAATCTGCCCCGTGTCTCTAATTAACCTCCAAGACTTTCTCTCCTTTCAATCAGGGTTACGCTGTCTTCCCTCCATCAAGACTAGCGTGCTAATAAGCATATCAATCAAAGAATAAATTAAGACCGCTAGCTATTTAGGGAGGTTCGTTCGTCTCATTTCAGATTTAGCATCTATATTTTTATTGCAATGTGGATCTTTAAAATGTGTCTTTCATGGTTATATTTACAGGTCGAGTATGTCATTTTTTTACTAGTGGCACAGTTGGTAAGAACTAAGAACTGAGCAATGCTTTAAAAGCGGAACAGCCCAAAGGTAATGGGTTTGAATCCCAGAGAACACACATAATGATAAAAAAGTGTATTTCGAAGTCACTTTGGATGAAAGTGCCTTCCAAATGCATAAAATGTAAATGACGGCAATATATCAACCATTTACAATCCCATCTCTCTTGTAAAAAAACTATGCGCTATTTATGGTGCGTTACAAAATTACATGACACTTCACGGTAAGGGGGGCCACGTATTTAGTCACCGGTCACTCTTAATGGCTTCAAATCATGCAGAAAATTATTCACTGACCCCTCTCACACCTCCACGTTGCGAGCAGCTGTAAGACAACCCTGCTTTTGTCAAGGATTATAACGGGCGGAAATCTGGTCTTATTATTAAAGAGCCGCCCGGTTTGGGCCCCCTTTTTCTTTCTTTTCAGCCATCCAATATTCATTAAAGTGGGATTTCGGCACATTAGCAAAGGAGGAGAAAGTAGCCCCTAGAGACTGTGTTTGCGTTTCAACATTGCCTCTGTAATTCTGTCAGACACTTCTGTGAAGAGGGGCAAAGGGGAGGGGCTCCACTTAACCGGGATTTATTACCTCCACCAGCTGCCCTCTTCTCTCTCTCTCTCTGTAAAAGGTAATTGCGTCCAGTTGTAACAAGCTAATTGATTGCTAATTAGATAAATCAGCACTCTAAGAGCTGTCAAGAACTGACGGATGGTAACAGAAGTCATGTGGCCTCCACGCAATGGCAGGAGGGTGCGCCGGGGGTGTTGCCGCCGAACAGAAAGAGCAGGCTGGGTGCATCGAGAAAGGTCGAGGGGAAGAAGATGATACTGGCAAAACGGGCAGATGAGCGTGGGGAAGGGGGGTCTCGCGAGTAGTGACAATGCAAATCAAAAAGGGCCGAGCAAACATGATTGATTCAGAGGGGGAAATTGGATTGAATGGACAGCTGGATGTCTGCACTGACTCCCTGGCCACCGGGCAGCACCCGGCACTTTCTCATGCTAATTCGTCCCGGGCCAGCGTAGCCGTGAATGGAGGGTACCAGCCTAAACAGGAACTGAGACGGGGGGGTTTGGAGTGTAAGAATGAATGAATGAATGAATGGGGGAAGGGCAGTACTAAATATGGACTAACGTGCAGTATGACGTCTCAAATATGTTTATACGTTCATGAAAATACAAATGCAGAAAATGAAATAATAAAAAAATACGAATAATTACATTTGAGCACATTATCACCAGTATACCTTCCTAGAAACTGTATAATGCAAGGCTTTTTAGAATTTATATTTATAATGCACGTAAATTTGAACACAAATAGTCATAATGCACCTGCTAAATTGACCCAGCATCTCACATTTGTTGTGTCTACACATCTGATTTTGTTTTGAAGAACAGAACGGGCTGTTTTTGGTCTGTTTGAGCAGTATTATGTAAACATGCTCTTCAAGCGGCCCAATAAGACTCAAGCCACACCTTTGTTTCTATTTAATCTCTCTGATTATGCAGACATCACTTTGACGTTGCCATGGACACAGAACATGGTTGGCAAGCAAGGCCAAGCGCCCTCTGTCTGCCTAAAAGCAGCCAATGAAACGAAGCCAAAGAAACACAATCATCCTTTTTCCCTCACAACATTTTCTTCATTTCCAAAATGAAAATAAATATGTTTCTGTGAAATGGCAATTTTGAACAAAATATTATTCGTAATATTCGTCTTCGTTGAAAACAAAAAAGCATCCTAATGAATAAATGCGCTACATGAGTATTGGAGAACCACTGCGGTGCTCTCAAGAGAAACGTTAAGAATTAACACACACATAGATCAGGTTTCCACAACGAGGCGTTGGCCCCTGAAATGGGGGCTTGAGGATGTGATCCCTACAAGTTCCTCTTATCCCACCCACTCCTGACACACACACATAGCCTTTTTCACCAGCTGACCCATGAGAGACATACAGGCCTATTGAATTCCAGCTTTGCTGGCATGCGACATGCCCATTCTTTGCATGCTGCAGTAACACAGTGGGTGGCATATCCGAGCGCAGTTGCTGCAGGATTTATAGCCGAGCAGGTTGGGGGGTTTTTAGCTATAAGGCTATAAGGCTGTTATTTTTATTTATTTATTATGATATATTGATGGAGGCTTCGATAAAAAAAGCGAAATCAATGTCATTATGGAATAGTGAATTTGTATCATATCTAATGGCTTTAGAGGGGTTTCCTTATTCTGGATTCTGGAACAAGTATTGTATGAAAAAATGCAACTTTTTAATGTAAAAGTTAAAAGTTGAAGGAATCAAACACCTTGGTGTTGCTTAAAAGTCATACAGTATAATGTAGGTTTGTAGATATTAATAATGCATATGTTTATTTGTATGCTTGTATCCCATATGAGCTATAAATCCAGTGTCCTGTCACAGATTTACATCCAGGAGAATGTGATGCTCTGCACTGCTAAGCCGTCCATGCTGTTCATAAAGTCACGGTGAGGGCTGTTGTCTGTGAGACCTGTGATATGATGAAAGGTGGAGCCACTGTGTAAATCCCGGCTTATTCACACCAAGACCCTCACAAGAAGTGTGTGTCCATGTATGCGCACAAATAAGTTATTGTACATTTGTTCTCTTAGTCTTCCTACTGATGCATTTCCTGACGTACTGTATCTTCATGGCTTACGTTCCCACCTGTCCATTCTAAATTTGGAAATATTTCTTGCCAGTTAGACTGTAGGTCCAATGTTTGGGAACTTCAGGGCTGAAAGGGTTTTGCATTGAAATATATATACATTTACAAAATATATAGTAAAATGCAAAAAATGTAATATTTAAGTTAAAGAATATTTAAGGAAATGTTTAATTGCTGCCCTAAATTGAAGAGTTGCCAAAATTGCAATGATAATATTGATCTTTGCATTTAATCTCACCAATTTTTGAATTTTCTTACTGATTATGAAAAATCAAAATTAGTTAAATACCACATAACAGAAGTTTAATAAAAAATATAGAAAATAATATAAACAAACAATAAAACGTTTTGTTCTCTAAAAAAATATTTTTTTCCAGTGTGGAAATTTCCAGAAATTTGCATATATTTTGATTTCAAGCTTAAATATTTTGACTGAATTCTAACATTTTAAACATGAATCTTAGGCCCAACAGCAAAACACAGATTCAACCAATGGTGTGAGTTTGGGGCGGGGCTATTTGTTTGTCCAATCACGATCAGGTCTTGGAAACATTTTTTGAAAAAATAATTTTCATTGTCACAAACTGTAATCTATTGATTTGTGTTTATGGACATGAATTAACCCCTTTTTTCATGTCAGTCAGCACAATTTTTTTGTGTCATCCAGCACGACTTTCAATCTAACGTATTTTAATATGCGGTATCTTTCATTTGAATAAATATATATCAACGCAATCTGACGGGAATTCATACACCTATTTACACGGTGGCTCGTTCGTGTGAATTCCTACACTCTCATACATATGTTGTGTTATGATTTGACTTTGCCCCTGTGACGTAAGGTTTAGGGGCGGGGTTAGTTTGGCCCTTTAAAAATGTGTTGATTTTCTTGATTTGTTGTAATTTAACTTTTCCCTAAAATCTCAAGTGCAGTTCTTCACAACACTCCCAATAAACATAATTCTTAAAAAAAAGAAATGCATACTGCTATCCAGTAGTGTCTTGAGTTCAAAGCCAGAAGTTATCAGGGGGGTAAAACGTTCTCAGCTTCTCATTGGAGAACACTGTCACACCTCGCCCTTTCATTTGCTTTGCAAAAAAACTTTCGGGGTGGAACATCGGTGTCTAGACGGGCGACATAAAAGAAGCAGCGGCCGTTCATGCGTGTCTCTTCCTCAGCATTGTCCCTCATCTCCTCGGCTCTCCTCATCCCCTTCACCCACTGTCTGCAGCGTATTGTTGAAAGACAATGAACTGTCGTTGCCGCTTCCGAAAATTGTTGGGATCTTGCTCTTCCCTGCGATGTGACCAGCAGGACAGCGGTCGCTGCAGAGTGGCGGTGCCAATCAGAAAGAGTTCAAACATCTACCCCCTATTACTACGTAGTATTAAACAGTGTACATGCAGAGGACTTTGAAAAGCTATGCAAGGTGGATGTTCGTGTTCACTTGACTCAGAAGTTTAGTTAAAGGTTATTTCTTTTACATTGAAATTATTTCTCCTCCTAGTCGACTATAAACAAGTCATTGGTATAGTTGAAATTTCTGGAAATGTCAAAACTGGCACAAACATTGGTCTATTTGTTTTGAAACACCACCAACCCAACACAATACCACTGGCACGATCAATGGCATTATCTTAGGGTGGATATGTTTGTTTGACCAATGGCAGAGTAGCGTTCAGGAAATCCATGACAATTATATAACGATTTTAGCAATGTTGAGAAATTAAACACGGCATCTTTAATACTGACAGTGCAGTTTTACTTTAGGGTGTTATAATAAAAACTGTGTGCATCACGTTTTGGTTTTTGGTTCTTGCTTCAGAAGTTAGCACTCATAGCAGAATGTTATGGATTAACCGAATTATGTTTTTACCCTCACTCGGTCAGTGTTTGAATTTGGGCTGTCACGATATCATTTTTGACTGCACGGTTATCGTTTGCAAATGAGGCCGCTGCGGTGATATTATCGCGGTATTTATCGCTATGGTTATTTGATACAAAATAAATGATGCCATCAGCGAAATTCATCTTTAATTTAGTTTATATTGTGATTGGCTGTCATATGGTCAATGAATCATGTATTGTAGAAAAGAGAAACCATTGTGACCCTTAATGCAAAATTTTGAATGGGTGCGATATTACGAAGCGTTTACGATACGTGTAGAATTAACCTGATATCGGTAATCACGGTTTGTAATATCGCGACCATGCTAGTCCATTCCGGCATATTGTGATACTCGTAGTTTGATTAGAACATATTTTTGCCTGCGTGTTTTCATTCTCAGTGTAAACATATCTCAACTGCTCATAGGTGACCCTTAGGCAGATGTTTTGATTTTGCATAGATAAAATAAAGTCATCCAACAGCTCTAACAATTCAGCAGGTTAGCATTATTGTGCAGTAAATGACTTACAGTTCATTCAGGACATAACCTGTCAGTCCCCAGATCGTTCAGTAAAAGGAACTGAATGGTTCCAACATAATGTAGATGTTTTACTGGCATATTAAAATGCTAATGCTAATTGAAACTAATAAATTGTAAAAATAATGCTTGTTTCGCAATATTATTTTCTATAAGAATTAGCCTTTAAAATAATAAAAGCCCATAAATCAAAAGATGAATTTGTTCTTCTCTTAGCATGTAGCGCAAGACATTTTTTATTCTCCTCTCCGTGCCTTTATGAGAAGACTTGAGGTCTCCACGGACCACATCATCTGATCTGAGGCGGTGGCTTCCAATAATTCTGAATGAATGGAAAGACCTTCTCCCTTTCACTGGCACTTATCACCAGTCTAATGAGTACATCTCTTCTGCATGCTGCAGCGCGAGCAACCCGGGTAATTTATTCTGGGTCGCCTAAAGCCTTCATCACAATGAGGCGCCTCACAAAACAAACGCAGACAAAGCCAATGTTAATTTTCTTATTATCAGCCCCTTAATTATTTGTTGTGCGTGATAAGTGCTTTCAGCGCCCGTGATATCAGCAATAACCTTCTGGCTGTGGCATCGAGGGGCCTTGTTGAGTTTTCCCCTCGTCGCGCTTTCCCCCATTATTAAGACAATGAGGAGCGAACACAAATACCCTTCATCGCGCTGCCTTCTCCTCGAAACAGAGGAATAAATATTATAGATTAATTAATCCGTGCTGATTATAATTTAATTAGGTTGCCTCCAGAGGCCAGAGCACGCTTTCTCCCTTCAAATTTGTTATGTGGCAGGGAGAGTGTGCTCACTCACGGGCGCATGGGATCTTTGTTTATGAGAACGTTTTGGTCACGTAAATTTACTCGGTGGATGTATTACACGTCGCGCGTTTGTCGCCAGCAGTCATGGCTTGCGGCAGAGAAGACTGAGGTATAAAATTAGCGAGCGTCTGATAAGTTTGGAAACGTTGCCAAGATGTTTTGTAGCCTGAGGGTTTTTTATTTTGATTTCTCATGTTTACAAAGTGCAATTGTTTTATTAAACAAATGTGTTAAGTACAACTATTTCTTACTCCGTGGTTAGCTATTATTACACAGCTCTCATGAATATGGACGCATTTGGCAGGTAAATATTTTTTTGACCACTAAACAGTAAGTGCAAGTTTCTTCTTCTTCTTAACGTAAACCATCTTATATATAGGCATATGTATTTTTAAGCTGAAATCTAGACGCACCAATACTAAATTTCTCCACCGATACGGATTATTCAGAGTGATATCTGCAGATACTGATTCGGAAGGTTAAATTAATATTTTTTAACTTTCTGAATGTTATTAATTAATATGACGACTATTAATATTGAACATCAAACTGGTGAGGTTTCTTAACATTTTCTATATACAGAGCGCGAATTCATCGCATTTTCCTGTCCTCTTTTGACTGACAGGATATATCGGCCCTGATCATCAGCTGCTTTTAACCGATCAGCCGATAGCCGATATATCGGTGCACCTCCATCTGTAACTTTTGGTTAAAAAACCCCCACCAAAAATCAGTTATTGGACAATGGCCTACATATAAAATTGCATTCAAAACTGTCTCTCTGTTTCGTAAAGGTAAGTTGTCGAGTACAAAATTTGTGGAAATGTCAGTTTGACGTTACAGTCTGAACGTTACTATACAGTACGTGCATGTATATACATAGTATAAACGTTATGTGTGTTTGTATGTATATATACCTATACATACTATGGATTATCTGCAATTTCAAGTTTAAACAGAGATGGAAATAGAGAGGAAAAGTTACAAATTGCAGTTTATGCCGCCTTACGATCATCTATATTAATGTTCAATGTCTTGTTATTTTTTCCACACCTCACAATGCCCTATCAGCCTCTTTAAAACAACACACACCAAGTCCAACTGTGCCAGCTGGTAGCCCGCTGACCTTTGCGACCTCTTGCGCAACCTGCGTTTGTGTTCTGACCTCTGGAATGAAATAACCCACACCTGTAAGAATGACTGAGCAGGTGGACGAGCGTGCCACGAAAGTGCATCCAAATAACCGCATCAAGACCCTCTATTTTTGCGAGTGAGAGTGCGAGCGTATGTGTGTGTCTAATTTAAGCCAGGTCTCGGCCGTCCATCTGCTGTCGTCTACCGGTGTGGGCTTCCTTCAGAGGCTAAACACACATTCCTCTCACGGCCTTGTGCTAGACTTGTAACTCAAAGCCCCTGTACAGGTGCAACGTGCAAGGTGTCTGTCTCGCTCTCCTTCATACATCATCATCACTGACCCGGCATTCCGTAGATTCCGCCGCCCGACGCTGTCGGCCTATAGCTGGTGTGTGTCCGCAGACCTGGGCTAGAGGTCTGATTGCTTTTCCTACCTCCCACATGCAGAACAGGTGCCTCCTCCCCTGGGACTGTTAAAACTCCTACTGTGAGAGCTTGAGTCATGTGCTGGCTGGTGAACTTTGACCTTGCTTAGCACCTGCGCAGACCACGGTGAAAAACAGCAGATCATCTCCATGGTTCATTCTGGAAGCATTAACTCTGTGTGTCAACGGAAATATGGCTGAGATTTAACTAGTCAAAATTGTGATGTAGATACTTCTAATCTGTAAAGGGATAGTTCTCCTAAAAACAAAAATTCTGTCATCATTTATTCATCCTGATCTCATTCAAAACCTATATGTGACTCTTTCTTCTTCAACCCCCCCCCCGAAAATGTCTTATGGGTTTTGTGTCCGTCCAATGGATGTCAATGGACCCCATTGTAGTTTGAACACCAATGTTCTTCAAAATATCTTCTTTTTTGTTCTGCAGAAGAAAGAATGTCATACAGGTGACTAAATGATGAAAGAATTTTCATTTTTGGATGAACTTCCCCTTTAATGTGCTTATGCAAATCTGCTTTTGACTTTCAGACTTTCAGAATTAAATTGATGCAAAATGCATTGTCAAAAAAGAAACTGGAAACAGCTGATCTTAAAGTAATTTGTAACTATTTTAGGAAATAGATTATTCATATTAAAAAAAAGTACAGTTATTAGAAAAAGGTAATAATGAAGCCCCACCATTAAACTTGCACTGTCATCAAATTATTTCCTATACTAAAAGATAGAAGAGGTCATATGAAGTTGGATTAGATCAAAATTAGATTGCATTGACAAATGTGCATTACCCAAAACAAGGATTTGAACATCTCAACACGGCAAGATTCTGTCCGATTTACCATTCTGGCCAATATTTTAGTCAACAGAAGTTCAATAGGTTGGTTTAAGGTCATGGTGTATTCCGAGTTCCTTTTTCATTTTTGTTTTAAAACTACATTTGCAAACATTAAAGTCTGCATTCCGAATGACTATTGAAATTGACTCAGTCAGTTTGATTTACACTTTAATATTCTTCGGTCACACGGGCCAGTACGTAATCCGTGCAAGTAAATGACAGACAGTAACTTTAGTTCGCATTTTCTGTACACTTGTTTGTGTAATTCCCTCTAGAATTTACATCACAATGCCATTTAATTGATCTTCATATTGCCAAACTGTGAAACGACTTAATCGAAAATGTCATTCGTAAGTAACCCATGCAAAACCCAAAGATAAAATGCCAGAAATTATGCCGATGTCTTTCACTTGATTGAAAGATCACAGACTTGGCCTCACCTCAGATGAACTGTAGCTGATTTAGACATGATTATAAAAGTGGGCTTGAGTTACAGCGTGCTCTTTTCGTTCCGTTCGTCTGGACATCGTCCAGTAGTACCCTCTTATGATGTTTAAATTTGCTGGCAAATGCGTCTGTTTCGAGTTGAAGGAACACCAAACCGTTACCACATGCAAAGACTAAAGGATAAGACACACGCACAAACACGAAACAGCGATGCTGTGTGTTTGTTTTCAGCGCAGCCACTGGTTTTACGCTTGAAACAAGGTACAACAGAGAGATATTGAATAAGTACATCTGTCCACAGACATGTCACGGTTAGGGACCTGAGGTGGACCCATCACATGTGGCGATATTGGGTGGGAACGTCCGTGACACTACAGAAATGGAGGGATAAATACAGCATGTCTCGCCTCTCAGCTGGAGCTTGACGGCACGGATCGTGAAAAAATGTGGAAGTTCACATTGCTCAGCCACCACAATTGGCACTTGTGTTACTTTTGAGGTTTGCACTCACCCTCTCTCGGCCCGATTGAGGCGGCGATGTCGCGAGGTGGAATGCAAGCGTGAGACGGCACTTAACATGCAAACAAGAGAGAGAGAGAGAGAAACCATAACATCAAAACTTTGCTCTCATTGCTTTTTAAAAATATATGCAATTCTAAGTCTTTCTACTGCTCTGTGGTCTGGAGTTATTGTTAGTAACCATAAGCAAAAAGGTAATGTAATGGAGTGTCAGAGATTTGCTAGCATGAGTTGATGTCTAATATGTTTAGCTTACACAAAAATAAATCATTATTTTATCATTTGTTCACCCTCGTGTCATTCCAAACCTGTATGACTTTCTTTTTTCTGCAGTACACAAAAGAAGATATTTTGAAGAATGTTGGTAACCAAACAACATTGGACCCCATTGACTTCCATTATAGACACAAAAGCACTGAGACATTTCTTAAACTATCTTCTGTTTCACAGAAGAAGAGTCATATATAGGTTTTGACATGAAGGTGAATAAACACTCATCAAAAAAGAAAATAGAGGCAAAGCAAGTCAAGACGTACAGACGTATAGATCAAATGTGCACAATAGGACCAGATGCACGTATAATCATTTGATTTCGCATTAACACTGATGTTTACCACCAAACAGATTAAAACCTAAAAAAAATCAGGGACATTAAAAATCCTTTTGAATTTTTTTAATAGTACCATCCAAAGGTCCACCAAGGTCACATCTGACCTCTTATAGTTACTAGCTATGCGCTAATGCATTGAACCCCATGACCCAAAGTGTCCAAACATCAAATTAGGAACCAGACATTTAACAAATGGTATGAGGCGTGCTTCTCTAAGCTCAGCCTCCACTACAACTACGCACTCCCAGATTTGTCACAGTAAAATGTGAAGTGCAGTTAGTCTATTTCAGATTTTACTGTCTTATATTTAAATGGAAAGTCAAATTGCACCTGTGCGCAGGACGGGGAAAGACTTCAGCCAGTCCTGGTACATAAGAATCATCATTGATGGGTCGATAGTGTCAGCCTTAGCCAGACTGTTAACTTGCAGCATCATACGGCCAAGAACCGCCCACTTAGACGGAAAGAGTTTGTCTGATGTACTTCTAAAACAACCAGCACTTTGGCTCGTTTGCACGAGCCTTGTCGGATCATACACTACAAAATAATACACTGCAGACGTCCATGACCGTCTCCACAAATGGTTCAGAAAAAAGTTTAAAATGTCTGTAAACTTTGTGATCAGAATCTCTATCGGTCCAAAAGTTCTAATGATTGACTATTTCAATAAACGGCAAGTATTTGCATTTATAAGAACCAAACAACATTGGACCCCATGGACACAAAACCATACTGAGAAATATCTTCTAAAAAAACTCTTCTTTTATGTTATTGAGCTTTGGAAGGACATGAGGGTGAACAAATGCTGCAAGAATTGTATTTGTTAGGTTAACAAAAGTCAATTACTCCTGTTTTACACCCGTTTTAATAAAAATATATATAATATATATATATATATATAAATGTCAACAATTAATGGTAAAACTAAAACAGTTTGCAAAATAACTGAATGAAAATCAAAATCAAAAACTATAATTAATAACCTTAGTGACATGATCATACATAGCTTGTCACGTGACAAGCGATGTCATCATGTATTATTTTAAATTCAACCAGCATCACCCAGTCCTCTTGGGAATTAAAACGTTGATTTTTTTTAAATGCAAAAATGTCTTAACTCGGCAGTCAACAAAGAGATAAAACCACTAATAATAGGTCTACGTACAGTATGATACTGGAAATGGAAACATTGCATTGTGGGATACCGTGACACGTGCATTATGTCATCAGTATTCTAAAAACTTGCATTTAGCGTGCTATTCCGCAAATAGCCTTGAAATGTTTTTTTAGATTTGACGCCTCTAATCTAGCAAACCTTTGCAAATCCAATTATTAATCCTTCCTCAATGTGTCGATCTCGTACTTTGTAAACAATTTTGTATACTTATATGCTCCCACTTCCGGTACTTGCGTGAGGCCTGCCAATCACATTGGAGCTGGCGATTTTAGAAAAGTGCTTTTAAATCTTGAGTGCGATATTAGAAAGTAAGTTAGAAAGGACTTTGGGCGGTCTGTGAGCATGAGCCCGTCATGTCTTTTAGCAGATCATTACACGAGCGTTTCTCCAGTCTGCCTTCGTAATTAAGTGAATCATCCATTGGCTCTGCAGTGGTGGAGAACCTTCCCGGGCCTGGAGAAAAAAAAGAGTGGCGTATAAAATGAGGTTTGCCCTCGACGTGCCAGCAGTGAGGTGCTGGTCTGACAGGTGTGTCGTGATCAGGACAAAGTTTTGCCATTACTCTCACCTCGCTCAGCCCACACAGTAAACACACTCATTAGCCAACGGGCCGTCCCGTGAGAGATAGCATGTTTGACATTATTAATTGGCTTTTCTGTAGAAGGAGTCAAGTAGATGAAAAGGTTTATCATGCTGAAATAATTAATTTTTGCCCCGGAATTTGCTGACAGTTCACTTATTCTGAATGAGAGAAAGAGAACAGGAGAGAGAGAGAGAGAGAGAGAGAGAGAGAGAGGATCTCGATTATACTGGGCTTTGGGTTTTTTCCACAGCGACTTTCAATCCATCCCGTTTCTGCTCCTCTTATTTTCTTCGCGGATGGGAGAAGACGTATTAGCCTGCGAAGATTTGAAATTGTACCAGAAAAATAATTAAATGAAACGTAATTAACTCGAACCTGTATAAAGGAAAGGATATATTTTATCTCTCTCCTTTTCAGAGGGCAAAGATTAGCCACATGTTTGGAGACCGGTGTTGCATACAATTAATTTACACTTAATTCAAATTAAAGTGGAAATTATGTTCTATGATAATGGCAAATTCATGACATAATACCTTTAATCTACTCCGCTATCTTTGCCCTCCGTGGCCTCATAATTACTTTCATTAATGTCATCGAATATTTTACATAATGAAGTGCACCTGAACTCTGCCAATGTCAATATCTGACCCGATTAAAGAAGATTCAGCACAACACCCAAACTAAATGTTTAATACGGCCAACGTCCGCTGCAGCCTTTGTCTACACACAAAACTCCCAAAATTGGACTCTCTCTACAAACCTTTGCACCCAGTGGTCTGTAGTTTTAGTACTTTTGTTCATAATGTTTGGTAGTAAATGCAAATGCCTCTCCAAATGGATTTAAAGATACCAAGATAGCTAAAAGCACATTTACCGCAGTTTGGAAATGTAAAGGATGAAAAATACTATTTTGTCATTAGTAATAAGGAATCACAAGCAAGATCCCTATAATGTGCTCAGAGGTGCATAGCTCATGCAGGAGATTGGGTGTAGTTCATTCAGTTGTGTTTCATTTAAGCTTCAACACAGTCTCAGATTCTCCTAAAATTGCTATAAGGAGAAATTAAAACAAATTAGATTTACACATTGAAGATGTCAAATTAATGTAGATTGCAGAGGTAAAATAATCTGGATGTGAGTCAATTTGATGGGAAATGTTTGAGTTCATATTGAGAATATCAATAATATTGACTTCTGATTGCAGACTTGGCAAATCTGAGCTCAGTTTGAGACATTGATCTCTTCTGAAACTCTGGAGACATTTGTGAGACTTCTGGGAGAAATATCTGGGACGCAGGCCACTTAAAGGGATAGTTCACTAAACAAAAAGACATTCTGTCATGAATTACTCACTGTATAGTTGTTCCAAACCTGTATAAATGTCTTTGTTTGGTTAAACACAAAGAAAGATATTTGGAAAAGGTTGGCAACTGACATTTGTGGGACATCATTGACTACTATAGTAGAAAAATTCGAATGGTAGTCAAAGGTGCCCCAGAACTGCGTTCCTATATTCCTCAAAATATCTTATTTTGTGTTAAACAGAACAAAGAAATAATATACAATTATTGTTCCTGATGCCCTAGAAATGTCTGTTGCTAACATTCTTCCAAATATCTTTCTTTGATACTCGAGGGCGAGTAAATGATAACAGAATTTTCATTTTTGGGTGAACTATGCCTTTCAGCAAAAGTTTCCATTTGCTCTCTATTTAATCTCATTGATGTCTATGATAATCAATTGATGTGTTAAAGACATCTGTGATTTTTGGGAGATTTTTCCTCTAGAAAGCCATGACAATAAACAGCAAATGGAATCTTTTGCTTTAATATTCTTCTACTCTAGATATTTTCCCCTGAGATAAAGACACTTTTTAAATTGTGCTAGTGATACATTACCATTTCATATCCTGATCTTCTGGCACTACAGAGAAAAACATGAGGGCTGCTTCAGAACACTTTCAAAGGGAGAAATCTGTGAACGGGACAAGCAAGACACAAATACAGTAAAAGAGCACTTGCTAGTGGCTTATACGTGCACAACAGCATGCAATGCAACTTAGTGAGAGCAGGCGCTTGTGAGATTACAATCATGCTGACAGAGTCTAACCACAGACTCTTAAATGTTGACATCACTGGCTTTTGGCTTTTCTTGTTGGAAACCCCCTGTTGTTTATTCTTCATCGTAAATCAGCATGACGTTAGCTTATTAGCATTGTGGATTTCATTACAAGAAATGGACAAGATTTCCAGGCCTTTGTTTGCTATGTTATCTTCAAAAATATGTAATACTAAAAATGTTGCATTGTAACTTCCCATAAAATAATGGAGTTTTGTGGTTTTTAGTGCATGTCTAATGTGAGGTTTAGGGCCATGTATACCAGCGTACTTGTGAAAGTCAATATCTGTAATATTTTAGCTGATACGTGGATTGAATATTTACAGCATTCCTCAGACCAAACGTTTTCTCAGCTTGCACTAAAAAACACTCAATTGAATCAAAGTACTTTCCCAACCTTGCCACTGAACAAATTTGTGAAAGAAATCTCCAACTTTAAAGGCATAGTTCATCCAAAAATGAAAGTTTGTTTATCATTTACTCGCCCTCATGTCATTCCAAACCTCTACGACGTCTGCAAAACACAAAAGGAGATATTTTGAAGAACGCTGGTAACCAAACAACATTGAACCCCACTGACTTCCATTGTATGGACACAAAACCACTGAGACATTTCTCAAAATATCTTCTTTCGTGCTGCACAGAAGAAAGACTCGTAGGTTTTAAACAACATGAGTATTAACACAATATCCGACGTTTTTAATCCTGAGCCACAAGCATTCTGTTATGCTGCCTGGAAAAAAAACTTTGTCTAATTCGCTATTTAGTCAAACACAAATAAACACAAGATGACGTGAACTGTCATTAGGACGTACTTAACACATGCTACAGATGGAAACATTAGTGTAATATGACACCACGATTGAGCAGAAATCATGCTGAAGGACAGCATGTGGAGAAGACGTACATAAACGTGTCTACTGCCATGTTTGAATGAATCCCGTCTGTATATGTGCCCCATTGCGCCCCACTGCTGCTTGGCCAATCTGTCTGGCCTTCGCGTTCAGTTTTCAGGTCATAACCCGACATGGCGCCGGCTTTATTAGGTCACGGCGTGGCACCAGCCTGGCATCGCCCGCACACGCAGGGTTGTCCTGGCAACCATCTGCCCTTTGTCACTGCGTCGCCTGCTGGGCATGCCTTGACACGCCAAACCTTGAGAACTGACAAGGTAACAAATATTCCAGCTCAGGAGGATACACATGAACATGAGGGAGAGAGCGAGAGAGCGAGAGAGACTATTTTCAGTAAAACCGACATTGGCAATGATGATATTTAACCATTTTAAATAAATAAATTAAGTTTTGATATTATAAAAAAGTTACAGTATAATTTTATTTTGTTTATTAAATATCGCGCGAATACGTGTTTTTCTGTGTCTTTGGTGCGTTACCCATGCATGTATTAGACACGTAAAATTGCAAATATTAAAGTGTCGGAACAAAAGATGCATTCTATCTAAAAGCGAATGCGAACCCAGACCTGCCTGAAACGCCTCGTGTAACCACACCCCCACAAATCTACGTCAGTTCGTGGTATGATTTGACTAAGACCGCCCAAATGTATACGCAAGTAAGGTGGGCGTACCTGTCAGCACAATTGCTCTGGAACCTGATGTTCCAAATATGGTAAGAGGCGTTACATTTCCATCACACGCTTGCAGTATTCGACCAATCACTACGCACTGGTTAACTGGCCAATCATAGCACACCTCGCTTTTCAGTGCGATGAGCTTTGTAAAAAATCTGTGCGTTTCAGAGAGGCGGGGCAAAGAGGAGATACAAACATGCACGGTATGTGGAAAATACAGCGTTTTTGAACCTTAAATCGTGTAAACACATTGCATTACATCGAAACCCCCGTCCGATAATATTCGTTTTAGCCGTGTCATATGACCCCTTTAAAATATTTGTATGTCATTCTTTCCTTTTTAAGATATGGTCCCTATGTATACAGTAACAAAATGTTGCTATGCAACACAAAGAACGATCAGCTATTGGATGCTGCAGGATGACGCAAATAGTGCATAAATTGCTATTGACCAATTACCAACAAAAACTGAAACATTTGATTTTAAACATACATAAAAAAACTACTTGTCTAAATTAGATTAACAAATAAATTATTATTTAACAAATTATTTCATTACTAATTTGGCTTTTTTAAATCAACCCACCAAGAGTGAAATTTTGTTAATTATTTTTTGTAATTATTAAATACAGTTTCAATTGTTAACATTGAAGAATAAACAATCCTTGTAAACAGCATTTTTAGATCTTAGTACATCAATATAATCTTTTAATAATACAAACTTAAAAAAGTATACATATTTATTTAAATAATGTGTTAACATCAGTTAATGTGCTAACTAACAAAAACTTACACTGAAAATTGTATTTGCATTAACCTACATGTACACAACAAAGATAATAAATGCTGTAACAATACAGCTCATTGTTAGTTCATGTAAATGCATTAACTTATATTAATAAATAAAACTTTATTGTAAAGCGTTACGACTAAATCTTTATAAGAAACTATGAAAATGTTTCTTATAAAAACAAGGTGCAGGAAACGAGTATTCAGAAAGGATTCATTACTACAAAGGTGCAAATGTCAAATAATTCCTGATTGTAACTAACAACATGTCAAGGAGCTCTTCACATACTGACATTCTGGGAACCTGTTATCCGGTCATCTAGGTCATCTGGCTAGATCCCAGGAACTATCAAATGATGACCACAAGCCCAGTCTCTAATAGACCAGATGTTTGTGGTTCAATGATTGTAAACAGTCTGTCTTGCTGGAATCAATGAACAAAGGCTATATAATTCAATTAGAACAGTACAACACATTGAGATTTGTTTGTTTGCTTGCTTATTGTTCTGAATTAGTAGCTTTGGTTTTTATCAACTTAATTGATTATAACTCATCCGATTCGTACAGATTTTACGAGGTATCTAATTCGTATGAATTAGAGGGGCAGTGCTAGGGGTGGGCTAAAGGGGCTGAAGCCCCGAATGTGTTCAGTAAAGTCCCGAATGTTGTTATTACCATGCCCTGTACGAATCACTTAGGGGCCGTTCCCTTTATGTGTCTTTTGCACGTGCAAATTCGTTATTTCAAATGTAGACGTGCTGAAACTGTGTTCAAATAGAGAGTGAAACGTAGTTTCAGGTTTTTTTCATGCGCGTTCATTCACATTTCGCATTCACAATTTGAGTTTCAGAATGCCGCAAGTGCAGGAGCGCTTGTAAAAAAACGGAATAAAGGGGCACATTTTCCATGTGTTTTTAGACGTCCCATATATTTTTTAAGTGTATACCGTGTATTCTGACATATGGATGTCTCTGGGCTAAGCCCCGGATATCCCCTCACCCTAGAACCGCCCCTGTGAATAAGTGCAAAGTGAATTATATAAAAACGTACAATTATTACAAAAAAAAAACACTAATAATAAAGCCCCACCCCTAAACCTAACATCACTGGTGCGAAAGCAAATTGTACTAAAACGTCAATATGAGATTGTATGAATTCATAGGAATTAGTCACCTCTCTAAATGTTATGAATCACCATGATATTCTATGACAATAGTGCAAAACAAGCTCCAAAACTAAAGTCAAATACAAGTTGACTCACAAGCGTGAGTGTGTAACATATGTAATGAGTGTTTTTAAACACAGAATTGTTAAATTACATAAAACAAAATCTCTTACCAAACACACAATTTAGTTAGAACAAAATGAACCTGTTACACGTATCAATATAATGTAGTTATTCATCCCCAAACTGCGCTCTCATGTCTCATGCACGCAGAGAACGACAGATTGGAACCCTCTATCATTTCACAATCCATCTATCAGTCCCTCATGCCTCTTCTATCATTTCCTCATCTCTCTCGGCCTTTCCCTGGCTACTGGTGACAGCTTGAAAGGTACGGACGGTAAGAGCTTTGGCAGCTCGCTTCCCCACGCTTGGACACAATGAAACATTACTCTCAGATACATCTTCCGTGTTCAACACACAGTCCCAGGACAGGCTTATCGGCTCTGCCCAGGAAACCTGAAGTCAAGCCATGTTATGCTGAGCGGCTTCATGTCCAATGTCTTTTTTAAAACTCAAACACTCTCTTTGTCCTCCGCCTTGCACCGGAAAGCGACCTTGCCTTTTCGGCGTGACCCTCAAGGACAATATTAAAACATTACCATATCAATATATGACATTTCAATGGCAATACTGTCTTTCAATTTGAATTCATTAGGATTATAATAAATTATAGAAGATATAATGTTGCTTAAAGTCTCAATCAGGGATTGCTTTTATGAAATTATAGTTTTTACTGTTGAAATTTACTTTTTACTTCATTGACTCACATAACACAAACAACCATGATGTTGTCTCTCATTGGTTCATCAGACATGAAAAGGAATTTTCAACATTTTATTATTAAGAAGCTTCCTGCCAAAGAGCTACAATGCATGTAAAGGAAACCGGGGCAAGTTGTCACACAGGAAAGTTGTCGCCATTGTCATGTTTCAGTAACTTTAACGTTTAAAATCAAAAGCCTATTGCATAAATTATGCTTAGTTTATTGGTTTTAATAATTTCAATCAAAACTGAGTTAGAATATTTATTGTGAAATATATAATTTTGTAGTGATTAATATAATTGATCGCAATTAATCTGTTGGATTTACCTACAGTATGACGTTTTTGATGTTTTAAGAATCATTATGTCCCTCTTAATTGCGTTAACTGCTTCAGTTTCAGTAAAAAGACATTAAAGAGCATATATTTTGCCTTTTTATTGGCAAATTGTGACAGCTTATCCTATAGAATGACTATTTGGCTTGCTAATGGGGCATGTTGTCACAAAAGGTCAACAAGTGTTTATTGAACGTTTCCTAAAAAATTCAGCAAATAATACTGTGATCCTCCTTGTGTGAAGATTAGGAATTCGAAATGTGAATCTTTTTAGGAAATAACAGCAGAAATGTTCAATAGCCAAGACCTTAAAATGCATGTCCGTGATTTCAAAAATGTATTAAAAAGTGTAATAACAAGTCTTGGTCTCGCCTATAACATTTTATTACACACGGTTTCTCATACGTTAACACGCATTCAAGTGAACACTGCCAGTAAAATCAACACACAAGTACACACACGGCCCAGACGCTATAGAGGAAAATAAAAGTGGTACACAGATGCCAGCCCGAAACCACAAACTGGACACTAGTAGAAAAATAACTGAATGAATTGAACTGCTCTATTGCTTTGTGATCTATCTTAATGTCTAGAACACAATATTATATAAGCCGACTTAGCTCTTTAATACCGCTACGGAAAAACACTTACAGATTTTCAAGCCAGGTAGAATTGAAAAGATGCAAGAGGGGGTGAAACAGAAAAGAAAGAGAAGTCGCCCACAGGAAGAAATTCATTTCCTGCGGCATATAAGCAGCAAAGAGTATCAGTACGAAAAACCTGGCGGACCGATAAGAAAAATTCCCTCGTTACTTTGATAACCATTTGTTCATTTCCTGACAACAACAAAAAAATTATAAATCTCAAAAACTGAAACGGGGGGCAGTTTTTTCCCGCTCCTTTTCTTCCTTCTCTCCTTCATTCCATCCGCAATATGGCAGCGGAATGATAATCGGAGCATCGGTTATCGCAGGGTATTTGTTCCTTGTGGGAAGAGGCCCGGTGACAGAAAGGGAGGGGGCTGCTACGGTTTGACTCTCACTTTTGTGTCAGGGCCCTGCACTCCGGACAAGGGTGGATTTGCATTTTAATAGATGCAATTTATAGAGTTCGCCGCCGCATTCGGCGCAGCACAAGTGGCATCATTAAGTTAGCTAAGCCGGATTAGTCCTGATGAGGGGTCAGATAACAGCAGCGCCGAGCCAGCTTCAAGACCCACGAGTCATGTATGAGACGCCAGCAAGTGTGTGTCTGTGTTAACCTGTTTGTATGAGAGTATTTATTGGAAACATCTGCAAAAATAATTAAATGGTCGATCAGAAAGTGAGTGAATGTAGTGATATAACCATTGGTTTCATGCTGAACAAAACGACAGAAACCATCATAGAAATTCTTATGGATTGAATGGTCATAATGGGAATTGTATTGGCTTCAATAGAAAAGGGTCTTAACTGGTGGGAACCAACAGAACACCATTCAATTCTACTGGAAGGAGACCCAAAATACACACATGTAATGGTTTTAATGAACAGCTAATGGTTTATAGCAATGGAAAGCATTGGAGTATCTATTTATGCAAATGTTTGTT
This sequence comes from Triplophysa rosa, assembly GCF_024868665.1. NCBI lineage: Eukaryota > Metazoa > Chordata > Actinopteri > Cypriniformes > Nemacheilidae > Triplophysa > Triplophysa rosa. The sequence continues at coordinate 4,725,784 of NC_079893.1, forward strand.
TTCATTTCATATATCTCCACATGCAGATTGTCTTCAATCATGTAGGAGTAAAAAGCATTCGCTTGTAAGAGGAAAAGAGAGATTAACAGAGAAGACAGCTGCCTGGTCTTGAATTTACCACTGCATTGTGGGTAAGGAGTTGCAGTCTGTCAGTCGAAGACCAACGGACTGTGGAAGACACACCTCGACGACCGCGTAAATAAGAGATTATGCAACGGGCAATAAAACTGCAAAGCGCACCGGGTTCTGTTTGTGCGTTTGTGTGTCACAGAGAGAGTGTGTATTCGCGTGCATATGTGTATTTGTGCAACTGTGCGTGTACAGCATTATTAGAAATGCAATATTCATGCCTGAGCTTGCACTTCTACAGAGGACCTTCATAATAGTTTGACTTTGCAATAGTATGTGGGAATTTTGTGTTCTTTATTGAACAAGTCCTCTTTGTGGGTGTAGGTGTAGCCTACTTTGACTTTGAGAAGGTTTGACATGGCCTGGTCTCACGTCGTACCAAAATGAAAAAATAAAAACTACAACCTGAAATGAAAGAAAAGCCTTCAACAAATCAGGTTTTAAAATCCAAATCACTAAAATGTCATATGAGGTTGTGCTATAAGAAAATTGACCATGGTTTTAATATAGTGCAGTAACCGTGTGTTTTTTTGTGGATTGATTACCATTTGTATTACAGTACCATAGTTTTACTGAAAATATTATAGTTAAACTAAATAAATGGATACTAAGGTAAAACTATAGTATTCGCTTATTAGGACTAGATGTTATATTCCCACTATTTCAGCACAGTTGAATTGCCCAATAGGACATGGCTACTACGGTTTGACTACAAATTAAACCAATATAAAAAACTTTAATTACTGTAGTGAAAACACGGTTTATTTTTTTTAAGGGATTTAAATGTAAGAAGCAGTAACTATACGATATTATAGTTAATCAACATATCAAGCAATTATCGTAACTGGCCTGATACAGAAAATGATGCCGCTATGAAGACGTGCTGGTTAGAGTGAAGAAAATGTAAAAAATATATTAAATATTTATATTATTTATATGTACAAATTACAGTCTGCCTCTGAAAAATCTGCAGTGATTGATTTAATTTAATTATTATTTTTAAACATTATTGGAAAAATGCACTTTCGTTGCATCAATTTATTCATGTCTAACTATCTTTTTGGAAATGAGACCTCAATTTTGAAACCAAGAATAAATATAATGCATAATTCATTAGCTAAAATAAGATGGAAAATCAGCATATTGGAAACTGGCAAAAAATCCTACATCATGCATGCATAAACATAACTAAACTATGTTTGAGTTTACACGTTAGGGCTGTCAAGCCCTAACGATTAATCGCGATTAATCGCATCCAGAATAAAAGTTTGTGTTTACATAAATACACATTTAGGAAATATTTACATGTATTTACATATATTTACCAATCATTTAAATTGTATATAAATGTTTATACATTTTTATATGATATATTTTTATATTATTATAAAAATGTATTATATTTTCATATTATTATATTATATTTTTATTTTGTTATTAATATTTTATATTTTACTTAAATATATGCATGTATGTTTATGTGTTTAGAAACACACGGACATAAATTATGCAAACACAAATTCTCATTCTGGATGCATTTAATCGTGATTAATCGTTTGACAGCCCTACTACACCTACATACCAGTGTAAAATATAAAATCCAGACAGGACTGGTAACATTTGTCTCAATAGGCCAATATTGTAAACCACGTGTTTTGGCTGCAGCACATGAAAAATACTAACACCGTTTCGTTCAATTAAAAAAGTGAACTCGCAAATCAAGGAGATTAAAATCAATAACGTTTTTTTCAATATCCAACTAACTAATCCTTTACCTGCCTGTAATAAATTGGACTTGTGCATTTAGCCCCATGTTTTGGCTTATTAAAACCTTTTAACGTTCCCCATTATGCTGATATGCGGGCTGGACCCTGACTCTCACCTAATTGTGTGTATTTTAAAAAGCCATTTTCTGTTACACTGCACAAATCCATTATATCAGTGACTTTCGCAGTAATAATGCGATTGAATTAATGCACCAAAACAGATTCCGCGGCGTGCGGAGAGAGACAATGACAGATGCCCTTATTGCGAGCACGCCACCTCTCCACCCTGTTATCAATACTATTAGTGCGGGTGTTAATAAGGGGGAAGTATTAAAAAGCCCTTGTGTGTGTCAGTCTGGGAGTGGATGTGGAGAGGGCCTCATAGTTGCTGATAAACCCTGACACCTCACAGCGGGGTTAAAGTGACACACAAAGCCTGTGCACAGAGACGGACGGGAGGGGCTCTTATCAACGTGTTAGAAGGGTCCGGATTCCCTCTAATTTCTCAAACAAAAAGAGAGCTGTATTATTCAGCTTTCTTAAAATGTGATACTTTTTTGGCGAAACGATTTTTTGGGAGACGGAAGGCCTACCGTAAGAGAAAAAAAATGTTGTGACTTATTTATAATAAATAAATGTAATAAAAATGCAGGCCAACCAAAGACCTGATTACTTGGTTTGGTACGTTTAAATATAAACTTGGAGTTGAATTTGTTGTGTTAACAAATAAGAAGAAATATTTACCGAAACAAAACAGAGTCTAACTACTGGAGACAAGCATGGTCACTTTGCAACTATTTGCTGCAATTTTTTTCATTTTCTACAAGAAAACACCTTCTGATCTCAGAATATTCATTAAAAGGAATCTGCATGTCATTTTTGCCACAAATAATATTTGTTTTTATCCATTTACAGCATAGAAAGACACAAAGTGTTACAAATACTAATACAGATCTATTCTGTATTGCTGACAAATGCAACAAATACTTTGAAAGCAAATGTAAAAAATGAATGAAATTTAAAATGTACTGTTTTAAAAGTCAAGGCATCTAATGTTCCCAAATCAAATTGAAATGCTATATTTCTCTCTGTCATTACGTCTTTACAAAGTTGAAAATTAGCATCTACACTTTATAAAACATGATTGTTGTTTCAGGTCACAAATTGTGAAACCCACACTCCTCCAGAGGCCAGATTTGTATTTAGTCAGCTTTATTTAGTCTGATTTCCATTTGTGGAATATGTTTTGTCAGTCGCCGAGGCAGAGGGATTCATTTACGATTGTACCAAATGAATATCAAACATGTTTATTCTAAAAGCCAATAATGACTAATGACGTTTGTCATATTGCCTATATGAATATTTAATGAAATTAATATATCTGTGACAGCAGATTTCATTTTGCCTATATTACAAATGTGTAAACACATCGACTGCGGCTGAATGCGAGTGTGTGTGTGTGTGTGTGTGTGTGCGTGTGTGTGTGCGTGTGTGTGTGTGTGTGTGTGTGTGTGTGTGTGTGTGTGTGTGTGTGTGATATACCCTCCCCTCTCACAGGACCCTTATCTCCAGGCTAGTGATCACAGAGTTTATCTTTTTAATTATGTGGCAGGTCTCTTCTAAAGACAGACGGGAGGTGTGTGTGCTCGTGTGTTATTTCCGTTGTCAGCAGTAGCGTCTCGGTCCCTTCTCATTCAACATCAAAATCAGCCAATTCCCGTTGCACCCCCTCACCTTTCTATCAGGACCTCTGTGTTAGGGGAACCGGGGTCCCCGTTCGACCTGCGCTGGGAAAAGCGCAGATAAGATTTCTCCCCTCTGTCAGATAAGGTTTACGCAATTTTCCTCTTTATAAAATCCTGAATTTTACACACTATAACTACATACACCATAATAATAATGTTCATATTTTGAAGTGTATCTTGTATGTAGAATTAAAGGGTCAGTTCACCCAAAAATGAAAATTCTATCATGAATTACTCACTCTCTAGTTGTTCCAAATCTGTATAAATTTCTTTGTTTGGTTGAACAGAGAGAAAGATATTTGGACAAATGCTTGTAACCACACAGTTCTCGGACCCCATTGACTACCATAGTAGGACAAATTACAATGAAATGCCCCAGAACTGTTTGCTTTCCTATATTCTTCAAAATATCTTCTTTTGTGTTCAACAGAACAAATTTAAACAGAAGTAATTTTTCCTATTATGGTAGTCAATGGGGTCCAAGAACTGTTTGGTACAAGCATTCTTCCAAATATCTTTCTCTGTGTTCATCTGAACAACACAATTTTTTTTATTACAAAAATGTCAAAGAAACAGCATGTGGTGTGTCTGGGCGAGACGCTACGGGGTGCATTATTATCAGTCATCTTGATATGTGTCAAGAAGACTACCTTTAAAATCTTTGCCTTTCATGGCGGGGTGCTCAGCCACGGTTTGTGCCTGACATCCGCTCAATATACGGTCTAAGGTCAAGCCTACACATACTGCATCATGGAATGCTAAGACTGTGGATTTTGAAGCCTCTCTCGATTTAGCATTCGCTCTGGAGTTTTAACCTCTTCTCTAAAATTAATACTATGGGAAGCCAGACTGTAGTCAGACACATGGTACCACTATAATCTCGAACATCTTTCAAAAATACAGAGGATGCATGCGCATGTCAAGACGGGCATTACTGCGTGACTCCACGAAGAAACGTTGGCCCTCTACAAATGTCCCTGCGGTGCCACATCCTTACAATCTATCAAATACGTTTTCTGTTAGTCTAGATCTAAAAATGTCAGATCTAAAATGTCATTTATGAATGTCATTTATGTATAATTTATAATTTTATACAATTAATTAATTACAATATCCGTTGGCCAATGGTTGAATATTTCTGCCGTTTTAAGAATAATTTGGTGCTTCAAAGACATTTTAAATATCAAATAAAAGGTCAATAAAATGGCAGCTTCCCTGTGTGACAACTTACCCCACAGTGTGACTTCATTGGGGCATGTTGTCACAAAAGGAACAAAACAATGACTTCTGGGGGTTTGAAAACATGGTATTAAAGGGATGTGGGGAATTACTTAAAAGATATATGTTCTCATAAGAGGCCAAGTATAAACAAGTATACCTTTCAAAATCTAGTAGCATCAAAATGGGTTTTGTGGGTTATTGCATTGCTCAATTGTTATTAATTGCGAAGCTGAATATTATGCTACCTCATTAAATAAAATACCACATATATACACAACGGAAACAATGCAAACACATCCGCCAAGGAACAAATGCTCCTAGCAGGTAGGCCAACTCATCTAAATAAATCTATTTTGTGTCCTCTCAAGGAGCTGTCAGCTGACCCCGTGTTGCAGGTTAAGGGTTAAACGGCTGTAAATGGCGACGACGAAAGCCGCAGGCGGTGGCTTTGGGAGATAACCTCCTCGCGATGCCTCCTACCCTCATATTAACCCCAACATGAGGGGAGCCACCCACATCAGTGGCAAACAGCCCCTGCTCGAATTTAAATGAAGCGTACCGTCAATAAGCCTCCTCTGTGTATGAGACGTCCAGCACAGAGACAAGAGAGATTAAACAACAACAATGCAAAATTCTGTCAAATGTGCTATCAACTTGACTCTAGAACAATAACCGTTCTAATGAGATAATGTCTTGAAATCAATGATTGGCAATTACTGTAGACAAAACTGTAATTCAATGCATGCCATTTTGGATCGTGATGTGCTAATATTATTATGCGTTTATCCAACAATACACTGACCACATCTAGGATAGAATATAGACTACAGACAATAAAAAGGTTTTGTATAACCCTTTGTTTTTTATATTGTACAAAACACATTGTCTGGTACAGACGATGACATTACATATCACAAAGACTGACAGTAACAAGACAGTAAGTCAACTAATGTAATTTAAAGGGATAGTTCACCCAAAAATGTAACTTCTGTCATCATTTACTCACCCTCAAGTAGATTTTTTTGTTCTGTTGAACAAAAAGAAAGATATTTGGAAGAATGTTAGCAACTGACAGTTTTGGGGCATCATTGACTAGTAGCTAAAATTATTGTATCATTTTTTTGTTCTGTTGAACACAACATTTTTGGGTGGAGTATCCCTTTAAAAATAATAGAAGCACTATCAACTCCTCATCCTCATACAGAAAATCCACTGTAAATACACATATTGCACAACCCCGGCTTAAACTTTATAAAATACTGGCCTTGTTATCTAAACACCAATATTTTCTGGCAGTTTTTTTCCGGCAATTATCATGTTTTACATTTTTTGCTTATGCAGCATTGATGTACAGGGTTTATCTTGCCATCAACCTCTAGTGGTGGTTGCGAGTATCAAGTGATCATATTTAAAAACATTTTTATTCTCATGTCAAATGACAAAAGTATAAAAGTTAAGGGCACAGTGCTAAAGCACATATTACAAAATTGATTTGATAATCAATATTAAAACTTTCAAATATTAATGTACTTTGTAACAAGTGAATTAGCATTTCTGTGTATAAAGTTTTTGTAAGTATTAAGTTATTCTCAGACAATTTTCAAGTCATCATCGTGGTGGCAATACACCACCAGTACAATTGTAGTTACAGTATATTTACAAAATATATATGTGATATGAATAGTAGGCTACATTGAAAAGCTTAAGCTTGTTTTTCCTATACTAAAACACTCCAGACAATCCAGACAGATGTTATTTTTCTCCATAATAATAGTTACAGTAACACGAGGTCAAAAGTGAAGCGCACAAAGGTTATACGCAGCCCCGCGAGTGAATTTGGCTCAGGGTGTGAAGCTTTAATGAGCATTGGGGAGGTCTGGTACTGGAGTGGTTCACATTATCTATCCCGGACCTGAGTTTTTGATCTAACTCTCGCACTAGACCTCCATGACTGCAGCATCATAGAGGTTATATGGATGTCAACACTGCAAATCATGCTATAATGACTATCCCACATGCTTCACTCGCACTAAATGCTGAATCCATCCATTGTCTTTTAACTGTCCGTTTCCATCTCGCTAACCCCATTAGGATGGATGTGGTCCACATATGATAGAGTTTGGTCACAGCTGTCTTGCTTTGCAATAGTAACCGAAAATATACAATACAACGCTCCAGTCACCGGTGTAAAAAAAGGATTAGGGGAATTTGGGTAAATGCAATATACTACCTTTGTTCAGGAGCACGTTGACAGTTGTCCTAAATAACTTTTATTGTTAGTCTATATGCAGGAGCATGTTTAGAATGTCAGTCACACACATGTAGAAACACATTCAGTAGACATACACTGTACGGTCCTTTCAGATGGAAACAGATATTTGGTCTCATTTTCTATTGTACTGGTCTTTAAATATTTACATAATAAAATAATGTATTGTGTATACGTAAATGTTACTAAATTACACTTAGATTTAAAGTTTATGCATTGAGAGACACTCCTCATCATATCCTTAATCCCAAACCTAACCAGAATGTGCACAATTAATATCAAATTCGGCTTTTCTTATGCAAGTACGCAGTATTCAGAGACACTTAATATAACATGGCACACATTTTTGTAAAATTGTAAATGAAAGTAAAAACATTCAACTTTCGAAATTGACTAATGATGTCCAAATATATTTTTAACAGCTGTTGTGACTCTCATTGGTCTTCGTGCATTTCTTCGTTTTACATCGTAGAATAATAATTGTATTTACTTTATATATTTATACAATATTTTAGAGAGCAGAGTGTGTTCTTGTGTTTACGCAGCATCTGTTTGTATGATATCCCAGTGATTCTGAAGGCTGAGGGCCTCCCGGTGCAACCATGGTACAGTGATCGGCTTTCTCAAGTGTGACTGCGAGCATTGTTCTGCCAAACAAAGTCCTCACACTGATGTGCAGAACCCGCTTAACAGATAGAACTTCTTTAACTTTATACTGTTAAGCTGCAAAACATAGATATCAAGATTTACGTTCAGCTGCAAGAACCCAGCGAACACAGTCCACTTTGAAATCTAAAACAATATTTGACCCTTATGTGCGAAATGGGACAAAATAAAAATTGACATTTCAGATTTTTTGCTTTAAATCCTTTTCTCTTGTGCATTTGAATGATTTGTTTTTCTAATTTCATTTAAGTGATTAAAACACATGGAGGTTTACGTGCTAAAATAATTATTCACATTATGTTTTTATGCATGCATATGTACACTAAACGGTACTTGTTTGGCCAGGGAACTTGTTATAAGCCTCTGTTGGGGAAAAGCCTAACATGACCCCCTTATTGTTCTGTTTCTTGGACAACATGACTCATGATCAGATCTTTGACTGGCAGCTCTATGGCATTAGTGTGGTGCACAATGGGAAAGGGCAGCAACAGGAAGTGCATCTTTCCTCAGTTACTAACCCACATCTGTTAATGGGCTATTCTTAGCTGCTTTTGAGGTGGCCTAAACTGATGTCATTTTAGCTTAATTTCATATGCCCTTAAAAATATATAAGGAAGGTGTTACATGGGTGTGAGGCATAGGCCTAGTGTATATTCACATTTTATTTAAATAATAAAAATTATATATATTTAGGATATTTAATACTGGACCTAAACACTTTAGGCATCTTTATGTTGCGTGTATATAAACAAAAAAACTGCTTAAATGCTTAATAAACAGAACAAATAAATAAAGAGTACGTAAATAAAGTGTGGACATGTTTAAAATTGACTGAAAAGGGTGGTGACTGCCTGAGCCAAAACGCCAGAAAAATAACTTTATCTGAACTCTATCTAATATATAATTAGACTTTACCATGACACGAAAACCTCTGGTGGTTTGCGGAACGACTTTCTGATGTCTTAAAAACAGTGTTTATCTGACAAATGTTTTAGCTTTAGACGTATCCGCCTTTGAAAATTGTGACAGTGAAATTTTAATTATCTTTTGCGGAAAGTAGAAATGCTATATTTTCTACATTAATTCACTAAATAAAGTGTATATTTTAAGAGATAATTTAGCCTATACGATACTTTGTCGCTTAACGTCACTTGTAGGTGTGAAGACAAAAGAGATGACAGATTTACTTTTATAAACGATACAATATAGCCTGCAAAAAGTCATAGTCATATATTAATAATGTGTATTTTTAATGATTATTAATATGGATATTATATTAATGTGGATTCTGCACAGGTTCCTACATATTAGCTACTAAATTCGGCAAATAGGCTATACTTATATATATATATATATATATATATATACATATTCTGAGTATTAATTGAAAACGAGTAATGTTTTACAAATTGCATTAGATTGTATTGAAAACTTAAAATCTCAATATTCGTTTTAACAAACCATAATTATGATTTCAATATTGCAACAGTTCACGGAATTAAAACGGAGAAATAGGCCTATTTGTTAATTGTATGATTTGTTTCTTAATAAATAAAAATATTACAACTACTAAGTCCACATTTTAAAATGATAAATATTTTAAACATGTAAAAAATACGTTTGCAAGACAATAATATAACTCACGTGCATGTATTCCCTATTGAAAACGTGGTCTAGATTCAGTTCTGTACAAATGTCTGCTGAAATCAGCATGTATTTGCACGTCACCTTCAACACATCTCAGTCCCCGTGAAACGGCGCGGGTGAGTCTGCACAGGTCTAGCAGAAATTAAACAGGAAGATGTCGTGGACATGAAGCCGTGCGGTTTGTTGTAAACAAGTGACTGTGCGCCACCTCCTGGGGATTCGCAGAAAATTCAGCAACAATACAAACGGCCGCAGAGCAGGCTTCATTTATAACCGACGTGTGAAAAATGGCAAGGATGGATTACAGTCGCACAAAGCTTGTTGTTTTCTTTACAAAGGAATTTAATAAAAGATGTTATATAACTAAGATAATAGCGCCGTTTGTAACATATAACCCTGTTGAATAGAAATCATCACAACAATTCTGGTTCAAATGGAATTGATTTTATTTTATTGGGAACTAAAATGGTCGGGTCTCTGCTTATGTGTTGGGTTCTACTGGTGGAAGTTAATCTGTCGGATGGGAACCAGTAGAACCCCATTAAATCCTACTGGAATAAGGCCCAAAACATAACAGAACGTAATTTTAGCAGGGAAGTACGACACTGTCCTAAAACGCCGAACTGTACCAGAAGGCATTTTCCCTCGACGACCTACGCCATCACGTCTCACGGAAAAAGACTGTAATTAGTGCGCTTTGACGTGTGGCTAAACGTGGCATGTTCATTACCGCACCCACTATGAATTTATCTCTTCCTATAGGTCTTTTTTTTACCACAGATGCTCATTCTGATGGCTTGAGATGAGAGAGAGAGAGAGAGAGAGAGAGGGAGAGAGAGAGAGAGAGGGAGAGAGAGAGAGAGAGAGAGAGAGAGAGAGAGAGAGAGAGAGAGAGAGAGAGAGAGAGAGAGAGACGATTCTAGTTACCTTGACACCCTAATAGACTGCTTTCTTCAGTGCAATCGAGCAAACCAGTGAAGCAAAAACCATTTAGGTAAGCAACATAATCACAATCAGATCACTGCCCATCTCCCCATTTCATCTGCGTATGTATACACTCTGGCTAACTCTTCTTTTTCTCATCCTCTTGTGGATGCGTTTTAATATTTCTTTTCATGATTCTTCCCAGTATCATGTCACTTTCCCTCGCGCATCCTCCAGTTAAAAGAGATGCCGATGCTGACTTTAATCTAGGCGAGGTAAATGACCTCTCGGATGAGCCCGGGTCGCTATCTGCGGCTATAGAAGTATGTTATCACCGTTATTAGAGCACGTTAAACAGTGGCGGAGAGTGTTGAGACACCGGGCGAAATTGGAAGCTTATTGTGATTGATGGGTTCCTATTAGGTGCGCGCCGTTATCGCGGCGGATGGAGGGGAACGGGGCACTGAGTTGTAACACAACAGATTACCTGAGCCTGTAGTCTCCCGAAGGATGTTTAAATAAAACAGTTGCTCTCTTTAGCTCTCCTTTTTTCTCCCCACACCTTCATTTTCACTCGCGGGCCACTCAGCCTACCCAACGTCATGTGCAATTTGCCCGAGCCGCTCCACTCAATAAACTGACATTGCGCTCATATTTCCTTTTATTTCCCCGACGATAAAGGAGAGAGTAGTATGGAGAGGGAATCGTATTTTGCTCCGCGCTCTTGCACCGATTTTTTTCTCCCATTTCTTTCCTTTTTGGCGCGCCGTGCCAACATGATTGATTGTGACTCGCAAACCGGGTGTCCGGCTCTGCCCAACAAATGACTTTGGCCCCTACCAGTAGACCTTGACCAGACAGAAATCAATATTTCACCATTAAAATCTATCAAAGAAGAGTTAAGGCTGCAGCTGTCCAAGGCGCCCTTTTGGCGCGGTGCGCACATTAAAGCCGACACTTGTAGTACACGGGTAATCAATATATAGTGGTTCACATATCATTTGTGGTCACCTTTTGGGTCGTGATGGATACTTGGACGAGTCGTGATTCATTTTGTCACCCCATTAAGGCGAACTGTGTCAAGTCGTTCTTTCGATTCATCTGGAAGAGATTCCTATTCCTCAAAATCTAAGCGCGAGGGAAGGCAGGGGGAAACGGGTGTATATGAAGAGCACTGGCCTCTGGGTACCCATTTCAATGAGGATCTATGGAGCCTGTTGGAATGTAAAAATCCTTTTGAGATAGAACAACCAGAGCACAAGGGTGAAATAAATACACTTGGAGGCGATCAAACCGTATTTCAATCATGTGCAATAAAAAAAGTAAAAGACTTGAAGTGATAGTTCACCCAAAAACGTGAATTCTGTCATCGGTTACTCAACCGTTTGTCATTTCAAACCAGTATGGCTTTCTTTATTTTGCACAAAAGAAGCTTTTTTGAAAAATGTTGGTAACCAAAAACTAATGGTACCCATTGACTTGTATCTGTTTTGTGTATACAATAGAAGTGAATGGGTACCGTTGGTTTTTGGATACCAGCATTTTTTACAATCTCTTTTTCTGTGTTTTGAAGATGAAAGAAAGCCATACAGGTTTGAAATTACAAAAGGGTTAATAAAAATGACAGAATTTTAATATTTGGTTAAACTATCCCTTTAATCACAAATGTGATATAAAGTGCATACTTTATTATTACAATATAAATTGCTAGTCATGTTTTTGATCCTATTAGTATGTTTTAATTTTAAATTCCTCAATGCTTTAGTTCATCCCCTGCCCAATTTGTTTTGATACATCCCTCATCCAATTCATTTCAATATGCCTCATGATTGAGGGCTGTTTAGCATTCAGGGAGGGGCATCATTTCCACTCGACCTCAAAACAGTTCGACATGGTTACTCGGATGTATAGACATTTAAAGACTAAAAAAAACCAGTTAAAGAACATTACTGTTTTTTTCTGTTACACATAGGCTAGAGCGAGTGTCCCCTGCCATCTTGACCCATATGCTACCATCTTACCTGCTGCAGAGACGATTATTAGTTACAAGCAACTGTCATTAAAAATGGATTTATTCACTCTCTGCAGGGAGCAAGTCTGCCCTCCTGATCATGTGTGCTGGTGTGCCCTCACATTATGATGTGGTCTTTTACAACTAAGCTCATGCACACATTAAACATGAACGACAAAAATGATATTGTGTTTGCCCAGCTAATTCTGTGTTATGGTTTTAGCACCGTTTCTGGATCATATTTATCATTAATAAACAGTCTCAAGATGGCTTATTGTATATGGCATTGTGTGTTGACATACGGGATAAGTTGTCACAATACTAAATAGCAAGGTATTTCATGTTTTTTCAGCATATCTTTGGCAAACAAAAGTGAAAGTGAAGTTTACAGTAAAACAATTACAGACAGTTGGCACCATTTGCACACTGTGTTTGAATAAAGTTCTCCCCATCCTTGGTTTTTCACACCCTGTCCAGTCAAATATTTGGCTATCATCATAAATTTCCATGCGAATACAGTATTATCATTTTCAACTCCCGAATATATTTTGCAGGACATTCTGGTTTAAAATGCCCGTTGTAAGATTTATTGCTGCCAAAATGGGATCTAGAAAAGACAATGAATATTTACGTAGGAACAGGCCAAACGGAGATGGTAGTTCTGTCACATGGAAGAGGAGGAGAAGAAAAAGAGGCTGCAACGATAAGTGATTATGGTTGGGCGCTCTATAAATCATCTGCTGCCGAGCACATTTTCCAGGGTCTTTACTGTTATCAGCACTATATAGACCGAATGTCAATGCCCCTGAATAAATCTCGCTCTCAGCATCTATGTCAAACTGATTCATCATTACGAGACCTTGATCCTGCTTGATCACCACATCAACCCTGTATAAAGGCTGGTGTATGGAAAATGCAGGTAAACGTTAACTTACATGTCACTTCAGCTTGAAAACAGCCTGCTTTTAACTCTTTGTAAGCAGAAGTATTGCTGAAGCTCAAATTGTACCTTAAATGCACTTTAGAGAAAAGCGTTTCACAAATGCATAAGTGTAAAATTCTATTTCTATCTTTTGTCCCCACCACAACTTTGTTAATGAACCAAGGCTATCCAATAAAAATGAAAAGTAAAAAAGTAAATTCCTATGTCAAGTACAAGTGTTAATGCAACACGTTTCGCGCTTGTTCAAGGTTTACATGCATTTTCCGCGGATCGGTGGATAAACTAATGCGCTAATAGGACTATGTACCGGCGTTGTTGATCCTCTTTCTGGCCATTTCTCATGATGGACGATGCGGTCTACAAGCCCATTCATTGCTATAAAGCAGCTTAGTGTCCTGTCAGTCTGCATCAGCACCCCTGCGTAGTGATAGAGGTGCGAGCGTGATGCATTTCACAACCTGGCTAAATTACCTTCGCAAAAGCGCTATGGCGATAGGAAGAAAAACCAGCAACATTAATATATCAAGGCTAATAGGCAAACGGGATGGAGAAACGGGAAGTGGATAACAACGTACCGCGCATGTTATCCACTTGACTTGGATAACAATTTAGGGCTCGTAAACGTGGAAGCCTACACACAAAATTGCCGACAATATCATGCATTTCTTATTGCACCTGTGCGTAAAAGCTCGTGTATTTTAGTGACTGCAGAAGAGGGTTCTGCTTGCCTGCGCATCCGCTATCTGTTAATTGAGGCGAGGGAGAGCGCAGTTACCAGACCTGTCAGTGTTAATCAAGCCTCATCTCTTAACACAAGCTGCGCTTTGCGACGAGCCGAAGATTAATATTCCGAGCGAAACAGATGATAAATCATTTGTACATAATTAGCGCTAGGCAAGGTTATAGCTGACACCAATTTTTATCTTAATTACGGGGGAAATTTGTTCCATTAATTTAATTTGTCGCGCACGGACGCGCACGCGCCTAACAAAGTTAATCTTACACCTGTCAGCGCGCTGCTGAGGTAGGCTGTGTATCCAAACCTGGTTGTGATCTAAATCTCTCTCTACTGCATGCCAACCCAAACGGGACCTCGCGAGGACGTGATTTGAGACGCTCTCGCGTGGCAAAATTCGATGTCTGCAACTGGAGCGCGCCGGATGAAGTTTTGGGCTGTCAGCGAGACTCTGTCTGCTGATTGGTCAGAAATATCCACTGACTCGTTGTAAAACCAATGAGGTGATGCGACGACATTTCTTCACACTGTATTTGCACGGGTGGGCTACTAGGCTACTGTATTTTAAAAGCAAGGTCGGTCACGGTTTAATGTTGTCTAAACAAACACATGTGTGCCCCCTGACAGTGCCCAAATGCCAACATATTTTCGGTTACAGAGCCAAAACATGCTAACATAATAAGTCTTTGCATAAAGGCTAGATATATCGATGTAGGATTTTATAATTGATTAAATTATAATTGGCTGATAATTATTGAATCAAGCGTGGCATTTCATTAAAATCGTTTCACTCTTTGCAAAATGAAAAGGTCTGTTCACGAAGTGGGATATAAAGCAATCTTCTACGGGGGAAAATGTTCGATATCATCTTAATTATTGATCGTGGTGATATTTTCACAAACAAAAGCAGGTAATGCGAAACATTAAATATCACAGAAATCAGAATTGTGGCACAATACTGCCCCCTGCTGGACGGTACATACCGTTGTTATTCGCTGAAATAGATTATAACTTCCGTAAAACACACAAGTATCGATCTATTCGAAATCTTATACACATTTCCCTTTAAAAACAAACAAACAAAAATAAATAAATGGTAAGGCAGGTGTATGTTGAACAAGCTCTAGCCTGTCATTTTACCTATTTGTAAAGCACAACCCCACATACTTGATCTGCTCACCCGCAGTGTTTTGGCGCCCTCTCCTGGCCATTTCTGTGGCCAGCATTAATGACAAATATTCAAAGTTCAGCTTGACTTTGACGTTTAATTTAATAGCAAGGTTACCATAGAAATTTTCCAAATACAAGTTTAACCGAAAACAAAACGTATTTATGAAATATTGCGATACAGATTTAGTACAAACATGAAATAATGGAAAAAACAAACTCATTTGTATTCAAAACCTTGTGCAGATTAATGTATTCTCAAGTATAAATGGAGAAAGCCTCTATTGTTAATTACACGTAGTATAGTAACACTGTTATTTTGAAAACAATGTATGCTTACATATATGCAGCATGTGAATAAATAAACGTACAGTTGTTTCCATTGTGAGAACTGCCAACATGGTAAACTAACACAGTTATGTAAGAGAGAGAGAGAGAGAGAGAGAGAGAGAGAGAGAGAGCGAGAGAGAGAGAGAGAGAGAGAAGAGTGAGTGAGTGAGAGAGAGAGAGAGAGAGAGAGAGAGAGAGAGAGAGAGAGAGAGAGAGAGAGAGAGAGAGAGAGAGAGAGAGAGAGAGAGAGAGAGAGAGAGAGAGAGAGAGAGTTAGTTACGTTCATATATGAAACTCCACTAATGAAACCTTCAAATATTTGAGCTAACGTTGTTTCTATTCGAGGATTTTGCATACGGCAAACACCTGTTGCGATTTTCTTAACCAATAAAATGTGATATTTAGTGAAAGATTTTTGTCCTCAATATTTCTACCAAATATAGAAAATACATTCAATTCTGCCTTTTCGCGAGGCCACTTAAACATCTTTAATGTACATCAGGGAACTAACCAGACGCGACACACTGAACGCAAAGAGTGACGCGAATCACAAAACAGCGTGTAGACAAGTTTATCCGTTTTCATTACTTACAGTATAACAAACTTCTAAGATAAACAGGCGTAGGATAAAATGCATACCTTTACATTTTAAATGTTCGGTGAAGCTTCTGTTTATGTCATGCTGTCTATTTTTTCGTAGTATTTAAATAGTAGTTTCTGAACCTGCCACAATCAATCGCTGCTTGTCCATCTTTGATGATTAATATTCATTATGACAAGCAGGAGACTTCGGAAAGCAACGTGCTAAGAAAAACGAGCAAAAAAAAAGCGAACGCGAGTTCAGTAAATAGTATTAAAATCTATAACTCGTTGCAAATGGGAGAAGTTTAGTGTCGCTACACAAATTCATCAATTGAATAAATAGTGCTATATAAAAATATTGAAAAAGTAGTGCTATATAAAAAATATTAAATTAAACTATAGGACTATAACAAATATTTATATAGCTTTAAACAATAAAATTGTGCGTCTAGACAACAATTTTCACTTCCTTTACATACTTGCATATATCCCTGTCCTTCTAAAACCTTGTATGTCCAAATTCGCTGTTTTTTAGGAAATGGAAAAAAACACTTTACTTTTTCAATGATTACGTATTTTGTTGTCAAAGTTGAAAAGCACTTATACTTTAGTTCTTGGTTAGATATTTGCAAACCCAGTGACAAACATAAGGGTGACTAATAATAATGATTTATGGCAAAAAATAATCACGAAATATGGAGATACGAGGTTACAGAAGGACAGCAGTGATATGCTCTGCTATGCACTCAAATGTATATATTTTCCATGGCAGAAAGTGCATACTTTAAGTAAATCTAAGTAGGTGAACTGGGATGCAGCGTGGTACAGACAGATGGGTGAATGTGTGTGCACTATTTCGCGTTTGGTTAGGACCCTGTATAGTACAGATACAGTATTGTTTGTTATTACGAGCAAATAACACCATCTAACAGATTTTAACAGGGTTGTGGTTGGGGGTTGGTAGGACGGGCAACTGGGAATATGGTCATGGGCTTCTTGATGAGGATATCCACCAATGTCCTCTATGGTATAGCTTATTCATTAGGCAGGAGAAGAATGGGACCACCCATAAACCTTTTGTTTCAAGCCCAGTAATTTTCAGCGATGTCACTGGGTTGACATCACATCAGCCAGATTACGTACACGAATACCTTCCCCTATTTTTGACATTCAAAAAGCACAACCAATTTGTGTAAGAGGTAAAGTAAGTCAGAGCTGTCAAACTGTCATTCTCAGAATGAGAACTAGTGCAGTATTGTACAGGGCTGCAAGGTCTATAGTGTGCTTATTCTCCTGTCTCTAGTCTAAGGAGGACTCGATGTCTCTCCTCATATTTCGTCTAAGTAGAGAGTCACACTTGCAGTCACTCTCTCAGCAGGAAGAGGCGATGATCTTCTCTGATACGTCAAGATCTGATTTGGCGACGAGAAACCTGAGCCGTCCTCCCCCCAGACGAATCAAATCAACAGCACTTCAAGAGAGAGACAAAGACAAATGTAACTGCTTGTTTTACTAATGCCTGCTCAAAAACAGGAACATCTTTATATGAAAAATAAATTTGAGCTGAACTATAAGTGGGTGAGAGAGATAAGATCATCACATACAGTATGTACAGTGTATGTTGAGCACTAACCTCTGGTAGTCCGCTCCAATGAGACTCGTCCCGTCTACAGCCAGGATTCTGTCACCGATGCCAAGTCTTCCATCTGCAGCAGCTGGTCCATCTGGAATCAGTGTCCTGATGTAGATTCCAGGAGAGTTCAAAGGGGTATGCTGTGTTTTTAGAAAAAAATTAAGAAAATAAAAGACGCACTGGTTGGCTTTTTAATGGAAAAAATAGGCTATGGAATTATTGTGAATGCATCACTTTTCACTTTGTTGTTTTTAACTTTTTGCCATTTTTTTATAGAGTCAGTGCTGGACATGATGGAGAAACGAGAGGAGAACAGGATTGGAAAAGTCAGACAGAATTTCAAAGGCAGCTTGACTTTCAGTAGAAAACCTAACCTAAATGACATAGACACTTGAAAATGAAAAATTTGTTATGCAAAAATTTGTGCTGTTGTGCTGAAAAGAAATGAAGATATTTTAATGAAAGTTTGTCACCATTGACTCCCATAGTATGACAAAAGACTACTATGGGAGTCAATGGTGACCCAAAACGGCATAGTGACAAACTTTTATTAAAATATCTTCATTTCTTTCATTTCTCATTTCTTTCATATTCTTCATTCATTTATGAATTTCATTCAAGAAATGTATACAGGTTTGTAACAACTGTAACAACTGGAGGGTGAGCAAATGAGAGGGCATATAAGGCTAAAGTCCCTAAATCGCTCCTGATAGTGTCATGCACATAAAACCTTAACCACCAGCAATATTGATTTGACTCACAAGTCCATCGATAAGTCCCATTCCCAGGCCGTACGGTCCTTTATCCAGGTCCACTACAAAGACGGAACAGATATCATCAGAGTTTGGGCCCAGATTGTGAGAGACATGGACAGGGAAAGGAAAGCCACAACCACTTACAGGGCCTGGAGTACGGCAGGGATAAAACAAATACACACAGGACTCAGTTCCCATCTGACACACACACACACAGACTCAGAAGTTGGTCCTATAAACAACATCAATATGTGCACAATAGGCAAATACACAGGTGCACACGCAAACAGAAATTCAACAAAGTGTACAGTAAACACACACAAAACTAACAATACGCAGACCTCTGTGCATGTGTTTATTACTCAAGAAATAAACACATGCATCTACACATGCAACTTATTCAAGTGAAATACAAGCAATGTACACAAAAATCAGTCATGCCTGTCATCGAACAACAACTAACATGTGTAGACGATAACTGGGTCATTTCTACTATGCAGTGTCATGTCTCCAAACATATGTAAATGTATTTACGTGTTGTAAAAAATACCAACCAAATACCATAAAAATATAAATCATTTTATAATCACATTTAGGTGAATAAAGGAGTGCGTTTTAAATCATTTTACTACTATAAGTGGATTGCGCTATTATCAGCTATGCAACTTTCACATTTAAAAATAATAACAAAATGATCAATTAAAGACTTTAAAGGGGTAGTTCGCCCCAAAAGGAAAAGTCTGTCATCGTTTACTCACCCTCTTGTCATTTTGAACCTGTATGACTTTTTTTCTTCTGCGGAACACAAACGAGGATGTTTTGAAGAATGTTGGTAAACAAAAAACACGTCTATTGTATGAACACAAAACCAGTGCAAGTCAATGGGGACCAACGTCATTCTGTTACCAACATTCTTCAAAACTTGTTCTTTTGTGTTCTGCAGAGTGTTTAAAATGACAAGAGGGTGAGTAAATGATGACAGACCTTTAATTTTGGGGTGAACTGTCCCTTTAAGAGCTCTAGAATGTTTTGTGCTATCAGTTGATTAGTCTCGTTGTAAATCATTCTTGTTAGATAAAATGACAGACGTTACATTATCAATACGATGTGTTCCTGAACGCAAGGTCTTTAATACCCAGGGAGCACGAAACTAAACAACCCATGGGTTCAACATCCAGAGAACTAAAAATAAATAAATAAAATAAAAATAATACGAACCTTGAATGCGCTTTAGGTTTCTTTTGCTAAGAGTTTCTGCCAGATGCATAAAAAGGTACAAACATGAGTGAAGACCAATATTAAACAAAAATAACACATTCATGCAATTCCTTAAAATTCATTATTAAGTAATGTTTTGGGGGGGATTTTCTTGTGTAGATAGATAATCAAGTTATAATTAATGTCACATTTCTAAAAGTTTGCTGTACCCTTTGGTTTGATTGGAAACGTTCTAGACTAAACTTTACTATGCAAAGGTACTGCATAACAGTAATGACCCGACAGACAAACACAGAAGAACACACACATCCACTACCCAAGGGACGTTTCTTTGACTTGCCTTCGAAGCCATTGCTGATGAAGCCATTGATTTTCTTGTGTTCTGGGGTGGAACGCATGCAACCGTTAGATTTAGTGTGCGAGTGTGTATGTGTGTGCTCTTGTGAAGCATGCTCAGAGTAGTGGGCCGGATTAGACTGTGTATTGGAGTGTATATACGTGTGTTCGGGATAGAGAGGCGTGTTGGGCGGAGTCATTATACAGGAAGAGTCTGTCGTTTGGGTTTGGTTGCCGTAGCGGACTCCGTTCCCATTCCTGTAGTGAATGCTGTGTGGCGGTTTGTCTCGTGGACGATCCTCGGCTCCTGACCCTTCTCCTCTTCCTCCGAGACCGGCCGAGGGGCCCCGCACCTCCCCTTCTCCCTCCCCACGCAGAGAAGGCACTGGGTGCGGGCTGGTGTGGGGTTGAGGGTCACGCTGGAGAACAAAATTTTCTGGGTAATATGAACAGGAGGTTTGCAAAAACTTGGTTTTAGATCTATTCTTGATGCTTTAGTTAATTCTTTGTTAGCTTCATGTTGAAATTTGGCCAGTTTATGCATGAAATGCCTTGACGAAAAAATGATACATAGGGAATAATGTAGTCAACTAGATGTTAAATATTGTAAAAAAAAACAAGACTAGCCTGATCTTACGTGAAAACGTAACAGTTTTACAAGGAAGGCGTTTCGTATGAATACATACAATGTAAATTGTACAAAAACATACAATTGTTCGAAAAAAAATAAGTATGTCTCTGGGGTCAAAGCAGGTCATTCTAAAATGTATGAATGACATTGAAAAACTTTACGAACTGCCATAAGATTTCGTTGACCCAAACTTCTAATCATAATCACGTGTAGGTTTTATAGATGTGTAAACATGTCAGGTTTTTTCCACATGGGACTGATACAGACTTGACCCATAATTCAGCCAGAAGTAATTACAGAGTTAATCTTATAATAAGATTAAGAATGACTCTCATGTCTTTAAATTTAAATCTCAGGACACAGTCCTGAAGATATCAGTTCACATTTTAAAACAACACTTTAAAAGCCATAAACTGGTCTTTTTTTTAATAAAAGCATTTCTCTTGTACACCACTACGTATGACCGAAAATGATATTACCTGGGCTTCCTGTCGGTCTGTGCAGCCATTAGAGGGATGGGTCTTGGTGCGCAGACCCCACACAAAGTGACGAACGTAAAGAAGCTGGCGGTATATACTGTCCTCGACACAATCGCTCTCCAGGTCCACTTTAAAGCCAGCGCTGGGTAGCACGATAGGAGGATGATTCTCAAAACTCTCCAGTAGATCTACTATTGAAAACACACGAAGACAACTGTATACTTGCCTTCACAATGTCTCTTGATGTAAAATAGATAATACTGTGGCTATGCGATTACATAAAACAAGTCAACAAATACATTTTGATTCATTTAAAAGTAATAGTTATGTCATAACTACCTGTTCTGTAGATATAGGCCTCGTCTTCACTGCTCGGTTGCCAGATTGGCAGAGGACCCAGTTCAGCCATAAGCTGGTACTGTGTTAAGATTCTGTGTAGCTGGACGGGTTTCAGAGAGGGGTGCTCTGCGCACAAAGCTTTCCAACTCATCTGCACACAAATACACACACAAATGCAGGAGCAGTTATAACTTTTTGGACTCGCAATTACTAATTTTAGGTCCTTTAACAACAACCCTGCAAAGTTTTCAGCAGGCCACAAATCAAAACTTAACCATTGAAGCTAATTAAGGGGGCGATACCTTATTTTTTGTGCCCATTTTTTGATGTGGCTTGTCTTTTTGATATACGTTTGCTTATAAAACCATCAGCTTTTATATTTTTATGCCAATAAAACTTCATATTTTAATACAATTGTGAATTACCACAAATAGAAAATACAGAAAAATGCACGGCAACGCACAATATAAACTACCACAGATAAAGTGAACACATACTGTATATGTTACCTGTGTAAGCTGTTGAGGGGGCGTGGCCAAGATGCTCAAAGTGCTGCAGAACTTGGCGAAAAATTTCTGAGCGAGATGACTGTGCCCCGCCCCTTTCGCCCAGTCCAATACCATCTTCAGACAAGCCTGAATCTGCAAGACGCGGGAACGCTGAAACCAGCCGCGAGCAGGGCCTACAAACACACCGTTGCGCACATACATTTGTTATGCTAATACGCGTGACTGTTTGAAATCCTTTACATGCATAAATAATCAGTTACTACGGAGTGTATTAAAGGTCACTTCTCACACACTGTGTGAGCGTAAGCGGATGTTTGTGTGCCTAGACCACCCATGATGCTCTTTGTTTGTTATGACATAAGGAGGATTATGGGTGGTTGGAGAAATAATCTTTACCTGCCCGTCAATAATACACACATGTACATGCAGTGTACGACATGTGCTTTGTAAAAAAGGACATGTCCCTTTAAAAAAGGAAATTGGTGAGGGTTTTGTAACATTATGCAATAACGAATATTGGAAAAAAATATAAGAAATTTAAAGGAAATGAAATTTCAGCCAATTACAATACAAGAAATCTAAATCTATTAAATGGCAGAATTCTCATTTTTGACCCAAAACATCCATTGACTCATTCAGAGTATCTAGTGCAACACTAGAGGGCAGAATAAATTTGCCGTTCTCTTTTTTCCTTTGTATGTCTCTCTCCTTTTTCACCTGGTCGTCTTTTTTCTGTATCGACTGCTGACACAATACCTGCGCCGTGCTGTTTCCATAGCAGCACTGTCTGCTTAATGAAAATATACGATAGGGTGTGTGATTGTGTCTTTCAGTATGCGCATGTGTGTTATGCTAAAAATAACAACCACAAGTGTGAAAAGCAGCAGCAGATGTTTGATCGAACCTTTATCGATGAGTTGATTGAAGAGCGATACGTTGGTAAAGAAGAAGAGGTAGGCGAACATTTGACTCTGAATCTCAGAATGAACCTGGTACTGCTGGAGGAGGTCGGCTGTCGTCTGAAACACGCTCACCACCCTTCGTACGGCCTCTGGCATCACACACACGGCACACACGCAGGCGCCCACAGCTCGGCGACACTGCTCGGATGAAGGCTCGGCCCCAAACGGGTTACAGTCTAACAGGCCGGGCAACACAACGTACAAAGTCTGTAAAGTAAAGAACAGACATTTGTGATGAATAAAATGTTTTGTGGCATAATATTAGAATGATGAGAAGAATTTGGGGGTGGGGGTGCAGACCAAGAAGACATACAAGTATGCACTGAATAATTCATTCAGTAGCTCTGGTAACATCTCATGTGGTGGCGCCAGACGGACTTAATACTACCCTGTACCTTAGTGATGTAGTAGACACATTGTTGGAACGTGTACATGATTACTTCTTCTAATATGGTCATGGCTTCTTCGTTTGCTGATATTGTTGCTGAGAGGAGAGACTCTTTAGATCCTGCTATGATGAAAAAAGAAACCAAATTTATTATACCAATGGAGACAAAATTAGGATATTTTGATCAGGTTTGCTAAAAACGTTTGGGCTTTGGTTCTGGTTTAAAACTTCTCGAATGCGTTTCTAATGTGTATGTACATCCAAAAGTAATTTTAATGCATCTAATATTGCATAAGTGTTCAAACCCATTCAAATTTGCACACGCCCTAATTTTTCTTTAAAAATCTTGTCAAAAATCAGATCAAAGGGTATCTTATATACGGGCCAGATTCGAGCTTTAGCTTAATGCCTGTGCAGACCACTAGTATTTTTAATAAACTAACAAAAGAACATGAAAGGTAAAAAAGATGGCATTATACAAATGTATAGCTTGACTGTTTTGATACTGCTCATATAAAGTGGCTCATAAACTAAGAAAAATATTTAAATTATTCATTTAAATTATATTAAAAAAAAGATACAAAATATCAAAGCTAGGTTTTCAGAGGGCTATGTTGAGTGCTGAGAGGGGGCCAGGAACAAATATCGTCTCACTTTTTCTTCATTTCACGCTGTGCCAACATTCGCTGGCACACATTAAACGCTGTTCATCTATCTATATCAACCGAACATCTGCATTGGCTTCTTTCCTGGTGGTGTCCTTAGCTCAAGGCTGCTATCACATCCACCAATACATAATCAGTCCTTGGCCATTGTATCTTCACACATACACTACATTTGCTTAAATCTTTCTCATTCAAATAAAATAAGTATCCATTTCATACCTTTATTATCCATGAGCTCAATAGCCTGCATGTATGTGGGGGATTTCTGCTGAATAAAATAAAGTATTTCGATGGCGTTGGACATCCAGAAGAATATAAACTGGAGGTCGGGTACCAGGTCCGAGATGCTGAGCAGAGAAAGCGAGGAGGGGTCCTGACTGCATCGCCAAACACAAAAACACACATTTCAGTTCAATTCAATTCAATAGTTTGGTAACCCTTACAGAATTGCCGATGGCCTACTCAGCAATGTATGACCATAGAGGGTCACGCAAACAAAGGCGACTTCACGTATGAGCGAATTGCAAGGTGGAACGTGATACTTACTGCTGAGCTTGCTTCTGGGCCAAGTCCTTTGTCTTCTCCTACGAGACACACGGATGGGCGGCAATTAATGTCATGGCATTTTAAAAGGCTTAATGTGGGAGGTATAATACAACCTGGTATCACCTCGCTACCTTCCATTTCTCCTCGCTGGGGCTATTACACCTTTCATCTGTTGTATTTTCTTTACTCTTGGTTAATATTCAGGATGACGGTTGACATTCTATAATTGGATTTTAATAATTAATGGGTCGAGAGACAGTTTCAAGCAGTTGTTAAATGCTTCATAGTCCCTTTGATAGTGGATTAAAGGGACGTTGCTATTTTACACAATTTGTTCTGTAGGGTTCAAATCTGCAACGGCAAATGTTATGTTTAGTTATTCCAGCAGCCTACACAAGCTTCCTAACGTTGAGACCTTAGATTCAACTGAACCCCTTTGGCTCTGCTTTATGTAAAGAGATGAAAGAAACAACAAAAGTAATAGTCAAACACAGTTTCAAAATGTTGTTTAAAATATGAACAAAATGTAGAATCTAAGTCTATTTGTATTATGATAAAGACATAAGACAAGACAGAGTAGACAGTTGTGTCTACCCCTTATTCACTGCTATGTACCAATATATTAATATTAATACAGTTAACAGTTAATTAATACAGACAGTTTAATCGGCTGCACGTCTGGCCCGAAGTTAACTTCTGATCTGTGTTTGTTTATCGGTCTGGCTAGTGGCTAATAATAACTATTTATATTTGAATTAATTTATATAAAATTTTGATTGTATAATAACTTTATTAAATAAACAATTTGTAGCATTTCATTGTGTGTTAATTTTATTAAATAAACAATTTGTTAAAAGGGCCATGTAACTTTGTCGCATTAAGTTAAACCAAGTAACGGTTCTCCTGGTAACCCAAAATAATACTGGCTTGACAAACTTTTAATTTGCGAGCTCATGTAATTTACTTATTATTTCTTTTGCTTGTTTTCAGAAATAATCTACAACTCTATTCTTTGCGGATGTGTCCCGGGAGTTAAGTTTAGGCCACAAAAGCGTACATACGCAGTAACATTTGTTTATGTTGTTACTTTCAAACCATTTATATACTGTAAACCAGCTACTACAAATTTTTATTATTAGTTTTTAATATTTTAACATTTTAAAAAGTGAGCTTTTTTGCAGTAATTCAGTGCTATTTCTATAGTGCTTTTCACAATATTGCATTGTAACAAAGCAGCTTTATAGTAAATACAGGGAAGCTAAGTACAAGCAAAAAAATACAACAATTTAAAAAACATAAAAAAAACGATCTAATTTAGCAATACTTGCATCAAAAAGGGCAGAATTAGAAAAATGTTGCATTAATAGTGCTTTTATACATGTTCTTTGCTACTGTAAACTGCTACAATTAATGATTTGTTTTATTACTTTAAAGAGTAAATATTTTGTGATTTTTAAGGTCCTACTTTGGTTAATGGAGTGTCCAACAACAAGTTTACGTACATACAAGGTGTAAAAACACTTTCATTTTCTAATAATAGGCAGTTATTATTACCTTACTTCTTGACTGACTCTCAAATGATTCGTTCGGCGATTCATCTGTCTAATCCCCTCCTTTCTGTCAGCCTACTCTGATCTGATTGGTCAGACGGTCTAGTCTGCTTTGATTGGTCTACCGCGTACAGCGTCGCAAATGGAACGTAGGCGGGCATTACACTGAGTGACGTAAATCTGACCCGGAACTGAAATTAGAATGACAGACGACTCGTTCGGGTGATTCAGAGTCGACTCCCTTTTTCTCCAGCCAACAACTTTGTTATTCGTTCACTTTCAGCTTTACAACTTGGCAGACTGCTTATTCACACACAGCAACATTACACACTGCATAAAATGTAATTTTGAGGAGATTGTAATAGTTACTCTTTAAATTGATTTTTAAAAGAAACATTTTATTAGTATTCATTCATTATTA
This sequence comes from Triplophysa rosa, assembly GCF_024868665.1. Classification (NCBI taxonomy): domain Eukaryota; kingdom Metazoa; phylum Chordata; class Actinopteri; order Cypriniformes; family Nemacheilidae; genus Triplophysa; species Triplophysa rosa. Next base: position 4,752,352 of record NC_079893.1, read on the forward strand.
TTATTTTTTAATTATGTTATATTGTTTTACTTATTTATTTATGTAAAGCACATTGGTCAACAACTGTTTGCTTTAATTGTGCTTTAAAATTAATCGGACATTGACATTGCTGTCACATGACCTCGTCATAGTGCATTTTTAATACCAAGAGCAGCGTTAAGTTGTCATATAGAATAGAAAAAAATTCGGAATTTTGTTAACAAAAGTTTATCATTTCAGTCCAATCAAATAAACAGCCAGGGAAGAGATTGTGGTTCATTTGTGATGCTAAAAAGGAAGTTCATTGTGGGACACAGTTTTCCACAGTGCTATTTGTGTGCTATTTTGTAGTAGGACAGGAAAGGATTCCATGCATACAGAAAATGTGCCGACACTGCACAGTATGCATAATATATGCTCCAGACGTAGTATGGTAGCATGCAATTTCAAACATCACTTTTGATCATATGGGATCAACTACACATTTGTTGTTGAGCAATCAGGGCAAATCTATTCTAAGAGAAATGCACACTACACACTTCCTGAACTAAGATTAAATATTGACAAGAGTACTAACCCATGCTATGGTTTGAATCCTCTTGGCAATTTTCAGCAATAGTTTACCGAAGCTGCCAGGTGGAAATGTATTAGCTGAGTGTTTGATGCACAGGCACAGCAGATATGCTGGAGTCAGCTTATGGTCATCCCCGCTCGGCTCGATAAGCGTCAGCACCCGGCTCACCAGAGCATCCTCGTGAGCCCGCTCAAATTCCAACGCGAGCTTTCGTTTCTGTGCACTGCGAACTGGAGCCTTAGAGCTGCGTCGAGACGCCACCGGTTCATGCAATACGGCCCCACACATACGACACGCCTCCCCTTTCTCAGGCGCACCCCCCGACTCAGCATCACAAAGACGCGCCAGCGCTCTGAGTCGAGTGAGGGTTTGGGCGGGAAGAGGCTTCGCACTCAATGGGTCTTTGTACAGGAAGATATAATGAGCACCAAAAGACAATAAATCGCCATGACGAAGAGGAGTGGGCCGCTCGATACGCATGAAGTTAACCAGCACGTTCCCGTGGGCGACAGGCTCCAGGAGTAAGCGTTGTTCTGAGGAGGTGCGCCGTGATGGAGCACGACGGATTCGGCAGTGAAGTGGAAGAACATCTGGAGACGAGAGGCAGATATTCGGCCGGGCTGACGCTGTTTCCTGACCGACTGTGTGTTGGTCCCTGTTCAACAGGTAAACCAGGCAATCCTGACAAGCAGGAATAAATCAACACAATAAACAAATAAATCAAGGAAATTTCCAGATTCATGTTTAAAAGAAGGACTAAGACACATTTTCCTATCTTGAGTTGGTCATTCTCTTTTATTTCACTCACCTGTTGGTTGTAGCCTTGAAGAAGCAGCAAGTGTGGCGACTGGTAAAGAGAGTGTTTAACTCCGCCCCCGTCACGCTCCTTACGGGTCTCGTGGTCCCTTGCGGAGCGTGTTCTGATTGGCCCAGGGAGGGTGGAGTAGTACCGCTTGGGTTCCTCACCGGGCAAGCCCACCAAGTTAAGACTGGTTTCACTGAGGCTGCGGCAGAACGATGTTCCGTGCTGGAGCGTCATCGTTCCTTTAGCGCGGTTTCTTTGCAGCTTCCTCGCTTGAGCGTTTATATCTGTTTCAGAGAGAAAATCATTGAATACTTTGATGTATGCAGCCATTAACTAACCTGCAGGATGTAATGAACCAATCGCTTAAGGTTATCTAATGGAATGTACACATAAGCATTAAGAAACTGGAAAAAAAGTGAAATTATAATATGTTTAACTTTAATTCATGCGTTCTGTTATTACATGGTTTCACTGAGCGTAGATTGTGATGATACAGCTGAAATGAAAACACGTTTTTGAGCATTCAAGGACAACGTTGCACACAGCTTGGAGTGGATATGAAGGGGATTTGCAAGCATAATAAAGATAAATATGTTCATTTAGTGTTTTATGTTCAGTAAAATCGTCCCTATTTACTTTCAGTGTAAGAAAAAGAGCTTGTTAACGTTCTGCTTAACACCTTTAAATTAATAACGAAGGTAAAACGGTTATAGAACAACAACAGATTGAGTAATGTATTCGCTTTTTTAACGTCTAGAGTATCTTTAAAAAATATTGAGTTGAATTGTATATAACTACAGTACAGTATATGTCTAGCTGCTGTAGAGAGGCTCATGAAATGATGGATGATTAATAATTGTATGGGGGGTATAAGGTGGTACGATGCTGTATAGGTTCAACACTGGACTGTCACATGGAGCAATTCCGTAAATTATGGGTCTGCAAAATAATGGTGGTGGGGCTGGTGGTTGACACCATACCTGAGGACAATCCCCACCTTTAACAAAAGCTGTACAGGGCTGTACCATACGCCAGCCCCTGGGGGAGCTCCGATAGCATCTAGCATTCCCGCTTCTACTGAGGGATGAAGATTGCACAGGGGAGTTTGTGTGGGTCCCTGGGCATGGGTAAACACCACAGCACAATATGTGAAAGTTATAAACAAATCCATCAAAATACATACAGATTGAGTGCATTCATTTCATTTCAGTCTTGCGAGCAAAGCAGGCCATTATTCACCACGTTTCTCGACTTCCTGTAATATAAAGCTATAGTAGGTTTAGTTTTCTATGTGAAATAAAATGTTAACTATAAATCAGTTGTGAAAGAGTGTTTCTGTTGTTGTAGTTTTATACATTTGCATTGATTTCAAAAAGCGGCAAGTGGTCAATTGAGCACTAATAAAAATGTTTCATGCTACAAGTTTGGGGGATTTTATACAAAACTTCCAAATGCTCTCTTTGGGAGATATTATTTCTGTTGGTGCTCTACACATGTCGTTGGTATATCTTAAAATGTAACAAATATTCACTACTACTGTTATTCTCTGTCTATTCCAATAAAAAAAGAAAATGTTCAAATGTTGTGGCATCTAACAACAGTACCTCAGGTAACAATAGTTTGAAGTAGTAAGAAGGTAACAAAACCAACAAACAAAAACGTGAGGTCATCACATCCGTCGCCAAGTAAGCCATGTTTTATGTCGAATAAATGAGTAAATAAACACAAAAAGAAATCCAAACTCTACAGTGTACAACCATCTAAATTAAAGTGATACTTCAACCAAAAATGAAAATTCATTTACTCACCTTCGAGTTGTTCCAAATCTGTATAAATGTCTTTGTTCTGATGAACACAGAGAAAGATATTTGGAAGAATGCTTATAACCAGACAGATTTCGAATTTTTCCTACTATGGGAGTCAATGGGGGGCAAGATCTGTTTGCTTGTAAGCATTCTTCCAAATATCTTTCTCTGTGTTTGTCAGAACAAAGAAATTTATACAGATTTGGAACAACTCGAAGGTGAGTAAATGATGACAGAATTTTCCTTTTTGGGTGAAGTATCCCTTTTATCCAAACGCTAACGCTAACTCTAACAACCCTAAACTCTAAAATTGTATTGATTGTAAGAAGTGTTTGAACCAGGAACAAAGCAAAATCAGGTGCAGCGGCAATACTCATCGGTTATTCTAGGATATGTAGAGGAATAGTGTCATAAAAAGGAACATTTGAGGCACAGCGTTTTAGTTAGAACATTTCCATTTAAGTATCGGCAGAGACACAAAACGACCTACAGTGCATTCAAGGTCAATTCATACATTTGATCAATTCATGTAAATCAAACCTATGACCTTGCTCGATGCATTACCAGATGAGCTACAGGAACACTAGAGGTTAAAACAGATTGTGACATTGAACAGCAAAGTCATTTACTGCCAATATGTGTACAGGCAGATTAGCAGTGGTGTGCAGAATCCAGCTTTGTTTATCATTGTCCCTTCACTTCTTAAGCATCTCTACCCTTTTGATTGAGTGTGAAAAGCACTGAACACATTCCATTTAGTGAACAACCCAACACAATTAAGACTAGAGACAACAAGAGACCACTAAGCCAAAAGTCTGATGATCACATTGAATAGCTTTAAGGGATGGTTTACAAAAAAAAAAATTCTGTCATCATTAATTCACCCTAATGTCAATCAAAACCTGTATATGACACTTTCTTTTGCAGAACACAAAAGAAGATATTATTTAGAGTCAAGAAATGTCTCTGGTTATGTGTCTATACAATGAAAGACAATGGGGGCCAATGTTGTTTAGTTACCAACGTTCTTCAAAATATCTTCTTTCGTGTTCTGCAGAAGAAAGAATACATGTTTCGAATGAGTGTAAGTGATGAATATATAATTTTGGGGGGAAATCCTCCCTGCAATCTGTAAACTTAGCCTCTATGTCGCCATCTCTGTATGAAACATTACATGGCGTGTTACTTCACTGACAAGTCAGACCATGCCATACTAGCGTTTTTCGCAGAATCGTACCCGACAGCTCAACGTAGAACTTAATAACGCAGAAGCTTACCGCTGCGAATCAGCACCAAGAAGTTTTGAACACTGTTGTTTTTATGTACTTGGGTGTTGGGTAGTTGACAAATATACCGTACATGTGTCCTATGGTGTGACCGCAAAAATTAATAATAAACAAATTGTTAATAACATATAATTATTTATTATTAATTTATATTAATAAAATATAAAATAGCATTAAAGAGAGTTATCTTCATTCATTTTTAGGCCTTTTTTTCAAAATGTTGCTATCACACCATAGGACACATGTACGTAGTACGCTATATTTATCAACTACCCACTACTGATTATTGACCAAAAAGTTACAAATTGCTGCTTTCCAATAGCCCTATAAAATTTCCTTTAATTCGATAATGCAGTCTAAAACTACCAAAAAGTTAAAACAACACGCATCCCTTGAGAAATTCTCAAGGTAATATTTCCAAAATGCATTACTTGAGTAAGATCATTTTACCAATACGTCAATGTTAACTACAGCATCGAAGTTACACAATGCTTTCTAGCTGTGTTCTGGTAAAGTGTAAAATCTTGTGGTGAGCCCTCAAGTGAACACACAAACACACACACACTTGTTCTTTCTACCCCACCAGGAAGAAAAGCAGTTCAACCTGAGGATAATTTATCCCGAGTAATGTGCCTGCTGATATTGATTTAACTTCCACCCTGTGTCTTGGCTCAACGGCCACCTTGTTGAATTTGTAATTTAGTACAACAGCATCCAGGCACAAACACAATGACAGTGAGAAAGAGAAAGAGGGCTGCATAACAGTGTTATGACTACTCTGCAATAAAAGATAAAATAGTGAAACTGAGCCCTCAGTTCAACTACTGGAAGCCGACGACAGACCCAATCACGTGTTTATCTCTGGCACCTGCTCCTGACATCTGTGTGTCGGTATAAGTCAACCTGAACGACCCTGAACGACAAAACAACTTTATTCAGTTTCGCATAAATGCCTTTTTGCATCACCTGCAGTTATTGTGTCTTTCTCTTTAGCTGCTAGCTCCTCCACCTCGGCTCTTCGTCTCAGCTCAAAACGGCGAGCGTACCCCTCCTTCGGCTTCCACAGGTCTTGCAGAAGAAGAGGTTTTTCGTTGTTCCCAAGTGCCCGAAGGCACTCGGTCCGCCATCGCCGCTCCGGTCCCTCGAAGCGGCCAATCACGTCGCACAACACGTAGCTACAAGATGAGGCCTTGTTCAAAGAGTAGCGATCGAGCGCCTCCTTGATCAGCTCTTGGGCGCTGGAGCGAGGCGTGGCAAGAACGCTCTTATAGTTAGCACCAGCGCTAATTTCATCACCAAATATCTTCAGCACACCTGGCGCTGACGACTGCGTGGAAAGCTCAGCTGGATCATCCCGTACCTGCTCAGGTAGGTCGGTCACGGAACGGCGGTCTCGATAACTCAGTGTCCGGTAGAGAACCTGCGTGAAGGTGCGACTCTGGCGCTTCAGACGGTTCTTGGACGGCAGAGACATGCTGGCTGAGGTGGAACCGTAGAACATGGTGCCGGAACTCGTGCTGGGTGAAAAGCTCCTAAAACTGAGAAAACAAGAAATTGCAATGACTGGCAATGAAAAAAGCTCTTTTGAGTATCGTTCAGAATTCTTCAAATTAGAAAAAAGTATATAAGGTCACATATAGGACAAGGACATATAACACGTACAGTAAGCTTGTTGTCTAATTCGAATTCTTAGATATGCTGTAATCTACTGTAATCTTGGATGTAAGCGAGGGCGCATTCCAGTACTGCACAACCACAGAACTGGTGTGCCCACACAGCATCAGAGTATAATGGGACAGGCAGAGGCTGACAGAAATAGACAGGATGGGCACGGCCGAATATTGTTTAAAGCAAATAGAAATGATGCCAAGTATCTGATGGAAAATACCGCCTGATGGAAAATACAAACTTGCAGTTCATGACACAATGTCTAACCATAATATATCATTATAGACTGTTAATGATTGCTGATGTTAAGACAGACAGACAGACAGACATCTCTGAATCAATATGGATGGTTAATGTTAAGACAGAGATCCATAGTCATACATACATAAATACACAGACAGATACTGCAGAGATCTCCAATGCTGCAGACATAAGAAATACCTACTAAGTGTGTGTGTGTGTGTGTGTGTGTGTGTGTGTGTGTGTGTGTGTGTGTGAGCGAGAGAGACTGCATCAGCTAAAATCTTCACTACTCGGCAGTCTGAACGGACACCATCTGCTCGTGCGTGAAAATACTTCACCGTAAGAACGTGAAGCCTATTCACAAACTGAGTGTAGTTGACAAAAAATCTCAACCTACATCTAACGTGTCTGTTCGTTGCCTTCTTAAAATGCGCAAAATCGTTGACATAAAACTTGCAACTTAAAGGTGCAGAACATGAAATGTGAATGAATAATTTAACCTTCATTAAGTCTTTACCCGTTAGGCCTATTGTAACTTACCAAGGGTCTGAAAGAACATCGCAACTAACGAACAATAATTAGTCAAAGTTTCATTTTAAATAAACAAAAATAAAAAACAACTGCAAATATAACGTTGCAAGACAGAGCTTACCTGTCAAACGCGTTTTATTCCCCGTGTGCTGAAGTGACTCATTTCGAGGCATTAATTTTAAACGAGCGTCTCCTTTTGCGCGTCGTGCTACTGCGGGTCTCCACTGGCAACGGCGCGAGCCAACAAAGGCACCTGCTCACGGGTCCTAATCCGCTTGTGCGTCTTAAGCAGCCAGCCTCAGACCTCTGATCCCTCACAAGCCTCTCGCTGGACTCCTGTTATTCACATTTGCCAGCAATTCAACTTGTGCATGTGTTAAATTAGCAGTAGGGGCCGGGGTGATATAGTTTAAGTCCGCCCAGTCACTGTCATGGAATGCGACAACGTCTACCTGTACAGTAAGAGTGAGGTGTCAAACATGCATTACTGTACAGGTTTCCTTATTCGTGCATTATTTAGCTATACAAGTGCTTCTCCACACCTTACATGCACTTGCTCGCAACATCTTTCTGATGGTTAAGGTTATACTCACGCTCATTGCAGTAAACGGCTTCATTCCGGAGACCTCTGTTAGTTATTTGCAGTATTCCCCTTTGTGTCAAATCCATTGACTATCGAAATCTCTTATTTGTTTAGTCAGAATGGGTTACCTGCCTATTTTGTGTTTCACCGCTATTCTTGGACAGTCGTCGCCGCTTTTTATTCCGTTAACGTTACCCTTCTTTTATTTGCCCGTCTCCACTGGCTACAGTGTAGTCTGCATGCTTCGGCGTCTGCATTCCCCGTGCCGAGTGCAGACGGAAAAAGCCGAACCGAGAGCTTGAAGGTCTCGCCTCTCGCGCATTGTTGCAATAGCCCGGGTATCCCCCTCCTGCTGCAAATGCGGGGTGCTTGAAAAGTTGAAATAGGAAATAAAAGTTACACAATGGCTCCAATTAGAATTTAGACACATAAGACGCGTATAAATAATTTAGTTGCATTAGATATTAGTTTCCATAATAGTTAAACCAGTGGCATTTTTTAACAATAAAGATCAAGTTTTAGGTAAAATTGTATACCAATATACATACCGATTCCAAAATGTATTTGGACTCCGGCAAAATTAGTGGCATCATGTCCAGTTCGCGTTGAAATACACTTAGCCTAGCTACAATGCTAAAGATATTGAAATATTGACTTAATTAACTAAAAGACGTCGAAACAAATTGATTATAAAATTGTGAAAGTGGTTAAGACAAATTAGGTAAGTTCTAAGAAGAATGAATACTACAAAGTAAATGTATGTAGACTGCAGACTTCATTAACAAGAAGCGGCAAAGAAGCGTAACCAACATGTGACATCTAGCGGTGTGGAGTTGGAAGTGCTGTCTAAAAATCTTAGATGTAAAAAAATTGTCTTCTTTTGAATCAAAAACATGATCAATATTTTTTTATTTTGTTTACTGGTAATTAAGTGCAAAAAAAACCTCTTAGATTGTCGTATCATCAAAAACACATGATAAAAATTCATACATTTTACAATTAAAATGTATATTGTCCTGCAGCATATATCATGAGTATTCAATGTTAATATGCCAGAATTAAGATCAATATAATGAACTTTCAATCAAACAGTATTATTATTATTATATTGTTATATGTCACTTCACGTTTTATCATAAAGATTGGGATAAAGATTTGCAAGAGCGCAATAACTTTTTTATACTTCACATTTATTGATCAACCCACAGACATTAAAATGTATAGAATGCAGGACTCAAATAATGATTCAGCAGGGAGGACGTTTTTTTAAAAGCATTGATATGGAGAATATGTTATTGAAAACAGATACAAAACCTGGGGTAATACAAACATTGCAGCAAAATCACAATCACAAATGCCTTTATGTGAAAGGTACAAAGGACACATTTCTTTAAGCTGAGTGAATCAGTAGAACAGCTAAAAACATAAAACCTTGAACTGTTCTGTAACAACCAGACAAGAAAAGGCACAATAATATTTACAGTGAGGTCAGGGTTAACATTTCAAGTGGATTTAGTTTTATTAACAAATCCAGTTTTAAAAACTTTTACTGTACTCAGTACTTGTGGAGTCGAAGCCTTTCAATTCTAATGTACAGTATTATGAATTAGCTTTGGACAGTATTATCATATAATACTATGAAACCAAACATTGGTGCAAACATGAAGTATGTAAAGAATCAATTTGAAGAATCAAAACTAGTTTTAAATTACAGACCAAGTAGGATAGAAATAGTATTACTTTCTCCTAAAACATGGTTTTCTAAGAAATGCAATTCATTTTCTGATGGATGAAACACAGCCAATCACTGCTGCGGGTCACTCTTTTACATTCATTTGAAGGCCAATGTAAAGCTGACATAACTCCTTATTCAACTGTCAGTATATTCAATATATTGTATTGTGTAGTTTTACTCAATTCAAGGTAAATAGAAACAGCACTACATTAGGCTTAGTGGCAGTAAAAGCTGTATCATGGACTGCAAATGTAAACTTTCTGAAGCAACAGCTCCTTTATGTTGCCGTAACTCGATTTAAGACAGACCCAAGTAAACATAATTTTCATTACAGACCAGACCACATTATTATTTAAAGAGACAAAAAGCTGTATCACAAACAACAAACATATAAATAAATAAATAAAACAAGGAAGCCACAATACTCAATGCAATAATGCACCATCATATCAAAGATCATAAACATATTTGATAAATTATGTGAAAAAACACCGGTTTTATGCTTGGGTTCAAACAAAATGTACAAATTGAAATATTTAAAACAGAACTCTACATTATATGTTTTTTTTAACTTGAACGATATAACACCTAATAATGTAGGTTAAAAGCAGCCTGAAATCTAAACAGCAATAAAACACAAAAAGTTTTGGTCCAATGTGCCTTTTACCATAAGTTATTTTTTTATCTGACACCCTGTTCATTGTCTATCCCACTTACATGGATAACATTAACAATTGTAAGGGTATAATCAAATAAACAATGAAAAACATTTGTTCTATATTTAACCTGGCTATATATATCATGATTATGACTAATACACCCGTGTACCCATATGGACTATATACAGCTGTGTTTTAGAATTCGACCTTGGTATTTTAATCTTCATAAAGCCTTTAGAAAAAGTCACTAATGCATCTTAAAATACTGAAATGGTTAATCGGTCTAAAAGTCGTGACAGAAAACAAATGTAACCGTGTTTACAAATACATTTCCTGACAAATGAACCACTATTCTCACATTCTCTATACATAATACTTAAACGTTACTTTATTTCTGATGTAAAACAATAATAAATACACATTAAGAAAAAGCTGTTACATTACATCCAGTATTACGAGTTTTCCGTGGTTAAAGACCATACAAATTTAAATACTTTTTTAATCGTTATAGAAACTAATGTATAAACTGCAGATATTGAATTGTTGTTTGTATGTGTCTCCATAGAGAATCTGTGTTGCCCTGATTACAAATCTTGTTTCGATTTAGATCAAATATTTGTCATCTACAATTTTCAAGCGCACTTTAAAAGTTAAACGGTTATTAAAACGTGTATGGCCTGAGAGAGCAGGACAAACATGGAATGTATCAGAAATATGATTGCACCGGCCAGTGAGATAACCCTGAGACCTGAAGCTTTGGCTGACCAGTCCAATAAAACAGATGGTTAATAGACAGATTTTAGTGTTGACCAGTGGTAAACTCATGGCAAATCTGAGTTAACACTAAAACCCAATTTTATCACAGGATTACATAAATGGAGCAGAATAAAAGTGTTCATGTCTCACACTTCAAGGGATAGTTCACTAAAAATGAGTTGTCATCATTGATTGTACCTATTGTAATTCCAAACTTCTTTTGTGGATCATTTTTGTTCTAATCTTTTTTTAATAATTATTTTTTTGTGTTTTTGAAAAATAGCCAGTAAATGGTGATTTCTATCAGTTCTGTAAATCCATTTGTGTAAACTATCCCTTTAACCATAATATAAGCTGACATGAGGAGACATAAATACAGTCAGAACATCAGTATATTCTCTCACAAAACATTACATGATGAAGGCAAAAGCTGACAATTTCCAGTGGATCTGTTTTTTAAACCATACCACTCTAAAGCAATCCCATATAATTATAAATAACACAATAGCTCCAGTAGTTGTAAGATTAAAAAGACAATCGGCAATTAATACTGAATTAATTACAAAGGAGCCTTTTGAAAAGTTTACCAACACATAACCATCTTGTAATGGTATGGGTTGAAAACACTGAACCTTTCACGCTATTAAATCAGATAATGTCACTAGGCAAAAACTTCCCTGGACATTATCAGCACTTGTGGCATATCTTAAAGACATAACACATCTAAAATGAAACAAAGCGTTGTATAGTATATACTTTTAACACTATAACTCTACAATAGCTCGCCTGGTTACGTTCTAAAGTGTACAGTTATACAAAATGCATTCCTATTTCTGTTGTGGACGAAATAAGAATAATTCCCTATTGGCAGTGGCAGAAGGTATATAATATAAGTCACAGGTTTAAAAATACTACAGAAATCCCTTTTTAAACTGTAGTCAAGTAACTGCTGTCCAGGATGAGTGCTTTCACAAATATGTGGCAGTGATTTTACCTCTAAAAATCGTGTAAACTTTGAATTTTTCAGTAGACTCTTGCTGGATTTTCTGGATCCTTTATCACTCTGGATTGCAAATGGCGTCAGGTCCAAAATGACCCCTGCTGTCTGTAGTCTCACAAAGGCTAGTTGGCTAGTGGTGTGTGCTAGTTATAGACCTAATAATAAGTGACAAGAATTACATCAGTCAAAAAGTTATTTTCAAGAAATAATACTGTTTCTCCTGTTATACATTCAACTGGCAAATAAATGATTTTGTGGTGGGTGGGTGTGTGCATTTGTGTCACCGGGCCGTACTGGTTGGTTGATTGACAGGTGTGTACAGGTACTTCCAGATGGCATAGTAATGGACGCTCGCCCCCATTACGACAAAGAGGTGCCATATAGCGTGAGCAAAGGGAACTATTCCATCGCTTTTAAAGAACATGGTGCCCAGCAAATAAAACCCTCCACCAATCAGCAGCTCATATAGACCAGACCTGTCGGCCTACAATGGAAACAAACAGATGAATAAAAATTTGTTTCCGGCTGTTTGTCATGATCATTGTTGGGTAAGTTACTCTCAAAAAGTAATTAATTACTAGTTACTAATTACATATTCAATAGTGTAATTAGATTACTGTACAAATTACTTTCTCCAAAAAGTATTTAGTTACTTATTACTTTCTATATCCTATATCAACCTTGATTAGTTAAGTGATTCAAGGATAGGCATGAAAGGGCTCTTTTAATTCATTCAAATAAATAATATTAAACTACATAAAGTAGTATTATTAACTGACCAAAGTATTACAAATGTGAGGATACATTAAAGCGCAGATTTTAAAGTTAGACTTTGAATTTTGATGTCAATTCCACTATTACACACACATATTACACAAAGTATTTAGTTTAATTACATCAGAAGTAACTAATTAAATTACAGAAAAAATAAGAGTAATCCCTTACTTTACTTTTTCAAGGGAAAAGTAATTAAATTACAGTAACTAATTACTTAGTAACTAGTCACACCCAACACTGGTCATGGTATTGTCCATTTAAAAATGTTAATTTTCTTACCATAGAAAGAATGACAAGGGCAGGAAAAACTCCCATTGCCACATAACAGATCAGCTCTACAACTTTGAACCTGAAATACAGAAAACATGTGAAACAAAAGGTCGACAATAAACACGTTTCCATACAATGCACAATATTTTTCCAAAAAAAACCACACCTTACCTCTCATGAAAGAAAAATACATAAGCAGTTCCTCCAGAGGCCATCAGCCAGACAACCCAACGCATGTGGGCAGCCCACGGGCCGAGCTCCCGCAGTGTCAGCCTGTCATAAATACATTCGATTTATTACTTTAAAAATGAAAATGACCTTGAAAGTCTTGCACCGTGTACTAGCCAAACGTGATGCGATGAGATTCCTGCAATAAGCAATTTGATTGTCCATACTGAGCGCGAAAAAGGGGCGGGACGCGACAATCAATCACAAAACACAGCCAATCAGAACAGTTTTTCTCTGTCCATCACCCTCTCACACTGCAGCTGAAGAGTGCACATAGAGATGCCTCACCGGACACTATGCTATAATTTCAGAATCTAAACGTATGGAATCAAATATAGCCTGTCCTCACCCATGTTTGGCAATTAATATTCACGAGGTGCAGAACTTGCATCACGGCTGGTTCGGACAAAACCTTTTATACCTTTTATCGCGTGTCACATCGCGTTTGGTTAGGACACCAAGTTAGTTAACACAAATATAAGGTAAACCCGAAGGCCCAGTTTCACAGACACGGTTTATCTTAAACCAGGACTATGCCTTAGTTAGATTAAGATATTTGACGCTTTTATAAAAATACCTTATAAGAATACATTACTGGTGTGCATCTTAACACAAAACAATGGCACTGATATATTTTAAGAAATTTCTGGGCAAGTTATATTGAGTTAAGACAGGTCACACATTCATTTTAGTCTGGGACTAGCCTTAAGCCTTGTCTGTGAAACCGGGCCTAAATGTCACTTTGGATAAAAGCTAAAACTAAACTTATATTGACCTTTAAGTGAAGCACCTCATATGTTGCGTATGTTGTTAAGGGGATAGTTCCCTAAAAAAATATTCTATCATTTATTCATTCTCATGTTGATAAAAAGAAGATATTTTGAGAAAGGTTTCGGTTTTGTGTCCATACAAAGTAGTCAATGGGGACGTTATTTGTTATTTGGTTCTTCAAAATATCTCCTTTTGTGTTCTGCAGAGAAAAGAAAGTCATAAGAAGGTTTAAATAATAAAATATATATATATTTTTGGATGAATTATCACTTTAAAAGCTGCTGTTATATGAATTCTGAGTTTCATTTTAGTTACTTACTCAATTTACTATTTAAATTTAGGAACTAAATTGCAATTTAAAAGGCAGTTCCAAGTCATTTAAACGAGGCAACTCTATTTCTCAGATTGCTTCGTGTAGATTATTTACACTTTACAATGTGCTCACCAAGGTGTGTATGAAGCAGCGATGAAGAAGTAGATCACCATCCTGTCGCACATGTGGAAACAGTGTTCAACTGACCTAAAGATTAAAGTAAGACTTGTTAAAATCTCACTTCTTCATAACTGTACATAACTGTTACCCTGTTTTTTAAACTGCTGCAGGTATTGATAATCGAACTGTTTTTACCGAAGATTACTTTTCTTCCAGGAGACCGTATGGAACACGGTGGATATGATGAAAAGGCTTGACAGCCCCGCCCCATAGAGCCACGCTGAAATCTCCTCCCAGTGGTCGTCAGACAGGAAGTACAACAAGACTCCGCCCACAAGGCTGGGAATGATCCAGAGCTGAGGAAAGAATAGTCACAAATACAAGTTCATCAATGTGTGGAACTCATGAGTATCTGATGAGAAATCTTCTAACTTGTTTGTCAAAAACAAAAATATTGCATATATTTTATGCACACAATCATACACATAACTCACCGCATGTGTGGCACAGTTAGCAGCATGTTCATATTCTGTTGGTTGGTATCTCTTATTAGATGGTGCACGATTGTTCATAAATCTAAAATAAAAAAACGGAAATTTTAGAATGAAGTATAGAGACATTTACTTAACTTAAACTCTAAATGCATAATATAGTATGGTCTTTAGCAACTGGTGTTAAACAAAAGTGCAATCAATTTGTATCACATAAATAACTTTTAAATTGAAGTTTCTGCGCTTTTACTAGTAGTCTCGCTTTTCTCACTCCCTTAGTCAACAAATCCTCTGTTAACAATGCATGTGTATGAGCGTTTGGCAAGTTCAGGTCAAATGCTGTGGAAAATGGTTGAATTTGGTGAGGGATTGACTCAACTGAACCAGTATAACCTATTCTGTTCAATTTATGGTGACCGAAGAGTTTGATTTGGTTTAACAAATGTATTAAATAGAGTCACACATCATAAAATAGATAAATAATAAGATATTCAATAGGAAAACATATGGCGATTAGGCCAGGTTTGGAATATTGCAGAATGTTATTATGACTTGTATACTTAACACTATTTCCATTGAAAGCATTGAGCAGAGTATTCCGAACTTAAAATATAGTTATCAATTATACGTTATTATTATATTACTAGTTATGATTATTATTTACATTTAAATGTAATCACTGATACCTTTTTACTGTAGTTGGCTGGCAGTGACTGGTATCCGCAGACAACCATCAGTCAGTGTCTTTAATCTTTTACACACAACCCAGAACAGTGCTGATGTCACTGTTGTCATGGAAACATATAAGACTGCAATGAGGCTGTGTTTTCACTCTTCCCACCCCATGTACCACAAAAGTGGTACAAAAGAGTATAAAAACGTATAACGTTTAAACAGTTGCAGTAATGGGTTTGAGGTCAAACAGATGAACTTCTCAAAGAACAAACCACCTTCTCAGAAATTCGGGGAAAACGTTATGTGACACAAATTTTGACTACAATACATTCATTTTAACACTTTATTACTGTTTTAAGAAAACTAAAGGCTAATTTGCTAAGTTCTTTTATGTTTGGGTTCTGAGAGCCCAAGCATTGTAACATTTATGGTGGCCTAGTTGACTGTTACCAAATTGAAACTGTTTACAAGCACTTTTCATAAGAAAAAGTCATTTTGTAGGTGATGGCGTGATAAAGACAGAGACAACAAACATTTCTTAGTTTCCACATTTACAATTAGGCCATATTAAATGTGCTTCTTAAAGAATTGTAGGCATAACCTGCATTTGTCCTACTTTCCATTGCTAGTAACCCAAATAGCATGGCCTAAATTTAATCTATTACATTATACTGATAACAGACACAACCAACACTCAAACTCAAATCCAATGGTGTTGCTTTAATATTTTGTTTAAAATGCCATGCCATTGTGAAACTAAAATAATGCAGATGTTTTAAACAAACAATGGTTAAACGTAACGGCCCTGTAGAAGAACAATACACAACAGAAACCATCACAGATATTATGGATTTAAACTATAATCTGTGGATTTCCACAGGTAATGTATTGAGAAATACTGGTGGGATGCTTAATGTGTATAAAAGTAATTTTGTAATGATCTTTATGGTAAACAGCTGATGGTTTAAACTTATTTTTGCAATGGAAGTAGAGTTTCTAGTCTTTTTATCAGTGGAGCTGGAGTTTATTAAATACCAACGTGAGCGCGCAGCATCACTCAAACTGCGTTTCCCATCCATTCTTATGAATCCATGTGATACGGAACTGATCCAGATGTTAACTGCTCGTAAACGCTACTGAAATATTGTAATAATGTCCTAAATAAAACTCACAATCCAATCCCTGCATTGCCGATCAGTCATCGACAACAACACCAAAAACAACACCACTCCCTGGCACATCAGTCTATCGCACATCGCGTTTCTGGAAAACGACTGCTCACACGCCATAGCAATCTTACGTGCGTTTAACGTGTTTTGAATTAAAATATCAAACCCCCAGTTTGATAAAAACCCTCAACCACCAAAGTACACAAGATAACGTTTCGCGTTTCTTTGTGATGCGTGGGCGGCACGACACAGAAGCCGAATCAAGACGGAGAAAACACGAGTCTTGACATATGGCATAATTACTACATGCAAAACGATCGGTTTATTTCGTTACGTTAGCTGTTATTTACCATCTACGTTTACTCGTACCTTACCTTACAAGTTTCATTTAAAAGCGTGAAGCCCAACAGTTGCGCGCGTGTAGAAAAAATTGTAGCGATTCAATCCAAAGCGTACACAGAGGTCGTCTTTCCCCGATGCAGGTATCGATTAAAACACTCATTTGGGTGCAAAAACACGGGGCGATTCGTTCATTACGAGCAACAATCCGGAAGTGGAAGCGTATAACGGTATCAGAAGAGCCGGTCTTCCTGCAGCACGTAACATCTGTGGAATGGTGCGTAAACACCGAGGCATCAGTCAATTTAAGATGACCACACTCATATTACGATCACCACACGATGTTTTGGCTATGTTAGCAAATGGACAATTTAAACCTGAACTAGTTAAATTTATCGCATTATTCACAAACGTCTCGGCTGTGCACGATCAGTCCCGCTTTGTTGCACTTTCTAGCTGACCTCTGACCTTCATTGTCTCTAGTTAGTCCTGCCCCAAACAGAAGCATTGAAATGGTTTTACAATGCAGTTGTTACCAAATTGAAATGGTTAACAAGCACTTAATGTGGGGATAGTGTGATAAACTGCATCAATAAATATTGTGTTTTGCAGTTAGGTAAAATTGCATCCTTTTTAATTGTACGCATTATCTACATTTGTCCCCATTTCCATTCCTAGTAACCCAAATGGCCTAAATTTAATCTAGTACAGTATACTGAGAATTGACAAGTTAACACTACATTGCCTATGCTCGCATTAAAACAAACAGCATATTGTATTTATTAAAGAGTGTAATACAGGCAGTTTCTCGTATTAATCTTGAGGACCTATACAGTAGTATCGCATATGTTCGAAGAGTATTTGATCAAATGTATTCAGCTGTACGATTAAAGACCTCCTTTATGGTTCTAAATGGCAAACCAAGCAGGAGGGATTTGAACAAGATAAACCACTTTTCGATTTTGGGTAAACTACTTTGATACATTAACACATTAAGACACATCCAATTGTGTAAGATTGTTTTTTTATTGAATCAATACAATGTTAATACTTTGTGCAGAAGAAAAGTTAATTCACTAATGTATTGTTGACTGTACAACAGCATCAATGTAGGAAGTTACTGAAGGAGCTTGTGAATTCCAACTTGTAGCCACCCGGTGAGATGCCTGGAGGAAGAGTCTTCGCACATCTGCAAACAACATTAGAAATGAGGATCCAAACAGGGAACAAAACAAAAACACCAACAGGCCATTCAATTTAGCTCAGGGAGAGAGTTTTACAATCAGACCCAGTAACCATGGATCAGATTCATAAACAGTTTCTCATCACTGCTGACAAATGAACATGGACAACAAACGTAACAATCAATGTGGTTTCGGGAAAGGAAAAAGTCTGTATACTCGTAACAAGGTGTGGCACTTGGACTCAAAAACACAATTGCAATCTGAAAGCATTTACAGTATCAAAGTAGAAAATATAGTTTCCTCTTTAGTTTGAAGAAACCAAACTCACCTCTTACACACCCACATTACTGTAGCAGCTGAGAACTTGCCAAAGTTCCCACATTTAGTGAAATCTGTTGAAAGAGCAAAATCAATAGTTATCTACAGCTTGAAAACGTTTATTATAGTTAAAGTAATGTAAAAAGGAGCCTCAGACAAGCAAGTAGAATCAACCGCTGACATTCAGCGTTCATACGAGGTGTCAGAAAATAGGAAAATCATCACTGGCTCAAGAACGAATCCAAAAACACGGTGGCCACATCACTTGAACGGTCACATAAATTCTAGCACTTACCAGCATTTCACTTGATCGATGCCCAAGGCACAGACGTTTTCAACCACACGCATGCGTGCTGGCTCCAGTCACAAAAATCCATGCGCTTGCGCGCGCACACCATATTGTACACTAAAAGACAGAACGCAAAGCCATATTTTAACAAACGTATTGGAACCTTGCAAGTTACTTTAGAGACTTCACTGCAACCCAAGAGGTAATGTTAAACACGATCGATCAAAACCACTCGCTCAAGTAAACTTACGTATATAAAAGGAGCCTCAGATTATATAACAAAGTAGAAACATCCGCTAGCATACAGCGTTCATACGAGGTGTCAGAAAAAAAGGAAATCATCATCGGCTCAATATTTTCATAACCTATCAAAAATATGCATCGTCACATCTGCTACGCAATTATGTAATCAATGAAACCCAAATTTATGCACTTACCGCTCGAACACCAAGCGAAACAAATAAAACCACACGTGCGCGCTGCCTCAAATCATCCAAGCCCACGTGTTTCTGCGCGAGCACCGTGGCATAGACTGAAGAATAAAAGCACAACAAACAACGTTTATTTCCACAGACGTAACTTCTAGACCAAGTCGTACATACTTTAGCAGGTAAACGGAATATTAAAATGCACTTTCTACGTGATCGATCCAAAACTGCATGCTGTGCATCTTGCGTTTACAATCTTACAACAAAAGCGTCTTACAACAAGAACATTAGAAAAACACTTACATGTTTACACTCGGATAACTTCTTGATGAAGCAGACATTTTAAATAGCACGCCCTCCACAAACCAACGACTTCTGTTGCAGAAAAAGAACGTCGAGCCGCATGTCCTGTTATTTATAAGCGCTCTTCTTCGTGACGTACAGCAGCGTTTAAAAAGATACGTCGAAACTCAAGTACGCCCTCTGCTGGTTGATTTGGGTCGTTCGAATTATGTTTTTTTTAACGATGGTTAAAGTTATTTGAATAATGGCCAGTGCTGTTTAAAATAATAGTAATAGTGCATCATTATTTCACAACATTGATAACTAATAAGCAAACAATTTTAAATTTCGTTCTTTATTCATGGTTTGCTTAAAATTAGTATAAAAGGAGGAAATTCTTAAAAAAATGATAAATGCAAAATTACTAGCTATAAATTTGATAAATGAGTATTAAGCATTTGAAGGAAAATCTGATTGTATTACAAAACACAAGCTCTGTGATGAAGCAATGATTCAGAAAAAGCAAAATGAGAAAAAAATCTATCTGAATTGTGTGCAAATGTTCAAACACGACCTTATGAAATGTTTCCTCATAAAAACACAGAATCTTCAAAAATAAGGAAAAACTTCACATTCTAGACTTTTTAGAACTCTTATTCCCACTTGAATTCATTATACATAACATTTTAAATTGCACCATCCCGCAGTAGATCATCAGCATTATGTACAATCTGATCCAGTGCTTTTAGAATCAGAACATCAATTGTGTCATTTGTGTCAATCTCTTCATGGTAGTTCTTCACTGGAAAGATGCTGGTCATTGGCACACCCACTTTGTCGCTGCACATCTGCATCTGCACAGGAGAGAACAAAAAAATAACAGAAAATAAAACAGAAAATGCAGTTATTCAACAGGGTTAGATCATCACTGGCACAAAACACATGCATAATAACAGCAGGCAAAACACAAAAACACATCTACCTTCGCATAGATCTTTGCGCTAGAATATACTTTTTTGAGATCTTTCTTCACCAGTGGACATGTTTCATCCACCTTGGTCATGACAATCATCTGAGGAATCCCTACAACAAATGCACAATGTAAAATGTCTGAGACTTTTTTCTATGTTTTATCATTGTGTTGTGTATGTCACATTTGGTTTTCAAATTCAATTTGCAAAGCCTATTTGCAAAAACTACTTAAACATGTGAAATAAACAGTACAGTATACAGTATTTACAGTATTTTATAAAAGGGCCCAAATTATATCAGATTATTATTGGGGGTGAGATCACAATATTTTTAGCAAAAGTATCAGTGGCAATCTTTTCTTAACTAGGAAACTTTAGGAAAATTTTGGTGGTTCCTGTAATAAAAACAATGGTCATAAATTCATGTGTACAGCTTTACCCTTTTCTCTGAGTTTCAGACGGATCGCTCTCAGCTTCTCGATGAGTTTGTCATCTGTGAAGTCGACTGTATTTGCATCTATGATGTAAACGAGGCAAAGGGCTTTTTCAGCGAGTGTAGGACTGATGTTAAAATGTTCCTTCTCAACGCTCAGTGGGTCTTTTGGGTCAAACTTTGGAAATAAAGACAAAGTGTCACATATAGTGAGCACACATAAATTATTAAAATGAGAAGTCCCCCCCAAGAAATCAATAAACTATCATTACTTTATACTTATCCTTTATGTGGCCCAAAACCACATTGACAATGTCTTCGGTGGAAGACCCTTTGAAATTTTCTGGCTCCAAGCCCATTATGTCACGAAAGACAAAAGGCAAAATGGCACCCCCACTTCTGATACAATAAGTATTGTACTATAACAGACCAACAGAATGGAATGAAATTGAAGAATGGAATAAATATCTGTAAACAGCTCAACTAAAGTCCAACCTACTATTTCAGTGAAACTGTGATCAGTAGCAGATGAATTGACCTGAGCTCTGTTTGTGATCCGTCCTTCAAAGACATTAGTGACAGAGTTGATAAAGCTGGATTTGCCTGCTCCAATTTGTCCAGCAACCAGAATCCCAATATGATTTATATCTGGATTACTCAAAGTGAACTCCTTCAGACGCTTTAACAGCACTGCTTTTTGTCTGAAAAAGGATCAAGTAGAATGATGCCATATGATTCAAATACGAAATCACATGTTTACCAGCCACTGGAAATTGAGCATATAGGGTCACAAAGTTTGAAGCTTCAGAAACAAACACGTGCCTAACATTTGGCTTTGAACTTGAATTCTACTCCTTTGTTTTCTGTTTTCAGAATCACTTGGAATGCCTTCATGATTTTGTATCTAATACCAGCAGTGCTGTTAACCAACACATAGCACTGGCCACAAGCGTAATTCAATTGATGATTCCTTTTGATCTAGGCACAGGGGAGGACAATCCTGTTCCTGAAGGGGCGCAGCTCTGCAGATCTAGGGTGTCTGTCTCTGCACATCTCAGTCAGGTAATGTGGCAAATATCTTTACAAGATCAGAAAAAGAGGAAGACACCGTCTCAATCTCTGACCTTTAGTTTGTTTAAAAGCTTGATAATGTAAACCAGCCTTTAGTTTCACCCTTAAAAACCACTTCACATGAGTCAACAGAACATTGAAGTATTACACTAACCTAAAAATATAAATTGTCACGGTATACGTGGAAGAACCCAAGTGCAGGCAACGGCAGGTAAGGGGTTAACAGGGGTATTTTATTTTAAATATAAACACAAAACAAAAACTCCCTCGATGGGGAAAAACACTGACAAAGACAATGGGAATAAATGATAACAGGAAAACACAGGAACCAAGGACTACTAGACTATAAAACACTTGACTTAAACTAACATAAACAACACCAACAATGACTCACGGTGGGAACAAGGAACATCGATTTGGACAGGTTTGGAACATGACATCACAGGTACAAGGAACGTACGTAATCCACGAGCAACAAGACAATGAAACATGAGGACTATTTAAAGCAGTGGTCACCAACCCTGCTGCTGGAGATCGACTGTCCTGCAGACTGCAGCTCCAACCCTGCTTCAGCACACCTGTCTGTAATTATCAAGTAACCCTGAACACCTTGATTAGATAATTCAGGTGTGTTTGATTGGGGTTAGAGCTGAAATCTTCAGGACAGTCGATCTCCAGGAGCAGGGTTGGTGACCACTGATTTATAGGGTAGACAAACGAAGGATAACGAGCGAGGGCAGGTGTGAAACATAAGACACGGCAGGGAGGCAATACATGAAACGAGAGGGGCGGGGCCAATGACAAGACACTGGAGAGAACGCATATTAATGTCAAAAGGACAATAATATGTTTCTCTCCACAAATAACCAAAGACTTTGTCATGGCTCTGCTACAGGACCAAGAAAAATATGACTAAATGAAGCAGAGCCATGACAATAAATACTCAACAATACCTTACCCAAAATCAAAGTCTCTCCAAGGAGTTCCAAATTCTAGGACAGCAATAACAATAATAATGAGAATCATCATCATATTACTAATAATATATAAAGTTCCTCTCACCTTCTGGTGGTTTTTGATATGTCGACTTGCTTTGTCCCATTCTTTTTGTTGTTGTTGTTTTTTCAAGATAATTTTGACTTTACTTGCCACTCGCTCTTAAAACAACCCAAAAGAAACAGCTTTTCCCCTAAACCTGGTATATTTTCACTTTCAGTTATGCAGGCAATGTTTTTTTCATACATGTATACAGGAAATGGAGACCACACGCACGCTATTTGTATTATTTGTAACATATAAATAATATCATAAACTCTGATTTCACTTAATAGGATTTAGTGCTACATTATAACATTATAAACCAATGCTTATTTAAAGGCTTCATTGCATGGAACATAAAAATGCTTAAGGTAATGATGGACAATCTTGGGTTAAATTAGGTCTACACATCATAGTGTCAATGCTAGTTATAAAAGTGAGTAAATTAAATAGATATGATATATAGACCAATATGTAACACTGAAGGATATCAATTTCACATTGCAAACTGTAAAAATGAAATCTAGTTGTACACGTGCATTCACAGTAACATAAAAATATTGCAGTGAAAAGTCTTGTAACCATAAGCTCAGAGAGCTAGAGAAGCTGAGGTTAGATGCTGCCGGAAGTGCCTTGAAACCTCACGACTTACAAAAACGTTTAGCTTCAGCCAGGAAGCTGAAAAGAACAATAAATACAAATGCTTATTGTTGTGTGAAAAGTTATGTTACATGTTATATTTACCCCTAAATACAGAAATTTCCAAATTCGGATCCATAGACATGATAGCATCGAGCATTAATGCAAATCTCCCATTCTACCACAACGTCATTTGGAAATGTTTTTATTCATCTGGATGTTATTTGAATATATTATTTTAATTATTTTAATACTGACCCAGTTCACTTGCCTTTGTCCTAACATTTTGCATCTTTCTAATGACATCTGTATTCATGAATGGTACTTTATCAGCTGCCATGACATAAACCAGGCAGTATGACTGTTCCTGAAGGGTTGGATCACTTTGGTAGCCCTCACCATCAACAGAAACAGCAGATGCTGGATTGAACTGCGAGATAAAAGACAAAAATACAGAGATATATGTCATATGTCTGGTATCAGCGGACTGTTTGAATTGCCCTGATAAAATACTGTGTTTCTTTCTCACTTTGTGTCCTTACTTCATGAATCCCTGTAGGGCTTTGACTATGTCCTCTGGATGTGCACCCTTTGATTCCTGAGACTCTAAGCCCATGACGTCATTGAAGACAAACGGCAGAATAGATTCTCCACTCCTAATGTAATAGGTTCTGTACTGTAAGATAATAACATCATTGTGAAATAAAAAATGTCTCAAATACATTTGATATGGACACAAATAGCCGATGATCAAGGCCGATATAGGCTGTCAATCAAAAGAGGACAGGAAAATTAATTTATGCTCTGTGTATCTAAAAGGTTTAGAAAACATCACCAATTTGATGTTCAGTTTTACATGAATTAATAACATTCAGAAGGTTAAGAAATATTAATTTAACCTTTAGAATCACTCTGAATAATTGGCTATCGGCAGAGAACTTTAGTCTAAATATAGACTTCTCATTTTAGCTTCACAATTACACCTCCACAATAAAAAATCCAGATGAAAACAACATGCATAATATTTTGAAGGTTATTTCACAATACCCCAATAAACACCGTGCCAACACTTCAAATATTCCAAAGTTGGAGTGCTGGGAAACATGTCATGATGGAATACAGTTTTTGGTAATAAGGAGTGTGATGAATATGTAAATGTTCCAAAGTGCCCATATAGAATACTTACTGTTTTTGTGAAAGAATCAGAAGATGTGGAATTAGCAAGAGCCTCTGTTGTGATTCTCTTCTGGAAAGCACTGTTGATTGAGTTGATGAAGCTTGATTTTCCTGCTCCAACATCTCCAATTAACAAGATCCTGACATATTCCACATTTGGATGATTCAGCCGAAAGTCCCTCAGGTTTTTCTCCAGATAATCTTTCTCCCTGTTGAGACAGGGTCATATTTTACAAAGACAATTTTGTTGGTAAGCCAAACTTCCAGTAGTAAGGCAATTATAAATGTTGTTACTTATCCCCAGGGTGTGCTTCTCCAAGGTGTGTCAAATTCTGTGAAATGGGAAAAACATGCACATGGTGAGTACACATTCACCCAGATTTTCGAGCAATGTGAATTTTGCATGCAAACTTAAAAAAAACTAAGCATCTAAGAAGACTCATGCTTCATGCTTACATTGTTAGTATAGCAATCAATGAACTGTGGATACACCATATTCTGTCTAAACAAACATATAACCTGACATATCAGGTCTCTTTAGATTACCGTGCAAACAGTCAGTTCCAAATATGAAACTGTTAATAATTTAGCATAATTGATATATTTTTTAATAATTTACAATTGAATATTAATAGTTAAATTTTTGTCCCTACATAAAAGTGATTTTATTTCATTAGCTATGGAAGTGTACACATATGGGTTTAATGATTACAAACACAAATGACTTCCACAATTTATACTATATATTCTTTAACAAAACATGACAAACTTACCAGGTGAGAGTTTTGCATCTTTTGATTTTAACGCTCCCATTTGTAATTTCAACCTTAAAGAATAACTTAAAGAAGCTTGACACTGAACAGAGAAAGCAAACATCTCTTTCTTTACAAATTCACAAGTGTTCTTAATGAAACACAAATGCAAGCCGAATAAGTTAAAGAAAACTAAGAGTCAAGAGCCCAACTTAAGCAAACACTGATCACAATAATGGTGGTTTATTAACTACAAAAAATAAGAAATTATTGTATCTTGCATTTTTATAATTGCTCACCTAAATATATCCTCAAGATCGTCTGAGCTGCAGCTGTTATGCTGTTGATGTTGATTCCTTCAGCTGAAGTGGATACTGGACCGTAAACACATGCTACAAAACTAATCTTATAATCCACCGTGATACTTTCACTTTCTATATGCTGCACCATGCTGTGCAAATGTTATGTCCCAGTTTACGTTTCCTTTCTTTAATGTAAAATTTAAGGCAAGGCAAGTTTATTTATATAGCACATTTTATACACAAGGTAATGCAAAGTGCAATGTTTCACAAAGGAAAAATAGGAAGCATGATGCATAAGACATTTTTAAGAAAGTACATTTTGCTATTTAAAATCACAAAGACACACAAAAGAACATGATTTAAAATAACAATTAAATGGAATTAAAAGTTGATTATAAAAAGTGTATAATGTAAAAATAATAAAATTGAAAGAAAAAAGAAATAAAAATGCAGTTGGTGTGAAGCAACAGAGTTCAGGCTAAATGCACAGCTAACCAAATCTAGGCTATATTAAATTACATTGAATCTTTAATATAAAATTTAGGCTACCTATACAACTATTTGCTGTTAAACTGTTTATCTGGTTTTGTGCAACAACTTATTTCCTGCATGTCTGCACAAGCCCTGAAGAGATCAGTCTTTACGAGATTACAGGACATACAAATGGAAAGCGATTTGAGTCTTTGTGCTAAAAAACAACTGCTATTGCGTTTTTGTTCCATTTTTTCCAAATGCTTCTATCTCGTGTTCTTGTTATTTTAGTACAGACACATGTCCTATTTTATAGTGACCGTGAAAGTCTAAATGGACGTTCTTTTGTTTGGAAGGATTATTATGATTGATTTAACCGTGGGCCATTCCTCTTTCAAAATTGAAGTGGTCCTATAATCTTTCATCGAAAAAAACATTAACCTCCCATCCTCCTGTAAATGACATCTCTTCTTTGTATGGTGTATGTCTTGGCCCGAGCAAGGGACTATTTTGACTGTTCAATCCAGTTTCTAACAATCCCATCATTTCCCGAAGGAGGAAATCAAGCCCCGCCCTACATAATTCTCAGTCTAGAAGCTTCTGTTTCATAACAACTTCAAGATCATATGACATGCACAACACTCTAAAAAAGCAGACTCCACACACATTTTCCACACACTTTATTTGCACAATATGGTTTTAATAACTTTTCTGAATTTAAAGACGTTAAAGCACAATAAGAGTGGAGTTTCACTGCTCTGTTATTTGTAACATCTTTCTTTTCCTCTATCCGTATAATTGTGCACATAGGCTTGCACTTTACTCAGAACATCACTGTAGGAGTCACAGGGCGGCTTCAGAATAGAAAAAAAATCTTGCACTAACTGAATAGCTTCAACAAGGGTAATTTTTCTTGTTTAGAAACTTAGCTCTTTAGATATCCCAAGACAAATGATGAAACAGACAGAGATTTTAAGATCTTTGAATGGATCTGGTTTTTCAGATCACTTCTCGCCAGTTGAAAAGTGACTAAAAGACCTAAGACATTGCCCAAGATACCCATGGTGTTCTCATGCAAGTGCACGTTATATTTCAGTTTTTAAGATGAATGTTGTAATCATCGCAGGCTACTGATCATTTAAATTCCAGCAAACATTTAAGACAAAAAATATAATTCATGCACAGATTAGCTAGGAATATGTAAGATTAAATAAGTCCACACTACTCAGTATATAAACAGATCACAAATTCTACAACACAATGAGGAAATTACTTCTTGATAAACTCAGAGTAGAATCCTTTGAATCACTGCCTTGACTTCAAATATGCTATCCTGATAGTGTTCCGATGCTGGTTTGAATTCTGCCAAAGCTCTGTCATACTCTCTCAGGGCATGTTCAAGCTGATCGCGCTCAATGCTCCCCACAATAGCTCCAACAATCATACCAATCCCAGGAACTATCTGCCCAATCACAGCATTTGCAAATGACACTGATTTAAGTAGATCCATTTTCTTCAGTTTCTCATACAGGGTTGGTTCCAGCTTGTCTTTCAGCTCCTGGTCAAGCTTCTCCACAGCAGCCTGGATCTCGCGTACGCGCTCAATTAATATATCACAGTTATGGTTAACATCAGCATTCTCATCCAGGGTGATATTACTGAAGGAATATCCTAAGTACCCATTTAAAACAGAGATGAGATTGTTGGTGGCTCGGAAGTTGTTTTCCATCAGGTTTTTGAGATCTTGACACTTGTGAGTAACTCGCTCTCGCCTTTCTGGATTTCCAGGGTAGAAAATATCACTCCAACTCATTTTTATATGCACAGTCTTAAAAATTAAAAGATAAAAATGATTTAATTACACATGCAACAACAAGTCTCAGTATTTATGATGTTGAGTAGCTTTCGAGCAGTTATTGGCGCTCTCTTGTGCTGATTTAAGGAATCATCACCCACCACTGTTGATTATGCTTATTAGTTACGGTTATATTTAATAACTAAAACGATATACGTTTGTTTATTTATTTATTTAAGTGCATGTTTATGTCAGTAAGGTTATTTTCTTCGTGTATAATTTGTTACACATTTGTACTCAATCAAGGCTTCAGTAAAGATGATCCTTTACACTGCTTGGTGCTTCTCTTCAACTAAGACTCGTCTCATACAAGGTGTTTCAAACCCATGTAAATTAGAACATACTTTGAATCGATCCATTTCAGTCAGGTTCAAGCATTTCAGTCAGCAGAAAAGCCTTTAGGTTTATTCAAAACACTGCTTTGTCTTAACTGGACTGATGCATTGTAGAGTGTAATTTCTTGAATGGCATCTTTGATCCGATCTTACTATTACTGTATTAATTATATGCATTTTTAATAGAAAATCACCTCATTCAAACCCAACCGCACGGTCAAAATATCCATTGGAGCAGAGCATTAATAACTGATTTAAAGGGACAGGTCACCCAAAATTGAAAATTCTGTCATTGTTTACTCGCCCTCAGGTTTTTCCAATCTGTTGGAACATTCTGAGGGCGAGTAAATGATGACAGAATTTTCACTTTTGGGTGAACTGTCCCTTTAAGACCCATACAGATGGCAAAGTGATACATTTTAAAATAATAAAAAATACTTTTAGAAATTGCTCACCTTGGTTTATTGAGCTGTAATTGGTCTTGCTGGTTTCTCTGATTTCTCCTGTTTGAGTGATACAGATCTCAGCATCCAGCACAGTGATGATGTTGATTCCCTTAGCTGAGATTCTTACAACTGCTGCACAGCTTTTATATCCTATTATAATACTTTCACTTTCATTGTGATGCACCATTTATGCTGCAGAATGACGGAGCAGAATCACCGAAGAATCAATGAACAAGCACAGAAAAAACACCTACAAGACACAGTCACACAGCCTTATGAACAACAGCAAATAACAAATGAACACGAGAAATCTGTCATGATCAACACAAACACCATTACTATCTTCACTCATTACAAATCACAGAGACTTTGTTTCTTCCATCCGCAATAAGTTGACATGAGTTGCATCAATTTTTTTAGTTTTGAAGTTTAAGTTCGTATAGAAAAATCAGATTTTGGTCTTGTTGCACACAAGCATGTTAATTTCTCTCAATTTTATCCATTTAGTAAGGTAACCAAGTTTCTGACTCACAACAAAACAAAATTAAGTGAAGTTAAATATTTTGTGTACCATTATCTAAAAGTCTCATTTTCTAAAAGTCCCATAGCAATCAGCATATAAATCTCAATAACGAATCTTAAAAACCCCATGAAACAACATGCTGCGATGCATGCTGAATCTGCTGAGTAATCATAGCTCACTGCTTCATGATTGTCGCCATCGTTATGTCACATGATGTCTTAGGGATTTTCTGCCATCCTTTCTGTTTGGTGCAGCATGTAGAAAGTGAAAGTGGTACAATAGACTATAAAAGCTTTGCAGCAGTTGTGTTCTGTCCAGTAGCTATACAGAAACTAAAACATCAATATCATCTGGGTTTATATCACACAGCTCACTTTAAACTGCTGTTCAATTAGTGTTTACTGGACAGGTAACAACTGCTAAACTGCTTTTTTGTTCCACTTTTTCCAAATGCTTCGATCACTTGTTCTCTTGTCTAGTACTGACACACATCTCATTTTATAGTAACCATGAAAATCAAAATGGACT
Organism: Triplophysa rosa; assembly: GCF_024868665.1. Classification (NCBI taxonomy): domain Eukaryota; kingdom Metazoa; phylum Chordata; class Actinopteri; order Cypriniformes; family Nemacheilidae; genus Triplophysa; species Triplophysa rosa. Next base: position 4,782,170 of record NC_079893.1, read on the forward strand.
TATGTTTTTATTATTATTATGATTGATTTCCCAGCTAACAAAAGTTTGTTATAAAAACGTTCCTTAGAGGTTTTTCATGTTTTAAAAAATGTTTTAAAACGACACACGTGTCCGTTTTTTAATGTTTTAAGAACATTCCCAGCTAACTAAAGTCACCATCATGTTGGTCAGTGTTTCCTTGAGTTGGGCTCTTGACCCTTGACTTTCATGCGTTAGATTTATTGGCAACCACTATAACTGTGTGCTATTAAAGTACATTTGTTGTGACAATGCAAATAATAATCTAATCATATGGTATTAATTAATGGTCATTAAAATCACCATAATCTTATAGTTTGATTCATTGATCTCATCCAGTATGAGTGCTAGCGACCTGAGGAAGTTTGGTTGCATTTTAATGTCAAGAGTGATTTGTGAGAATAGTAGAATTTCACAAACACAGACATCAAGAATCAGTGTATGAGAATCAACAGACTAATTCAGAACAACTGATCTACTACCAACCGACACCATTCAATTAAACTCTGATTTGCATTGCTGCAACAAATGTACTTTTAAGGGGACACAGTTAAAGCACGCAAAAATAAAAAACAAGGTCAAGAGCCCACCTCAAGGAAACATTGATCACCATGATTGTGACTTTTGTTAGCTGGGAACATTCTTAAAACATGAAAAAAACACACACTTTGAATGTTTTTAAAATGTTTTCTAAAGCATGAAAAACCTCCGAGGAAGGTTCTTATAACACACGTTTGTTAGCTGGGTTAGCTGTTTGACTTGTTAATCAAACAGTTGATTATGATTTGACTTATAAAAAAAGAGAGAGTCTCCATACACATTTTCCACACATTTTATTTACACAATAAAGTTATTCTAACTTTTCTGAATTTAAAGCACAATAAGAGTGGAGTTACACTGCTCTGTTATTTGTAGCGTCTTTCTTTTCCTCTCTGATCTACTATCTCTTTAACTATCCGTATAATTGTGCTTTAGATGTTTTCAGAGATGATGTTCACATTGGCTTGCACTTCACTCAGAACGTCACTGTAGGAGTCACAGGGCGGCTTCAGAATAGAAAGGAGATCTTGCACTAACTGAACAGCTTCATCAAGGGTCTTCTCCTGGTTCTCTGCTTTACACAGAAGTTTAGTGATGTTTTTACTGCTCTGCACTAGATCTCCCAGGACAAATGATGAAACAGACTGAGATTTAAGCTCCTCAACTGGAGGCATGACATTCATCAGATCACTTCTTGCCAATTGAATAGTGACTAAAGGACACAAGACATTCCCCAAGATACCCATGGTGTTCTCATGCAGTTCCTTTATGACCGTAACCTTGTCTTTCAATGACACCATAGAGAAGGCAATCTTCTCATAAAGATCAGGTGCAATGCTCTTACAATGTTTCTCCTCCCTTTCACAAACATCAACAATCTGACACATGACCTCTCTCATCCTGGCACAGTTCTGTTCAATACTTTCATTTTCATTTGCTGAGACTGCAGGACAGATGTTTCGCTCCATGTGAGTATTGAGTATCTCCAACAGTCTGTTAGTGATGCTGAAGTATTTGTGCACATAGTGATGGAGGGACTGGGTGGATCTTATCAGCTCTTCTTTCTTCTCTTTGTCATTCTTGCCAAGAATCCAAGATAACATTCTGGCCTCTGTTGTTCAAGAAAAAAAAGTAAGTACATTGTTATATTTGGTTGGTTCTTGACTACACTCTTAAAAGTTTAATTGCTTAAAAGGTTCTTCACAGTGATGCCATAGAGGAACCATTTTTGGGCTCCACAAAGAACCAAAGTTCTTTAAAGAAACATGTCTTTCTTACCTATTTACAATCTGAAGAACCTTTTCTCACCACAAAAAACCTTTTGTGAAACAGAAATGTTCTTCGGATGTTAAAGGTTGATAGTTGATTATTCTTGGCTTGTATCATGCAAGATTAGATCAAGAGTGCATATCATTATGATCTTTCATCCTGATGGGTTTTGTTCTTGACAAATATTAATGATAATGGTAGAGCAAAATAATTCGAGAGGAGCTCTGTGCTGGTTTCCCAGAATTGGATAAAATAAATACATTTAATGACTCGGGTGGATGAGAAATGCCAGAAGAATTAGAGAATGGAGGAGAATGATTGACAGGACCGTGTGACCACGATTCTCCCAGTCAGGAAACACAGTGCTTTGAAACAGTTCCTATCCAATTTGTGTGGCACAGAATCGTCTGTCATGATATAAAACTTGTTTTAAAATGAGAAAGAAACAAAATATTCAAAACATTGTGTTATTGTTTGTTGCTTTGGAGAAACAACGACAGATGCAAAGATACACAAATATAATTGAAAGTGATTTTATTAAATACATAAAATAAAGAACACATTCTCTTATTTTAGTTTCTAAGAATTTCTTGTAATCGATCATTGTAATTCCAGCAAACATTTCTGACAGAAAAAAATCACATTTATGTTTAGAATAGATATAATAATATGGAAGTAGTGTGGAATTTCACACTACTCAGTTCGAATGGAGTACAAACAGACCACAGATTATACAACATAGATATAAAGAAATGACTTCTTGATGTAGCTCAGATAAGAATCTAGAACTTCTTTTTCATCATTTTAATTTCTGCCATGACTTCAAATATGCTATCCTGATATTTGTCAGATGCTGGTTTGAATTTATCCAAAGCGCTGTCATACTCTTTCAGGGCATGTTCAAGCCGATCACGCTCAATGCTCCCCACAATAACTCCAACAATCACATCAATCCCCAAGAACACCAACCCGATCACAACACCTGCAGCTAACGTTGATTTAAGTAAACCGTATTTCAATACGATGTTTTCCAGAATCTTTCCACTTTTCATTAGCCACCAAACAGCAACACCGGTTCCAACTGCAGCAACTCCAGAAACAGCTTTTGCAACTGTTGCAACTTTTGCGAGCTCAGAGGTGTTCAGTCTCAGATCCATTTTCTTCAGTTTCTCATACAGGGTTGGCTCTATGGGATTCCTTTTGTGCCAATAAGAATGAACGCAAACTTTAAAAAAACGAACAAAAAAATACAATGAGAATGAAAAAAAACACTTTGATAATGAAAACAATAAACTCAATTGCAAGAATGTGCTATTTTTCTTAACAATTTTCTAAGTTTTGTTTTTGCAAATAATAGTTTTGAATTCGCTGCTAGATTTTTCATTTGCGCTTTCCGAGTTTTCGTTTACGCTGCACAAAGTTACGTTCGAACTTCTGGCACAAACCTCTCGCGTGGGCGGGATTTAACAGTGCTTTACTCTCATTGGCTACTGAGATTTTGATCGACAGCTCCGTGACCTGGAAGTGGAAGTCTCAGTGGCGCGCGCGACTTTAGAAAGCGATATAGAGGTGGACGGTGAAGTTGTGATGGTGATTAGTTATCTTTGTTATTAAACGCGTTTTTTTGCTACAGTTTGCATTGAAATGAGCTCTCAGGAGCGGAACGGAGCCTCGTCTTCAGCTGGGCACTCAAGTCAACCGCCGGTAATTTAATGTAATCGACATAATCTCGATAAACGTCTCGTGAATCTTGTACAAAAGCATGCAGCAGATTTGTCTTCATTTGTCACGTTTGTTAGCTATTTTATGATCATTTGTAACGTGTTAACATTGTAATTTACATGTACCCCGCATAAAAATACGTTAGTAATGATAATGACTATAGATTTTTCATGTGGGTTTCTATATTTATATAATATCGTCTGACTGAGTGCTTTGATTGTGTTTAAAGAATGTGTATCCCATTCCCAACATTAACAAGACTAAGTGTAATTCTACCTGAGATTCATCTTTAATATGTAGCAAGGCTCAAATATTGGTGCGGATGCTGCATCAGCAGCTGTACAAAACATCATTGAGATTCTCAACCAGTCGCTGGAAAAAAACAGCACAAGGCAGAGTCAGGGTCAGCGCTCGGGCCAGTGTCAAACAGTGGACCAAGATATGGCCAGGTTTCAATTTGCAGTCATGACTAACAAACAATGACACTTCGTGTTTGTAATACAAAAGTTTATACAAAACATTATAATTGAAGCAGTAGAAGTAGTCAGGTGTAATTATTGATTTCCCAGTAAACACATAGTAGGTGTTAATGTTATTAGTAAGCTTGTAAGTTATTGTATTGCTTTTATTTGATCCCTTTAAGGTCTTTCCCAGGATTTTTTAAACGTGGTTCAAAAAGACGTCTACCCAGCTGTAACACACCAGCAAAGTTAAAAAAAAATTGGAAACCATTCATATTTTCCGTGTTTCTTTTACACAAAAATTCGGAGATGACTCCCTCATCAACAGAAGAGCTGGAGCTCATGCAGGCTGGATTGGGAAAACGAAATCTGTCTATGCCTGATGACTTGACTCATTCAGAGGTGATCTTGTTATGCATATACCACCATGCTCTCTCACCATAAACAAGGTTAAGAATTTGTTGTAATCTTGTGTTATGGTTTTTAGGTGTCCAATTTGTTCTGTGATGCTTACCCCAAAATGAAGGCAGCATCTGGAGGATGGCTTCTCTACAAAGCATCTGGTACAATTTGTACTCCAATCCCTATTCTAAGTTTGATACATAGTTGTGAAGTAGACTGTTTTATGTGTGTAAGTGTATACGTTACATAAACCATATCACATTGACAGTGCAGTCTTAGTTTAATTTTAAGTATAAGAGACATCACCCAAATTATTGATGTTTTATGTGATATATTCAATGTTTCTAAACCCATTAATCCCCACTGACCCTCATTATGAGAACAAAATCAGTTCAGATGTTTTTCAGAATACCTTCCTTTTTTTGCTTTTAGCTGTCAAAAGAAAGTCATACAAAGAATGGTATCAGTATTTAGTTTTTTTTACTTTCAAACACCAGAACTTGCTAATGTTAGCACATTACTAGTATGGTCATCAGTTTATCATCTTATTTTTACTGTTTATTTTGTGTGTGACACATTTAAAATTATTATATACACATTAAAATATTTAAAAAAGCTTTACCTACTTTTTATAAAATTATATAGGTTCTAATTAATAAAGACATTCAATAAGATGAATACTGTAAAGTTTTTATTTATTGTTTATTCAGGTGGACAGGGAAGGCGGCGGCTGAATTTAGTTCCCCCAGAATCTGAAGGATACTGTGGTAGTACCATCAGAAGTGTAACTGGAGGGGGAAAAACCATGCTGTATATTGTGCCTTTACAGGATGAGTTTGACCTGTCACCTCTTCCATCTGATGCTCTGGAATTCTCTTTGATGCCAAAAGCTGAATGCAAAAAATGCTTTAAAATGATGCCACTGCAGATTCTTGCCTTGCATCTCAGAGAATGCAGCACGCTGGAATATGAGACGCTTTCAGACTCTGAAGCAGAGGTACAATAAAATATTTTAGCAAACCTCATGAAGGCTGCATATGAAAATATAAGTAAAAAAAACATTTTTTAAGGAAATGTCTCCTCCTAGGTAGCTGATTTACCTTCTGCCACTGAAGAAGAGGTAATGTCTTTTGCAGTGGAAGAAATCATTTTAATTGCCTTTAAAGTGTATTCTGCGTAATTACTTGCTTTTTAGTCAACAGATGCAATATGTCCTGTATGCATGAAAACCTTTCCTATGAAAGAATTGGAGCTCCATGCCAGTTTCTGTGGTGATTTGGAAAGGTAATGGTAATATAATTTTGTAGTGCATCATATGATTTGATATGGTTTTGGCAAGTTGCATTAAGTATTGGATCATGAACATTGTTCAAGGGTTTGACCATTACATAAACTGTATAGTTTATATTATATTAAATCCCTGCGTTTTCTCCCTAGTCCAGTGTCCATTCGGTCAAGGAGTCCTGAAATATTGCCGCCACAAAATGAAGTGACATGGTAAGAATTAAGAAAAGTAATACTAATGTTCTCAGATAATGTAGTTGTATAACTTGAATAAGATACATTATAAAGTTAAAAGCAATTACAAATACAAATTTACAGTGAGGAGGACGTCCTAAAATGGCTTGCCTCTCAAGTTGACACCACCAAAGAATTCAGCCTCTGTGTGTCTAGAATGAGTGTCTTGGAACGAGGTCTCTTACTGTGGAGGCGACAAAAGTTGAGCTCTCCAGTCAACACATTAAAAATCACATTCTTGGGAGAGGCTGGAGTTGATACGGGGGCTTTACGTAAGGAATTCCTCACAGGTCAGGATTTATGCACTTTATGAAAGACAAGATCTTCAACTTCAAATTTTCTTAATTTCTTTTTAATTTGTTTGCTTTCTTATGAGATAATTCCCTGAAAAATTATATCAGTATGTTTGTTTTTGCAGAAATGATTGGTGGCATAGAGACTAGACTCTTTGAAGGAGAGGATGGTAAAGGAAAAATGCCCAAGTACTCTTTAAATGATCTGGACAATGGACTGTTCAGGTAAGTGTTTCTTAATTAAGGAATAGTTCACCTAAAAATACATATTCTGTTATTTACTGTTTACTCATGTTATTACAAAATTGAAGTATGACTTAATAATATAAGAATATGTATTTGTTTTTGTTTGTGTAATGGAAGTCAATGTGATCCAAACCTTTTATGATACAAAAGGACATAAATGGTAGCTTAAAATTGTTCTCATTTTTTGGGGGGTGATCTGTCCATAAAAAGCATTTGAGGATCAAATTTTAAACACACATTGACTGTAAACATTGTATTTCACTGTAATTTCAATTTCATTGTTTTAGAGTTGCTGGGGAGGTATTTGCTGTTAGCCTTGCCCAGGGTGGCCCAGCTCCAAGATTTTTACAGGACTGGTGTTACGATTTTCTGTTGAGTGGAACCCTTGAAAACATTACCAAGGATAGTGTTTATGATGTTGATATTTCACCACTGATTAAAACGGTATTTCAGACAACACATGTATTGTTTCATATTGTCATGTAACTTTTATAAATACAATCAGACTCTTTTTTTTTCTTAATTCTTTTCAGATCGAGGAGACTTCAGATTTGTCTTCGTGTACTGAACAGATAGTCAGCTGTGGTTACACAGGGCCTATTAATGAGACTAACAAGGAGAATATAACAAGGTGTTATTTTATATATTATTTTCAAATGTATTTTACACAGAATGTATTCAATGAAATATTATTACTAATTGACATTTTGTGTTTTTTTCTATCTTCTAAAAGAGCAATTGTGATGCATGCTGCTGCTCGACGAACTCTCATGCTTCAGCAGCTCCGTGATGGTCTACAGCTTTATGGGTTAATTGATGTCATGAGAACAAACCGAGAAGTGTGCCGTAGCTTGTTTGTAGTTCAAGGTGGTAATGATAAGGTAAAGAACCGGGATATTTTCGATTTTGCATAGCGGTTGTAAAATAAGTACTCTTTTTATTTTTATTGTAAATTGCATGCTGTTTAGATCTCTTCTCCCTGGCATATTGTTTCAGGTGGACTCTCATTACATTGTGTCCCATCTTCACCCACAAATGAGTGAGACTGGCACTCTTAAACATGCCAAAGAGGTGCAAATCCTCAATCACTTCCAGGATTTTCTAATGGAGCTTGAAGGCAAGTGTGTGTTCATTCCAGAATGTTAATGTTACAATTTTAACTTGTTTTAATAAAACAAAATGTGTTTACTGCCATAGATGACGACAGTGTGGATGAGGAGGCACTCTCTGTCCCACGGGTGATGCAGTGGGTGACTGGTCAATCACATAAGCACCTGCTTCTTTCAGAGAGACAAGCTTTTAAAATCACTGTTCAATTTGACCATGCATGTATGCAACGGATGCCGAGCCACACACTTTGCTTCCCTATTGTCAGTGCATGCGCCCAGACAATTACATTTCCCACTGCCCATTTTTCAAATGTAAGTGAATTTAAAGAGAACATGAAAGTAGCAGTGAAATATGGAGCTTGTTTTTACAGAGTTTAGATATATACAAATGTCCAAGACTGTTTTGATAATTGTCTTTAATTTGAGAAAGGAATACATTTTAACACAAGCACATGTAATTTACATACTTTTTGGAAAGAATAGTTCAATGTATCTTGGTTCATATTGTTCGTTACAAATCAACTTGAATTGTTTAAGACTGTTCCTCTTGACAACTGCATTTTGAAACTGAAAAGAGTGCAGTTAAAATAGATAGCTCATCCAAATATAAAAGTTCTGTCATCATTTATTCACCCTCATGTCATTCAAAAATGGATATTTTAAGAGGTCTCGTGGTTTTGTAAACATTGTTTTTTGTGTTCTGCAAGAGAAAGTTAAACATTTTTGAATGATATGAGGGTGAATAAATGATGATAGAATCTTTAGGTCACCCATGCACATTTATTATTTTACATGCTTTTAAAATGGTTTGCAATGTATTTTCCTCCGTTACAATATGTAAAACACGACTTGACAAAACACTGGGTTCCAAATTTAAATTCTCAAGGAGCTGCATGTTTACTTGTGAGTTCTTTTCAAGCAAGAAGTCAAACATGAGAATAAAGTCTTTGTACAATACTAAGTGTCTGGAGATAGAGCTCCTGGTCATTCAACGGTGATGTCAAGGGATTAATTAATCCATGCAAAACAGCAAGGTTCTGATCTGATAAAGAGCAATGGATCTCTGGCACAACTACACCATCTTCTGGGTCAGTATCGGAGGTTTGTTCTTGAAAAAGTTGCTCCATAATCTGCAAATTAAACACACCATTGAGTTAACAATGTAAATTCTCTGAACTTGCAGAAAATATATACGTGATGAAGACACATACAGTTACACAAGATAGCACGCACACAAATAACAGTTCAGACCTAGAGGATCCTTTTAATAAATAAAAATGTGTTTCCATCTCTGTTGCCATAGTTTGGGAAGGGCATTTTTCTGTTCTAAAACAAAGTGTTCCAAATTAAAATTTTAGAGGAGCTGCATGATTACATGCGAGTTCATTTTAAGAAGTCAAACATTATGAGAGCAAAGTCTTTTGGATAATACTTGAAGCATACCTCTGCATTTGGCTCCACCACTGGTGTCTGCAGCATTCCAATGTGCCAGAGCTGTTCTGGAGAAAGATTTCCTTCTGTTCTGATAGGATGGTTATTCCAACTCCCTGTGAAGCACTTCAAGTCAGATTTCAGCCGTGGAAGGATTGCATAGTGCACACAAAAGAGGTGGAGTTCATCTGACAGATCAAGTAATCTATCTTCTTCCATTGTATGCAGGAGGTCGTAGTACTTAGAAGTGACAGCTGACCAAACATCACACCACAGACGCTCAATTCTAAAATAAAGACACATTTTTTATTATGCTCAAATACTGTACATAGCAGTTACATACATAACTGTTGTAATTATAACTTTGATGAAAGTCACTTTTACCCACTATTAGTTATTGCTTTAACCATTAAAAATCATTTTACCTTTGATTGTGAACACTTTTTCCAGCAATAAAGCTGCCTCGGCCAGTTCCTCGTACTGAAAACATGCAACGTGCTATGTCCACGTTTTCAACTCCTTGGTCACCACGTACTCTGTAAAATATTTGGCAAAATGAATGCTCTGTGTTACCGAGTTACATGTTATTGAGTACAGCAGTATTCTTACCTTGAAGGCCACCCGTGTTTTTGAACCCCCTCCAGAAAGAATTTGAAAGCTGTTGATGCTTTGTTGTTGGTAGCAGCATCAAGATACAGGATCTATTCAATATATAGAAAACAACTTGTAACTAAGTGAAAATAAAACTGGCAAACAATATTCTCTATCCCTTTTAAAATGGACCACTTCAGTCCACAGTACCTTCCTCGAGAAACCATCAATCCCACCAAATATTACAATATTGAACCTAGGGAAAAATACAGACATAAGACTGTTACTTACTGGTTATTGTTACACAGCTCTCTAAAATACTTGATTCTCGTCACAACATTCAGAGGTCTGTTATTCCCTGAAAACAACCACTAAAACTGATAACAAGACTCATGTTGACCAGTACTTCAATGTTCAGTGTATCAGTCTGTTGTCGCTTTTCTAATGACCAGGTTGAATTTGTTGCTAATATACTAAAATATTAATATTTTATAGCAACAAAATATTTCAAATCAATATTTTGTGTCCAATTACTTCATCATTTGAGTAGCTGTGTAATAAGCGGAATAATTCACACCCAGTGGGTTATCACAAAAAAACGTATATAGTAATAATTTAATTAGGGTACATCTTGATGTATGTGTATACTGTGTACATGTATGTGTCAATGCCTAACGACTGCAAGAACGTTTGTGTGCATGCAAGTGAGAGTAAAAAAGTAAATACTCACGTAATTAGTTTGTGGTTGGTATCCACATGAACTAGGGACAACGGTGCAGGAACAGAGTAAGTTCTGCGAGCTACAAAACCAAGCTGAACCATTCTGGCCAAAATTCCAGCTCCATCCACTCGCTGCATGCTGGCCTTCACCCTGTGCCACTGTATCCGATGCCCTCTAGCCACAAGTTCACCTTTCACTAGTCTGTAGCCAGAATGTGGCATTCTTAATTTAATTGCTCTTACAACATGATCAAGTTCATCATCTGATATGCTGGAATAGCAGCCTCTGACAGACAATGAGTGCTCCTTCAATCGTCTGTTCATTGTTCTTCTAGAAACACCACATATCTGAGCAAGATGTTCTACAGGAAGTGCAGTGCTGAGAAGTTCTTCAATGTCATCCCTGCTTATATCCAGACGTGGACGTCCCAAGTTACCCCAAGTTAAAGTTACAATGTCAGATGTGTGTGCTGTAGTCTCTTCCGAACTCAGAGATGTATTAACTACGTTTATTAACTCCCGTAGAGACTCAATTAATTGTTCTGGAATGGTAACATGATTTAATGCAGCAGTTGCCAAAGCCAGTTCTTGCTGAGCAATGTCCAGGAGGTAATCCAAATCTATGGTTTCATTCCGACAAATGAGGTTGAATTTTGTTAGCATCCGCTGTAAAATATCTTCTTGCACTTGTTCCTGCAGGTGTAAACAAAGCAGTTAGCTTACATGTCAGAATGACTACATAATTTAACTATGAGTTTACAAACTTAAAACCATTGTAGACATTTAAGACTAAAAAACGTCCCTTGCTGAAAAGAGCATGTAAAAAGTGACCAAATCAACTGTAAACGTGACCTGGCAAAAGGCCAGCAAACTCTTTACACAACACCATTACATACGAAACAGATCAATTCTAACTTCATTATCCATTTACATACATATGTTACATTAATACCGCTGATGTAACAATACATTATATACACAGAAAAACACACCTTAGTTCAATGCCTACCTGGATAGATGACATTTCTCTTTGATCCTAACATTAAAAAGAAGAATTTAATAAATATTATATATTTATTGTTCTACAGAAAATCGTAAATAATTAGAATGGTCAACAATTGTCTTAACCGGGTAAACAACACAGCACTATGACATCTAAGATATAACCCAAACTACAATTAAAGAAAGAAACATTTAAGAATACATAGCAGTTACATACATAACTGTTGTAATTATAACTTTGATGAAAGTCACTTTTACCCACTATTAGTTATTGCTTTAACCATTAAAAATCATTTTACCTTTGATTGTGAACACTTTTTCCAGCAATAAAGCTGCCTCGGCCAGTTCCTCGTACTGAAAACATGCAACGTGCTATGTCCACGTTTTCAACTCCTTGGTCACCACGTACTCTGTAAAATATTTGGCAAAATGAATGCTCTGTGTCACCGAGTTACATGTTATTGAGTACAGCAGTATTCTTACCTTGAAGGCCACCCGTGTTTTTGAACCCCCTCCAGAAAGAATTTGAAAGCTGTTGATGCTTTGTTGTTGGTAGCAGCATCAAGATACAGGATCTATTCAATATATAGAAAACAACTTGTAACTAAGTGAAAATAAAACTGGCAAACAATATTCTCTATCCCTTTTAAAATGGACCACTTCAGTCCACAGTACCTTCCTCGAGAAACCATCAATCCCACCAAATATTACAATATTGAACCTAGGGAAAAATACAGACATAAGACTGTTACTTACTGGTTATTGTTACACAGCTCTCTAAAATACTTGATTCTCGTCACAACATTCAGAGGTCTGTTATTCCCTGAAAACAACCACTAAAACTGATAACAAGACTCATGTTGACCAGTACTTCAATGTTCAGTGTATCAGTCTGTTGTCGCTTTTCTAATGACCAGTTTGAATTTGTTGCTAATATACTAAAATATTAATATTTTATAGCAACAAAATATTTCAAATCAATATTTTGTGTCCAATTACTTCATCATTTGAGTAGCTGTGTAATAAGCGGAATAATTCACACCCAGTGGGTTATCACAAAAATACGTATATAGTAATAATTTAATTAGGGTACATCTTGATGTATGTGTATACTGTGTACATGTATGTGTTAATGCCTAACGACTGCAAGAACGTTTGTGTGCATGCAAGTGAGAGTAAAAAAGTAAATACTCACGTAATTAGTTTGTGGTTGGTATCCACATGAACTAGGGACAACGGTGCAGGAACAGAGTAAGTTCTGCGAGCTACAAAACCAAGCTGAACCATTCTGGCCAAAATTCCAGCTCCATCCACTCGCTGCATGCTGGCCTTCACCCTGTGCCACTGTATCCGATGCCCTCTAGCCACAAGTTCACCTTTCACTAGTCTGTAGCCAGAATGTGGCATTCTTAATTTAATTGCTCTTACAACATGATCAAGTTCATCATCTGATATGCTGGAATAGCAGCCTCTGACAGACAATGAGTGCTCCTTCAATCGTCTGTTCATTGTTCTTCTAGAAACACCACATATCTGAGCAAGATGTTCTACAGGAAGTGCAGTGCTGAGAAGTTCTTCAATGTCATCCCTGCTTATATCCAGACGTGGACGTCCCAAGTTACCCCAAGTTAAAGTTACAATGTCAGATGTGTGTGCTGTAGTCTCTTCCGAACTCAGAGATGTATTAACTACGTTTATTAACTCCCGTAGAGACTCAATTAATTGTTCTGGAATGGTAACATGATTTAATGCAGCAGTTGCCAAAGCCAGTTCTTGCTGAGCAATGTCCAGGAGGTAATCCAAATCTATGGTTTCATTCCGACAAATGAGGTTGAATTTTGTTAGCATCCGCTGTAAAATATCTTCTTGCACTTGTTCCTGCAGGTTTAAACAAAGCAGTTAGCTTACATGTCAGAATGACTACATAATTTAACTATGAGTTTACAAACTTAAAACCATTGTAGACATTTAAGACTAAAAAACGTCCCTTGCTGAAAAGAGCATGTAAAAAGTGACCAAATCAACTGTAAACGTGACCTGGCAAAAGGCCAGCAAACTCTTTACACAACACCATTACATACGAAACAGATCAATTCTAACTTCATTATCCATTTACATACATATGTTACATTAATACCGCTGATGTAACAATACATTATATACACAGAAAAACACACCTTAGTTCAATGCCTACCTGGATAGATGACATTTCTCTTTGATCCTAACATTAAAAAGAAGAATTTAATAAATATTATATATTTATTGTTCTACAGAAAATCGTAAATAATTAGAATGGTCAACAATTGTCTTAACCGGGTAAACAACACAGCACTATGACATCTAAGATATAACCCAAACTACAATTAAAGAAAGAAACATTTAAGAAATACCAGATAAAGATTCACGAGACGTTTATCGAGATTATGTCGATTACATTAATTTACCGGCGGTTGACTTGAGTGCCCAGCTGAAGACGAGGCTCCGTTCCGCTCCTGAGAGCTCATTTCAATGCAAACTGTAGCAAAAAAACGCGTTTAATAACAAAGATAACTAATCACCATCACAACTTCACCGTCCACCTCTATATCGCTTTCTAAAGTCGCGCGCGCCACTGAGACTTCCACTTCCAGGTCACGGAGCTGTCGATCAAAATCTCAGTAGCCAATGAGAGTAAAGCACTGTTAAATCCCGCCCACGCGAGATGTTTGTGCCAGAAGTTCGAACGTAACTTTGTGCAGCGTAAACGAAAACTCGGAAAGCGCAAATGAAAAATCTAGCAGCGAATTCAAAACTATTATTTGCAAAAACGAAACTTAGAAAATTGTTAAGAAAAATAGCACATTCTTGCAATTGAGTTTATTGTTTTCATTATCAAAGTGTTTTTTTTTCATTCTCATTGTATTTTTTTGTTCGTTTTTTTAAAGTTTGCGTTCATTCTTATTGGCACAAAAGGAATCCCATATGGCTCCAGCTTGTCTTTCAGCTCCTGGTCAAGCTTCTCCACAGCAGCCTGGATCTCATGTATGCGCTCAATTAGTACATCACAGTTATGCTTAACATTGGCTTTCTCATCCAGGGTGATATTACTGAAGAAATATCCTAAGTGCTCATTTAAAACAGAGATGAGTTTGTTGGTGGCTCGGAAGTTGTTTTCCATCAGGTTTTTGAGCTCTTGACTTTTGCGAATAAGCTGCTCTCTTCTTTCAGGATTTCCAGGGTAGAAAATATCACTCCAACTCATTTTTATATGCACAGTCTTAAAAATTAAGAGAGAAAAATGATCTAATTACACAAGAATAACAAGTCAATGTATTCATGAACTCATTTCCAAATAAAGATTTATTAGATATGTTGATCACAGCCATTTTTGGACTTTATACATATTTTAGGTCTTGTGTATGATGTGGGTCAAAGTTGTAATAATGTACAAGCTTTCACATTACTCAACAAAAAAGCACTTACTTCAAAAGACGCTGTACAAAGGCTCAGATGTCACTGAATGTCCCAAATGATTCTGTCCAATCAGAACGGTATTGGTGATTCATAATAGTTACTGTATGTTCCCCTGTATGTTAATTTCTTTTAAGTAGCCTATATCTGCAGATTTTCGTGTTCTTAATCGGCAGTGATCAGTCGTTTATTCATTATAACATTCATGAGATTAAGCAGTCGAGTAGCATTATCGCCCTCTTGTGGCGATTTAAGGAATCATCACCCAGTATGGTTCGCTTACGCTTGTTTGTTCGTGTTTAATTTTATAACTAAATGCTGTTTATTTATTCAAGTGTTTGTTTATGTTAAGAAACAAACACTCAACCTCAATTTTGGTCCCCACGGTGACACGAGTCCCCACCGGGATATAAAAACAAGGCCACATACACACACACACGCGCGCGCACGCACACGCACACACACACACACACGCACGCACGCACGCACGCACGCACGCACACCACACACACACGGCACGCACGCGCACGCACACGCACACAACCACACGCACGCACGCCACACACGCACGCACACACACACACACACAACACGCACGCACGCAACACACACGCACACGCACACACACACACACACACGCACACACACACACACACACAACACACACACACAACCACACACACACACACACACACACACACACACACACACACACACACACACGCACACGCACACACACACACAAATGAATTTAATAATTGTTCTTGCTCACCTAGCTGATCTAAGCTGCTGTTGGTCTGCAGGTGATTTGGATGTCTGATGATGCTGGTTCCTTGAGTGGTTGGGGATAAAGCAATCATCTAGAAAGCTTTTATAGTCCACAAAGTTAGTTTCACTTTTGGGTTAGGACTATGATATGTGCGTGGGGTGTGGTTTCCTCATTGCATTAAAAAAAGTCACAGTGAATGTAAAATGATCAAACATACATATATTATTAAATTCCTGAGACACCTTGAACACACCCGGAGTCCAAAGTCAACATTTTTAGAATAGAAGATTAAAAGACAATAAAATAAGAGGAACTGTCAAACTTCAGCATTTTTATTACATAACCTAAAATATCAGGCTTTGTCAGACTAACATTATTGTTTCTTATCAAACATTAGTTTCTAAATAAACTTCATGCAACATTTCCCTGTATGAGACTGTCACACTTTTTTTCTCACTGTGTTTCACTCTCTCCCCAAAGCAAGAACATGGATTTTGCACTGTAAATAGCAGTTACACCTTTACTAAGATTATGGGATTTTTATGCTCCTCTGTTTTTAAAACATACAAGTAATTTGCTTACAGTTTTCAATTACATTTGTACAGCTACATTTTGATGAGTATATTTCAACATGTTACAGTTTTCATTATTTTTATTATTCATTTATTCTTTACATATAGGTTATAGTCTGATAAATAATGTACGGAACAATATGTTTTTGTGAAAATCATGTGAGGTGCGTCTGGCGCCTCACCCATGCGATAACCAAAAAAGATTATGTTTGCAGAGAATCAGGAACTAAAACCAGCGCAGTTTGACTGAAACTGATGCTTACCAAGGCTTACAAGAAATCAGCTGATTTCTTAAGAAGAGACCGCCTCGAAAACTGAACTTGTTTGTGTCTGTTTATAAATACTGGGTTGAGGGAGAGACGAGCTGTGCAGAGTTCCTGACATAAGACTTGTGTAGTTTTGTGTAACCAGGGACAGATGTACCCAGAGCTCTGTATGCTTTATTCATGTGGTGTGTAATTTAATAAATCTTTTTAAGAGAATTTCTACTCTCCTGAGTTATTGAACACGCGGATTTGAGGATTGCTTTGCCAAGTCCAACAATTTCCATTTTAAATATTTATTAAAACGTTAAATCTAATGTTGCGAAGAGACCCTTAACAGGCATATTTATTACAAGTCATTTTTCTATCTTATTTCCTTCTCAAACTGCATTTGCCTGTGGGCTCTGGCCCACACTCCACACTGTCAGAAAAATGCTCAAAAAAATGCATGGGTGCCATAGGCATTGTGACGAGGGAGGCGTCACGACAGCCGTGGAAGGAGAAAGCGAGGCCGGGACGCGATTGAGTGTCAGCTGGGCGTCATTCCGGCCTCGTATCTCTCACGGAGGAGATCGGAAGCATAAAAGGACGAACGGCAGGAGAATACGGCGAGAGAGGACCGGGCCCGGACATGTTAAGTTTTGTTTATGTGGTTATGTTCGTGTGGCTGGCAGTCGTCCTTGAGGGGCTGCCGGCCTGTTTTTACTGCTGGATTTATTGTTTATTTATTTTGATTAAAGTGTTTGAATGTTCGTCCTCCTTCCTTCCATTTATTGAGCTTTATTACAGGCATATTTAGAGATGGGCAGATGAAGCCTTGTGAAGCTTTTGAGGCTTTTTCCTGATTGTACCAAAAATGATTCAAAGCTTCAAAGCCTCAAAGACAGACCCTACCAGTGACATCTAGTGGTCAGCTGCAATTATAGAAGCCAGTTTCTAATGATTCACATCTTGTTGATTCCAGTTAACACAAAAGCAATACTCAGCAATAGCTGTATCTTCAGTCTGAGAATCATTGTCCCCACATGAAAGCGTTACAACGTTTTGAAATGTCACTTTACATAAAATGTTTAAAATATGTTGCAATATGCAATTTAGTGGATACCTCTTATGGTGGAACTAATTATAAGGACATCCCTGGATTTAGATTTTCTGATTTGCATTAAGAGCATTTTGCGTCTCCTTATAATGAATGAAGGCACGGCAAAGATTTGAATCAATAGGCTTTTTCGACTTGATGCGGCGCCGCAAGATCCGACAGACGGATGACATCAAAGTACCGCGAGAGTGATTCGAAAAACGATAAATAGTTTTCTTTCGAATCGCTCTCGCGGTACTTTGATGTCATCCGCCTGTCGGATCTTGCGGCGCCGCATCAAGTCGAACAAGCCTAGTCACATCGCTTAAGGTGTTTAATTGTGACGTATGAAGCCTCAAACGTCATCGTACATTTGATACAAGCGTCGACACCAGTCTGCTTCAATAGAGTAAAACAGGCTTCGAAGCCTTAGTGTCAAACGTCCCATATAGGCATATTTAAGATCTCATGGTGCCCCGGGGCAACAGCCCCAGAAGTGCCCCCCATCCACCCACCTACCCACACGCAATAATCCACTAATTAAAAGATTTATATATTAAACGATTTTATAAGAATGAAACACAGCAATTTACAATATACTTACAATTACACATTAACATGACACTTTTTTAGAATATACATTTTTGTATTTTTAACATCTACTACTGTAGTTAAGGGGCACCTGCTTTCTGTTGTAATGTTACATTTCTTGTTTTGATGTAGTGAACAAAATCACTAACAAAAACATTTTTAACAGGTGTAAATGTTGTGCGTGCCACAAAGTACAGGGACACAGCTGTCAGTTATTGTGACTGATATATACAGTACATACAGTATATATGAAGAGTTTGTTTCCAAAATGAGAACTCTGTTTTTAAAAATGTTCAAAAATCATGTTTTTTGTGTTTTCTTGTGTTAGTAAGCTGTATTTTTTAAGTTATTATGGCTTAAATCAAAACAAACCAACTGTAGTTTGATTGATATTAATTGGAATGAAAAACATGATTATCTCATTCTGGAACCAAACTCTTTATATATATATATATACACATACATACATATATACTGTATAACCTATGTATTGTTTGCATGTATGTATTCACATTAGGGGGACAATGGAACAATGTACAGATTTTCAGGACGTCAGGATTTTAATTCACCAAAGTGGCATTCACCATGATTACAATGTATACCAAGGTTATTTATAAAAATAACATGAAATGTTATTATTACTATTTTAACTGCTAGAGAGACGCGCAAAACAGTTGCACATACAGCTATTCAAATGCTCTTTTAAAGCATAATATGTGTCTATTCTTCTTACAGACTCCTAAACGATCACATAAGTACTGCGATAAAAGTGTAGTCCACTAAAAAGTACACATATGAATTGATTGCTGTAGTGAGGACACCGTTCTTCACTTTCACTGCAGGTTTGGACCTTAAATAGTGCCCTTACCTCCGCGTACTATAAGTATACATTATCGGCCCTATACCAGCTTATTTCTGACGCATGCCATGTATATATACCTTTATTACAGTTTTTCTTGATTGCTAACACACAATTCATGAAACAATTCACCATTTTCTGACAACTATAAACACATTCTCGTGACAATACACCACCTTGTACAAACCCTACACACAAACAGCATCATTTTGCAATGGTTTGACCATGTTCTCATTCAGAAAACACAAACACACAATATAATGAACTGAAGTGTCAAGATGTAAACTCAAATAGCACACATTTGTCCATCAGTAAACGTTCAGTTGCAAAACTGATGACACACCAATCAGAATCTCAGGATAATATCAATAGGAGCAAAGGTAAGTGTGCATCCTAGAATCATCTACTGGGCTTTATACTACTTACTGTAAACATACAGTATAAATACAGTACACACTTTATATGAGAGAAATTTCACTATTCTGTATCCAGTAAACTGTAGCACGTGTACACCCTTTTTACCTGTTCTGTATTTTTGCAGAATATACAGAATACTTTTATGAAATTGGGCCAAGGGTGCAGAGGATGCCATATTTTTTACATTGCCTCCTATTTACAAATGGCTTCAATGTATTGTTTCCTTTATCGTTTCTGTAAGTCGCTTTGGATAAAAGCATCTGCTAAATTCCTGAATGTAAATGCGATTTGTGCAGTTGTGTAATGTATTGTGTTGCATGACCAGTTTATATTGTTCTTTGGACTTTTCTTGTCTTGTAAGATTATCTTCATCTACTTTACAGTAGTGTAATGTTTTATTTTTTCCTAAAGCTCATTCTTGCACTTTGCTCTATCTGCACTCTTTTTTATGTTGTATATTCTAATAAACACTAAGCTGTCAAATTATTCTTGAATCCCATTAAGAGGTATTAGTAACAGTGTTTTGAATTTATCTCACCAGTGTCTAAGACTATGTTGCAGTGTGGGTGATTTTGAGGGCTTGTGTGTCATATCTGGGGGAAAAGTTTGGTTTTTCAGCAAGTTTGAATGGTTTTGAGAAGAGAGCTTCATTTTGACCTGAAAATAAGATGTTTGGGGAATTGTGTGAGATGTTATGGATTTGTGTTTACTGTTTTGAGAATACGAGGCATAATTTCAAGAAATGTGTTTAAGCAATCGAGAAAAACTGTAATCAGTTCTAATCCCCGCATTTTTAGTCGCCGCCACAACAATGCGCTGTGCACTTTTCCCGCTTCCCAGGGCTGGAGTGGGAAGAAAAACCGTCCCTGGCATTTTTAGTTCCGCACCGGCCCTCAATGGGGGGGAGGGGGGGATTTGCATACGTGTCTTTTGCATTCGCGTTGCGTGCATTTGCATTAATAATACGTCCGTCTAAGCCGCCAACGCCTCCGTTATGGCCCCATACGATAGCGGCAATCGCCTCCGTTACGGCACCATACGATAGCGGCAATCGCGTCCGTTACAGCCCCATACGTTAGCGGCCCACTGGGAAAAAGCAGGGTACACCAGATGGCCAGCCCGCCCCTGCCGCTTCCGTCTGTTTGAAGCTTAAAGTGTACACAAAAGACGACATCGTGCCACGCCTATTTAGCGCAGATGCATGACTTAAGTCTTATAAAACAAGTGCTTATGTACATTTATAAAATTGTAATTTTGTATTGCTGGTTTATTTGGTGCCCTTAAAGTCTTGGTGCCCCTGGGCACTCGCCCAATTGCCCATATATGGTTATTCCGCCTATGATGGGTGCTGCCCAGTGCCAATCTTTTCTAGAGAATCTCTGTTGCTAGATTTAATTAGTTTCGGTCTTAACTGACCCAACTCGTACCATACCATGTAAACCACGATGAATTGATTTTTTTACTGACATTAGTGATGTTACGCCTGATAGAGAGAATTTGAAGTGTGTGTCAAGAGCTATTCACATCCTGTACACTGTATTTCTGAACAGTATAACCTGTTCATTAAAAGTGAGTCAACTGTACTCAAAATTGTGAAACAGCTCATTTAACTTTCATAGACACTTCTAGGCACATTTAACGAAAAAACAAAATGGGAGGGGGGGAGGTGGGGTTGTGTTTGGGGGGCATTTTCCCCCACTCTACCCTACTAGTTTGTGTAACTCGTCTATCGTCGAGTAGTTGTGTTGTGCATCAATAAAACTTGTTTCCAAATGTTTTCCTCCATCCGTTTATTTAAACAGCTTTAACATAGTGAGCTGATATATTTCAGCATGTTAAACAGCTCCCATGCTGGCATTAAAATGACACATTTTTTACAGTCATGCCTATATCTTGTACTTTCTTTTGATATTGAATGTGTGATATATAGCACACATTTTAATAACAATGAATCACAAATAACTGTAAACTTACAGAGCTCGTCACACTACTGACCTGACACACATGATATGAGCAGCGTTACAGGAGACACATGCAGCACATCCACTTTACATCTTCCTGTCCTATCAACTTTTAGTGGGATTATTCATCTATATTTTATTATTAGGAAGTGGGACCACACTTAATTCTGTTACGAAACTGACAAAGACTAAAGCTAAAGGTTCTACAAGTTGCTCTTAGTGCTAGACAAATGTTTTTTTCTCAAGTAGTGAACTGTATACAACTACATAATATTACAAAGTTACATAAAATCTACAGACTTTTGAATGTGATAATAATAATGACAACACTAACAGGTTGCCTCTATATAACCTTTCTGCCATAGGCATCATGCAGATTTGACTTTTTTATACTTTTTGAGCCAATTTATCATTTGCTATGTTAACAATGTGACTAAGTGCCCTCAGTAGCAGTACATCAATGTCATCTTCTGGATCAATTTCTTCGTGGTAGTTCTTCACAGGGAAGATGTGGCTCACAGGCACACCCACAAGATTACAGCATTCCTGCATCTAAAGAACAAACACATGAATATCGTAAGGACTTTCCTGAGTTTGTGAAATGGGAAAGAGGAAAGAAAATGACCATCTCCCTTGCCTTTCAAATCATTTGTTCAGCTTGTGACAAGTCCTACCACTCTCAAAGGGTTGACACAGCATTCTCTAAAAATACCAGTTTGATATCCTAAATACCTTGTCTTTGATCTTCTGACTATTGTAGATCTTCCTTAAATTATCTTTGACCAGTGGACATGCTTCATCAACTTTTGTCATGATGATCACTTGAGGAATGTCTGTCGATTGCAATCATGTTATGTAGCATGATACTTGTTACATGTACATCAAAATATAAATTATAAACATTTCTGCCATTTTTGTTTTCAGAACTGCCTTGATTTTTGTGGCATGGATTTGAAAATCTGCATATCTATTATGTTTGTACTCACCCAGTTCAGTGGCCTTTTCCCTAATATTTTGCATCTTTTCAATGACACCTTGATTCATGATTGAAACTTTATCAGCTGCCATGATGTACACCAGGCAGTATGTCTGTTCCTGAAGGCTCGGGTCACTTTTGTAGCCCTCGTCACCAACAGAAGCAGGGGATACCGGATTGAACTGAATTCAAAGACAGAAAACAGAAAGACAGATTTTACATTTTGTACCTCTCTGGTATCTTTGGATGGTCTAAACTAAAGAACATTTATCATATTCACCAAGCCATGTTAGTAAATGTATAGCAGAATCATTAAAATCTGTTTCTGGGGATCATAAAGTTAAGAGTTAAAGCGGCCATTCCCCGTGATGCCAATTTTCAACATTTAGTTAGTGTGTAATGTTGCTGTTAGAGCATAAACAATATCTGCAAAATGATAAAGCTCAAAGTTCAATGCCAAGCGAGATGTCTTTAACAGAATTTGCTTAAGGACTGGTGTCTCTAACAAAGACTGACGTTTGCACATGCACTAGCAAACCTCAGTAACACTTTGATCGATCCGCATGTGTTTAAGTGATGAAGTGAAGTTGACGCCATTGATGCGGTTTATTGCTAAACGCCAAAGCTTATGAATACACGTGCACTGAGAGGGGGACCGACCAATCACAACAGCCTGAGAAGCGGAAGCTCGCTGATATGGTATGGGTGGGACATCTTCAGAACACGCTGTAAGCGGGGAACCAATCACGACAGACTTGGTCAGCTTTACCAATCAGAGCGTTTCGGAGGGCGGGACTTTATATAAACCGGAAACAATCCAGTCGTTTTGTTAGAAGAGAGACAGCGGTGAACAATAGACTTGAAATATGTGAAATATAAAGCATTTTTTGAAACTAGAAGCATGAACATCCACTGTTAAACACCCCAAAAAACATAATCAAAGCTTCAAAAACAGCAAAAGAATGGCCCCTTTAAATTCAAGTGACCTGCAAAACATGGCCCTCCAGGAACTGAACTGAACCCAGTCTGATGAAAAGTTTTTTCTTACTTTGTGTCCTTCCTTCAGGAATCCCTGGAGGGCATTGACAATGTCCTCTGGATGTGCACCATTTGGTTTCTCAGACCTCTAAGCCCATGACGTCATTAAAGACAAACGGCAGAATTGATTCTCCACTTTTAATGCAAAAGGTTTTGTACTGTAAGATAAATGCAGAAATGTGGTAAAAAATAAACAAATACATTCGCACACACACTGTAAAACTGTAAAGTTTGTTGTAAAACAAACAAAGTGTCAATTTGCAGAAATCTGAGAGCGAGTGTGATCAGATGACAGCAGCTGTTCATGGTAGCATTATCTTTAATAGCGGAGTTCACTTATACACAATCTATGGTTTTCGTTATGTCACGGTTTGTGTGGACAGAACCCAAGTGCAGACAGGTAAGGTTAACAAAAATAAACAGAAAACAAAACCACGAGGGGGCAAAACCATAGGCACAAACAAACTAAACTTGGCAAAAAACAAACACTGACTAGACTAGACTAGACTAGACTAGACTACAAATAAACACTTGACTAAGACGCTGACTAGACTCAACTTGACTTTAAAATAACATGAACAGGGTATCAGGCAAAACAAACAGCGCAAGACAGAAAACACAAGGGAATTAAATAGGGAATAAAATCAAGAGAGGAACAGGTGGAGGGCATGAAACCATAACAAGATAATTAATGAGGAAACGAGAGGGCGGGACATAGACGAGACCGGAGAGCGCATGGCATGCCAAAACAAGCAATGCACATGCGCTTCCACACAAAACATGTGGGACTGTCATGATCCTGCCACAAGACTCGAAAAAGCTTGACAAAATGAGGCAGAATCATGACACGTTATTTGATTTTAGTTTTGTTGTTTCATATTTTGTTGGTACGTTAATTGTTTATGTTCAGATGCTATCTTATTTTTGTCACCATTGTGGAGATTCATACACTGATTCTTGATTTCAGTGCATGTAAACTCAGAACTGGTTAACTTTTTTGCACATAGTGTTAAAATCTTTCCATCAGCAAATCTGATCCCCATAACACTGCCGAACATCACCCTTCAGTGTCAGATGATGACATACCATTAACAAAAAACATTCAACAATAATTTAACTCAGAGATCAAGTTTTTCACAACACTAGCTACTGTTGATCAACACAATTGAGTTGATCAAGAGTTTGTTTCACAAAAACAGAAAACACAACCAGTATAAAAATAAAAAATCACAAAGTCAAGGGTCAAGAGCTAAACTAAAGCAAAAACTGATCACAGTAATGGTGACTTTTTTAACCATCAATATTAAATGTTAACTGTAAGATGTATTTGTTGCGATTCTGCTCTTCTCTTCTACTGATTCTGTTTGTTGACAGGTAATTGTCATTAATGACTCACTATCTGGATGCACTTGAAATCACTTGATTTTATTTGATGTCTTCCACTAAATACGGGATTGCAACCACCAATATGACATCACAGAATCTCAAGAGTGATTTAAAATCTGTGCAGTAAATAATGGCATTCCTCTGTGCTGTGTAAAAGTTGTCCTCCAATATTGCATTGCAGATTACAGTATACACCCTGTATCACAGCAGAATACTGTAGAATTTAACTGTATATTTACATCAAAGTTTTACAGTTTGCACACAAAAAAGTAATTAGAAGAAAAATAATAGTATAACAAGTACGTTGTTTTTTTATACGTAGTGTAATAAGATTAGAGATATGTAGGTATTTGTCCAAACAATTCTACATTAAACAAGAGTTTGAAGGTCCCAGAAGCCATTGCAACAGCTGGAATTATGTGGATATTATTATTATCAAAGGTTCACTGTTTTAGTTTTTGCTGGCAATTTTATTTGTGTTGTTGTTGTTGTTGTTGTTACTGTTGCTATAATGAAAGTGCATTATACGCAAACTGTTTCAACAGTTATTTGTCTAATGGTTTGGCTTTTCTTTAATAAAATAACATAAAATTCATTAAGAAGATGAGTTTTTATTTGATAAAAGACTAGCTGGGTGTAAGACATGTAACTTGTTAAACAGAGAACCACTTGGCCCAAAAGTTGAGTACTTAAAAATGTCCCAAAGATTGCTGAATTTATTTTTTATGTTTTTCAGAGTGTAACTAGGCATTTTGATAAGTGCCATTTACTTTAAATTAGGGCTGTCAAACGATTAATCGCATCCAGAATAAAAGTTTGTGTTTACATAATATATGTCTATGTACTGTGCATATTAATTTTGTATTTATAAATACTAACACATACACATGAATACATATTTAGGAAATATTTACATGTATTTATTTATATTTACCAGTGTAGTAATGTTCGTGTAGGTGAGAAGGAAGAGATCGGGGTCAGGTTGTCTACTGGAGAGAAGAAATGTTTATTCACAAAATAATAACTCAGTCTAATGCTGACGCTGCGCGTCTCTGTTTCCAGCCTCCGTATTCCACTGGAGCTGACGATCCTCTCGTGAAGCAGTCCTCTTACTGGCTCTGTCACTGTCTCTCTCTCTCTCTCGTAGACTCTGCTGGCTCTCACACACCCGGCTCCTGTCTCCGAGCTGTTCATATGCATCCCCACACCAATCACTGGAATAGAGGACAGCTGATCATCATTTGCACTTCGCACCCCATTTACTCACCACTCTTCTCTCAGCCTTCTCTCCCGCTGCAGACCTTGCTAAATCACACACCCCTTGCCACATACCCCCACCGCCCGACTCAGGCCGGGGAGCCCTCCGGCCTGCAGCCTCCCCCCTCCCCCTTCGCCTGGAGAGGAAGTCGGCCACAGCCATCTGTGCCCCCGGCCTGTGGATCACCTTAAATTTAAATGGCTGTAAAGCCAGATACCAACGGGTGATCCGCGTGTTGGTATCTTTCATGCGGTGGAGCCATTGGAGGGGCGCGTGATCCGACCAGAGGGTGAATTCCCGCCCCAGGAGATAATACCGGAGGGTGAGAAC